>NC_067400.1:12343686-12973686 GCF_016432865.1 Antechinus flavipes | reverse complement strand
TCACATTTCCATAGTGCTTACTATGTGCCAAGTATTGATTGTGCTAAGCTCTTTACAAATATTATCTCATTTTCCTCTAAATACTCCAGGAAGTATAGATGCTATTGTAATCCTTCCCCCCATCCTACTCACATTTTTTTTTTTTTTACAAATGAGCAAACTGAGTCAAGCAGAAGTAAAGTGACTAGCTCAGAATCACATAGCTAGGATACGTTAGAACCCAGATATTTCTGATTCCAGGCATAGAGGTCTATCCACCTGATTTCCACTACTGAAGGCAACTGAATTCTTCTCACAAAGATGGGAAATATTGAGCCTTAAGCTTAAAACAATTTCTGAGACAGTTTTTTTTTTCTTTTCTGATTTTTAGGCTTAATAAGTTTAGATATAATGGTGCTTTAAAGTTTGCAAAACCTTTTCAAATATTATCTTATTTTATCCTTACAACAACCTTGTCAAGTAGGTGCTATTTTAATGTCTATTTTACAGATCGGGGAAACAGAGGCGAAGATTACGTGACTTTTTGAGGATCATATGTTAAGGTGTCTGAGGCAGGACTTGAAATCAGATCTTTCTACTCAAAGTCCAGGATTTTAGCCACTTTATTATCTAGATGTCTATAGCTTTATGCTATTTGGGGAAGAAAGATCAGCTATTTTCATAGGAAAAAATGAATCTGTTCCCTGTGCCTCCCAATGTCTAGCATAGCACCTAATAATGTATAGTAGAAGCTTAATCAAGAATTCACTAATTCACTCCATTAATTTATATAAATTTTTGAGGGCAATTATCACATTCAAAGAATCTGTACATAGCACTTACCCAAAGAGACTTCCACCTGAATTCATAAACTATTATAAACAGCTGATACGGCAGCTGTGTGTGAGACAGAGGCAATACAAAAGAAAGGCCAGTTGGTGGGAGCTACGTGATAAAAACGACTTCAGCAGATAAACACAAACACTCATATTGTACCCAGCTCTGGTTATTCATCTCCCTCTCCTCTGCTGGAAAAGGAATTCCAATGAACTCCCAATACAGAGTCGGTTTTTTGTGTCTGTGTTCTACCAATTACAAAGGGAGCTTTGTTTGGATACCCCACGGAACGGCAAGGTCATTCCTACCCAATCTTGACATTGCTTCAGAACCTTTCCATCACTTTTTCCTCTCAATGTTCAAAATACTTCTCTAAACCTTGTTGACACTCAGAGAAAATGCCATGTGGATAAATTATCTGTTAAATTCTTTGGCAAATACCATTCATTCTATACATTGGGTCTGTGCATTTTTCTCAAGTTACATTTCTCCAAATGCAGCCAGTGGCAGTTCTCAATTGCTAAGAATCACATAATAGCTACCAAAGCCCTCACAGAGCTGCCTTTCTGTCCAGAGGTGAGGGAGCCGGGCAGTGCCAAACTCTGTAATTCAAAACTAGTCTCACCTCCTCCTAGGCATACCACAAAATGTAACCGTAGAAAGGTTAATTCTGCAAATTATGTTTTGAGGGCTTGATGGAAGAGCTGGTACTTCTAAAAGAGTTAGGTTTCACTTTGGCTTAACAGAAATGAAGAATTCTTTCATTCGCATCTTAGCAAAGGGCTTATAAACATTTTATCATTTGGGTTTTCCTGACCAAGAAATAGAAAACTATCATTTAAATTCAGTACTGTTCTTCTTCCCCCTTTTCTAAAAAGGTTGTGATCATAATTTAAGACCATCTGAAAAGAAATAGTTTGAGTTGTTAAATATTGGGAACCAGTTAGACACAAGAGTCTCTATGCCAGGAACCTGAAATGGTCTAGCATCAACTTAGCTCATCCCTGGTCTTCCTTGAACTTCATTGTTTCCTACATCTAGATTTTGCTTGGCAAAAATCAATATTTACATTTGAGATCTTTCCCAATTGGGAAAATCAGTGTGGTCCTGCTCTTCCTATCAGAGCTGGCAATGGCTAAGAGTGGTTTCAAAGCCCAACTTGGAGACTAAACAAAAAGAGCAATTTAAAATTGGTTGTTATTTTTGTTGACATCATCCTGGTCTGAGATGGATAAAGATGAATGGCTGAGCCAGGTATGGTTTGGTCCTTCAGACCTCGTGTTATTACCCAAATGGGAACTGGTATGTGGTGAGCCATATAATCATAGAAGCAAAGGTAATGCAGTCAGTTTGTAGATGGAGGCCAATCTCATGCTATCTTGAATGATTTACCAAAAGGTCCTTAATTGAGCTCTGCCATAATGGGGAGGTTCTTATGGCTTGTAAATTTATATTTCCAATACAGTGCCTAGCACACAGGACTTAAGAATGTTTGTTGCCTGCCTTTTCCATCATGTATTTCCTTTCAATAAACATTTATTGAATTCAAAGCATTTTTTATTTTAGTAATAAACAAAAAAAAAAAATGAAATTTATTCTGCTTCTTACAGTTGTATAACTATAGAGATGTAACCAGCTACAGAAAAACATCTGTGAAGGTCTACTTGCTCCCACTACACATCAGAATGGCTGAATGCGTTGCTTAATTCTCACAGCATCATAGATTTATATTTGGAAGGGATCCCAGAAATCATTGAGTTCAATTCTCAGATAAGGAAATTGAGGGACAGAGGGATCGTCACCTCCCCTAGATCACAGAGCTAGTAAATTCCTAAGATGAAATTTGGATTCATGTCTTCCTGTTTCCAACTTGAGACCTTCAATCCTTTCTCCATTCTGCTTCTCACTAATTTTTGTTGTTGTTCACAAGGAATGGCTCCCAAGGGACAGAGGAAGGGACATATTTAGCAGTGGAGGTAACATAAAAACAGAAGATGCCAATTTTTAAGAATCTACTTATTACCTTTCTATATTTTATCTAAAAATACTTTCAGTCTGGGAACAGATCAATTTCATAATATCTTTACAAAAAACAGAGCTAAGAAATAATAAACAAAATGATTACAATGATATAAATAGAAAAGCAACTACATGTCTACACATACACAAACACACATCAAGGGAATGTGACAAAATCATAAAGAACAAAGTTGACTTAAAGACAAGATGTGAGAGGATAGCCCCAAGCTAATTCTCCACCAGCTTGGGGGGTCTTCAAATGTTACAAATCACAGATATTTCATACTTTTTCAAAGCATTGATTGTGTTGATTATTTCCTCTTCATTTTCTTTTTTGTGGTTTTGTTTTTAAAAATTCTATTTGGTTGTCTGGAAGAGAGAGAGGAAAGTGGGAATTTGGGGTAAACTATAATGGTGTAAAAAAAACGAAGATATCAAATGAAACGTTTTTTAAGCTTTACAGAGATGAGAAAGTGCTCATATGCTCTAGTAATTACTGATGGATTCCTTCTAGTCATCTTTTAAAATGGGAGTTCTGCTATCGCTGCTGATGAGAAGGTGTCACTGTAGAAATACCAACAAATTGCTTATTTTAAACTTCTTCCAGTTCCATCTAAAAATACTCCTAAGAAGACAGGGTTGAAAAAGTCTTTTTTAGAGTCTCAGGCTTCCTTTCTCCCCCAAGGTGTTTCTTCACAATCATAAAATTCTTCTCAATTTTCACACACACACACACACACACACACACACACACACACACACGCACGAGTTTTATTTATTTATTTTTTGCTTTTAGTAATATCATTCATTTTCCTCTATCATCTTCTTTCATAAGGTTTTGCAAATGAGTTTCTAATGTTAAACCTCAGTTGTCATATGACTCTGTTTGGCAAGGAGATCCAAGCTTCCACGGCCTAGACAACTCAGGGATTGCTGTTGCCTCCTTGCTACAGTTCAACTTCTCTGGGTAATGGGATTCTGTTATTTTCATCTACTTTTGTACAGATCCATTTTGAAGTCAGTCATTTTTTCAGGCCAGACTGTTACCACTGAAGCCACATAAAGTCTCTTCTTATCCTAGTCCTTTCTCCTAATTTTTGATCTTGAACTTTATTTTACCCAATCAATGGTTTTATATACAGAGAATAGATTTTGAAATGATACCCACATCCATAACTCCATTGTTTCTGCCTTTATGGGGAGAAGGGAAGGAAGCATGGTTTGACAACTCCATCTAAAGCGTCCTGAGCCTCCTTAAAGAAAACATTTGTAGGGACAGTTCCGTAGTGTAGTGGATAGAACACCAGCCCTGAAATCAGGAGGACCCAAGTTCATATTTGACCTCAGACGTTTAACACTTTCTAGCTTAACCCTAATTGCCTCAGCAAAAAGAATTAGTGCATAAATATGCATTTATGAGTAGTCTACAAGTCTTTGACCTCTTCTATTTCTTAGTTCTGAATCATATTTATCCTTTTTTTTTTTTTTTTTTTTTTTTGCATTTATCCCTATTCCTTCTTTTGCAGTGAAGCTACTACCTACCAAAGTACATGTTGGCTTGTTTTGGAAGACCTGTGCATATGCATGTAAGCAATTGGCTTCCTTATGGCCTGGATGGGCACAGGGAGAGAGAGAAGTCAGACAAAGACCCCTTGAAACGGGCACCTAGACGTGCCTTGTTGGGTTTGTATGTACAATGAAATCAGTTTCTTTTATTTTTCTTCCACCCTCCCCACTCCTGCAGTGCCCAGTCAATGAGTCCTTCCTTTAGTTGTAGTTTTAGGTGTGTTTGTTTTCTGGTTTTATTTAGAGGAAGAATAACAATACAAATATTGATTAGTAAACAGATGTTTTCAATACCTAAGTGCTCAAAATAAAGGAAAAGAGTAACCCCTGCCCACAAGGCATTCACATTCCAATGGGGAAAGGAGCACATACTTAAAGCCAGCACAGATAAGATAAAAATAGAATTGAGAGGATGTAACCTTTGAAGAGAAAGCCTCAAAAGTGGAAGAACCAAGAAAGAGAGGGTGCTTGATTTATATGCTAAAGGAAGGTAGGGATTCTAAGAGTCAATTCCTGCATTATGTATTGACTGGTCATTGGACAAAAATCATGAAATTAAACTTTTTGTAGATGGTCTTAGGAAAAAATAAGTGAGTTTTAACTCTCTCTGTCCCCTATTTGTTCTCTTATCCTTAGTACAATTCTTTGTACTTTGAAGGCCAATCAATTTGATGATTTGATTTGATTTCTCATTATTTTCTATGAATTTAAAACTAAAAAGCAGAGAAAAAGTAAGAGGCGGTCCTGAGGGAAAATAGTGAAGCACCACACTTGGGAAGCAACCATCCCTGACCTATACTACAGTCTGATTGTGAGCAGTCCTAGCACTTCTCAGCATTCTCTGGGCAACTCTCTAAGACTGGAAGGTTCTTTACATCAAAAGAGAAAGCCTCCTCATCTATAAGATCCCTCCTTGTATGATCCAAATCTCTCTCATAATTAGAGAATTTTCCAAAACAACACCTTCCAACTTTGAATGAATCTAATCATTTTAGATTTCTTTCTAATGTGAAATCTGCTTTCCTGCAATATCTATGCAATAGCACTAGTTTTACCTTCTGAATTTGATTTAATAGAACTTATTTTGTCAATTATTTATTTGACAAACAAAAAAATAAATGCATTCTCTCTTCAACATGATGACATTTTCCTTGTTTAAACATGATGTCATGTCATCTAGAGATAGTCTGATGCTGGGGAAAGGCCTTAGAAATGGGTCCCACTGGGACCCTGGATAAGTCATTTAAGTTCTAATTGACCCCAGCAAAGCTCTAAGACGTTAAATTGTAGATCTACAATGAGAGAATGGGAGAACCTACAGAGGTTCATTGAAGCAGTAAAATCAAAGGTGTAGTTTTAAAAAAAAAATTCATATCCTCCCTAACCGTCTGGTCATTTCCTTTCCCTTTAATTGTCCCTCCTAGGAAGCAGTTTTCAGACCACCACTTTGCACTTCTAATTGGTCAATTTTCTCAGTATGTTAAACAGAACTGCATATGAACTAGATTCTAACCATGGACTAATCAGTTCAAAGAATAATGGAACCACTGACCTCCTAACCCCTCTGTACCTGGATAGAAACCATCCAATCCTAACTATACACATCTTTCCCAACTTACATGGCATTATGTACAATCTCCATTGTTTTTACTTGTATTTATTTTCTTATTAATGATCTGGAAAAATTTTTATGTGAGCATTTATAGACATACATACACACATACACACATGTATGTATGTGTGTGCATATATATAATTTTTTAAAAACTGTGTTGGGGTAGCAGTGGATACAGCAGTTCAAATCTGGCCTCAGACACTTGTGACCCTTGGCAAATCACTTAACTCCAATTGCCTCAGCAAAACAAAAACAAACAAACAAACAAAATGGTTTCATGTATAATCTAGATCAGATTGCTTGTTCTCTTAGGGAAGGAAAGAATGATAGAATCTGGAACTCAAAACTTTTTTTAAAATGTGAAAAATTGTTTTTACAAAACTCGGTGCTCCTATCTTGGAATCACTCAGCTTTTTAAGAATGGCTCAGCGTTCTATATTGTGTCAATTTCCTATATATGCTATGATTGTCAGACTTCGAAATGTCATGCAATTTTTTTCTTTTGCATTCTGTTGTTTCTCTTCCATGTTCTTTGGATTATTTGTACAAGTTTTTTTTTTTTTTTTTTTTTAATTACATGCATTCAAAATTGTCCGTTTTATCTTTTAGGATCTCTACTTTTCCTTTTATAGTAGTTATACCCTACCACAAAACAAACCGAGTTGGTGGTCAACTGACACATCCATTCCTTTTTCAGTCTAGCCAGTCTTCCATGCTGTTGCTATCAAGTTACTTGAATCCAGCCAATTCTTGAGCCAAACTACTATTTAAAAGGAACTCTGCCTCTTCCTAGAACTAATTATTTTTCTCTCTCTTATTTTTTTATTTTAAAACGGAACATTATGAGATTTCCCCCCACAATACACTGAAACTGGAAATTGTTACATGGGATAGAGGAAAAACTGATCGTTGGTTACAGACCTTAAACATCAATATTGTTTGTTTTACTTGCTCATACCTTCTCATCTTTTATTTATTCGCTTGTTTGTTTGTCCATTTATTTGTTTATTCACCCAATAAATAATTTATTTATTTTGCTTTGCATCTGAGGACAATCGAGAAAACAAAATGGTTAACCAACCGAAAGGGATAGTAATATAGCAAAGATTTATTTCCCTGTCTAATTTCAGTATACCAGGATCCCTTTGAAACTTGAGAGAAGAAACCTTGGAATACATGAAAGAAAGTATTACACCCAGCAAGGAGTAATTTAAGGATACTTGCTACCCCTAAGAGAC
This sequence comes from Antechinus flavipes, assembly GCF_016432865.1. Lineage (NCBI taxonomy): Eukaryota > Metazoa > Chordata > Mammalia > Dasyuromorphia > Dasyuridae > Antechinus > Antechinus flavipes. The sequence goes on along the minus strand of NC_067400.1, from coordinate 12,966,432 downwards.
ATCCAAAGCCCTCTATCATCTGCATCTACATTACTTATCCCACTGGAGAAACTTGCAAGCCTGGAGTCGTCATGGAGCCGGAGACACTGCTTGACACAATCAGACATCTGAGTCTTTAGGAAATATTTTCTCTTATAATGACGTAGCTGATACTGCTCTGACTCTTGGATACTGATCTGAGGCTGAGCCAGAGAGGAAGCTAGCATTCATTTAGATCCCCAAAATCCTATTGTAACACCTCTTCATGGCTTGGAGGCAATGAGTACTCCAAGGCTACTCCGGCACAGCACAAGTAATAGGACATCGTGCTAAATTGTCATGACTTCAAAAACAGTGTAAACCATGGGGGAAAAAATCTGTCATCTGAAAGTTAGCCTGGCTAAGTTCAAAAAGGCTCATGAACCAGAAAGATGACCAAGAGTGATCATTTCTTCTTAGCCACAGCAACTAATGAGGGCCACATATTAAAGCAGAGCAGAGATTGTGTCCTACTGCAAGGAAGGGAATGTCAATGAAATAACCAGTCTTGGAAATATGGATATGCTGCTTACTAAGACATGCGAGTCCATGGATACCGTGGTCAGCTGTCAAGTCAGAACACTAGGCTGGAATATCAAGGGGGTTAGTTGAGAGCAGTTCTCATATGAAGATATCACTATAATTTCAAGAAAGCGACAAGATTTTCACATGCTTTCAATTGACCAGTAACAGAATTGCCTTAGGGGTAAACTAGGTTAAGCAGAATGGTACTAGGCAAAAGGAACATGGAAAGACTCCCCTCCCCTTGCCCCCCTCAAAAAAAAAAAAAAAAAAAAGGTAATTCCCAGTCACAAAATTGAGGTTGAGGCAAAGCACCTCATACAGGAACTGGTCTTTTATTTCCACCCCTTGGGGGTCACTTTCAAGGATCCTCTGGGGCTTAGTGCAGTGGGAGGCAAGGGGTGAAAAGATAAACAGAGGAGCAATTCCTTGCCCCTAAGGAACTAACAAACAGCATAATAGAGGAGATTTAAATGTATGTAAATAAGTAAATTTCAAAGCAGAATGTAGGAAGAAAGATATGAACCCAAGGGAAAACAAGGAAGACCTTGGGAAGTGAGGAGTCTTTGAAAGACTCTTCTCTTGCTTTCTATCTTTCAAGTCAATTACCGGGTACCAATGGAATTAGAGCAAGGACATTACATTATCTTGTTCAATGTACGTTTCCTTTATGAAAAAACTCACTAATTTAAATGAATTGCAATATCCTTTATTGATCACAGACTACAAGTCTCATTGTTGTTCAGTCACATCCAACTCTTTGTGACCCTACCAGGCCCTTTTATCCTCCACCATCTCTCCAGATCTAGCCAAGCTCATGTTCACTGTTTCCATGACACCATCTATCCATCTCACCCTCATCCCCCTTTCCTTCTGCCTCAACGTTACCCAACATCAGGCTTTTCCAATGAGTCCCATCTTCTCAGAAGGTGACCAAAACATTTAAGCTTCAGTTTCACTAATTTACAAGATAAATTAACAAATGTACAAAGAAATCCAAATAGTCCCTAAATGTCAATGCCTCTAAATCAAAGTCTCGGAACAGCTTCATATTAATAAAAATTATTGTGGATCCTCCCCACCAAGACCTTTAACACATATGACATATCTATTGATATTCGTTGTATTAGAAGTGAAAGAATTTTAATACAATATTGATAAGAGTCTGGTCTTTACAAGTCTCCCAAAAGAGTTTTAGAGATTCCCAGGGATCCCTGACCCTCATTTTCAGAGAGCTGCTACTTACAAGAAAGTGTTTAGCCATTAGAAAAAATAAAACTAGACTATTAGGGAGGGGAAAAAATGTTACTAGTTTATTGACCAACAATTCTAATAAAGATAGAATGCTATATTTTGTATATATAAAATTATAAGAAAAAATAATATGTTAAATGAAAACTCCAGCATGAACAATCAGCTTTGACCTAAAGTTCAACACTTTCTGTCATTGTGAGACTTTGGTTCTCTCTTGCCAAGCTGAGTGGAAAAACAAATATTAAAAAAAAAAAAAAACTGGGTTGTGGGGTTTTCTAAAGGTAATTAAAAAAAAAATTCTCACAAAGAATAAAATAACAACGCCGATACTTGAAACCTTTCAAGTGTTTAGTTTGATAGGCCAAAAGGTACATTAACAGAAATTTCACAATGTGTACTATTATAATTGTGAAGAAATATCCATTCCTTTATTATATGACTATCTTTAAAAAGTCAAGAAATTTTCCAAATAAGTGATTTTCCTTTAAAAAACAAAACAACATTAATCCCATAAGATTTTAATTGTAAGAGGATCTGATCATCTGGAAAGAGGAATGCTTGGTAAACAGACTATAGCATGTTTACTATTAGTGCAGTTTGCTCTGCTACATAAAGCAGGAAGGAGGGGAGTTGGCATTAGCTGCTCATTTTATGTTGGGCACCAGTTCAGCTCCTTGGGACACAAAAGCATATTTTAGTGATGGACATTTTTTTCTACCCAGCAAAATGAGAAGACGCACATAGTTTGGGATTCAAACTGCTTCCCAAATGAAGCAGCCAGTATTTTTGCTCAGTAAGGTGGTTTTTCTTTAGAGTCTCTATTTATTATGAATATATATGTATATATATGTAATATATATAATGAATCTATATATAAAGAAGAATCTATTTTTTATTTTTTCTCTTTTTTCTGTTTTCTTTTTTTTTTAATAATATACTTTTTTTTTTTATTATAGCTTTTTATTGACAAGTTATATGCATGGGTAATTTTACAGCATTGACAATTGCCAAACCTTTTGTTCCAATTTTTTCCCCTCCGTCCCCCCAATCCCCTCCCCCAGATGGTAGGTCAACCAATACATGTTAAATATGTTAAAGTATAAATTAAATACAATATAAGTATACATATCCAAACAGTTATTTTGATGTACAAAAAGAATCGAAGAGTCTCTACTTATTATGAATTTTATTTATTAAAAGCTAACAGCAGTGGATGTAGTGTGGTGGAATGGACACTGGCTTGGGAACTGGGGGCCTGTTCCTATCTGAACTCTACTCTATTATAGAATACACTAATGGTATATTCCGTTATGGGAGGAAGAGGGGAATCCATGAATAAGATACAAAACCGGCCAAATTCTGGTCTCCCTACCTCACAGATTTAGGTCTGGAAAAGCCATCAGAAGCCAAGTCCAACCCCCCAACTGAGCCCCAGAAATATTAACTTGTCCAATATCATTTTCTAGAAAGTGTCAACTCAAGTAAAATACTTACTAAATAATACATCCAGCACTGAAAGGGATATTGGACCACTGAATCTAAAGCCCACATTTTCCAAGATTGCACAGGGGGGAAAGAAAAGCGAAGCAGAATAATTAAAGTCCCATAGCTAATTAACTTCCAGCATTAAGACTTCAGAAAATCATAGATCGTAGCTCGAGGAGGGCTCTTGGAAGTTACATTGTCAGATTTTCATCTCAATATAAAGAAGCCAAAATTTTGGGACATCAGATCATTTGTCAAAAAGTACACACGTAGTAAGTTTTAAAAGTGAGATTTATACTTGGGTCCCATCTCCGGAACTGGCACTCTACCCACCACACCATACTATCTACTGGGTTTATTTCTTTATCCTAAGGTACAGCCACAATGGAGCCCTGGATATTCCTCACACCCACTGCTCCATTTTTTGTTTCTATCTCCATGGGCTTTTTCTTCCCCTTATGCCTAGAAGATTTTCTCTTCTCACTTCCATAGCTTCTGGTAAACTTTAACAACCTCTTCTAGAACCCAGAAGCTCTTAAACTGTATACCACAATCTCATATGTGGGATCCCATAACAATGTGGAGGTCATGGGATTATGATCTATTATCAATAAATATTTGATTTATATATCTATTTTATATATCCATAGACTAGGAATTACATATAAATCTCTCAGGTGAAAAGGTTCATAAGTGGAAAAAGTTTAAGAATTCCTGTTCCAGAGGAAGAAATCCTCCCAGATGTTAATGCTATCTTCCATCTATTCTATATTTGTCATGTCTGTGTCAATTAATATTTTATATATACATATATATATATATATACATATACACACACACACACACACACACACACACACACATATATATATCCATTGGATATATGTATATCTATATGTATCTCTCTCCAAAACATGGACTGATTTTCCTCATACTTTATTATTTCCCAGTGCTTAACTCAGTCCTGGTCTGGAGTAAGTAATTAGTGCTAATTGATCAAAATACTCAATTTTAAGAAAATAGCCTTCTGAGTCCACTATCTGCTAGCTTTCTAACCCTGGCCATACATTAATAGACATTCATTGAGAAGAAAATTAAAAATAAATGACAACACATTTATAGACAGCTAATGAAAATCAATTTGGCAGGGAAGGGGCAGGAGGAGGGGGAGGTAATGCCTTCAAGGAATTTTCCACTAAAACTTCCATGTCGCTTAAGATGAAAACATAATATATATGTATTGTGGAATTATGAAGGTCGAGCCAAGAGAATTTAAATGTTTTACTATTCATGCTAGGCTAGGATACACATTAAATTAAATCAAACTCTTTTCTAAGAGGATGAGTATCCAACTTTTTATTATTTTTTAAAGCTTCAATTCAACAAATACTTATGGGAAACTTGTATGGCTGCTATAACAATAATAGCTAGCATTTATATAATGTTTGATGTTTTATAAAGCACATTATAAATATGATCTCATTTTATTTTCTTTGCAAGGAAAACAAGCATTTTTCATGAGTTATTATGTGCCCGAAATTGTGTTGAGTGCTTTACAAGTATTTTCTCATTTGATCTTCTTAACAATCCTGGGAAGTAAATGCTATGATTATCTTGATTTTATTGTTGGGGAAACTGAGGCAGACAGGTTAAGTGACTTGGTCAGTGTCACATAGACAATAAGTTTCTGAGGCTAGGTTTGAATTCAAATTTTTCTGACTCTAGCATATCACTCTATACTATACATTACACCACCTCCTGCTTGAACACATAGGAGGGCTCAGCTGTAGGACAAAAGGGATGTCTATTCTTAAGATTCACCTGCAGGGTGATATCTATACCCCGCTACGAATACAGAACAACCTGTCAGAAAGTAGCTCAACTCTCAGTTTTTATCAGAACAATGGACTTCTGGGAAATCCGTAAAACCAAGTAGAGAAGGAAAATTTGAACCAAATCTGGATTTTCACAATGGGGAAATGCAAAGGAGCATCCTAGCATGGTCAAGCAGAAGGAACTGCTAGAAGAAGATCCCCTAGCGTTGAGCTCTTGGTGGGCTTCACAGATTAGAGGAAAGACTTGTTTTTAAAAAGGCAATTTGACTATAAACCACGAAAAGTCCTGAGAAGGAGGTCAAAGAGCTCCATCAAGGACAAAACCAACTTTTCCGAGGAAGCTTAGGGGCAGCACCCTGAATGTACTTGGATGCAAAAGAAAGAGAAAGAAGATATAGAAAGTCACCAAGAAGTGGTAACAGCATGGAAGGCAGGAAAGGCAGGTTCAGGGAATTGGAAAGAGCTAATAGGACCTGGGATGACTCTGGCAGTGATCAGAGAGCAGATTATATATAAAATTCTGAGCAGGAAGAGAAAGTCATCTCATCGCTCAATTCATCTGTAAAAAGGATAGCAACATGATATGGAATAGTTTTGGATCCAGAGTCTGGGACAAAGGGACAATTGCTATCTGCAATTATCCCTCATGTCTCCCAAGCAACCACCCTCCTTCAAACCCTCATCATCTCTCCCTTGGGCCATTGTAATACCCTTCCATTTATCAGCTTCTGCTCTATCTCTTCTCTGATCTGTTTCTCAAGGAGCTGAAAAATAAATCTCCCTAAGGTACAGATCTGACTGTCATTCCCTTACTCAATCTCCCCCTTCTCCCCCACTCCCCATTATATTTGTTGTATTTAGGATAAATCAAACTCCTTAGCTTTCCTGGCTCTGATCCCCTTTTGTATTCTCAGGTACTGTTAGTACTCTTCAATAACTCTATAGCCCATTTATCAGACCTGTTGTATCCTCCCTCCATGAATTCTTACAAGTTCTTTTCCCCACCCTACCCCCCCAAGCTTAAAATGCACTTGCTACCAGTCTACCTTTCAACACCCTTCAAGGCTCAACTCAAAGCCCATTTCCTTTCTTCTCAAAGCCTCCCTGGCTTCCTCATCCCCAATCATCAGGATTCTTTCCTTCCTCAAATATCCTTGGTGATTTTTTGCCTTCTAGTGTTCAGTCACGGATTATATTTCTCGGGATATTCCCATGATCATTCTGACAGAATGGAAACACAGCGAGGGCAAGTACTGTTTCAATTTTGCCTTACATCCAAGATGCAATTCAGTACCCAGAACACAGGGTAAGTTGAACAAATATTTATTGACTAGAACAAATTGTCTTTTTTTCTTTTTATTGATTTATGGCCAGATTGAGTAGGGAATGGGGAGGGAAAGATGAGGTGCTGACATTAAATTATTCTACAAACATTTACTAAATGCTTATAACTAAGCACAAGTATGATGCTAGGTATCAGACACACAAAGACAAAAAGGAAATAGTCTCTATCCTCAAGTAGCTTATATTCTATTGACGAGAGGTAGACACATATGGGAACATATATATTATACGTTATAAATGCAAGGTAATTAAATTTGGTGAGATATTAGCAGCTAAGGGAGACAGATCAAGTGAGCCAGACTTGGAAGGAAATTAGGGATTCTAAGAGGCAGAGGTAAACATGGAGTGCACTCCAACTTTTGTAAAGTCATGGAGACTGGAAATGTGGTGTTATTAGTGAAGAACAGTCAATCTAGCTAGAATGAAGAAAGCATGAAGGGAAGTAATATATGAGTAGTTGGGAAAAGTAAATTGGAGTTAGGTTGGGAAGAATAAAAAGCAGGAATTGCTCTAGGTTTCTTCTACAGGGAATAAAGAACCATTAGAATTTATTAGGCAAGTCAATGACTTTCCACTCAACTGCAAAAGTTCTCTTCCTAAAGCAGAAATCTCATCATGCTATTCAATGAACTCCAGTGGCTCCCAATTACCTCCAAGATTAAATTGGCTGTTAAATTCTTCACGAGCTGGCTCCTCCAGACATACCTAATTTTCCAGACTTCTCATACTTTACTCCCCTCCACAAATTCTTTCCCGACTCAAACCTTCTGACTCTTCCTCCACCAAGGTCCTTCATCTCTTGACTTCAAACTTTTTGACTGACTGTCTCCTTTTTCCTGGAACGTTCTCCTATGTTCCTTTCTTGCTGCCATCTTCTCTGACTTCCTTCAAGATCCAGATCCATCCTACTTTCTGGAAGAAGTATTTTTCCAAAGTTTCTTTCCCCACTCACCACCCCATGCTTTGTCCCTGAGATTATCTCCACTTGACCCTGTATAGACTATTCTGCAGTTATTGGGATGCTTTTTCTGTCATTAAATCATAAGCTTGTTTTGTCTTTCTTTTAATTGCTAGTACTTACTTGTATACAGTAAACATTTAAGAAATGCTTACTGACTGGAGTTTTGTAGAACTGAGAGCGTATAAGTCCCTTGAAAATGTTAGATATTAGGAGAAGCTAGATGGCACAGTGGATAGAGCACCAGCCCTAAGTTCAAATCTGGCCTCAGACACTTAATACTGTCTAGCTGTGTGACCCTGGGCAAGTCACTTAACTCTAACTGCCTCACCAAAATCACCCCAATTATGGGGGAAGGGGGGGGGAGTTAGATATTAAAAAGAAAAACTAATATATATATATTTAAATTTTGTAAAGCAGATCCATGACTAAGGACAAGAAGACAGTTGGTCATCTCAGGGAGAGAGGGATGGAGGGATAGATGCAATGACATTGAGAAACACTTTTAAAAAATCCTTTCATTGCCTAAGAGAAGACTCCGAGTCTGCTTCCAATTTCTGTCTGGCCCATATTGGACAACATTATTTCCAGAAAAAGCATAACCAGTAGATATTCTATCTCAGAAATAAACTAGGATGGTGGATTTTGTATGAGAAGAAAACCTAAAAACACACATGTATTGAACAAATGTTAACAATTGCAAATAACTGACCATAATTACAATGTCTTTTGTTCTTATCTATCTCTCTTTTAAAGAACTCTACCAGAGCCACTCTCGTAATTCATAAAGTAACTGTCCATCCAAGGACAGTTGGCATGGCAATGTATTTGAACAAAAATAATGCCAAGTGCCTGAAGGAATCGAAGGCAGGCAAATCACCAGCCTAGATCATTAAAATGTGCACCAAGGGCTGGTTAGCAGCAACAAATCATGCTTCTTTTGTAGCCTTGGCAGCCAGAAGCTAAAGCACCATTCATTTGGGGGTCACCATTTTCCATTAGCTAAAAAAAAACCATGGAAGATAATCCTAAATCACTTTAAAACCCACTTTTCTTAATTTGCACGGTCCAACTCCGATGTTGATAATTTGTATCCCTCCAAAGCTTCCACGTAAAATATTGAATTCTGAGAAACTCAACAAGGAGGTATTTTGTAGTAAAATGGACTTTAAAGTGAAATTTTTTTCACTTTTTATTTATATACTTATAAAGAGCTACCAGTTTAAAAAAAGAACTAAAGTAAATAAACTTTCAAGATGAATAGACATGATGTTTTTTAAAAATATTGTAAAAATGATAATTATGTACAAAAATGTAAAATTGTTTAGTAAAATAAAAGTTCTTTTTTTCATGAACCATATATAACAAATCAAGTATCCTTTGAGCAATTACTCAAATCTAAAGCATTGAAAGGCAAATAAAAGATAAGAAAAAAAAGGAAAACTATTTTAGTTTTTTTAGAAGGAAAGAAGGAAGAAAAGAAAGAGAGGGGGATGAGAGGGAGAAAACAGGAGACAGAAGGAATGAAGGAGAGAGAGAAAAGAAGGAAGGAAGGAATGAAGGGAGTGAGGAAGGAAGAAAAGAAAAAAGGAAGGAAAGAAGGGAGGGCAGAAGAAAGGGAAAGGAGGGAGAAAGAAGAAAAGTAAGAAAAATAAATTTGAAAAAATCTGCTTTGATCTGCATCTTTGAATTCATCAAATATTGTTCCCCTGAAGCATTTCCTAGCTTCAAAGGACTTCCTTTTGTCTTAAATAAGATGGCAATCTTTAATTGTAGCTGCCCCAAATTTGATAGTGTAGGCCATTGCACTCTTTCATTGTTTGTGGTCTCTCATCACTTTCCTTCCTCCTTCTTCCTTCTCAAGACTAAAATTTCTGGGGTTTTTTTGGTTTTACTTCCATCCTTCAGCTAAGGAACACTGATTTCAAAAAGCAAAAGACTTCAAATAATTTTTGCCCCAGTCTTGAATTACATAAAAGTTGGACAAATAAAACCAAAGCTTACTTTTTGATCTGCTCTAGATGCTCCACATTTTGATAGCTTTGGGACTTTTTGGATGTGGGCTCTCTTTCCAATAACAACTATGTGCCAGGTACTGAGTAGGATCAGTGGATACAATGACCAAAACAAAGCATCCTCCACATTCAAGGAATGTTCTATTGAAGGAAAAACACCTTCCCAAAAATTATCTACAAAATAGATACAAACTCATTGCTTCAAGGGGGAGGATTATGGGGTGGCAGAATATAGGATTAGTGAGTGAGGGGAATCAAAATAGGAAGCTATATCTGCTAGGTGAGGTAGAAGTAAAGGGGGAAAGCATTCCCAGAGATGGCAGATGACTAATACAAAGAATGTAGAAAAGAGATGGACTACCCTATACCGATATAAAATATGCCTATATCATGACCAAGGAACAGAGAGGAGGCCAGAAAGATTGGATCACGAAGTTCCTGATGGGGAGCAATGACAATTAGGCTGGAATGATAGATTGGGGTCGGATTGTGAAGAGCTTTAAATGCTACACATAGAAGATTATATTTTATACTTGAGGAACTAGGAAGCCACTGGAATTAACTGAGCAGGGGAGCTGCATATTGAGATTAGTGCTTCAGGAAGATCATTTTGGCATCTAAAGTGGGATCTGGGAATGGGAGTAGAGCCGTATCTCCAGCTGAGGCAGGGAGACCAATTAGGAGGCTGCTGCAACAATCTAAGTCAGGGGTCTTCAAACTTTTTAAATAGGGGGCCAGTTCACTGTCCCTCAGACTGTTGGAGGGCCGGACTATAGTAAAGACAAAAACTTTGTTTTGTGGGCCTTTAAATAAAGAAACTTCACAGCCCTGGGTGAGGGGGATAAACATCCTCAGCTGCCACATCTGGCCCACGTGCCGTAGTTTGAGGAATCCTGATAGGTAATAAGTGATGAAAGAACGAACTAAATTAGGAGTTGCTTGAGTAAAGATAAGAAGTCAGATCTGAGTGATGTTGTAAAGGTACAAATGGTATATGATTCAAGTGCTGGTGGCTTAGAATGAGAGAGTAGGAGTTAGGGTCCCAAACCAGGGACCCTGGAAGGATGTTACGCCCTGGGCAGAAATAAGAAAATTTGGAAGAGGGGAAGGTGTAGGCCATGGTTGGTATAATAGTGGATTGCATTGAGAAGATTTTGTAGAATTCTGGAGGTTAATGAAATTGGGACAATGTCATCGACAAGAAAACAAAACAAAACAAAACTTCACCATTCAAAGGAAATCCTTTTTTTGTTTGTTCCTCACACAGGCAATTTTCAATGACCCTGGTAAATGTACTCAGCAAACAGCAGTCTCCCTGGGAGACACTTCATTAGTATCACCATTCAAAGGACTATTAATCAGTAATCTCTGTAGGTGAGCCTGTCGTAAAGGCTTATATGATAACATGGGTGTGAGAGTTCTCAAAGGTCAGAAGATTCCTCCCCACAGAAACTCTCCTTTTCTAGATGACATGTGTCAGGATCTCCAATCTCCCTCCCTCCACATCTCCCATCCTCCAACATTTGGAGAAGCAGAAAGCCTTTATTAAGTGCTTCCTCTCTGCCAAACCCTGTGTTAGATCCTGGGGATGTAATCATAAATGGACCAGTCCCTTCAAGAAGTTTACCTTTCACTGGGGGAGATGTAACGTGTTCATAAGCAAAGGTCAAAGAAATGGAAGGTGATTGAAGAAGGCAAACAACTGGGGGAATTTAGGCAAAGAAAGGCTCCAAGCTGAGCCACCCACCAGATAGCCAGAGGTTCGAGGAAGATGAGAAAGAGCATTCTAAATAAGGACAAAAGCTCAGAGGCAGGAAATCAGTGCAGAACATTAAGGAGGTTGGCTGGAACATATTTTGGGTGAGGAGGAACAAAGCATAAGCAACTTGGAAAGAGAAATGAGTGAAAAAGAAAACTGAATCTGAAGTCTCACTGCCCTAGAGATACGACAAATGACCACGGTGACATCTCTATCTCAGTTCACATGGCTCACACTACCCTATACCTATATAAAAATACAGTCTTGCCTTTAAAGCAAAACCACACAAAATGTATTTGCTCATCAAGACACTTACTCCAGAGGTATCACACAATGAAAAGGGGGAGGAGGGGAGTTAACTTAATCGTACAAAAAGATGCCTACTAAACAGCAATTAACTTAGAAAACCACAAAGTCACATTATCTATGTTTTGTTGTGTTTTTTATTTAATTTGTGAAATATTTCCTAGTTATGTTTTAATCTAATTTTGACTGTATTCAGAACTGTTGCCAACATTACCCAGAGATCATTTGTTTCGACACCTCTGCTCTACCCACTTCTTCGATATTCTCAAAAATGGGATTACAAGGTAGGCAGAAATCCAACTCCTGGATAGGCGGTAGAAAAGGACATTACTCTAATCATCACCCCAGGTCCTGCCTCCAACAGGTTTGGAATTCTAGCAAAAAAGCAGCGAGCCTTCATTGAACAATCACACACTCCCAGGAATCATTGCAGCGTGCCATATTTGAGCTGGTCCTATCACATAGCTTTAGAACTTACTGACACAATGCTAGAAGCAGAGAAAAAAAGGATCATTCCCATGTCCCATATCTAATTCTCCTCTCCTTCAGTGTTGACCCAAGCAGACACTCATAAACATATGCAGCCCAACATAAGGTAAGAAGATAGATAAGTATTATCGATGTTGTTAAACAGCTTTACATACCACCCTCGGTGACAGGAAGACTTTAGAACAGACAATCCACTATCGTGATTTTTTTTCAAGATAATACACATAACAGACCCAGGTGCGGGGGACCATTTAGCTTCCCGGTTGAACCCAGAAGCACCTCCTGGGGTCCACACACTCACTTTTTGCTGGCTTCACAGACATCAGCGATGTTGGAGAAAAGATGATGGCTCTCAGTTTTGGTCATTGTATCACTCAGTTCTTTCGAATTTTTAAACATCCGTATGAGGATCTCCAAGCTGAGCAAGTAGGAGTGTTCAGAGGAAATGACTTCAAACATAGCCTAGGAGCAAGAAAGGTTTGTTGTTAAACTTTTCAAATATGTATTATGAAATACGGGGCAAAAGTATTCTGGCATGAAGGAGCTTAATAAATGCTTACTGGTTGACTGACATGGGAATGTGACGGCAGCGATTTGGAGGAAGGGTAACAATGCGTATGGATTCTAAGGACATACCCCTGAAAAAAGTGGGAGGAATGCTGGGATAAACCAAAGCAGCTTAATGTAAACAGAAAAGAACCAGAATTGGAGTCGGAGGAACTGTTTTCAGAGCAGTAACTCTGGCTTCTGACCACCTGTGATTTGAAGCAAATCATTTCCCATTCTCTGGGTCTCAGTTTTCTAATCTGTAAAATGAGTATGGCTGAGATGTCATCTGATTATAGCATATTCTTTCAGTGCCGGAATGTGTTCTTCACAGTGACTTCAAAGGGAATTGTCCTCACCTAGAGACAGATATCTTACCTCCTCCTAAACTATCAGTGCCCCTGTTTCTTCACAAGCAACAATAACTCTCTTCCTAATTGATGCAACTTAGCTGTGGACCAAACACTAGAGACCCACGGCACATTCCATGGCACATCAGACAGTGAGGATTTCTTAAGTACCTACTAAGTGCTGGAAAAGGCACTGGTCAAGACACGGTCCCTGCCTTCAAAGAGCTCAATATCCAGTGGGGGAAGTAGATTTTCTTGGCAGGTAATTCTATCCATTCTATAAGTACTTCCAATTCCTCTCGTCAAGACTTTCCAAAGATTATGAAGATGTTTTAGCAACTCCCAGAGATGCTGTGTAGCATGAGAGCACATGACCCCATGAGATTGTAAACTCCTTAAGGACAGTCCCTGTCCTGTGCCTGTTTTGATATACCTTAGCACAGTGCCTGGAACACACAGGCACTCCATAAATCTTTAGTGACTGATGGCTTGTTCATGTGTATACAAGTGCGTGCCCACACGCACACACACATACACACACACACACTCTTCAAAAAATTGTTAATAAGGATGAAACAACTTTGTTTATAGGAGTAAGACAACATACTCCCAGTAATCCAAACAATGTCCTGTCTAACCTAGAGTGCTTGCTAACTGAAATAACACTTCACAGCAAGGAAGGGAAAAGTCTACTTTACCAATAGAACATATACCCAGAAAATTTAAACTTGAGGGAAAACATCTTTCTTTTCCCAAAACCTTATTTAATGTTTCTGGTGGGCGTTGACCTTCAAATACAGCATCTTCAAAATGATTTTCAAAAAGCAAGAACCAATGTCTTTTGTAACCAAACTTCCCCAAATGAATATTATGTATGATTGTAGCTTTAGAGCATGAGACAACCTTTAAAAAAGGAGACTCTCTGCTTCTTTATTTTATAGAGAAAAAAAAAAAACAGAAATCCAGAAAAGGAATGGTGAGGATCAGAGAGCCAGTAAGTGGCAAGGATGAGCTTGGAAGCCCTCTTCTGACTTAGACTGCAACACTGCTTGCATAATATCCCCCTGCCTGGAACATATAAATGATGACAGAGGATAAATACCATATGAATGGTGGATAATTGATTAAAAGTTCAGATTTGATGGAATCATCCCTAATTGTTAGAAAGCAAGAAAAAGGACTTGAAAACTTATTAAGACTTATATTGTATTTAATTTATACTTTAACATATTTAACATGTATTGGTCAACCTGCCACCTGGGAGAGGAGGTGGGGGAAAGGAGGGGAAGAATTGGAACAAAAGGTTTGGCAATTGTCAATGCTGTAAAATTACCCATGCATATAACTTGTAAATAAAAAGCTATTAAAAAATAAAAAATAAAAAACTTATTAAGAAGGCTTAATATATGAGGAGCAAAAGGAGAAAGACATCACCTTCAAAGGGAAGAAAAATAGAGCACAATAGAATATAAAAAGATCTGGGCCTGATTTGAATTATATATTCACATTCCAAAAACTATTATTCAGTAGAAAGAAATAGATTATAATCTATTTATATTCAGACCTATTAAGAGAAAAACAGACATTGTCATGAGATCCTATATATACCTAAGTGAGACTCTAATTGTAAAACATTAAGAGAGCAACTAGGAGACATAGTGGATAGAGCGCCAACCCTGAAGTCAGGAGGATCTGAGTTCAAATCTGGCCTCAGACACTTAATACTTCCTAGCTGTGTGACCCGGGGCAAGTCACTTAACCCCAATTGCCTCAACAAAAAAACAAAAACATTAGGAATTTGAAAATTTTTGCTATAGTATCAATAATTTCAAATTTTTCTTTTGGTAATTTAAGGAAATTATAAATAATTGGTTTGATACCTTTAAGATGTTTCATTAAAAAAATATTAATAGTTAATTATATATATATATATATATATAAAATTAATAGCTACACTGTGCTTTATGGTTTGCAAAGAAACTGTTAATGTTTTTGAGTTACAACATCCTATGAGTTATTCAACTGATTCAAGTTGGTTTTGTTTCAGAAATCTCAGGATGTAATGGTAGCCTGACAGATGGGTGCAGATACCTATGGTTGAATCTCACTAAACTGGGACAAAGCTAAAAAATAAGAAATATACAACACACACAATTTATTGTTATTAAACAACATTCCTTCATCAAAAACATACCTCTTGTCTCTTTCTTTCCTCTTGGCTAATAGTTTGAGATAATCCATTTCTTTTCACCTAAATGGAAAATAAAAAATGAAATTCAGTACATCCATTCTTTGGATAACAATATCCTTATTCAGAGAGATGGAAGCCTGCAAGCCTTTCCAACAAAGTGATGAATGAAAGGAAATTATTTAAAAAAAAAAAAAAAACACTATCTACATGTCTCTCCTATTTAACAGATGCCTATCCCACCAGAAAATGAGCCCAAGATTCAGCATACCTGATCCAAATGAAAACAACTTCTATGGAGAGTTGTTACAAAAATGTCCATGGTTAGCACTTAATACATTCTTGGTGACTTGATTTGAAATGGCAGAAAACAGATATCTCCCATTCCATTCTAGGTTTAAAGTATTATTAACACATTAACTTAATTTCTCTTGTTGGAGATCCAAAAAACATTAATAATAAAAAAGTGATATACATCAACAAGACTGAAAAGTAAAGCAAAAAAAAAAAAAAAAGGAACAATGGTATAACTTTGCTAAATTTATTTTTCAGGTTCATGTTATCGCCAAACTGAAAAAAGAACATTAAATGTGGATTCTGTAAAAAATACCCAATAAAAACCTTAGAGTTTTTTCAAATGTCCTAAAGACCAAAACAATTCCCCAAAACAAACCCAAATAGAATCCTTTTCAGTGGACGAGAAGTTGACAAGTGGACATGGTGCCCAGAAATTACCTTAAGAAATCATTAAATGAGAGGAAAAAAAAACTAACTTGGACATTTTCCTTTGAGCTACATTTTCATTTGTATTATTGTCATTTGATTCCATTACAACACATTTTTATCTGTTAGATTCATTTCACATTCTACTCAACTGGATTTCTGAACAAAAGGCTGGAGGCCTTTTAAAACAATTGCTATTAGAACATATTTACCCTTGGTTTGGATAATAAGGCCACAGCTAGTAAATGGATGATATTGGCCATCATAAACTTCTAATGGAACGTCTGAGATGGGGGACACAGAACACAACAAAATCTACTATTAACATGGAGGACGTGCGATAAAAGCTTGTCTACAATAAAGATCATTTTAATATTGAGAACTTTTTTATTTTTGTTTTAAACAAATACAGCCATTGTGGGGCCTAGCTGGAGCTATTCATACATTGGAATCAATTTATGATGGAGTAAACTGATGGGATAAATGATACCTTTTAGTCAGGAAATAAATGCAGGATACAAAGCCACTCAAGCAAGCCTTGCAGATGAAGGGTGGCAAGAAGAGCAGGAATCAATCTGGCCAGATTTATGGTGTGAGTGACAAAAGGTAAGAGAATTTTGAAATTTTGCTTCAAAGATTTAGTATTTATACTTTTTCTATGACAGAGATGGGATTTCTGATGAATTATTTTACAAAGGATAAACAACAACCGCGCCATGTCCAAGGCATCATTTTTACCCAATAGTCACAAATGCTATAAGCAATTTTATAATAGTTTCTTTTTTGTTACATGATTGCTGAGGATTTAGGAGGAGAAAAGGGAAGAAGGCAAAGAAAACAATCCAGAAATATACTGGTTTATCAGCAGAATAAAGCCAAATAACAATGAGTAAACTCTTCAACTCTCCTGACTTTATTTCCTAAGGATCAACGGCCTTGCCACCTGCCCCGCAGGGGTAGTCTCCTGTATTTCTCAAGTCCTGAATCTGTTTTGGATCTCTTTGAAAGGCTAATAAAGAAGGCTATTCACCCCTACTCAGAAGAATGTTTTTAAATGCTTAAAATTAGACAAGAAACCAGCTATGCTGAAATATTTTTTGCAATATTGTTGGCATCCAGATTTACAGAATCCTCCCCATGAAATCTAGCAGTCCATTGTTAAAAATCCCCACTATTTATGTTGTATGCCATCTCCCATAGAATGTCAATTCCTTGAGGTGAAGATAGTTTTACTTTTTTTTTTGTATATCCAGTGCTTAGCATGCAGTAGTTGTTTAATCAATGTTTCATTCCATTTTTCTATATATTCTATCAACATTAGAAGCAACAGAAGGGTCGCGCTATATATATATGCCATTTAGAAGCAGTACATGACCTATGCTGGAACAGGGAAGGCTATTTCGGGTTTCATCCCAGGTTGGCCATTTGGTACCATGTCAACCATCTTGGGGAAATCACTTCACTGAGTCTCAGTCCTCCTCTATAAAGTGAGAGAGTTGAAATAGCTGACCTTTAAGGTTTCTTTCCATTCTAAATCTACGAGTCCATGTTTATGCAATCAGTCTTAGTTTTCAAAAAGTTGCTAGTATAAATTCAAACTATTACAAAGCCAGATTCAGAGAGAAATAACATAAACATGGATTAAACTCTTCTTCTCAAGGATATGGAACTTTCTCTAACTGAGAATCAGTTGGGACTTTTTTCATCACTAATCTATTCCACTCAACCCACCATTTCTTAAGTTGTTAGTTTATGTGAGAAACTGTACTAAATATAGGGGACAAGAAGAAAAAAGAAAACAAAAAATCTTCTTCAAATAATGTGCCTCTTCCTATTCCCTAAGAGCTTATGTCTTACTGGGGATGGGGAAAATCAATAATAAAAGGAAAACAGGAGGAAAAGAACAATAATAAATAGGGGGAATGAATGAGGATCAAAAGAGACCAATTATCCTTTAGCTTGTAAGGCAGGGAAACGAATAGCATAGTGGTCGGTAATTATTCCTTTGCTAGGCTGTTCTCAAGGCACAACTTCCTTTCTCCAATAAAACTCTGCGCACAACACATAATTAAAAGGTTAGCATAATTGAATTTCCATCTCTCACCTTTCCTCCCTTATCCCTGAAAAACTTTCTTCCCCTTACTTAAAGTTATTGGCAGTGATTATTTGATGATTGTAACAATAGCTGACATCTATAATACATGTCTATTTCTTGATGTGATATCTCACAAAAACACTGAAATATAAGCATTATCGGTAATATGACCTCCATTTTGGAGATGAGAAACTCAGGCATTAAGCAGTTTAAAAAGTGGGGCTCTTTCCTTTTCATCACAGAGTCTTGGGTTGGGAAGGCTAAGAAGGGATTCTTCCAGAACTACTTATCTAAGGGTAGAGAATTCCTTTGGGTATTTTGATTGGTAAGAAGTCTTTCTTGGCCAAGGAATATAGGAGACCTATAACTCAAAGAATCTGGGAGATTTAACTAACAGCTGAAAGCATTGAGATTTTTTTAATTTGAAATTTAACAAATATTCTTAAGAAACACACATATAATAATTTTTCTTAAGTACAACAGAAAAAAAAAGAGATTCTCTTTTTTCATCCAACATGTGACTTTCAAAGCTATCCTGCTTGTTTGTGTTTCCCTCAGTTCTCATACACTGAAAACAAAACAAAACAAATTCCTCAATTACTCCTTTATTTACCTTTTTTTTTTTTCTGGAAGAAGTAGTCACAATCTCCTCACTTTCCTCTTCTCGTCCTAACCAAACCCCAATAAAGAAAAATACAGTCTTTGTAGAAAATACACCAAACCAAGCAAATCAAACTTACATACTGGCCAAATACAAAAACGCACATCACATTCTACATCTTGGATCCGGGAGATGAGTACCATTCCACTGATCAGTTATTGCACCTTGTATTCATTGAATTTTACACTTTCTAGGTATCTAAATCCAAAATACCTGGTGAATTCAACTCTACAAATTTTTATTGGGAGTAAAAAATGAAATCTTTTAAGGTTACTAGGAAGTTAATTTGCTAGGGAACAACACCATTTATGTCATTCTTCGAGATAGGTAAAATGTGCTCCCTAACAACAATCCTATTAGGAAGATTGTATTAAGTATTGTGATTTTCATTTTACAGATGTGGAAACAGATTCAGAGATAATATTTGCTTCAGATCACACAGCTAGTGGCGGAACTAGTGTCCAAATCCAAGATTCACTCAATTTATAAACACTTATTAAGCACCTGCTACATGCCAGTCACTCGTGCTAAGTGCAAAGAATATATAAAGAGGCAAGAGCTGCCTCTCTTCCCAAGGAGCTTACAATCTAATGGGGGAACAACAAACAAACAAATTTATACAAAGTAAGCTTATATAGGATAAAAATAATCAATAGAGGGAAGGCATGAGAATTAAAGGGATGAGGAAGGCTTCCATAAAAGAGATTTTAATTGGGAATTAAAGGAAGCTAAGGAGGTCGATAGACGAATACAGGAAGGGGAGCTTTCCAGATATGGAAGACAGCCAAGGAATATATCTGGAGTGTATTGTTCATGGAAAAGTCAAGAGACCAGTGGCACTTGATCAAAAAGTATAAGGAGGGGAGTGAAGTATAAGATGTGGTATTTTTACCTTGTTGGTTTGTTTTTTTTCTTTTTTGTAGGTTTTTTTCCCCTTTTGGTCTGATTTTTCTTGCACACCATGACAAATGTGGAAATGTGTTTGAAAGGATTGTACACATTTAACCTACTTCAGATTGTTTGCTGTCTTGGGAGGAAAGGGTAAGGAAAGGGAGAGAGGGAAAAAATTGGAATACAAAGTCTTACAAAAATGAATGTTAAAAACTTATCTTTATATGTATTTGGAAAAAAATAAATCACTACTAAGAAAAATTCTTAAATCCCTCTCCTTCTATCACATTTCCTCTTATAAAATCATATCCCTTTCTGATACCAAACCAGTAAAGAGTACAAGCAATGGGACATGCTTTTCTGGGGCTTTGGAGGTTAAAGTTATAGTCCCTGCTGTGCCAGCTGTCAGGTTACATCCCACAGGGTTGCTTCTCAGGATTATGGCCAAGGGCAATAGACTGGAAGTATTACTATTTCTCAAGCTCTTGGGTTCAGATCCTAGCTGTCTCCATCAGGATGGTGGTGAAAGTCGTGTTGGATTTTTGCCCTACTGGAAACATGCTGGCTTCCATTTCCCTCAGGCTGCCTTACTGTTTAAGCTAGGCCGGCCTGCCCTGTGAGTGGCCCTTGGGAGTGGCAGGTGGTGAGGAAGGCTGGCTCCTTTTCCAGAGGACTTACCCTCCTGGATGATAGCTCTAACAGTTGGTTTGGAGGTAGAACTAGTGATCTGGAGGGTGTCCACTTTCTGGATTCTTGGGCTATCTGCCTGTCAGTGGCATTTAATCAGTAATTGTTGCCGGTGACAATGGGGAAGATGGACTCTATCTTCATAATGATTTCTCCCCTCAACAAACTCCATAATGAATCTGAAGTCCATTAACAGAAAGAAATAGGCTCCTCACAACTTTGTATGAAAAGCCCCTTTAAAAAGTCACCTCAATGAGACGACTGATTCCAGTTTCAATGATCTTGTGATGAAGAGAGCCATCTACACCCAGAGATAGGGCCGTGGGAACTGAATGTGGATCACAACATAACATTCTCACTCTTTGATGTTCGCTTGCATTTTGTTTTCTTACTCACTTTCTTTTTTGATCTGATTCTTCTTGTGCAGCAGAGAATTGTATAAATATGTTTATGCATATTGAATTTAACCTATATAACATATATTGAAATGCTTGTCATCTAGGGGAGGGGATGGATGGAAAATTTGAAACACAAGATTAGGCAAGGGTCAATGTTGTCAAATTATTCATGTTTTAAAAATAAAAAGCTTTATTTTTAAAAAATCACCTCAAACTTGACCACAGACACATGAGAAGGAATTTCCCTCTTTTCCCCCCCTTCCTACCTCCCCACCCAGAGATTGAGAGTTTTGGATTGTGGAACTTCACACATGCTGTCCAACAACTGAGAATTGGTTAATTTAGCTGAATTGCATTTTTACCCTCTTTCTTTTTTATCCTTTCTTATCAGCCATGATATCATGGGCAAGGGAAGAGGAAAGAAAGAGAAATGAGGGTATTTTTTTTTAAGAAAATATCTATCAATACACTTGAAAATCTAAAAACAATCTCATCAATTAGAAATAAAGTTATGTGCAGTAAGCACTCCTCCCTGTCCCTCACCCCATCACATACATACAAGGCTTTCCTGGCTTTCAAATAATTCCAGGAAGCACACGTGGATAATTATGACAAAGATTCAAAATATGGGGCATAGGGGATCTTAAAGGTCCAGACTTAAGAGCTAAGGCAAACAAGTTCATTGTAGCTGGCCGCCAAGCCCTGACTTTCCTACAGTCCTGTCCTCCCACGTGCTGTTCTCCCCCTTTACAGCATACCTCATACCTCAGCTCTGCCACACCCCAAAAGAGTGAAGGCTCAGTCTCAAGATTTCATTTGTGTGCAGGAAAGAATGACTGAATCGTGCAGAAAGGAACCTGCTATTTTGTCCAGGGAGATGCAGCACGTTGATGTTAGGCTGGGAGAGAAACTTGAGTGATATGGAAGAAAGCTTAGATTTACTTGCTTTGCCAAGAAAAAAAAAATTAAGAGTGATGGAGGGATGGGAGGCAGATTCAAATTGTAAGAGATGGAAAAATTCCCTGGCAATGAAAAAGGCAGAGGGCTTGATTGGGAAGAGCGGAGTTTGTCCCTTCTTAGGAGTCTTCGAGCAGAGGTCGGATGACCACGATTTGACGATTCTGTGGTCAGCTCCAAAGCGCCAGTCTAGATGGCCACTCCAAGTCTCTTAGAACTCTCAAAGTCTGGAACAGTCACATTTAAACTCTATCAAAGTTAGAGTAGGATATGACAGATTGCCTTAGTTTCCCCCTGTGTAAATGAAAAGGAGGGTACTAGAAGATCACTCAGGTCCCTAATATCCCTTAACAAGTATGAGCTAATGAGCTGGAATTAGAAAGGGTTGGGGAAAACTGAACATGTTAAGAACCCCAGAATCATGATTGGAGATGGAAATGAGATGTTTATGAAACAGAAGAAAAATCTCAAGAAACACAAAAGGAAGGAAGATGACTGAAAAAAGGAGACAGAAATGAAATTCAAAGTAAAAAGGAGAACAAAATCAAAGGCAGCCAGCGAATCAAAGAGAAAGAATAGAGAGCATAGGCTAACTCTGAATGATGTCCATGAGCCTTTGGGACCCTTTGGGATTTTTTGCTTTAAAATTAGTCAAGTGATCAATAAATCTAAACAAAACCCAGCTTGGCCTCCAGGCATCCCAAAGCCCTTGGTTAACAAGTAACCAGCCCTTACACATGTGCCCACGTTCACCATCATGGGCCAGGGAGGGGACATTCTTTTTGTGTACAGATTTCTTGGGAAGAACTAAAAAAAAATTCAACAGATCAATTACAAGGTCTACCTTTACCCTCTGAAGAAATAGAACCTCAGAAACCTCTTAGTTTGCTACTCTTCTCTCTAGAAATTATGGAAATCCGAATTCACTAAAAATAAAGGAAATTCAAAATCAAAGTCGTATGTTTTGTTAGCACCATGGCTACCATATTGAGTGCTGGAAACTCTGGGGCCAGCATGCAGACACTGACAAAGAGCAGACCAAAGTATATGTTGATATACCCATGAAACTCTGTACCCTGAACTCCCACACCTTCCTACTCCCTGCCTGGTTACATCATGACACAGTAACATTTCATAAGCAGAATGACCTGCAGAAGAAATGCAAGCACAGATCTCAAGCGCTGTGTGTGTCCAGTGCTAGTGCTTCTGGATACTCAGCCACATAGGGGCATAGGAAACTACCGAGAGGGCCAAGTATATGAACAGAGCAAAGACAAATGAATCAAATGAGAACAGTTTGTATATAACTACAATATCAACATGAGAAGCAACAACTCTTAATTTAAAACCTCAGCACTCTCTAAACCCATGATCCTGATAATAAAATTTATTTCCTGCATCTTGAGGGAGACCCAGTGATTTTTATTTTCAGAAGAAAGATCAAAGCAAACCCTTATACACCCACACAATTATCTCTATCTCACTTATACTTTCTTACAGGAAAAAAAAAAGTGTGTGTGTGTGTGTGTGTGTGTGTGTGTGTGTGTGTATTTTTTGGAAACAGCCAGATGGCCGAGCGGATAGACCCGAGTACAAATCAGGTCTCAGAAATTATTAGTGGTGTAACCCTAGGCTCTTAAATTCTGTTTGCCTTAATCCACCGTAGAAGGAAATGGCAAATCATTCTGCTACCTTGGTCAGGAAAATCTCATGGACAATACAGTCTATGGGGTCATGAAAAGTTGAATACAATTGAACAAGAACAACATTTCTGCTACTAGGTAAAGTGCTTTACTTGGACTAAGTGTGGGGATATTGTGGACTATTGGGATGTGGTAGATAGAACCACTAATATTACTATTACTACTATATTACTACCAGCATCACCACTGCTACTACTACTAGTAGAAGTATTATTACTGCTGCTGCTACTCCTCCTCCAATTCCTCCTTCCTCTCCTTCCTCCTCTTCTTCCCCTTCCCCTCCCCTCCTCTCACCACCATTACCACTACTGCTACTATAAGTATATTTATATCATGCTTTAAAGTCTGCAAAAGTTTGCTTCACAAACACTATCTCATATGATCCTCAGTTAAGCAATGTTAATTGTGATACATGAAATATTTATAATGTAACAGTACTCTACTACGTACCACAAATATGTACTATGCAATTATTTTATATAATAATCTGATACGATTAATAGATTGCTTTAAAATCCTATAACAGAACTTTCCAGCTATTTATACAATCCTTTTGTTGTTGTTGTTGTTTACATATTAAAATTTTGGGGTTTGTTAAAGATTATGTTCATTACAAAAAAGATAAAGCTAAAAATTTTTAAATAAAAAAAAAATTAAGTTCCCTGGTTCTTGTACCATTCCTGAAACTAGGCTCAATACTAAAAGTTCAAGGCAATGTAAGAATCAAATATAGCAATAAAAAGTTTAAAAGCCACTTAAAAAATAAATTTAAAAGATAAAATATATCAAAAATGCTTAAATGTATAGCCTTAATTTGAGGTAGAAGCGGTGATGTGGCCCAGAGGATAGAGTACGAGGTCTGGCAACAGGAAGACCTGAATTCAAATCCATTATCAGATACTAGCTGTGTGAACCTAAAGAAGTCACTTAACTTTTTTTCCCTCAGTTTCCTGCTCTGTAAAATGAACTGGTCAAGGAAACCCCAAATGGGGTTACAGAGGTGTAAATGACTGAAACAACTAATAAATAATAGCATTTAAACTAAAAAACCAAAACCAAAACCAAAAAAAAAAAAAAAACTTACTTTACCTGATGGATTTTTAATTTTGTGTTGTTTTATATCCCAAAACAAGGAACTGAACAGAGATTTTTTTTATTCTTCATTTCATCTTTTTAAAATTTATTTTATTAAAAAAAACAGAATAAGGAAAAAAAAAAACATAAAATACAAAACAAAATTTAAAAATAAAAACAGAAGAGAACATTGTCATGTGCCAGAAGAACATGATGGGGGTGAATATAAAGATTTTGAAATAACACGGTACTAATAGAAGGAGAACTAGACTGGAATAGATCTAAACCAAAATCAAAAACCACCATCAAGTTCCCAACCAAAGTGCTGTCCTCAGATCTTCTCCTCTCACTTGAGCACATGATCAAACAATGTCAATTCATATTTCTCAACTATATCCCTTTCTCTCTATTCTCTCTACACCCTAGTTCAAGCCTTCAATTCTCATCTAGAGCATTGTAATATCATCCTGATTGGTTTCCTGACAAATCCCTCCCCACTCAAATCCATTATCCAGAAGATTTTCCTTAAGCTCACATCTAATCATATTATGCCTACAGTTGATAAATTGCTATGGCTCCCTATGGCTCTAATTTCAGATATCATTTCATCCTTTTCAAATATTTATTTTTAATTCAAGTTTTTAAATGACATTGATTATTAGTAGAGCAGTATATTATATACTTTACAAATAATGTAAACATATTGGTGGTTCATGACAAAAAAATATTTTTTTTTTGAAAATAGGCAATTGAGAGCAAAAGAATTTGGAGAGCCTTGCTCCAAATATCTTTAAGTTTGGAGGCCTGGATTCTCGGTAGCTCAAAACCATTCTGTTCTCTTTAGAGTCAAATTTTTAATTTATCTTTTTGAATTTGAGTCTATAATTCTATTCAATTTTTTAAAAACATGAATAAGGGAATTTGTAATGTAAAAGTTGAAAGAATGGGGAGAAAACTAAAGTGAATGAAAGCGCTGAGAACAATGATATGGAATTATTTAATAAGGTAAGATAAATTTTAAACCTTTAATAATAATATAAATTAATAATAATTATGAATAAATTGATAATTAATAACAATTTAAACCTTTAATAAGATAAGATTCTTTTAAAATGGGTTCTTGGAATGGCTTAAATTTAGCATGGACACCTCTACTCCAAGACACACTTGAGAAGGTGAATTTGGCAGTGGTTGAGAAGAGACAGAAGGTAAAGCAAAAGTTCAGACAACAAGCATTTTTAAAGTTTCTATTATGTGCGAAATACCGTGCTAAAGCCTGGAATGGATGATAACGATCATTTCAGTCAAGCCTTCGTGGAGGCAAAGGTTTTCTTCGGTATTGCCAAGTGGGAGGCAGTGACAGGAAGATTTGTATTTATGAAAGATAAGGGAGGAGGAGAAAAATCAGGGTCACCATGACATCATTCACAGAAACCAAAGATATGAGTCAAGAACAGGATCAGAAAATGAAACAGGTTTAAGGTACTTCGGTTGCCCAAGAGAAACGCACCTGTTAATAAAATTGACAACAATATTACAGGTTGTTTTTGTATTATTCTATAAAGCCTGAGTGGATAAGCAGGTTGGTATTAAAAGATCAAATAAAATAATAGACAAGAAACACTTTGTACCAGGTGGGGTGGGACACGCTTGCAATCCCTGCTCCCGGGGAGGCAGAGGCTGCCGATCACTTCGCTCCAGGTATTCAAAGCTGCAGTGGGCTAGCCTGATTAGGTGTCTACATGAAATCCAGCACCAATAGGATATGCTGTGAGAACAGGTCCACCAGGCTGCCTAATGGTAGGTGAATCAGCTGTGATCATAAATGGAGCAGATCAAACTCCCATGTTGATCAGCAATAGAGATTAAGCCCATATTTACCCATAAGCCCATATCAAATGTAGGCGCTGGTGAGAAAGGGAGATTCAGTCTCTAAAAGGTTTTTTCACTTGCCACAAAACATAAAGTGGCAGTGACAGTGTGTGCAATCTTCCCTTAGAGATGTGCAGCTACTAGACCTGAATTTAAATCCCAAGTATGATTGATGTTTTTCCACTCAAATATATATATAAAGGCTTAGAAATATATTCAATTCCCAATCCTCTTTCTATCAATCCTGCTCTTTCCTATCTCTGTCTCTGATCTCCCCTACTTCCAATTTTCCTTGCTCCCCTCTTGTCTTCCCTTCTTCCAAGGCTCGACTCAGGCAATAACAGCAGCTCATGAGATTTCAAAGTTGGAAATGTGCTTCCTTCACAACCCTGTCATATAGGTAATATAAACAGGAATCCTATTTTACAGGAAGGAAACTCATGACCAGAAAAACAGACATGGCTTGATCAGCCATATAACTCATAAGTGGCAATGTCAGGAACTCAGATCTCTTGACTTCCAATCTAGTGTCCCATTAACTGGGTCAGACAAACAAAACCTCCTCCATTAGTCTCCTTTGCACTATCCAGGCCACACTAATTGTAGGTAATCTTCAGAGGAGAAGCAATCTTTATCCTTTGATAAATGATCAACTCTGGTAATCAGTCATATCATGTACTACCTGATATGATCATTTAAATTACCCTAGCATGTCTTAGGACATCTATCTTTTCTTGGTTTTAAAGCAATCAGATACCAGAGTTGTCAGTCAATAAACATTTATTAAGCACCTCCTGTTTCCTAAGAACTCTGCAAAGCACTGGGATATAAAGAAGAGTAAATGGGAGTCTCCAACTTCAGGAAATCACAATCTAATGGAAGAGACAACACATAACTACAGACAGGCAAATCACTATGACTTCTGGCACTCTCATCTTCCCTGCTTTCCCAGTTTCACTTAACAGGAATATTTACTGAAGTCCCTTTCCATGAAGGCAAGGCTAGTTCATTTCTTTAAAAGATTTTAATTTTTAAAAGATTTCACCCTCAAGATTAACTGTCTCAGAGGACCAATGGCTCAGACTGTGGACATTAATTTCTGGTTGCCTGATTATAAAAGATCTTGGAGTGCTCCAATTCCTCTCTGATGCATAACTGGAAGATCACCATGGACAACTCCAAAGCAAGGTTGATTGTTCCACTGAATTTGCACAATTCCAAGTGATTATCCTTCCCTGCTATGACTTCAGGAAATCTTTTGTTTAACCCCAAGACACACCATGAGCATCTCATTTCATTTCAGTCTCAAACATGATCTACCTAGAGACTGATCTGGTCACTCTTGGTCTGAAACACAATCCATTTCCCTTACTCTAGTCTAATTTTCCTCCCTTTGCAATCTTGTCGCTGTAGTTATCAAGTTCAGCTTTATGCTAGCTTCCATTCTCAGATTCCTTGAGCCTTAATCCCGTTTTACAGTTTATTCCTTTCCAAACTCCTATTCTGGGTTACCATCCTCATTTACCTACTCCACTTCTTTTTTCATGCATCTGAACAATACTTAAACAAAGTTATCACCACCCCGACTGGATCCACAACAGATTTATTTTATCTAAACTCAGCTGGGAAGTCACTGCCATCAATCCTTTTACCCTTCCCCAGATCAGTTCTTCAGTGTATTCCCCCATTCTTTCCATTCAAAATCAATCAATCAAGTACTTAACTATATATCAAACATATAATGAGGGAGTGCGGAGTTCAGTGGGAAAACAAATACAAAGAATAAAGCAGTCTTTTCATGCAATGTTCTAGCTACCTATGACATCATTCCTTTCCTTAAAGCAAGAGGACATCAACTCATCCTTTACATCAATTAACTGGGCCATCCATCATGAACATTCTCTACAATGCTCTCTCTCAAATTTCCTCTATATTATGTCTCATTCTCTCCTCCCTCACTCTAGGCTCTGGTGCATGAAAATGATTTTCCTATGGAATAAAGAGTAGAAGTATATTTTTCTATCCAAGGAATGAGAACATGGTGGACTAGAAAGAATACTAGACTTAAAATTCAAAAGATCCGAGTTGACATCTCCAATGCTTCTTAGCGATATGTAGCAATTCTTTAGAGTTTAACTAATTCATAATTTGCATCAGCCGAGGGAATTCCAGCAACAAAAGACCTTAACACAGACAAAATGCTACAAAAATTCTAGCAATCGTACTCCAACAGCTCTAACCGGGTTGGATTCCAATCCGAGTCCTTTTGGGTCACGGTCAGCCAGCTAATGCACATAACTAATTTGGATTCAATTCCAAAAAGACTCAGAATTATAGAAGTACATAAAATTCCAGGGGCAAGTTTAGGAGACGCATTCTCCTAAATCCTAAGGTTAAGAACAGAAAGTTCCACAACCTAACATTTCCACTCTTTCTATTATTGTTTGCTTGCATTTTTGTTTTTCTTCCCAGGTTATTTTTACCTTCTTTCTAAATCATTTTTCTTGTATAGCAAGACAACTGTATAAATATGTATACATATATTGTATTTAACATACTTTAACATATTTAATCTGTATGGGACTATCTGCCATCTAGGGGAGGGAGTGGGGGGAAAGAGGGGAAAAGTTGGAACAGAAGTTTTTGCAAGGGTCAACGTTGAAAAATTACCCATGCATATGTTTTGTCAATAAAAAGCTATTAAAAAAAAAAAAAAAGAAGAAGAACAGAAAGTACATTATGTTGATTTCTGCAGTGTGTCCCAGCACAGAAAAATCTTTATGCATCTGATCTGGACTTCTCAGTACCTGGGAGCTTAAAAGGGTAGGAGGGAAAGTGATAAAAAGCTTCTCAGTCTAGGTTTAGGAGAAGATAATGGTAAACGATAATCTGAAGCCAAAATGAAAAGCTGCAAGAATCCTATGTCTCTCCAAAGAACTCATTTCCATTCACCAGAGAGGTGAATCTTTTTCTGATCCCAGAATCTCATCAAAAGGACTCTGAGGGACTATTAAATCTCAGTAGGAGAATCCTTTCTACATGGTATTTTTTTTTTAAGGTGTCCACAATCCTACTTTTGGATGATTTTTGCTTTATTAGAGTTGGGAAGTTTTTACTTCTAACAAATTTCTAATTATGCTCCTTTTTGTTGCTTTTACCTATTGTTTCTGATTCTGTCTTGTAGGACCAAGAAGACTAAATTAATTTCTTTTTCATGACTACTTAAAGACAGCCATCATGTATTCCACTCTCTAGTCACAGAAATCCCCTCAACAAGAGTCCAGCTATGCAAGAGAACTCCTCAGACATGACCCTCCTGTAACTCCAAACCAAATCAAGCCAATTCAAAATATGACCATCTTCTAACCATCCCAGTCTCTTGCACTAGACCTTTCTTCTTACCAATCCTAAGTCCCAACCCTGGGACAAAGCATTCCAACTGGGCATGTAAAAAGTTGATTATGTGGCTACAATGACTAAGTTCTCTGGCTTGTCACTTAGTGGCCTTTATTAAGCCCTCACCACAAAGAGAGGACTTTGAAAAGATTCTTGAAGAAGGAAGGAACACATCTTGAAGTCTTATCTAGGTAAATAGTTATGAAAAAAACACATAAATGCAAGCCCAGCTCAGTTTCCAAACAGCAAACTCCTTGTTTTGTTTTGAAATCACTGAGCAGCTTTCAGCTGCCATTATCCATAAATCTTGATACGACCCTGGTCATGATCTTTCCTTTTCCCTTCTCCAGATTAATTCCCCTGATCTCCAATGCCGTATGCAATATAACTCACGCACAACCAGCCCTGTAAATATATGGGGGATCCAGGGACACAATCATTCATTGAAACATTTTTATAAAGTCCTAACCTTATGGGTGATCATAAGTATTATTTAATTATCCCATTTTAATGTGACGATGCTTAATATAGAAATCAGGCTTTTTAGAGTCGTCTCTAGCTCTATTTCCAAATGTTCCAAGGGACATTTTACCTTCTGTGGGATTCTGGAGAAACTTTGCTGTGGTTCATATGGTTCCTAAGAATATTGTTCCTATTCTCGTGGTCTTAGGTCCATCTCTCTGGCTCCTCACTTAAATGATAATCCTTGAACCATCTTGAATTATTTCATAGAGTTTTTCCTCGTGTCCAAAGCCTTTTGTGTTAAGGGAGCCACTTGCTAGTGGCTGCAGGGGATCTAATTCTGACCAGCAGAACAGATCCCTTCATGTGAGAGGATGATAACGATACAAGGAGACTGAGAAGCAGTAACGTTCTCTGACCTCTTCCCTCTTGCCTCCAATTTATTTCATTCCCAAACCACAAACAACATCTGCACAGCAGGCTGATTTGCAATTCCTTCAGGGGTGTTATGATTCACAGCTGTGGGGGCTTTCGGAGAACTCATCTGCCCCTTCACATTTAGGTGTGGTCCTTAACATCTTTTGACTTAGGGATTCCAATGCTAGAGATCTCTGTTCTCCCAGCTACCAAGAAAGTCAGTGAAAAAAGGAGGGACTCATAGACCAATATAGACCTATATATATGAATTTATATGTGTGTGTGTGTGTGTGTGTGAAACTTCTCGTGGTAGCAACAAATTAAAAATAAAAAATGACTACCGTGCTAGTCTTCCTTATCAGTAAACTATCCTTTATCAGTAAATCTTTGTTACTTTCAGAATCAAATATCAACCCTTTGCTTGTCTATTAAAGCTCTTTAGAAGCCTCTTCTTATCCACTCAGTCTTCTTATGCCTCATTCCCCTCCATCTGCCACCTGAAATCCAATTACACAGTCACCTCTTGCTGTTATTTCCCTTTTTTCCCCTCCTTGAGGCAATTGGGCTTAAGTGACTTGCCCAGGGTCATGCAGCTAGGAAGTCTTAAGGGTCTGAGGCCAGATTTGAACTCGGGTCCTCCTGACTTCAGGGCTGGTGCTCTATTCACTCTATCAACTAGTGTGTCCCACTTGCTGTTATTTCCAAAAGAAAATCCATCTCCCAACTCCAGGCATTTTCACCAGCTGGCCCCCATGACTGGGATGCTTCCCTTCTTATCTCCACCTCCTGTCTTATTTGGCTAAATAGGGTCAGCTAAAGCTCCATCTTCTGGAGACCTTTCCCAGTCACCCCACTGAAACCACTCCCATTTTTATCCAATATGTGTCTTTGTTCTCATGTCTCACACACACACAGCCCTGAAATCAGGCTGTAAACTCTTTGAGAACAGGGACCTGTGGGGGGCCTTTGTTTCTATCCCCCAAATCTTAGCCCAGTGCTTAATAAATGCTAGTTAATTGATTGGCTAGCTAAACAAAAAACGCTACATGATCCTTATGCAATGTCACCGTGTGGTAAGAAATGACAAGTGACAAATTGAGAAGTACAGGAAGACTTAGAAGAACTGATTCAAAGTGAAGTGAAAAAGACCCAGAAAAAGCCATGACTACACTAAGGTAAATGGAAGTACAGCAAAACAAATGAAACCAAATGTTGTGAGATTATAATGAGTAAGTTTAGCACCAAAGACAAGGTGGAGCACCTTGGGTGTGGAATACTACAAGTAATGTCAAACAATTTTGATGTATTAGTTCTCCCCCACCTTTTTTATTCTTTGATATAAGAGATAATTTTCTGGGAGGGAGAACATGGAGAGATACATTGGAATATATAGGCAATGTTTTTAAAAAAGATGTTAATGACAAGTTTTAGTCATTTTACATTTCATTGTTAAAATTATTATTTTATATTAAAACTTTTTTAAATATAAGTTTGCTTACAGTAGATTTCCCTTTGTCATTTCTTTTTTTCTCATTCCTAAATTTACCTGAAGCTGTCCAAAAATGGATTATGTACCAAAATCAAAGGTTTGTTTTGCTAATTGACGACTTGTCTTAAGATCATTACTTTGAGTGGGAAAGAGCAAGAAGTCATTTAATTCAATTTATTTTACAGATAAATAAAGAGAGAGGGACTTTCCCTCTCTTTCCCAAAATTATACAGGTAGATAGTGATAAACGTAGGATTCAAATCCAGATCTGAGGTTTTCTGAATCCAAATATCATAAAATTTCCACTGAATCACTGCTTCCCTGGAGTGTAAGAGGCCATTTTATGCACATAGGAAAAGGATCAAACTGTCTTAAGTAATGGTCCCTGATTAAGGAACGCAAAACCTTTTGGATGAAAAGGAAACCAGTCACACAAATGCCAGAATATCACCCCAGGCCCTCCCCCACAAGCAACAAAGTCCACAAATGACTTCCACGGACAAGGAAATTAGAAGGAAAGGGTAATAAGGAAACAAGCTCAGACAAAGGAGACTCTGTGCAGAACATTTAAACACATTACATTGTATAACAGCTATAAATTACTTCAAATTACTCCGGTTCAAAAGCTCCTTAGGCTTCTTCTTATCTACTGATAAAACAAGTCCCATCAACCTCTGAGGCGGCAGGGATTAGCAAAGCAATGATAAAATGCTCTTGGGAAACATGAAAATTAAGCTGAAAAAACACACACACATACACACAAATACAACTGTCATACACAAACTCATACAAAAACACACACACACAACACAACCATACACATACAGAATTTACACACTCAAACATATTCTGACACTCATATCACATATATGTACAAAAATAATACACAACTTCACTCACATATACATACTCAGAGATACATACACATACACATACACATTCATATATACAAACATACATATATTCATATACATATACTCACTTAGATCTATACTCCCATACACTTATAAACACATACACATTCATACACACATTTCACACACACATAAATACACCTACCCCCACTTGCAGATACAACACAGTCATATACACACACTCAAACAGAATTTCACATACAGAATCTCACACACTCACATACACTCTTACGCTCATACCATACATATGCACATACTCATGCATTTCACACACATATACATACTCAAACACACTCTTACATATATATAGATCATTCATATCCTCATACACATATATCACAATCACTCAATTACACCTACTCTTACACACTCATAAACACACACACACACACAATTCCTATATTTACTTTTTTTTAATACCTTTTTATTGACAGACTTTTTTTTAATTGGAGAGAGACAAAACCGATCAATACTCACTGCAGAAAGCTGGCTCCACGTGGACCTCAGTGGCTTGTAGTGAATTACGATGATTTCATCTGGCTTTTGCTCTTTCGGCTCTGAATCTTCATCAGAGTCAATATCGAGAGCTTTTTCTTTGTAGTTCTGGTACAATACAGCATTTTCTACAATAAGAAAAAAGCCACAAATTTGTAATGAATTGTCCCCAAACTGTACACTTATTTACAAATAGAGGCAGGAAGATATCATGGAAGCCAGGAGGACTGGGTTCCGTTCTTCCCTCTGACCCTACTGAAGGGCGACCTCAGGCAAGTTAGCTTCTCAACGTTCTAGACATATACTCTAGACTGTAAAGTGCAGGGAATATGTCCATCTGCACTGGTGGAGGAGTTTCCTCCCATCATTGAAATAGCAAATCTGGTTCTTTTCTCCATTTGTTTCCAAAGAAGCTCTAGATACATCTCCTTGGTTCACCAAAGGAGAGATGAAAAACAGACACTATCTAGTCCAACTCATTTTTGGCCAAGAATGGCTGACCTACTCAACAGATTCTCATTCAGTTTTCACATGAAATCCCCAAGGAGGACAAATCCACTCTCATTCAAGGCTGTCCATTTCATTTTGGGAACCATTAATTGCTAGGGATTGCTTCCTTTCAATCAGTGTGAAATTGGCTTTTTGTATCTTCTACCTCTCCCTCTAAATTCTAGCCTCTAGGTCTAAGCAGACCAAGTCCAATTTCTCTTCCAAGTAACACCTTCAAACACCTGAAGACAGTTCTCATGTCTTCTCTTCTCCCCACTAAATACTACCACTTCCTGAATTGTTCTTCACATGTCACGAACTGGGTCACTGAAGCTCTGGTTACACTCTCCAGTTCTCCAACGTCCTTCCAAAAAGATGGCACCTAGAACCAGATATATATAATATTCTGGAAGTGGTCTGACCACAGGATCATCTCCTGATTGCTATGTCTCTCTTATTGAAGTATAAAGTTATGTTAGCTTTCTTTTCATTCATTCTTTTAAGCAATATCAAGTCTCAAAGGCATCCTTTATAAATAAGAGACAAATGGACCTGGGATTTGAGTGGTATATAAAATCTCCTTTTTTATCTGAATATTTTTCTAACAGAATAAAAAAAAAAAAAAAGACTTCTTTTTTAATCACCTGAATTATTAGATTTCATTGATTAAGCACATTTATACTTGTTAAAAACAAATTGTTTAATTTCCTTTCCTCCACCCATGAGAGAGTCAGTTCAAGAAAACATCTGTTTTTATGTGAATTGATTCCTATCCTTTACACTTTTTCCCTACTATTATTACACATTGATTTCTCCTTTGCAGAATTCTCCTAAGTGCCTAATATTTTATATCACCCAACTTGACACTTTATTCCATGATGTTTTGCATCTTTATAACTCAGTTCAATTCTACTTGACATTTATTAACTGCCTATTATGTTCAGTGTACAACGAGAGTCAAAGAAAATGGAAACAAATAATCGGTGAAGTACATGTAAGTACATCAATAAGTCTTAAACGATGCACATAGTAACTTCAAGAGGACAAGGCATTAATAATTGTGGGATAAAGAAAAAGAATCATGGAGGGGCTGATCCTCAGAGCTGTGCTCACTCTCCCACCATCATTCTTCTTTAACATCATCATCATCATCATCATCATCATCACTAGCATTTCTTTTGGGCTTTAAAGTTTGCAAAATGCTTTGCAAATATTATCTTGTTTTAGCTTCATAGCAACGTTGGGAGGTAGGTACTGGTATTACTACCCCCTTTTTACAATTGAGGAAACTGAGGTAGAGAGAGGTTAAAGGAACCAGAAGAGGGTCACATAGCTATTAAAAGGGCAATTAACAAGATCAACTGGAAGAGAGGGAGCAGGCTGGAAAAATACAAAGATATAAGACTGGGAAGTCAATTGGGATTGAGGCAGAGGGAGATTCAAATGAATTCTAGCCACTGAAATGTTTTTGAGTGAGATGGGGAAGGAGGCGGGGAATGAATGAGCCTGTGACACAGTCAGCTGGTGTTTGAAGCTTATCAACCAGATAGAAATCTGGCCTCAGAGCCAGAGGGATGTAGGTTTAAGTCCCAGCTCAGTTAGCAGCTGTCTAGATGTTATGGAGCAGATTTCTTAGCCCCCAAGTTAACCTCAGTGGATTGCTTGCAGTTTCTTTAATGGCTTCCATAGGTGGAAGGAAGGCTCACACTGGGATGTACGATATCAAGGAAACTCACATCCAGATATTTTCTCTTCCTAACCCAAGAGCAGGCCCATTTCTAGCACACTGCTGGGCACAGAGCAGATGCTGAGCATATTCATTAGCTTTGAATTGGGATTAATCGTGGCATTTAAAATACCAGGAAATGGGAGAAGTTTTTTTCTGCTTCATGTAAAGGAGAAATCCTTCTGTTTCCATTGACTGGGCTTGGGTCAAGGCCAAGATTACATACCAGAGTAATAACTCATATTTATATATTGCTTTAAAGTTGGCAAATAGGGTTTTCTTACAAACCTTTTTACAAAGCTTTTTTAGAAAGAAAGCCCTCTTCATTTTTTTCCTTGGCCCTCCCACCTAAAGCCCCTAGGATGTCCTGGAAGGATAGGGATGAAACAGAAGCCAAAGATTATCAGAAATGATAGGAGATGGGAATGGATGGACACCCAGAAGCGGCTCTTTGAAAGTGAGCTAGTTTGTAACCTGTGCCAAAGGTGAGGATTCCATCCTTAAAAAAAAAAAAAAAAAAAAAAAAAAAAAAGTTTTTCAACCTTTGAGGAAGAGTTTCCAGGAGGTTTTCTGAAGACTAGAATCCTAGGGTGGTGACAATAGTAGTAGAAATCAGGAGATAAGACTCTCATCCTGGCCTTCTAGCACAAGCAGATCTCAGCCACTTCACAAAGGCTCTTGGAGCTTCTCCCCTCAGCCATAATAAACTAGGAGGGCTGAACTACATGACTTCGGAGCTTCCTGCTAGGACCAAGGATCTGTAAAATCACTGAAGACACAAATCACCCTCCAAAAAGCCCCATGAGACAATGGAAAAAACCTCAACCTGGGAGTAAGAACAGCTGCTTTGGAATCCAGGCTCAGTAGTACTCCAAGGTTGCATACCCTGGGGCGTCACTGAGCACTTTACCTTACTCTCCTTATCTGTCAAATGAGATTTTAAAAACTACTTGCCTCTGACAAATACACTTGATAAACTTCAAATGTCTCTTGAACATGAGTTATGTTAACTATGTCAATACTTCAAGTACCCATGATCCTATAATCTCGAGGGTTTACTCTCCCACCACAGATCATAACTCTTCTTTGACATCATCATTATCATCATCATCATCATCATCATCATCATCATCATCACCAGCATTTCTATAGGGCTTTGAGGTTTGCGAAGTGTTTTACAAATATCTCATTTTAGCTTCCTAGTGACCCTGGGAGGGAGGTATTGGTATTATTACCCCCTTTTTAACAATTAAGGAAACTGAAGTAGGGAGAGGTCAAAGGGACCCAGATCAGGATCAAACAGCTAGTAAGTATATGAAACCTGGTTTGAACCTGGGTCTTCCTTGATTTGGGTCCAAAACTATCCACTGCACAATCAGCAGAGCTGATTGTCTATAAGAGTTCTTGGGATGAAAAAAATCCATCACCCTGTGATGAATCTAGGTATGTAGGTGGACAGTGTCCACTGGCAGAGTCTCCAAGAACTCTGAGTCAGGGTCAGAGGTAGCAGAGGAGGATGGAAGGGAAGGATTGTCATTGCACACATGACGCAATGGTTTGGGGCACCTCCCTCAGCACAGACTTTCTTAAGAGCGCAAAAATTCAGTTTTCAACAACTAAAACTTGGGCTCAATGCAACACTAACATGGAATCATTTCAAGTGTTTTGGGCTAGAAGCTTCTGGTAAAACAAATCATCATTCCTTTTACATCTGTCCCATCAGTTTGGATTCCATGTGTCAGGGCAGGTGTGCTTAGATAGAGCTAGCTCTGTGTTCAATGGAAAGAACAGGACTGATACCCTGTTTAGTCTTAGGTTCCATAGGGGCTCATTTTTTTTTACTTGTAAAAATGATGGTGGGGGATTAGATGGTCTCTGAATTCTACATACTGTAAATTATAAAAGCTGAGATGGGCCTCAGTTTCCCCATCCATGAAAATGAGAGAGTCTCTGCAGTTTTTTCCCACTTTCTTAAATTTTTTTTTTTTAAACTAGAAAATCATTTAATTACTCAATGTTGCCATGAAGACTTCTAAGCTTGTAAATCCCAGAGTATGTGCCAATTTCTGTTGGTAGTTTCCTCACTGATCAATCTTTGAAATCATAAGTCTGATTTTTTTTTTTTTTAAACGAATATCAGGTACTTGTTTTCCATGCTGACCCTGACTTTTCCTCTGGGGCAGCAGCTGCTACAAGTCAAGTATTTTTTTTTTTTTTTGAGGGACCAGATTCTTGGTCAAAGTTCATTAATTTGATTAGTGAGTAACTGGCAAGGCTGCCCTTAGTGCAGGTGAAGGTCATAGAAACAGTGTCAGAACCCTAAACTGAAGAACGAGTATTCATTGCCTCATCCTGGATGCACTTTTCCCCAATCACAGAATCTAAAATGAGAGATGATAATTGCAATGGGGAAAAAGCCAATGAAAATCTCTGAAAACAATTTTAAAGAACTTTATTTTTCCATACTGAAAAGACAGATGTAATAGGAAGGTCTATTCATTTTTGATAGAATAAATGTCCTACTATGAATAGAAATGAAACACAGGTGAAATCTTAGGGTCATTTATACCAAGAGCCAAAGAGCCCTTACAGGTAATCTCTCATATTTCAAAAGAAGAGGGTGAGTGATTTGTTCAGGGTCACACAAAGAATTATTAGCAGGGCTAGATTTTTGAACTTGGACCCTCTGGATCCAGTCCCATGTTCCATCCATCCATGACATCCTATTGTTTCCTCCACAGTGGCTTCTAGTATTAGCTAATATTTAAACTCAGAACTTTGAAATACTTAATATGGTAAAAGGGGTGATGTTTTAGTCATTTAAAAAAATCAATTTTGGTTGTTTCTTTAGTTGAAATCCTTGCCCTCAGGGTGCTTATATTCTGTAATTTT
The DNA here is from genome assembly GCF_016432865.1 of Antechinus flavipes. Taxonomy (NCBI): domain Eukaryota; kingdom Metazoa; phylum Chordata; class Mammalia; order Dasyuromorphia; family Dasyuridae; genus Antechinus; species Antechinus flavipes. Next base: position 12,928,022 of record NC_067400.1, on the reverse strand, counting down.
TCTCACGTTCTTGTAATTTTTTTCATATTGAAAAAAACAGAAAAGAAATTGGACTGTCTGAGAGAAACATATGCTCACCTTCCCCATCAAACGTTCCTTGTCCTTTCAGCATTTTCTTCTATGAAACATGAAAAGCAAAAAGAGAGCAAATCACATAGGAGCCAATGGGACCAAGCACAAATCTACATAATGTACAGACTGATTTATGTCTTTTAAAAATTCTGAACAGTTATCTCTACTAAGGATGGGCCATTCATACAATTGGGAGGATGCTCTACAGGTAGTGAGAACCAAGGCCCACCCACCAAAGTAACAGCCTTCCACCTATCAGCGTTTCTGTTCCAGCAACATCACAACATGAATGCTCAACTAAACTTGTTTCTGCTATGAGAATTCTTTTTTTTTTTTATGACAAAATTTTATGTAAGCTCCTTTCTGCAAGACCATAACCCTCTAAAATAAAACAGACTCGTGTGCATTAAATACATGACATTTATATAGACGAGTTACAGTTCTCTAATTAATCAAGAAAAGATGTGGCTGCCAAAAAATGTTAACTGTATGCAAGCTAAAGTAAGTTCCTGATCTATTGTAGAGATTGTCTCATTTCTAGAAAAAGTGGATTCACTCACACATCTAATTTCCTTTTTTCCTCTTTTCTCCCTTTTCTCCCTCCTTCTTTCCCTCCCTTTTTTCCTTTCCTTCTCTTCTTCCTTCCCCTCTTTTTTTCCTTTTCTCTTCCTCCCTTTTATTTCCTTCCTTTCTTCCCATCTTCTTTCTTTCCTTCTTTCCCTCCCTCCTTCCTTTTTTCCTTCCTTCCTTCTTTCCTTCCTCCCCACCCCCCCCCTTTCTTCTTTCACCAAGGTTCCATTTATTAACATTTAAATAAATGGGTGACATTTACTTGAGCTTTAAGTCTTGTGGAGCATTTTACTTCCATTATCTCATTTGATTTTCATAATACCCCTGGGGAGATATTACACATTTTATTACTCCTAATTTATAGATGAGGTAAATTGAGGATCTACGTTAAATGCCTTCCTATTGTCACACAGATAAGTGTCAGAGATGAGATGAAAAACTAGGAAAATTAACAAAAATAAGCAAATGTAGCAGCAGTCGTCGTCAAAACATTTGAGATCGATCCTTGGAGAGACTGGAACTGTTGTTCACATTTTATTTAGGAGAAATGAAGTGAATAATTTTTGAATGATAATCATTCAGTAATTAAAAAAGACAATGAAAAGCAGGCAGAAGGAAGTCACTACAGAACTGAGTTAGTATTTCCCTAGGGGTGGGACTGTGAATACTGCTTGGCCACTGACTTGGCCAAGTCAGGAAAACTTGGAATTGTGCACATGCGTGCACGCATCCAACTTTCCAGTGGCCTGGGACAAATACTGTAGTCAATGAAACAACAAGGATGTACTAAGGTGTTACCAGGCACTGAGTGTGCAAAATGAAGAATGAAACAGGGCCTGCCCACAAGAAACTTATATTCTATAGAAAAGATGGCTTATATAAAAGTAGGCACATAGAAAACAAATAGACATGAACTTGGTGGGAAGCAGAGTGAAGGCAGCGGGGAGGGGAGAGGAGGAAAGGAGATGGTATTTTTTTGTAGGAAAGGGTATTTGAACTAAAGTTAGAGATTCTAAGAGGCAGAGGTGAGAACAATGTATTTCAGAAGGCTGGGTATCCTACGGAACCCGAGGCTATCTAAATTGCAAATGTTCTGGCTTTTTAGGCTTCATTCTTTCATAATTTTTCCTTCTCCTGGCAGATCTAGTCCCCCTCTCCCCCAACACCTCAAGACACTGCTTCTCCTTGGCTGATTGCCATTCCCACTTTGCCAAAGCTCAGCTCTGGATCCATCCCATCCCCTTTTCTCTTAGCTTTTTTCAAGATTCTACTCAAGTCCCCACTTTCTGCAGGAGGTCCTTTCACTGATACTGATGAGTGCCTTCCCCTCTAAAAGAAATGATCACACATCTAACTTTACATCACCAGCTGGTTCTCTATTAGGATGCAAACACTAACAGAGAGAAGCTGTTTCTGCATTTCTGGGCGCCATCCCTAACCCTGAGCACAATTCCCGACAAGCTTTTATAAGCAGCAGCTAAGTCCCACCAGCCATTCTAGGAGCATAAAAATAGAGGAGAGGAAGAAAAAAGAAATTATAGACCCAGAAAGATATAAAAATAAATACAAGGTAATTGGGGGAAGGTCGTGAGGGAAAGCCTTGGGCAGCATGTGGTGTTAGAGCTGATCTGTAAAGGAAACCAGGAGTGGGGTCAGAGAGCAGTGAGGGGAGTATGGCCAGGTAAAGACAGGAAGATATGAATGGCAAGCACACGGAACCCTAAGAAGGCCAGTTTGAGGGAGGGCCGGAGCCCACCGGGAGGGGTGTAAAGGCCAAATGGAGGAGTCCGCATTCAGGGAGCACTAGCACTGATTGGGAGAAGGATGATAGGGGCAAGCTTTGGCTTTGGGAAGTCCACACCTGAAGCTGGAAGAGCCCTACTCTGCCCATGAGCTCCAGAATGGAGTTAGACAAGGATTTGCAACACTCTGCTCCAAAGTATTCTTTCTCTGTTGCTGCCAGTCTGGGCTGCAGTGGGCAGGAGGGTGTGTGGCTGGGGGTGGAGAAGGGGGGGCAGGGTCCAGGCACTCTGAGTCCAGCCCAACATCATCTGCTGAACCAGAAAAGCTGACAGTGTTTTATCACATCCTCCACGTAAACATACATACGTACAAATATGCACACATCACCACACACCAAACACACACATATACACCCCCGTAAATACATACACACACCACACAAAAACACACATACACACAGAAACGCATATCATACAAATACTTGCATACATCAGCACACCAAACACACATATACACCCCCGTAAATACATACACACACCACACAAAAACACACATACACACAGACACGCATATCATACAAATACATGCACACATCACCACACACCAAACACACATATACACCCCTGTAAATACATACACACACCACACAAAAACACACATACACACAGACACGCATATCATACAAATACATGCATACATCACCACACACCAAACACACACATATACACCCCTGTAAATACATACACACACCACACAAAAACACACATACACACAGACATGCATATCATACAAATACATGCATACATCACCACACACCAAACACATACATATACACACCCCGTAAATACCTAGACATACCACACAAAAACACACATACACACATACAGCATACACACAGAAACACATATCAGACAAATATAAACATGCACCACATAGAAACATACACATATCATATGCACACAAACACACATCACAAACACATACATGCACCACACACATACCTTGCATGTATCACAAACACACATACAGGCACACCAAACGCACACTACATGTGCACATACCAAAAACATACAACACAAATACAAACACCACATATATACGCACATACACTATAAACAAACACATTCACACCTATCCATAAACAAACACACACCTCAGAACCGCACACACATATCCGCACACCACAAACACACACACACACAGTCTTTGGGCATGTGGTCAGTTCCTCCTCATTCACTCACCTTAATCCTCCCCAAGCTGGAGATTTTCTCCCGGTCCTCCATGACCACTTTGAGGACCGGCTGGGACATTCGGTTCTTCTTCTTGGAGTTGGCAGGGCTGTCAAAGTCGAAGCCGCTCACCACGGCCCTGCGGTAGGACGTGGACCTCAGGGCTCTCCGCAGGGACCCGGGGCTGTCTAAGTCGCTGTCGGCTTCCCCCTCGGCGTCGCCGGCGGGGACCAGCGGGGTGCTGAGGGGGTCCAGCAGGCTGCGCACCTTCAAGAGCCTCTTGTGGGGCTCGGAGCTGGGAGCGCTGGCTTTGCTGATCTTAATGTCCGAGGCCAAGCCCTTGGGGATGATCTGGTGCTTCCCCACTTTGAGGGCGGCCGGGCTGTTGGTGCTCAGAATCACCACGGGCTTTTCGGGGCTGGAAGGCAGACGCTGGAGAGCCACTTTGGGCTCGGGGGGAGTCCTCGGGGGGCAGGGCGAGAGCTTCCCGGGCGCCCTCTCCGGCTCCCTGGCAGGCTGGCTGGGTGGCAATCGGGAGAGGGCAGGCTGGCTGGGTGAGGAGCGGCAGAGGGCAGGCTGGCTGGGTGAGGAGCGGCAGAGGACGGGCTGGCTGGGTGAGGAGCGGCAGAGAGCGGGCACCGAGGCGCTGAGCGAAGCCCCCGTGCTGGCGCTCAGGGCCCCCAGCTCGTCGCCAGGGCTCCTCGGGATGGAGGTACTGGCACTCCTCTGGGGGTGCTTGGCCTGAGCGTCTGGGGGTGCGCCCGGTCCCGGGCAGCTCAGGGAAGGGCCGGCCCCCCTCTGATAGAGGGGGGCTGACTTCTCGTCCCGCAGCCTCGGGGACACGGCTCTGAAATCCAGAGAGTGAGCCTTCCCGTTGGCCACAGGCCCCCTGTTCGGGCACCACAGCAAGGGGCTCCTCGGGAGCATCCTGCGGTCCGGAGATGGGGATGGAGAAGGGGAAGCCGAAGAGATGCTCCCCGTGTGGGAAGGCTCCTTCCCTGTGAACGCCCCCCTGTCGTCCACGGGGAAATCGGTGATGAGCAGCCCAGTGGGGTTCTGGTAGGACTGGGGTCGGGGCTTGTTCCGGACCAGCAGCTGGGGCTGCGGGGTGGATCGCCTCCTCCATAAAGGGGTAACGCCGCTGTGGCTTGAAAAGTCCACTTCGCTCTCACCGCCGCGCTCCATCACGGACCCCCGGGGCTCGGGAGGGGGACACCGCAATCAGCCGGGCCCGGCGTTCGTCTCCTAAGGGGAAGGCAGAAGTGAGCGAGGTAGCCCGAGAGTGGGGGCAGCAGCCCAGCCCCCACCCCCTTTTTCCGGGGAGGAGGACAGAGGGAGGGAGAGCTGCTTCGGGCTGCTGAAGGGGGAGCGGCGGCCGCCCAGGGAGCTGAGGGGCGGGGGCGAGCAGGGAAGCAGCTCCGCAGCCCCCTCCTCCCTCGCCCCCTTCCTTAAGCGCTGAGAGGGGGAGGGGACGCCGAGGACCCACCCCAGGAGCGGATCTCACTCTTCCCGGGGAAATGTTCCCAAGTAGGAGTGCTCACTCCTACTCCTTCCCGGGACGACCACCCGTCCTCCCCCTCCTCCTCCAGAAGTACTTCGCAGAAGCGATCGCACCTACCTTCCAAGAGGCTTCCGAGCCCCGGCGAGCCAGTCTGCCCGGTGGGTGGCCCGGGTCCCGGACTACAGCCCAGGCGGAGGCTGAGGCGACGGCGGGAGCCAAGAGCCGCCCCGGAGCCCCAGCCCGGCCCCCGTGCAGCGGGCCCGCCCTCCCCCCGCCCCCGAGGGCCGGACCCCGCCCCGGGCCCGCCCCCTGTCCCGGCCAGCCGGGCCTGGCTCCAGCTCGGGGGAGGGGGCTTTCATTCCGCCCGGAGGACAAGTGAGCAGCCGGGGCGGGAGGGGAGGCTGGCCCTGAGGTCAGGCCGGCCCGGTGGCAAGGGCACGGGGAAAGCGCGGCGATCCCCAGGAGGCCGGGCCAGGCAAGCCAGAGACCCTCGGACCGTCCAGGGGAGGCCTGGGTGTGGCCGCCCTGTCGGGGAGAGGGGGTCCCCCGGTGCCCGCTTCGGTGCCTCGGGATCCCTTGAAAGGGTCCGGGATAGGGCTGGCCTGAGCGGAGGGGGTGGGGAGGGGAGGGGAGAGGGAGGAGGGAGACGGAGACCGAGAGATAAGAGAGGGAGAGACCCGACCGAGAACCGGAGAGACAGAGAGACGGGAAGAAACTGAGGGAGCCCTTTGCGGATTAGGCGCAGGAGTAACTGGGTTTCGGCTCCCGAAAAGAGCTCGTTCTGGGAGACTTCAGCTGCCTGGGCTGGATGGCTCGGAGCCGGGGGTTGCCGAGGGGCAGCCTTCCCTCCCGCGCCTCGGGGCTGAGTGCTTCCTCGATTTCCCCTTCCAGTCACTGATGGAGAGCTGGAAGGGACAGCTAACCCGAACCCTGGTCTTATAAATGGGGAAACTGAGTCCCAGTGAATAGAAGTGAGCTCGATGGGGAACTTCGGAATCCTAACTTAGACAGGAGACGGCGTGGAAGAGAAAAGGCTTCCTTCCAACACGTGACCAAGAAGTGTGTGTGTGTGTGTGTGTGTGTGTGTGTGTGTGTGTGTGTGTGTGTGTGTGTAGTGTGACCTGTGTAGGTGTGTGAGCCACCGGTTATGGGCCATTTACCGAAATCTTAAGGAAGCTTTTCCCCCTCCATTTCTCAAACGTCCGGCTTGGTTGTGATGCAGGGATGGAATGGGATATTGCCCCAGGCCAGTGGCTTGGGAATTGGCAGGGCCTTCACAATCCGGCCTCTCCAACTCTCCATAAATTGTGACCAGCCCAGTGTTAAATACAAATCTGGAATTTGGGTTTTCCGATTTTAAGACCGTTCCTCTCTTGATCTGGATTTTTAAAATTTCTTTATAGTTTCATTATAATTCATGTAATTCTAATCCTACGAATTGTATTTATTTTTAAACATTCTAAGAAGAGATCCATCAGCTTCCCCCGCCTGCCAAAAGGATCCAGATCTCACACACACACACCAAGAAAAAGCTGACCTAAAGAGAAGGGGGTTGGGTGTGGGGGAAAGGCTCACACAAGACAAGTGGACTTTCCAACGTTTCCCTCTCTCTGATGAAGGCGGGTCAGGAAGATTGCAGTTAAGGTTCATAACCTTCATCTCCACACCTCCTTCTTCCTTCTCCCCCACATACTCAATCAGTTGTCAGCTCTCATCGATTCTCCCTCCTAGAATCTCTTGCACCTTTCTGCCCCCTTCTGTCCAAATATCTCAAGAGTTCACCTCCATCCCTCATTGCTTTTATCATGGCCACATCAATGGCCCTGCTTCGAATCCTTAACTCGAGCCTCTCTTCTCTCCGGTGAATCTTTAAGCCAACTTGACTCCTAAAGCTCCCTGACCCAAGACAGTCCAATGGATCTCTATCACCTCTAACTCTTCTTTTTACAGCCTGACTTCAACTTACCTTTCCATCCTTACAAATTCTTCCTACCCATTCATACACCCTTCTGTCCACCAGATTTGTCTTTGGGCTGTTCCTCTGCCCCATTTGTTTTTATGAGTCTCTGTTCCTTTGCAGGTATTGTCCCTAAGTCTGGAATTCACCTTCACCTGTGCCTCAGAAAAACCCCAATTTTCTTCCAAATTCAGTTCAGACATTACCTTTGAGTAGCTAGGAAATGTTTATACTAGTAATAAAAATAAATTCTGTTACATGCTCTCAGGCTTCTAGAGAAATCAGAAATCAGTGCCACAGAACATAATCCTATCTTCAGGTTTTCTTCTGTACATATCAGGTGGATGTAAACAATAAGTAACAATAGATAGTTTTTTCAGGGCTCGTCTGTGTTATTTTTAAAATTTTGAAAAGAAAAACATCCATTTATTATTGTTTTAAGCCTTCAACAACCTTGTGAAGTTTGCGGCCCAGCTGTGATCCCTTTCTATAGATAACAAAACAAATTGGAATGGGAGAAGGTATTCAATGAATTATTTAAGGTCATATAGCCAGAAAGTGTCAGAGGAGAGGTTTGAACCTTTCTTACTCCATGTCTCATGCCTGCTGCCTTGACAATTTGCCTCCCCCACGTTAGGTTTGTATGTACAGGACTTTTCCAAGTCGGTGATCACTTGTTTTGTGTGGTCTCGTGCTGGTCTTGCAGTTGGCTAGAAAAGATAATGTTCCTGTTATAATTTGGACTGAGATTTGCCCCAAATTTCCCCAAAGGTGCATACATATATATATATATATTATATATAAAGAATTAAACTTTGCCCCCGTGAGTTTGAGCTAACTACCAAACTACACCATCCGATACAGTAGTAATCCACTTTAGAAAATGCTTTCCCAGGTTGAGAACAGATACCTAGCAACCACTTTAACATGCTCAAGATTCACTAACGGGCTAAAAAAAAGCTGAAGGCCCAAAGGCCGGTGGGATGTTGTACTAGGCATCTGCTACAGCTTCTGAATGAGTGATTAGTACATTGTTCTCAGGGAAAAGACCCAGAAATTCTGTGAGTTGTTTAACTTTTACTGGAAAGCTGGCAAAGAGGAAGGAAGAAAGAAAAACACCAAACTGTTTTCAAATTGCCTTGGAGAAGAGCAGCAAAAATCTCCAATGTTTAAATTGTTTGTAGAGAAATATGGATCACAGGAGGCTAATTTAAACTTAATTAGGATCAAAATTCTTTGGCTGGATCCCCCATCAAAATGAGAATCTGGCATAGTACGGTTCAATTGTTGACTTACTTGTTTCGGTGTGACTCATTAAATAAGAAATCAACTGTACTTTTAAGCAAAAACTCATTAAGTGGTTGGAAAGTGACTGTTCTATATTGTCTAGAAGCTCCAACCAACCATTTAGTTCGCCATATAAAAACTTTTCAATTGAACTCAATTATTGTTTATTACAATGTAAAATATCATTGACAGGAGATTACAAAATAAATTGTCAATTATATTAACATCAATAATATCGCTGAGCCAAAAACAAAGGCTTAGGTCTTCTATGTTCTAGAAAGTCATATTTATGCCATGTGTGTCTATAAAAACTCAAAACTGAAGATTTATATGGGCCTTTTAAAATAGAAAAAAAAATCAATCCTTTATTTCCTGATGGAGGAAGAATAATATATATTCATTTTTAAATCTTTTTTTTTAATTAAAGCTTTTTATTTACAAAACATATGCATGGGTGGTTTTTCAACATTGACCCTTGCAAAACTTTGTTCCAAATTTTTCCCTCCTTTTCCCCACCCTTTGCCCCAGATGGCAGGTAGTCCAATACATGTTAAATATGTTAAAATATATGTTAAATCCAATCATATATTCATTTTAAAACAAATATTACCATTTATTATCATGATATTGTTAAAAGATTTTATGTGACCAAAGTGAATCCATTAAACTTTCCTATGATGTAGAATGGTATTATGTTGCCATAATTCAAGTGGCAATACTGAGAGATCATGTGATCACTCAGGTTTTTTTTTGTTTTTTAATAAGCCAGGGATTCATTTTTCCAATGAATACTTCTATGGACCACTCTTTGGGTAATATCAGACAAGCACAAAGTGACTAAGTTAAGCCTTCAAGGAGCTTGCAGCAGATTGGAGAACTAAGATACATATATGGAAAAGATAAGGAATATTATTAAGATAAGCTCTGGAGATGAAATAAAGATTTCACTAATGAGATGGAACTTGAATTGGATATTGAATGAAAGGTCTCTCTTATGGAACAGGGCTTAGCCTTGTTCCATTTGACATCAGATGGTAGAATCACAAGCAATGTCTATGAAATTGAAAAGTGATTGATTAAGCAACAAAGTCAAGAAAAAAAAATTTTTTTTTCTAACAATTAGTGCCTTCCCAAATTGGGATGGCTGCTTTCAGGAGGTGGTGGGATGATTTGTCTTAGGGTGGAATGGAGAAGGTGGTTCTACTGGATTATGTGATCTTCTAGGTTTTAATGGGATTTCTTTTTTTGGTGTCTGGGTTGAATGAGGTGGCCACTAAGCATCTCCTCCAGTTCTGAAATTCTGTGATTTCACTTCTGTGAAAGGCAGTTGGGGTGGGGAACATTCCAAGGAGCAGATACAGCCTAGAGGTACAGAGGTCGGGATAACTGAGGGGTGCTAATAAAAGAGTGAGTCATTGATTCTGGCTCGAGTAAAGAGTTCACATGGGGTCTTGGAGATAAGGTTTTTTTTTTTTTGGGGGGGGGGAATGTTGTGATCAGATTGTTAAGGTCCTTAAGGTGTGGTTGTTATGAGATTTTGAAAAGGACACTCTTCTAATGGTATGCAAAGAGTAGGGACATGAAAGCAGTGATTAAGAGAATTGTGGCTGGTAGAGGTGTGGAATAAAGAGAGGAAGATGAGCCCAAGAGAAGAGTTAGACATGTAATACTCTGCTCATTTTAAGCTCTTAATTAGCTCATTTTAAGCCTAGGGATCATTGTGATAGTTCCCAGGTCTTCAGCTTCAGAGAGTTTATTTTAGATGAAATGTTCTGAGATCTGTCAAAATTGCCCTTAGCCCCCAATAAGGAAAATTCTGAACCTCTAGACATAGAAAGGACTCTCTGGCTAGCCTTACATTTATATCTAGTGAACCTCTGATTTCTTTGTCATTAAAGCAAAATACATTTATTGAAAATGGGTAATAAAATAGCAGGTTATGTATAGTGTCTGTAGCTAGACAAGAATCAGGAGGAGAAATTGGGGGAAAATAAGATTGTTTTTCTCTTGGAACTTCCCTCAATCTGGATGTTCTGCTCTAAGATGCCTGCATCAGTCTCTATAGAGTGAGTGACTGCTACCTCCTTCACAGTCACAGTTCCATTCTCCTTTGCTTCTCAGAGGCATGCTGGGAATGTTAACGCTGACGTCCCAAATCCAGAAGTTGAAAGTCTCTCCCTCTGGTTCGGGAACAACTTCTGCCAATTATTTAGTGACCGAGTCTCTCATACTATGCATTTATTCAATTCCAGGAAGTATCTAGACTTTTCACACACCCTTCTGATTCTCTTTGATTTCCTTGAAAAGGGTTCTCACCTTGTCAAGGCATCAGAGACAAAATGCATTGAAAGCTATCAGCCCCATCGTTTTTGGACTATCATAATAACATAAATGAGAATCCTGTTTTCAATTATTGTTACTTTAGTCATAGATCCTATGAAGAAGCAGATGTCGATTGAAGTAAATGAAGGCAGGGAAGAGCAATCCAATCAGAACATCTATGCATGTGTGTGTGTGTCTGTCTGTCTCTGTCTTTCTGTCTCTTTGCCTATCTGTCTCTGACTCTCTTTCTTTCTCTCTGTCCCTCTTTGTCTCTCTCTGTTTTTGTCTCTCTCTTTCTCTGTCTCTATCTCTGTTTTCAGAGCATTCAAGGAGAGTCTCAATATAACTGAAAGAAGGGGAGATACCAAACCATTAGGAAAAATCCCCCAAAACACTAAGAGCATGAAAAAATCCATCTCACTGTCTCATTTCTACAGAATCTTAATAACAAAATTTTCCCATTTTAATGGGGATATGCTTAATGAGAATATGAGATCACATCTTTATACAAATACGTGGAAATGTACCTTTTTCTTCTTTCTTCTACTTTCCGACTTCCCTAGACACCTTCAAAATCGTTATTTTCCATCACTTTCCTCAAGTGCTCCCTCCTTAGGGCCTTCCTCTGAGATTCTTTTATTTACATGATATATACATACACACACACACACACATATCGTATATATATATACTTGTGTGATCATAATTATTTGCATATTCTCTCCTCCACTTAATTGGGAGTGCCTTATGGGAAGCAAATGGGTTTTTATTTTTTTTGTATTTCAAGCACTTAACATATGTGCATGAAACATAGTAAGTATTTATTTAATAAATGTTTGAAGACTGATTAATATAACTGATTAAAACACAAGATCCCACCCTATTTGCTATTTATTGGTTAGTAAATAGGATTTCATTTGGAAGAGCTGAGGGCAATCTTAAGGACTGTCCTGTAACAAGATGAATCTCATGTCTTTACTATAATTCTATGAGCTCCCTTAACCAATGGAACAACAGAGAAAACTTTGTTTGATGACTATAATTATGAATATCAAGTAAAGCCTAAATCATAGCAACTTGTTTCCCTAAACATTTATTTTTCTCATATTCACTTTGCTCTCTATCAGCGTTGAGGTCTTTCCAATTTCTTCTGAAATTATTCATTTCATTATTCCTTAGGTATACAAATATTCTATTACATTTTGTTTAATCGTTCCCTCTTAGAAAGACATAATCTTCATTTCCAGCTTTTAGTTACCATGAAAAAAAAAACTACTTCAAATATTCTTGAGCATATAGATCCTTTCCAGAAGAATTATTATATCATTTTGATGTTGATCCTCACAGCATCTTTATTATTACTCCCATTTTACAGTTGAGAAAACTGAAGCAAATAGGATTAAGTGACTTTCTCAGAGTCACACAGCTAGGGAGTGTCTGAGGTGGGATTTAGGCCCAGAAGTGAAATGGCTAACTGAATGGATACATACATTTTCAGTAACTTCCTGTACATGGTTCATAATTTTTTTTCCAGAATGACTAAACCAATTCTCAACCCCACCAAAAGTGCACTAATATAATTTTCCCCCTTTCAGCTCCTCCCGTATTTGCCTTGTCATGTTTGCTGAGAGGTAGGTATGAGGAGGAACCTTAAAAGTTGTTTTAATTTGCACCTCTGTAATTAGTAATTATATTTAGGGACAACTGACACCTCTGGCTTGAGGACTTGTTGAGCCCTTTTCAGGGTTGCTCATCCACTTTTGGAGTCCACTTTTCATCTGATTCTCACCTGTGGCTCCAAGAAGCTATGGCATACATAGCAGCCATACCTTGGTAAAACTGTCTTGACAGGCAGGCTAAACCAGACTGAAAGGAATCAATAGGCCTCAAACCCATTGGTGAGGTAGAGGGATGGCTACTCCAAAGAACATTTCCTCTCCACAATATGATAGATGAGAACAGTTTGTTCCAATGGCCATGGGGGTGGCTAAAGCAGGCAGTGGCGTGCATAGAGCTTGGTCAGGCCTGAAGATGCTGAGGTCATCCAAGGCATCCTGGGCCAGTACTAGTCATTTTGAGCTTTGTCTTGCCATTGCACTTTGATAACTGGCAGAGAGAGTGAGGTTGATGACTGTGACCCTGCCTCATCCACTGATACCATTGGTTTTCTTTAAAAACAGACAACAACAATGCTTTATAACATTTTTATATGGTTCTGAGTAGCTTAATTTTTTCCTTTTGAAAACTATCTGTTCATAACTTTTGACCATTTATCTATTATAAAATGGCTCTTTAGGTTAGAAATTTGAATAGTTTTTTTTTAATACATCTTGAATATGAGACTCCCAACTTATTCTTTTTTCATCTGAGTTTTGTTGTATTTGATTTATTTGTTTAAAACCTTTAAAATAGTATCTAACTAAAATTTTTCATTTTACTTGTGTGGTTTTCTCTAGTTTTTAGATAATTGTGAACTTCTAGATCTGAAAAGTTCTTTGCTCTCCAATTTGTTTATGATGTGACCTTTCATGTTTACGCTTTGTGTCCATCTGGACTTTGTGAGATGTTGGCCTAAACCTAATTTCTGCCAAATTACTGTTTAGTTTTTCCAACAGTCTTTCTCAATCAATATCTGATTCTTAGTTACCAAAAGTTTTAATTTTATTGAACATTATGAACTCTCTCCTTCTCTCTCTTTCTGTGCATGTATGTGTATGTCTGTCTCTGTTTCCCTATCTTTGTCTGTCTCTATCTGTTTATCTCTTTCTGTCTCCCTATCTTTGTCTCTCTTTCTATCTCTATCTCTATCTCTTTCTGTCTCTGTCTCTGTATCTCTGTATCTCTGTCTGTCTGTCTCTGTCTCTGTCTGTCTGTCTGTCTCTCTCTCTCTCTTTCTCTCTCTCCTTCCACCAGTATCAATTAACCAGTTATTTTAATGATTACTGCTTTGTAGTACAGTTCAAGATTTAATACTGAAGTAACTCCTTATTTCCTCCTTTTTTCATTATTACATTTGAGATTCTTGATCTTTTTCCCTCCGTACAAATTTAGAATTTTTTCTAGCTATACAAAATATTCCTTTGAAAATTTGGAATATCACTGTATAAGGAAATCAATATATCTAGTATTGTCAATTTTTAAAGTTATATTGACTTTATCTACCCATGAGCAATTATTTAAATCTATTTCTGCAAAGAGTATGATAGAGCCCCTAGGTGAAATCTTGATAGATATACTCCCAATGGATATTTGAATTTGAGTTCTAAATCATTACAATTTGCTAGCCTTTTGATTATTGTAGGTAATTCACTTCTCCTATCTAAACCTCAGTTTCCTAATCTATAATCTGTAATGATACAACAATTACTACCTTACAGTGAAAGTAAACACTTTGTAAATATTAAGGGAATAAAGAATAGACTTTTGATTTCACTAATAAAGGGAACTTGTGGGTGAGAAAACTGAGGTCCATACCCATTCAACTCGAGTCCCCACACAATGTGCCCTGGAACTGAGCAAAAGAAGAAATGGTTAAAGCAATGGTCAGATACCTTGGTACTGCCTACCTGGAGATGCCCTCATTTTTTTATTCCCGCTTTCCCCTTCTTACTTGAGACCAGAAAACCCCCTCTTTCCAGGCAGAAGAAGGAAGTAGTGTGTCCAAATCTCAATATTCCAAATTCTCTTTTAAATTCTAGGCCTGATAAATTATCCAGATTCCTTCCTGGTGAATTTCTGCCTGCCAAACCCGTCATGGGAGGCTGCTTCCTATTTCACTAGCTCCTCAATCTTGATCATCCAGTTTTTCCACCTTATGTATAAATTGTATGCCTATATTACCTCCTCCCAAATACTTACCCCATTTAAAAAAAAAGTGTTATGGATGACCTTTTCTCTTTATCTCTAGTCATTTACCCAGAGATTAATGGGTAGAACACTCCCTTGTAATAAAGAAAATTAAGATAGCCAAGACAACCTTAAAGTCACCGTGTCCGACAGCACATAAATAAATGTGTATGTGCATAAATATTGTGTGTGCATGCATATATGTACACATATATATATATGTATTCATTTGTATGTATATATCTATGCACATTCCAAACTGTTGGTCTACCTCCTTTTTCCTAAGAGGTTCATTGTCTGTTTTGTTGTTGTTCAGTCAGATCTAACTCTTCAGATTCTATTTGAGGTTTTCCTGGCAGAGATGCTAAAATGGTTTGCCATTTCCTTCTCCAATTTATTTTACAGATGAGGAAAATGAGGCAAGCAGGATTAAGTGACTTGCCTGAAGTCTCATAGCTTTGAATTCAGGCATTCCTGACTCCAGGTTCGGCACTCTAGCCACTGAAACACCTAAGCTACCCTTCATCATCTATTCTCTAGAGCAAAGCCCATCATTGCCTTTAATCTGAGTTTTGGTACTGTTTTCATTTGCATTATGGAAGTCTTTGTGGATGTAATTTTCCAGATTCTGCTTTTTTTTAAAATCTCATTTCTCTGAGTTCTTTATAGTCTTTTCACTCGATAATGTTCTTTTACATTCACATAGTATAGTTATTTTTTCCCTTCTGCAAATCTCTAATCATTTGGCACCATTTTATTTGGCACATGGTTGTTGTTCAGTCATGCAGTCATGTCTGACTCTTTGTGACCCCATAACGTCTACGGGGTTTTCTTGGCAGATACTGCAGTGGTTTGCCATTTCCTTCTTCATTAGATTAAAACAAACAGAATTAAGTGACTTGCTCATGATCACCCAGCTAATAAATGTCTGAGACCAGATTTGAACTCCAGGCTCAGGGCCTTGTCATTCTCTGAGTCATTTTACTTGGTACATAGTAGATGCTTAATAAATGCTTGTTCACGTCTCTGGCTCTACCTCCAGTCCCATTTTACTGTGACTTTTCCATTGTCAGTAAACTCTCCAAACCCCTCAAATTTTTCAATTAACACCATTCCCATTGCCTCATGTTTTCCCCAAAGCTGCTGCTCTGCCATTCTTGGAGTGGAGGCCACCATTTTGCTTGATACCATCATCCTCCAGGATGTTTGATTTTTCTAAGATTCAATCAATTCATGAATGCTACCATTTCTCTATTTTTGTTGCAATTACCTTCTGGGCTAATTTTGGGATTACAAAGTTTGGAGACAGAGACAGAGAAAGATACATTCAGACAAATTCAGAGAGACAAAGAAAGAGGGAAAAGAAGAGTAAGAGTGAGAGCTAGAAAGAGAGAGAGGAAGAAAGAGTGAGGAGAGAGTCAGAAAGAGTGAGGAGAAAGAGAAAGAGAGAAAGAAAGAGAGAGAGAGAGAGAAAGAAAGAGAGAGAGAGAGAGATATTAAGGGTTTATGGAAGCTGTCTCATGGCTTTTAATTCATTCTTATTTTTCATAGGAACATGATTGATCATATCGATTACTTTTCTAAAAACCTGATCTCTTAATCTTCCTTAATTTTCTCAGGTCCAACAACTGCAAGGGGGATAGTGAAAAGATGCGTTTTTGGTCAAAAAAACCTAGTCAAACCTTGGCTTCAGTGGAGTTAGTATCTGTGAACTCAAACAAGTCACATAATTCATCTAGACCTCAATTTTCCCACTTATAAAATTAAGGAACTGGATGATCTGTTCCTCAAGATGTATTGTAAAGAGTGAATGAGTCAGGTGCAGGTGACTTAGTTTCAAATTTCATCTATGACACTCACTTGCTATGTGACCAAGGGCAGATCATGCAGCACATCAATCTTTTCATCTGTAAAATGGAATTAAGGGACTTAATCTTTGCCTCATAGGATTGTTCTGAGAAAAGGATTTGTAAACCTCATCGTTTACTATCTATGGAATTGGGATGCTCTTGCTTTTGTTATCCAAGTTCTAACAGCATCTGATTCCATGTTCACTGGGTTAAAAGATCAAGCACTTGTATGTGTTCTCCAGGAAGGGAGGAGTCAATCTTTAATCTTGGTTAGCCTGGGGTTTATAAGCATGGTTAAGTGGAAGCATCTGGCTGAAGTAGACTGGGAGAGGTTATAGCAGGAAAGCACACATTTGATCATAGATTTAGAGCAGAAAATTGACCTTAAAACTCATATGCTTCAACTCCCTAATTTTGCAGATGTGGAAACTGAGGCCCAGAGCCATTCAATGGCTTGCCCAAAGGATCACAAGTAGTACCAGCAGAACCAGAATTCAGAGCTGGATCCTTTGACCCCAGATCTTACACTTTTGAAGACATCGATTTCTTTCTTACATGATGACTTTTCACAATAATATATATAAAATGAGATGATATCTATAAAGTATCCTGCACATAATTGGTACTTTTAAAAATGCTTATTCCCTCCCCCATGCCAAGTCTACCCCACCTTTTCTACTAACTTAGAAGCCTTTTCAAGCCAGCTTTGTGCCTTGCTTTGCTTTGTTATCTCCTATAGTGCCTAGCACGGGGCTGTATAGATTAGGTGTTCAATATATTCATTGGAATGGACAAAATAATTATGTTAAGGACTTTAATCACCCATGACAACTGTTCTTGGGTGTAACCTGGAACACACATTTCCCAAACCTTTTCAAAGGCTTTTTTGTACATTTTTGATTGTTGATTGCTTCACAGACATATCTGTCCCTCCCCTTTTCCCCAGTAACACTTCAATCCATCCAAGATCATTAATATAAAAAAGCAAACAGAACAGAATATCTATGTGGGAAAATTTTAAGAATCATGATTTCAAAAAACAAGAGCAGATAGTACTTTACAGCTTCATGGGTGACGGGGACAGCCCATCAAAGAAAAGAGACGATTCTTTAAAGCTGATTCCTATGAAAAAGAATCTGAAGATTAAAAAAAAAAAAAAAGTATCAGGAAGGAAACCTCTGTGCTGATGACTGATGCTTGTCAGGAGAAACAAAGGTAGAGTTTCCCAGACTGAGAGGCAGTCTTAATATGAATGGGGCTCCAAAGTAGACAAGACACACCACATTTCCTTTCTTAAAGAAGTTGTCATATCTTATATAGTGCTTTAATTTGTGTGGTGTGGGAAATTGGAAAGTTTTAATAAGATTTAAAACCCCAAATGATAAGGTTGTCTGAGTGCTGACAGATGCTGATCTCAATACCCTCTAAAGAAATAAAATATTTGAACTTCTTGGGAATGAATATACAGAGGACATTGTTTCAAGCATGAAATAATTTTTCTACTGAATTGATTTCAGACATGGGAGTCTTTTTGTATAAACATTCAAGAATAACTCAGCTATGCCCTCTAGTGATTATGTCATCCTGATATTCTAATTAAAGGTCTAAGGACACCTAGACAACATTTATTTGATACTCCATCACATTTTTTTTTTCCTTTTCTTTCTTTTTCTTTACTTCTCTGTATCTCTCTCTCTCTCTCTCTCTCTCTCTCTCTCTCTCTCTCTCTCTCTCTCTCTCTCTCTCTCTCTCTCTCTCATCCAGACTGAAAGTATGGTTTGCTCCTCCTTTGAGGGAAACTATTGGCTTCTCTATTCTCAGAGGCTCATTATTAGTTCTGAGCTGATGCCCAAGCTCTATGTGCTATCCTCAACTCCCCAAGATTCCCCAGCTTCAGTCTTCCCAGAAGAAGGGACCACAGCGCTTCTAACTATCAACAGAGAAGTAGAACCTGCCAA
Source organism: Antechinus flavipes (assembly GCF_016432865.1). Lineage (NCBI taxonomy): Eukaryota > Metazoa > Chordata > Mammalia > Dasyuromorphia > Dasyuridae > Antechinus > Antechinus flavipes. Next base: position 12,909,687 of record NC_067400.1, on the reverse strand, counting down.
GTGATATCATTTATCACATAGTAGTAGGAATGAGGGAAATATTTTAAAAATAATTCCCCTTAGTACTCAACTACACTAAATAGGACATATGTCAAGCTTTTTTTTTTTTTTATCCAATGAATTTTGTTGTCAGTAAATCATATTGAAATGTGGTTTTACTTTTTTCCCCTTCTCTTTTTAAAAAGAAAGGTGGTGTGGATTAATAGGTAGAGCGATGGCTTTAGAAGCCTGAAAGCCTGGGCACAAATTCAGCCTCTGACTTATAAAGACTTTGTGAAGTTGGCCAAGTCACTTCCTGTCTTGGTGGTCTAAAAATCTCTAAGACCACCAAGTTTCTGACAAGAATTGGCAGACAACTTTCTTCATTTGGGAGTTCTCTATGCACTGGAGCAGTGAAGCCTTGGTATAATGTTTCTCCTAATAAGTTTTATTGATGAAAGCTTCTCCTGTGCCTTTGGGCAGCTAGATGGTACTGTGGATATAGTGCTGGGTGTGGAGTCAAAAAAACTCATCTTTTCCAGTTCATGTCTGGCCTCTGATACTTATACTTGTACTAGGGGGTAATTACTTAACCCCATTTGCCTCAGTTTCCTTATCTGTAAAATGAACTGCAGAAGGAAATGGCAAACTATTCCAATAAATTTGCTAAGAATACCCCAAAGGGGGTGACAAAAATTTGGACACAATTCAACAAACAGAATTTATTTTGTTTTGTTTTTCCATGTAGTATATGTAGATGCTGGAATTTTTCTCTCAATCCTGGCTCATTGTTGTAGTTGAGTCTCCAGAGCTCAGCTGGTTACTCCTCCACAGAGTTATAGGGGCTGAGGATATTTTTCTCTACTACAGCTCTATGGCCACATCCAATGCGATCCCGTTAATTTCATCCCTCCACTTGCTCTCTCTCTGAGAGCAAATTTTACCACTTACTGCTCCCTTTGCCCCATCAACTGTCAGTTTATTTTTAATTTGGATCAGTTAACTCAGTGATTACTGCCCCATTATTAGTTAACAAATGAACACCTCCTCATTATTAGTGATAATCCTTGAACATTAAATATTTTTTGCAGTGAGATTTTTACTAAGAATATATCATAAAATGCAAAATATAAAACTTCCCAGGCTGGGAGTTCTCTCTTCCCTACTGCATTTGTCCTCGAAGTGAGGGTCTTAAATATAAATTGGCTGCTACTAAATATTCATTTTCACCAAGTTCAGTTCTAGGCACAGCAGCCTAGGCCATCGTCAAGTCATTTCTTTGCTTGTAGCATATGGTGTTTTGGCTGCTATCATTATTGAGTTTTGGAATGGATCAAGCAGGCCATTCATTCTTCAGGCTTTCTCATTAAATGTGGCTGCTGGGCAGAATCCATATCCCCCTTATCTCCTCTGACTCTGATACCATTTGGGTTAGACCTTCATTTCAAACTCTACTGCAGAGAGTGCAACTCCATTAGGTCATCCACATTGTTCAAATGCCAAATGTATGCTTGGCAAAAGACTATTTTATGGAGATCTCAGACAGGCAAGTGTTCAGATGATGGGCAGAAAAAAGCAATACAAGGACACTCTCAATTAGAGTTGATTGTATGATATGGGAGACACTGGGACAGGACCACAGCATGACTGCTCTCCTCAAAGAAGGTACTATGCTTTGAGCAAGGCAGAATTGAAGTAGTTCCATGAGTAGGATGAGGTAATACAATAAAAATGACAGTTCTCCCTAAATGAGTCTACTTATTGCTAAAAAAACAAAAAACAAAAAAACCTATTTTATAGAGCTATAAAAAATTCAATAACAAAATTTGTCTGAAAGAACAAAAGGTCAAGAATATCAAGGGAATTGTTTTGTTTTGTTTTTTATGCAAAAAAGGTAGTCTAGCAAAGACATAAAACTGTATTATGAAGTATTAATCATCAAAACCATTTGTTACTAGCTAAGAAAGAGTGGTGGATCAGTGAACTAGATTAGGCACACAAGACACAATAGTCAATAATTATGGTTATACTATTTGTTAAACCAAAACATTCCAGTTTCTGGAATAAGAACTTACTATTTGATAAATACTGCTGGGAAAACTGGAAAATAGTATGGCACAGACTAACATCTCACACCCTATACCAAGATAAAGTTGAAATGGGTTCATGATTTAGACATGAAGAATATTATTATAAGCAAATTAGAAGAGCAAGGAGTAGTTTGCCTGTCAGATCTTTGGAGAAGGGAGGAATTTATGGCCAGAAGGAGAGAACATTATTAAATAAAAAATGGAAAATTTGGATTACCTTAAATTAAAAAGATTGTGCACAAACAAAACAAATGCAACCAAAATTAGAAGAGAAGCAAAAAGCTGGGAAACAATTTTTACAGCCAGTGTTTCTGATAAAAATCTAATTTGTAAAACATAGAGAAATGAGTCAAATTTTTAAGAATACAAGATATTCCTCAATTGATAAGTGGTCAATAGATTTAAACACAATTTTCAGATGATGAAATTAAAGCCATCTATAGTGATCTATAATAAAAAAATGCTCTAAATCACTATTGATTAGAGGGGCACCACCTCACACCAATTGGATTGGCTAAGATTATGGCAAAAAGTAATGATAAATGTTAGAGGAGATATGGTAACACTGGGACATTAATACATTGCTAATGGAGTTGTGAACTGATTCAACCATTCTGGAGAGCAATTTGGTGCTATTCCCATGGCTATAAAACATGCATACCCTTTGACTCAGCAGTGTTCCTACTGGGCTTATATCCCAAAGAGATCATAAAGGAAGGGAAAGGATCCACATATGCAAAAATGGGGCAGCAAGAAATTAGAAATTGAGTGGATGCCTATGAATTGGGGAGTGACTGGACAAGTTTATGGTATACGAATGTAATGGAATACAATTGTTCTATAAGAAATGGAGAACAATGTGATTTTAGAAAAGTCTGGAAAGACTTATAAGAACTGAGGCTGAGTGAAGTAAGTAGAACCGGGAGAATATTGTACACTGTAACAACAAGATTGTGTGATGAGCTACTAAGACAGACTTGGGTCTTCTCAGAAATATAGTGATCCAATATCGAATATACTTGGGATGGGAAAATGCCATTTTCTTATTTTTTCTTTTCTTTTTTTTTTAAATAACTTTTTATTGACAGAACTCATGCCAGGGTAATTTTTTACAACATTTCCCCTTGCACTCACTTCTGTTCCGATTTTTCCCCTCCCTCCCTCCACTCCCTCCCCCAGATGGCAAGCAGTCCTATACATGTTAAATAGGTTACAGTATATCCTAGATACAATATATGTGTGCAGAACCGAACAGTTCTCTTGTTGCACAGGGAGAATTGGATTCAGAAGGTATAAATAACGCGGGAAGAAAAACAAAAATACAAGCAGTTTACATTCATTTCCTAGTCTTCTTTCTTTGGGTGTCACTGCTTCTGTCCATCCTTGATCAATTGAAACTGAGTTAGCTCTCTTTGTCGAAGAAATTCACTTCCATCAGAATACATCCTCATACAGTATCGTTGTTGAGGTATATAATGATCTCCTGGTTCTGCTCATTTCACTTAGCATCAGTTCATGTAAGTTGCCATTTTCATGTAGAGAAAAAACCATGAGGACTGAATGTGGATTGAAGCACTCTATTTTCACCTCTTTTGGTTTGGTTTTGCTTTGTTCTTTCTCGTGGCTTTTCACTTTTGTTCTGATTTTTCTTTCCCAATATGACCAATATGGAAATATGCTTAAAATGATTGTATGTGTATAATTTATGTGAGATTATTTGCTTTCTTGGGGAGGTAAGAGAGGGAGGGAGAAAAAAATTGGAACTAAGAGTTACACTTCTGTTTAAGAATATTCTTCAAACAAATAAATGAATCATTAAATAAAAAGAAAAAAAAACAGAATTGAAGTGGCTCAAAAGAAATGCAAGATGCACAAATTTAGAGAATCCATCCTAAATGTTTACATGGACTATTTTTGCCTGACCTATGGTAAAGCATTCCAAAATCACTTTCAGAGCAAGGTAATTGTAACTCAACTTTGTTATAATGTTGATCTTCTTCAAGAATAAAAGCAATAATTTGGAACTATGCTCAAAAAGTTATCAAACTGTGCATACCTTTTGATCCAGCAGTGTTTCTATACCCCAAAGAGATACTAAAGGGAAAGGGACCTGTATGTGCCAAAATGTTTGTGGCAGCCCTGTTTGTAGTGGCTAGAAGCTGAAAAATGAATGGATGCCCATCCATTGGAGAATGGTTGAGTAAATTGTGGTATATGAACCTTATGGAATATTATTGTTCTGTAAGAAATGACCAGCAGGATGAATACAGAGAGGACTGGCGAGACTTACATGAACTAATGCTGAATGGAGTGAGCAGAACCAGGAGATCATTATATACCTCAACAATGATACTGTTTGACATATATAGGACTGCTTGCCATCTTGGGGGGGGGGTGGAGGGAGGGAGGGGAAAAAACGAAACATAAGCGAGTGCAAGGGATAATGTTGTAAAAAATTACCCTGGCATGGATTCTGTCAATACAAAGTTATTATTAAATAAAATAAAATTAAAATTAAAAACAAACAAACAAACAAAAAAACAGTTTGATACTGTTTGAGGATGTATTCTGATGGAAGTGGATCTCTTCGATAAAGAGAGCTAATTCAGTTTCAATTGATCAAAGATGGACAGAAGCAGCTACACCCAAAGAAAGAACACTGGGAGATGAATATAAACTGCTTGCATTTTTGTTTTTCTTCCCGGATTATTTCTACCTTCTGAATTCAATTCTCCCCGTGCAACAAGAAAACTGTTCGGTTCTGCACACGTATATTGTATCCAAGATATACTATAACCTATTCAACATGTAAAGGATTGCCTGCCATCTGGGGGAGGGGGTGGAAAGAGGGAGGGGAAAAATCAGAACAGAAGTGAATGCAAGGGATAATGCTGAAAAAAATTACCCTGGCATGAGTTCTATCAATAAAAAGTTATTTAAAAAAAGAATAAATGCAATATCCAACCAATCAACCAACTTAGATTATTGCAATTACCTGCCAGTTCGTCTTGCTACCTTAAGTCTGTCTTCACTCCAGTCCATCCTACACTCATCTCTCAAATTAATTTTCCTGAAGTGGAAATCTGACCATGTCATTCCTCTATGCATGGAACACTAGTGGCTCTGTATTACCTCCAGGATCAAATATCAAATCCTCTATTGGTATCCAAAGCCCTTAACCATCCATCCCCTCCTCTCTTTCCAGTCTTTTAATACCTTACTTCCCCCCATTCTGATATTCTGGGATTTGTAATACCAACTTTTTTTTACTGTCTTTGAAACAGGATCTTCTGAGTCTGGACAATTTCTCCTGGCTACCTCCTATCCTTGAAGCACTCTTTCCTCATCTTTGCTTCCTGCCTTCCTTAGCTTTCTTCAAATCCAATTAAAATTCCATCTTCTTGGGAATTTTTTCCCCTAATCTCATACGTTCTCCTAGTGCCTTCTCTCTGTCAGTTATCTCCAATTTAGTTTGTGCAGATCTTGTTTGTATATAATTGTTGTCGTGTTGTCCCCCATTCAGTTGTGAGTTTTTTGAGCTTAGTTTTCCACTTTCTTTGTATCTCCAGTGCCTAGTACTGCCCCTGGCATACAGAAAGCAGCTAATAAATACTTATTGACTGAGACTACTCACCTGTTGCTGGACCTCTGATGTTTCTGCTGACTTTTTGAAGTTCACAAATGTAATTTATCTCCACTACTTACTTATCCAGGATCAAGGGAGAATAAATACAACAAAGTCAAAAGAAATGAGGTTTTCTTGACAAAGATACTGGAATGGTTTGTCAAATAGGGTTAAGTGGGTTGCCTAGGGTCACACAGCTAGTGGACGTCTAAGACTGGATTTGAAGTCAGGTCTTCTTGATTTCAAGGCTAGTTCCAATATACCATCAAGCTGTCTTTTGAACTTAATAGAATGTGTTTCACATAATAGGCACTTACTAGATATTGATGGAATGAATGATATTGCCTGCTTACTTCCATCCCAGAAAATACATGCCCCTGGATCATTATATAATTTAAGAGCCTAGAAAGAGCTATAAAATATGCAACCATTTAATATATTTATCAAAGGATGATGGTGATCATTATCTACAATTTTCTACTTACAAAGTACTCTGCCATACCAACTCTGTGAGAAAGTTAACAAAAGTATTAGAATCCCTAATTTATAGATGAGGAAATTGTGGCTCAGGAGAGATTAACTGCTTAAGTTAACCTTTCGTGAGTTCTCTTGTTGTCTTGATCTCAAGCCCAATACTCTTTATTTCTTCAGGTGAAAAGAGATTCTCATCAACTTCTTAATATTTTCCTCCTAATCTTCCTTCCCTAGAGTGTTCGTGGAACCCATGGAGCACTCCAGATGAGGAGCCTTTGAATAACTGCTACATAGTTATTAAATTGCTTCTGAAAGGTGAATGGACTGAGAGCCCATCCAGCATTTGCTGAAACAATCTGTCAACCGATTTGGTTCTACTTAACCCTCGAGACCCGACTCTGCCAGCACTGGTATGTAGGTCTTATCTTACATTTGGCCCTCGACCCTGCTTCTTCCTCTCTCTTATTTTAACCTCCTGGTAATGTATTATTTCCTAGTTGATCTCAGGTTTCTTGAGATATGATACTGCTAAGCAAGTGTTTTTTATTTTTGTTTTTGTTTTGCTTTATTTATTTACTTCTTTTACTCATCTTTGCTGATCCATGCCCAGTCCCATTCCCCAGTCTCCTTCCTTTTGATTCACACTATTGTATCTTCCTTGGTGTGGGTGTGTGTGTGTGTGTGTGTGTGTGTGTGTGCACGTGTGCTGCCTTTCTGGCTTGGATGAATTTTTTTCTATGTCTGAACCTCTCCCTAAGTCCCAGTATCCTGTATCTTTTGGCTGCTTCTGGCTCTCATCTTGCTGAGTGGTCATTATCATCACTACCCTACATGTATGACCCCATTAATTTTTTGTGTCACAGCACCACGTGCTTAGAACCAAACCTTTCCTTCTGGCTGTGTTTCTCTCCTACTCCCTACTCCTCTTTAGCTTTATACCATTCTTTTTTTTTCTTCTTGCTGTTCCTCATTTCCCAGCTTCTGTCTCTCTTAATCATATCACTGTCCCTTAATTAGAATCATGAAGCCATAAATTGAGCTCTAGAAGGGACCTTCAAGGTTGAGTCCAGCCCCTTTAGTTTGCAGATGGGGAAAGACAAAGTTAGAGAGGTTAATTGGCTTGCCTAGTTTTGTAGGCTAGTAGGTGTCTGAGCTAATAGATGGCACTGATTGTGTGTGTGTGTGTGTGTGTGTGTGTGTGTGTGTGTGTATGTGTGTTCCTATTCAACAGAATTGAAAGCTTAAGAAGTATTTGTTTAATAAAAGGGAACATATCTTTCCCCCCTCCAGCTAATTTAAATGCACTTTCCAATCAGTACATTTTGTAACTAGCATGTTGTGACTGAAACATTTTTCTTAGGAGATAAGATAATCCTCCGGTGTAGATTAGGATAGGGGGAAAAAAAGGCTAATTTATTATCTAGTTAAGACTGTTGCACTGTACGAATGGTTCTGGTTTTCCTCCATTTTCCCATCATCAGTTCCTTGTATACAAACCCATTTGGCCATGGACTTTATTGACATGAAATTGACTTCAAAGAAAATTAAACATTTATAAAGTGTTAAGTAATGGAAGCTGGAAGCATTACATGAGTAATGGAATGCAATTAAGTGTTCTAATCAAAAATCGTGTTACATGGAGATAAGTGTTTCATACTGATACATTTTCTAAAGATAAGATCTTTCAGTTTCAAACACTTCTTAGTTGTATACTTGCTAAATCACCCAGCCTTTCCAAACCTCAATTTCATATCTGTAAAATGGGCATAATAATACTTAGCTTATCTTCCTCACAGAATTGTGGGGAAAGCATTACAGAAATTAATGCTATTCATCTAGCAATCATTTTATTAAGAGCCTATTATGTGCGACGCATTGTATCAAACTCATTTAGACTGAACAATTTAAAAATTATCTAATCTGGACAAGTTACCACAGAACACTTTCACTTTTAAGTGGATTTTGCTCTTGCAGTATTTGCTCTTTGCCTTCATTCGCCATTTCCAGTCCCCTCATCTCTAAATTCAGCTTTTTCTCAATGTAATTTAATCAGCACTTATTAAGGACCTAAAGCATGTCCACCGAGGGCGAGATGCTGGAGATACAAAACCGAAACATGGCAATCCCAGCCCTCAAGCAGTTTACAGTCTTAGTAGGAGATGTAGACATGGATGTAAATGTGTTTAATACAAAGTAGAATATGAGAGGAATAAACAAGCCCAATAAATTGAGCTAGCCCATCTGAAGAGGGAGAGCTCTATTACGGCTCTTAGATGGTATCTGTGAGGTGAGATTGCATGGAAATTTTGGTTGGTAATATACTGTAGCTTAGGCAGTCTTAGAAATCATCTCCTTGACCATTATAGCTTCAACAACAATACTATATGATGATCAATTCTGATGGACGTGGCCCTCTTCAACAATGAGATGAACCAAATCAGTTCCAATAGAGCAGTGATGAACTGAACCAGCTACACCCGGCAAAAGAACTCTGGGAGATGACTAAGAACCATTACATTGAATTCCCAATCTCTATATTTTTGCCTGCCTGCATTTTGGATTTCCTTCATACACTATTTCAAATTCCGATTCTTTTTGTACAACAAAATAATTGTATGGACATATATACTTATATTGTATTTAACATATATTGGTCAACCTGCCATTTGAGGGAAGGGGTTGGGGAAAGGAAGGGAAAAGTTGCAATGCTGAAAAATTACCCATGCATATATCTTGTAAATAAAAAGCTATTTAAAAAAAAAAGAAAGAAAGAAAGAAATCATCTCCTTACTCCAACTGCTTCCCATTAGCAAAGTAATAGTCTTACTTTTAGTGAAGTAAACTTTGGAGATAAATGCTAAATGAAGCATTGAATTTACATTTTTTTTTAAATTGTGAATTACTTAGAATTGCAAGTCATAGCTTCCTCCTTGACTGTCTCCTTTTTTTCCTTTAAAATGCAGCTCAAGCAACATTTTTTTTTTTTTACAGGAAGTCTTTCCTGTTTCCCCCCTCAGCTCAACTGCTAATGACATCTCTTCAAACTGCCTGATGTATACAGCACTAGGCAGCATCAGAAAGAAATGGTTTTATATTCAACCTTAGATACTTGCTAATTATGTGACCCCGGGCAACTTACTTCACTTCTATTGGCCTCAGTTTCCTCATCTATAAAATGGGAAGAATAATAGCCTTTACTTTCCAGAGTTGTTATGGGGATCAAATGAGATAATAATTGTAAAGCAGCTAGCACTGTACTTGGCACATAGTAGGTACTATATAAAGACTAGGATTATTATTATTGTTATTGTTGTTTGTTTTTATTAACTTTATGCTATATATATTTTACATATCCTTGTTGTAATGCTCATCAGGAGGTAAGTTTGTTGAAAGAAACTATTCTTTCATTATTTGTATTTATAACTCTACTGCTCAGCACAATACCTGGCACATATTTGTCACTTAATAAACATGTATTTGGAGGCAACTGGTGGCTCAGCAGATAGACTGCTGGTCCTGCAGCTGGAATTAGGAAGATCTGAGTTCAAATCCATCTTCAGACATTGTCTAATTATGTGACCCTGAGCAAGTCACTTAATCTTGATACAGTTTCATAAAATAGATCCACTGGAGAAGGAAATGACAAATCACTCTAGAATCTTTGCGAAGAAAACCTCAAATCGGATCCTTTAGTTAGTCATGACTGAATAACAAAACAAAAAAATTATTGATTAATTTTTAGCATATGAATGGATATTAATAGTACTTATAACTTATTCATTATAATCACATTATGAGATTTGTTAGAGATGTTTAATAAGTTATTTTAACCAACACAATAAATCCTAAATTTAAAAAAAATGAATATTTAAATATAGAACCTAGATGTTTATAAATTGATTTCCTGTCCACCTAAACTATATTAAAGGCTATAATTTTATGGCAATATGTCATATCATATTTTGTATCTGTATACACAAACACATACACACATTCCTCTTTGGTTTGGTATGAAACAAACAAACAAATGGACATGTTATCCCTTTTGATTCACCAGCTGCCAGGTTCTCTATTGAAAATGAAGGGTAGAAAATCATCTTTTTTGCAGGAAAAGAACTCAGGCCCCTATCAAAGAATTGATCTGCACTGCAGAATGGAGCCACCATAATCCCCACACAGTCTAATAACCCATCTCCAAAGCAGCATTCTTGTCAACAAAACTTCAGTCTGGTATTATGGAAATAAAGGAAAACCCAGAAAGTGATAATGAGGGCTTTGTTTTGTTTTTACTTTCTGGCTGGGCCTTTGAAATCAGAGCATACATTTTCAAGGATGTAGAGTTGTCAGATTCTGTAGTTTGGATGTCTTGATGGAAATAAAAACATGATGAAGTAAGGGGTGGGGAGGGAGTCAGTCAGAAATAGGAATGGCATTATAATCCTAGCTATCTTAAGGCTGGCAGATCTCTCCAAGATATGAACTACCCCAGATTAAAAAAAAAAGAAACAAACAAAAAAAGAAAACAGCCATTCAATGATTGTTCTATAAGAAATGAGGAGCAGGCTGATTTCAGAAAGACTGGCGAGACTTACATGAACTGATTCTAAGTAAAGTGAGTCGAACCAAGAGAATACTATACATAATAACAACAAGATTATGTAATTATCAGTTCTCATGGACATGGCTCTTTTCAACAATGAGGTGATTCAAGGCCATTTCCAATAGACTTGTGATGGAGAGAGTCATCTGCCTCCAGAGAGAGGACTGTGGGGACTGAGTGTGGACCACAACCGGGTATTTCACCTTTTTTATTGTTTGCTTGCTTTTTCCCCTTTTTTGCTCATTTTTTTATTCTTTTCAATCTGATTTTTCTCACGCAACATGACAAGTGTAGAAATAGGTTTAGAAGAATTGTACATGTTTAATATATATCCAAATTACTTGCCACCTTAGGGGAGAGGTGGAGGGAAGGGAAGGAGAAAATTTATAACTCAGAGTTTTGCAAGGGTGAATGCTGAAAACTATCTTTGCATACATTTTGAAAATTAAAAGCTATTATATATATAAGCAAAAGCAAAAACAAAAACACCAATAAAAAAACAACCATTCAAAGCCCCCAAGCCCATGGTGGAACCAAGCCAGAAGTAGCATCTGCATTTCCAGCCTGGCTGAGATAAGGAGATCCAGACTCAAAAAAAAGCAATTAGGCAGCAGAGTGAATAGAGAGCTGGATCTGCAGTCAAGAAGACTTGAGTTCAAATCCAGCCTCAGGAGCTTGCTAGTTGTGTGATTGTGGGTAAATCTTTTTACCTCTGTTTTATTCAGTTTCCTCACTTGAAAAATGTGGATATTAGTAGCTATATTAGTAGCACCTACATGTTATGAGGATTAGATGAGATATTTGTAAAGTGCTTAAAGCATCACAGAAATGCTTGCTAAATTTTTTTTTTTTAAATTTAAAGTGAAAACAATCGAACAATTGTTGCTATAGGGGGCAGGGAGGGACGCCACTTGACGTTTTCTTGGCAAGGATACTGGAGTACTTTGCCATTTCCTTCTCCTTGCTACTTTATTTAAATAAATAAATCAGTGAAGAAATAGCTAAACAAGCAAAGCAAAGCTTTTGAGTTTTCCTTAGGGTTGCTTCTGTACTTGAATGAACTTATGACTATTTTAAAATTTTTTAATATAATAGTATTTGATTTTCCTCCAAGATACACGATAAGAACATTTTTAGCTATAATTAAAAAAATAATTTATTTAACATTTTGATTTTCCCCAGTTTTATTTAAAACATTTTTATATTTGTTTTTAAAACTTTAAGTTCTAGATTCTCTCCCTTCTTCCCACCCTGATCCCCTATTAAGAAAGCACATGTGAAGTTATGCAAAACATTTCCATAAAAATCATGTTGTGAAAAAAAAAGATCTATATTTCCCCCCTTAAAAAAAACAAACAAACCTTAAAAGAGGAAGAAAGAAGGGAAAGAGAAAGAAAAGACAGAAACACCAACACTCAGAGAGACAGAGACAGAAAGAAAGACAGAGACAGAGACAGAAAGAGAGACAGAGACACACAGAGTCAGAGAGAAAGAGACAGAAAGAAACAGAGAGATAATGCTTCATTCTGTAGTCAGACACAATCAGTTCCTTCTCTGGGTATGAATAGGATTTTTCATAAGTCCTTCAGAGTAGTGATGGATCATTGTATTGCTGAGAATAGCAAAGTCATTCTCAGTTGATCATCCCAGAACATTTTAGCATTCATTTTTATAAAGATTTTGAGTTCTCAAGTTTTTTTCTGTCCTTCCCTGCCTCCCTCCCTCCCTTCCCTACCCTCTTCTGAAGAAGAACTAGGCATTTTGATCTAGTTCAGAATGTGCTACCATAGTTGAACCTATGACTTTATCAGTATCGATGTTGCCTCCAAGTCACATTTGGCAGCTCATATGCTCCTTTTTATCTTGTGCGACTCTTGTCTGAGACACAACAACCTTTTCTCTATTGGGCCCTAAACAAGTTACTGGAGCTCATTTTACTTACTTTAAAATGTGGACTACAAGATCCAACTTTAATTTATAAAACCTTTGTAGTTCAAAAGATTGGTGAGACGAAGCATTTACATAATATCTACTATTCATTTATTCAGCTTTGTGTTATGAAAAAAAAGAAACTCAATACATTTCCATTCAAAGTTAAAGCAGAGAAATGTTGTTTGCTAAGTTATGAAACATTTTGTTTTTCTTAAGAGATAACCATCATATCTGACAGCAAAAGCTATTTGACAGAAACAGTGATGCTAGCTCAGCAGCCACTAAATGAAATTCAAAGTGTGTTCTCTCATTAGTTTCCCAGTCCTTGAAAATGGTGTCAAGATTACATCTATTTTTGATAAACGTGCAGATTTTGATCACTTGGAGACAATAGTTTAACGTGAACATGTCAACGGTGAGATCATGCTTGCCCCTTAAGAAATGAACAAGCTTGTGTGTTCCATTCGGAAAATCTAACCATTTCATGAAGGGAACTCTCTCTGAAAATGCTTAGTTGCAGGGGTTCCTTGAATATAACTCAGCATAATAAGGGTCCATTAAGTACCTACCCAATGCACTAGATGCTACAATGAATATAAAGATGAATGAGTCTCGGTTGTTGTGTTTAGGGAACTTGTGATCTATTGGGAAGAACAAGACAGACATACAGATAATTATTTCAGTCTTCCCTTATACTTATTGCCCTCCTACAACCTATATCCAATCAGACATTACATCTTTTTGAAGGTAATTCTCTAAGTCTCTTATATCTGATTATCTGCTTACTCTTTTAATGAATGATTAATAATATGGTCACATATTGACCATATTATTGATGCTACAAGAGATGGGAAGAGGACCAGGAGTCAGCAAAGGAGAGAGAAGATTGGTTATGGTAATTTTCCAAGTTTCTTATATCAAATTATCTTTTCATGTTCCTTCCACCGCCAACCCACTAATTCAGTTACCTAGCCAATGCCAATAGTTTATAATTGGTCTTTTGGCCTCTGATCTCTCTATTTCACCAATCCTGCCAGAGTGATTTCCCTGGCACACATATTGACCCTATTATTAATGCTAAAAGAGATTGGGAAGAGGACCAGAAGCCAGAAAAGGAAAGAAGATTGGTTATGGTAATTCTGCAAGTCTCTTATATCTGATTACTCTTTTAATGAATAATTAATAATATGGTCATATATTGACCATATTATTGATGCTAAAAGAGATGGGAAGAGGACCAAGAGCCAACAAAGGAGAGAAAGAAGATTGCTTATAGTAATTCTGCAAATCTCTTATATCTGATTACTCTTTTCAATTTCCTTCCAATTTTGTCAGCTGTACTAATTCAATTATCTAGACAATGTCAATAGTTTCATAATTGGTCTTTTGGCCTCTGATCTCTGTATTTCACCAATCCTGCCAGAGTGATTTCCCTGGCACATGTATTGACCATATTATTCATGCTAAAAGATATGGGAAGAGGACCAGAAACCAGAAAAGGAAAGAGAAGATTGGTTATTGCAATTCTGCAAGTCTCTTATATCTGATTACTCTTTTAATGAATAATTAATATTATGGTCATATATTGACCATATTAATAATGCTAAAAGAATTGGGAAGAGGACCAGGAGCCAGCAAAGGAGAGAGAAGATTGGTTAGAAAGTAGAAAGAAATCTACCAGCTTCTTTAGTTTCTTGATGTTTCCTGAATCTAAAAACAAGTCATTATGTTGACATTAAAGGACTTCCATTTTGGGGCTCTATTTCCAATTGTATTAAACTCTCCACACACACCCAATCAAATGGGACAACTCAGCATTTCCCCAGTTTGTTCTTCCTGTTTTTGTCTCCTTGCCTCTGCACACTATCCTTCTCTCCATCCTTATGCCTGAAATGGTCTCTATGAACATATCTATCAGTTAGAAATTCTACCCTTCCCTTCCTTCATTTCTTTCTCCTCTAAGGAGTGATTCTAGACTTCCTCAGATCCTACTTCCCAAGATCTTAGACTCCTAATCCTGTTGCTGGAAGGGATGCTAATGAGCCAACTAGGTGAGCCCCTTCATTTTACAGGTGAGAAGAGTTAGGCTCATAGGATTCATGATTTATCCAAGAATAAAGGATGGTGGTGGCTTCCTTTTGGAATTTCTTACTCTGCTCAAATCGACCTGTTCAATGAATGAACAAACGAATGGAAGGCCTTTACCAAGAACTTACACTGTGCCTAGCAATGGAAATAAAGGTTACAAAAGTGAGACCGCCTCTGATCTGATGATTTTTGTATGGACCTTGCGCTTGTTCTAAATAGGGGAGGCAGTATACATTCAAGAGCGATGGTCAGAGAAGGCAGTTAGGGTCTGAGGAGTCACAGATAAGGGATACAATATGGCATTCAAGAGACATGTCTTTTCTGGATGCAATGGGTGATATATTTTGATGCCCTCTTATTATTTGTAGTTCTACCAGCCTATAAATTCCCAAGGACAGGAGTGTTTAGCACAAATTAAGCGCTAAATAGAAGTTGATTCAAAAGAATTTACTTAAAAGTAAATCAAGTTGCATTTGAGATGGGCACAAAAGGATGAGGAAAATGAAAATGAGGAGAATGGTATTCCAAGCAAGGGCATAAGATAAAGGACAGCTAGATGGAAACAGAATGAATGTACAGGAAGCAAAGAAGCAAAAAGTGTGAAGAGCTTGAAGGCAGAACTGTGGCGTCTGGGATAGTGTTCGGAGTAATATCCAGCCCTATGGGAAGTGATGGCTATGCATCCGCTAAGGATCCCATCTTGGACCTCAGTGGTTGTTTATAGGGTTGAGAATGGGAGAGCTGATAACAAGGAGCTTCCAATGACTTTGAGGAAGTTAATAAAAGATGACTCCAAGGGTGGTTGGATCATACTGAGAACTCAGATCAAAAAAGATAGTGTCAATGGCTAATGAGGGCAATCTACTGGTTTCATGTTTTCCCTTAGTGAATCATCCATAAGGCAGACAATAAAGGCAATACAAAGTCTGGAATTGGTGGAAAGCAAAAGAAATAGAATTCAGGTGACGTAGGTCATGGAGATCTGATGGTGTTTTGTGTATGTGTGTGTGTGTGTGTGTGTGTGTGTGTGTGTGTGTGTGTGTGTGTATGTGAATTGCAATGGGATTCTTGTATTTCATTTACCCTTTTCTCAGTTATCAGCCAATAGCAGGAGAAGTAAGATCATGTCAGGAAGGACTTAGCTCTGTGTGCTTGACAAGATGCATTCACTTTAAGATGGGGATGGGGGGTCATCTTCCCTCACTTACATTTTACAGCTCTTTCCAAATCTCCATTTGTGTGAGTTTTGTGCCTTCTTCTGGGTTACTTGTTCTGGTTCTGGTGAGAGGAAAGGAAAGATCTTCCAGTGGTAACCATCTGTCAGAATGCATCCAGAAGAAAGGAGTTAAAGGCAGGACAAATGGGATTCTGCAGATTTCTTCAGCCTGGCTCTTCCTTAATTTGGATTCTACCCCATAGCACCAACACACAGCACATTAGATACACTGTGGGAGGAAGTAGTTTCCTCATCGTTGCAGCAGGACTGCTGAAATATTCAGAGGTCTTAGCTAGTGCGACAGCAAGCCCATTTTTTAAAGGACTGGCTATTGGATTGAGATTTAGTGGGAAAGAAAGTGATCTCAGAGAATGGGATGATGATGTGGAAGAGAAGAAAGGGAATAAAGCCTTGTAAATCACAACCACAATGGATAGCTCATGGTCCAGAGGAAGGATTTTGTCCAGTTCCTTAATTAATTGAAATGGAAGCCATTGAGTTTTTCCAAACAGATAAGGACACATTGACCTAGCAAGCTCTTTCAAGGGCTAATGGACTACTCAACGCAATACATAAGAAAGCAATCCATAATTTTTGTTTGTTTCCAAGCTTGACATTTTAAAAGGGAATTCTTAATTAGCTGATTTTATCTTAATAGAAAGATTGGATTTAAATGGCCAGGAAACTGGCTAAGTATCATCTCTTTCAGTCGTTCAGGCATTAAAAGCTCATTAGGTCTACCTCTCATCAAGGTGTAATTTGTGATTATTCATCAGAGGTGAAATAGGATTTTTTGCTCTTTAAAGAAAATTCTAAGCCTATTAATGGTACAAACAAGATTGCTGATGGAATGATTCAATGACCAAAGAAGCACATTATTCCCCAAGTATTTTAGAGGTAACATTTGTGGCCCTCATGAACTCTGGGGAACCTTGTCTTAACCCATGTCCAATATTCCTTTATCCATGAGCAGTAAAGAACAAAGCCCAAGAGACCGTGATCAGAATGATCGTGTACTCAGGACCACGGGTGGGCTTCAGTGTGGAGACTGGCAGCTGACAGCAGGAGACTGCTGCCACTACTGGGACTTGGTGGCACCCAGAAGCTTAGGACAGGCAGGCAGCTGGTCGGCAAACATTTGTTAAGTGCCTTCTCTGTGCCAGGGCCTGCACTAAGCCCGGTTCTAGTCACATTCATCACCGTGAGAAAGAGAAAGAGGGAATGAATGAACTGTTCAATGCTTATTGCATACACTCCTTCAGTTCTGACTCAGTAACCAATGAAAGACCTTTTTCTTCACTTCCTAGTAAGCAAATAGGAAACATTTAAAGGATGTGTGCATATGTGCTAAGTGAAAAGTGAGGATCCTCTATTCTGCAGCAGCAGGCCCCTCCAGAACCAGGATCCCCAAAGGCACATGCTCCCAGGCCTGAACTCATTACACATTTGTTTGAGTGAATAAGCAGTTTAAAAATCTATTCCTCAAAAGCCATCCATCCAAAGAGAGAATTATGGGAATTAAATTTGGATAGAAGTATATAGTATTTTCACTTTTTTTGTTTATTGTTTTTTTATTTTGTGTTCTAATTTTTCTTCCACAGCATGCTGATTATGGAAATATGTTTAAAAGAATTGCACTTCTTTAACCTACATCAGATTACTTACTGTCTTGGGGTAAGGGGAGGTCAAGGAGAGAAGGAAAAAAAAAATGGAACCCAAAGTCTTAGAAAGATGAATCTTGAAAACTATCTTTATATGTATTTGGAATAAGAAAAGAAAAGAAAAAAAAATCTACTTTTCAAAGTGGCTCCCTTAACTATCTTTACTAACAGAAGTTAAACTTGCTTTTATGCATCTGAGAATACTGACTGCATTTATTTTTAAAAGCCCAATTTATATTCGATTAAATAATCTGCTTTGGTCACAGTTTTGTCTATCAGCATTTTTATTCTTGTAATTTACTTGGAAGGAAGTTTTTCAGACTTTTCTCTTTTTTATAATATTTGCTTTCTTCTTAAATGTAACCTAAAAAGATGGGGTATTTTGGAAGAAATTTTGGAATAAGAATAAGAAAATGGAGGGAATTGAGAGGATTAGGACAGCGAGTAGTTAATTGTGGGAATTGAGTGAACTCCCTCCCTCTTGTGACATTTCTGGAGTAAGCTCAGTTGCTTTTCTATTCAGTTATGGGTCTAGTCCAAATTCTTTCTTGTGAGAAAAGTTTATTCAATTGTGGGAATTGGGAGAAAACCTTATTGAATTGTTTGAACCTAGCTCTGCGTGACTGGAAAAATGGACCACCTGTTGTTTAGAGACACTTAAGTAAGGAGCATGGTTGTGGGGACCAGAAACTCAGTCACATCCAAAAATCGATGGAAGGAGTATTCTCCCATTTATACATCTCACGTAAACTACATATCTTATTGGATAACTGGCCCTGAACTAGTCAATAAGTGACTGTTTCTATATTCCTTTGATTTTCACAGACACCTTTGGAAGGAGTGGGATGGGACCTTACCTTTTCTGATTTTAGGGAATTGTACCTGTTTACTTTCCCCTTCCCAGCTTGGAAAGTTCTTTATATTTTATACAATTAGAATTTAGATTGCTTAATGCTATATCATTTTCTTTTAATTAATTGGCTTTATTTGATTATTTTTTTTAATTATAAAAGTCTATCCCATCCTATATTTGGGGTCTGGGCCTAAACTGAAAAGGTCTGGTCCCATTTTGTCAGGCACTTGACAAGCATTGCTTAATAAATCAATATATTCAGAAGATTGAACCCTTGTTTCCTCAGTCATTTCAACTTTCACTCGCCAGGAATAGAATCCTGGTTTTTCCAGTTTATTAATCTTACCTTGACCAAGTAATTTAACTTTTCTGGGACTCAGTTTCCTCATCTGTAAAATAAGAGAGTGTATATGATGACCTTTAAACTCACTTCCAGTTTAATTTATATTTATATTTACAAATATACATATATGCACACATCCTTATATTTGTAATCAGGACCAATGTATTCCAGTGGAAATAAATCTTCAACTTTATGGTGTATCAAAAAGAAAAATAAATTAACTAAAGAATCATTTTATAGACATCCTATTTTCTGTAAAGTGAAATGAGTCTAATTTTGTGTTCTGATTGCAAGACACAAAAACATGGGAAGAGATATTATTATTTGTGTAGCATTTTATCCATCAATCTAGTCATATGAGCATTAAATAATACATGGATAAGAAAACACTACCTGGTTCCTTGCTTATAAAAAGAAAGTTTTCTAGGGATCCAAAGCCTCTTGTGAAATGAAACTATATATTTTGCTATGGCTGGAGGTTAATAGCTGGGAAGAAAGGCTTCTCCTTATCTCTGTTCTAGGAAAAGGAGTGATGCAACTTTTGTGTGGCTGATAAAGTTGCAGCTTCTCTTTAAACATTGAACATGTTAGAGAGCCTGAATTTGTCCCAGGAAGGCAGCTGCTGGACAAAGGAGTTTATTAGGGACATCAAAGCAGTTGGAGCGCATGTGCACCGGGAATAGGACATAAGCAGCTGTAAGTACTCCAGGGACTGTTTCATTTCATCCTTGGCATATGGCCACTTCTTAAAGTTGTTTTAAATGCTATGTGTACAATGTACTTTATCCTTATAATGATTATTTCATACCTTAATAATATCTTTTTTTTAAAAGAATGCAAAATATATTCTTCCAGGGTCTCATAAGCTGAAGAAAATAATTTAAGAGGTAAATACTTTTGCAATAGAGTTAACCCATGTTCCTTAGCTCCTTTGATGTAATAGCTTTGTGCATTTCTTCATCCAGCTCTATAAAACAATTTTATCCACTGCTTCTCTTTCTATTAGGCACTTCCAAGATCCGTAGTCAAATAATAAGAGCTTCAAAGAGTTTTTATTTACATACAACATCTGGGATGTGTGTCTTCACATTGGCAACTAAGGCAGCTACATTGATTTTCATTTGACACCCATATAAGGTATTCTTAGATGTAAAATTTGGATGGACAAATTTAAGCTTTTATGGTTATGTCTAAGTGAACAATGAAAAATGTAATCATTGTATCTGGCACAAAGCAGATACTTGCTAAATGTTTGTTGACTGATTAATCAGTCCTAATTTTGCCTACATGAGGCCAAATGATAGTTTTGACTGCTTTTCTACCTTTTGGATTCATCACCATTTTTATCATGCACATACACCCAAAAAACATATGGATATTTACAAAATGGACAAGGCAGAGAATCTTGCATGCTGGGCTAAGCAGTATGTGTTTTATCCAAGAAGCAGAGGAGGGCCAGAGAGGCTTTCCAAGAAGGAAGGATTGTAGTCAAACCATGGTTTCCTAGATTTATTTTGATGACTGGGGGGAGAAGATGTATTGGATAAGGAAATTGTGATCAATTAGAATGTTGTTATAATCTGTTCAAAAGGATATAAGTGCCTGAACTAGGATCATGGCCATTTTGGAAAGAAAAGAAAAAATAGATATCATGGAGGTAGAATTGTCAGGTGATAATCAACTGGGCTATTGGGAAGTAGAATTATAGAAATGGACAGGAATCAAAGATGATCCCAGGATTCTGAAGTGGGGTAAATGGGAGGATAAGAGCTTTAAGAAATAGGGAAGTTTGAAAGACAGATTTAGGGGAGAAGATGATGATTTCCATTTTTGGAAATGTTCAGTTTCCATTCGATGAGATGATGTAACCTCTAGGGAGAGATGGCCTGTAGGCAGTTAACCATGCATGAGTAGTATTCAAGAGTGCCATTGGGGATGACTACCTAAACCAGGGACATATAAATCTGTGTAGAGTTGATAATTAAACCCATGGGAACTAATAAGTTCACCATAGGAAAGAACAGGGGGGTAGAAGTGGGATGAGCTTGGAAATCAGGATGCAGTTGGCAGGACCAAAGAGTCTCACCCTTCCTAAGTTGCTCCACTGTGCTAAGACTAGGAAACAGTGCCTTTGAAGGATCACAGTTGTCTGCCTCTATTCCAAGTTTTAACGACTTGGCTGATGGGGCTCTTAAGTAAGATTCAAGGAAAAGGGGATCTAGTCCTTGCTCTGATAATAATTCTGGGTATTGTTTCCTCCTCTGTCAAATAAGGGGCTGGTAAAAAGTGATTTCTAAGATTCTTTTCGGCTTTAACATGAGATTTTGGGAGTTAGAAAAAATACAATCTACATATACAGATGTGTGTATATATCTATGTACGTGTGTATATTTGTATACACACATATGTATTATCTATCCATCAATCCTATCTATCATCTATCTGTCTACCTACCTATTATCAATCAATCATCTATCTATCTATCTATCTATCTATCTATCTATCTATCTATCCATCCATCTATCTATCTATCTATCTATCCATCCATCCATCCATCTAGCCAGCCAGCCATCTATCTATCTATCTATCTATCTATCTATCTATCCATCTATCCATCTATCTACAGCTACTTGCTAAGACTTCATGTTTCTTCATATTTGCTATGTAAAAGCTTGATCACCAGAAGTGTGGTGTGCCTTTAAGGAACTCATACTCTAATTAACACAGTTTAAACTATGCATTATCTCTATCTACAACATACACATGTACATATATACACAGCACATAAATCTATAAATGTACAGACACATACACATATGCACATGTCCTGTTCCAATATAGTAGAGAAAAATACACATTATGATATCACATGTCTATTAATACCATATCACATGTGTACATAATATATCATAATTGCACATATATGTGATATAATGTATAACCTATTATATGCTATGTATAATATATATAGTATGTATGTGTCTGGAGTTGCTATTTCATGACTGTAGAGAATTCTGTGAGGAAGCTCCCTTTACCAATGGAGATCTGTAAGTCTTCTGCATATTAGAGTGTCAGAGTTGCCCAGGACGCTGAGAGCTTCAGTGATTTGTCTAAGGTTACCAAAAAAAAAAAAAAAAAAAAAAAAGAACTTAAAAGGAAAACTACCAAAGAATCCATTTCCTCGGGATGGCTGATGAGCGGCTTCTGTCCAGCAGCCTCCAGTGACATGGTATGTTTTAGGTCTTGTTTCTGCTCTCAACCTCAACGGAAGCTGATTTTCAAATGGTGTGATGCATTTGATCTTGACAGAGACTTTCCTAGGGAAGACTCAGCTAGATAGTAGAATAGGGGGATGAGGAGTGGCCTGTATGTATGTATGTACAAATGTATTGTGTATATGTGCACATAAGTGTGCATGAATGTACATAAGCATATGTCTGTGCAGTATGCATGTGTATGTGATGCACACATGTATGTGTCTATGCATTTAGGTATATGTGTATATTTAGGCATGTGTATAGACATGTACATGTTTATATGGGTATATGCACATAGGTATATGGGTACTAGTAAGTATATGGGGTGGGCAATGCCGAAAAGGGCTGATGGGCATCAGGGACCTGCTTTAGACCTGATGCTCAGATGAAAATGAAGGGACTGCTGTGCTCTGGCTCTTTGCTTATAATAAGTCTGTGATTGTGTATAATGAGGGTTTGGGCTGTAAAGGTTAAGGCGTTGCAGCATTCCGGGTCTGCTATCATCCCAGGTGTTTCTGGAGCCTGCTTCTGGGGATACATGATGGAGGGGCCCTGACTCCAGTTCAGAGCATAAACGGGTACCCTTTTACCTTATTGAGTGGTGATGAAAAGCTTCTAATCAGCTGCCAAACACAAATGAGTGTGTGTGTGTACAAAGTACTCAAAGAGACAAAAATCTCTCTGTTGATGTGGTGGAGTGTAAGGCAAGAATAACGCTAAGCCTGGAGGTGGGGAAAGGGGGAGCAGGGGCTACCTTATCTCCCCAGCCTCAAACTCCTGGCTTTTTTTTGGGGGGGGGGTTCTTTTGTCTCAGTTGTATCTGTTGCTTTCTGATTCTAGATGAATGAGTATCAAGAGATAGATCCAACTTGATTTCCATCATTTCATAAGCTTTGAAGGGCACGAGAGCCAGCAGAAATCAAGCAGCAGGATTTCATGGCCCTTTGTTGAAAAGTAATAAGAAGTGAGCTGCCAGCCCTGAAGCCTGCTGGGGGGAACCTGGTAACTGAGGCACCGTGTCCTAAAAGTGAGGGGATTATTCATCCACTGACAATGGCCTACAGTGAGCTTGGCCTTGTTGTAGCTATCTGAAGTTTGAACCCACTCTCCCAAGAACTGAGTAGGGATAAAGAAAGGGCAGTTTGAAGGGTGGCTTCTGGAAGTCTGTCTTTGAGACGTATTTCCCCAGTAAATATTCCCCTGTAGAAGTCAACTGAAATTAATCAGCTAAAAGATCCAGATCTTTTGGTAGATTAATCTATTGGTAGATTAGCTGTACTATATATGGATATATACACAATATACATGTACTGCATATGCATACAGACACAACGTACATGTATGTGCTCACACATATATAAAATAGATTTATGAAAGCGAGATACTGTGGTAGAGTGGACTTTTCACAAGTTTTGACTTTAGAAAAGCCTGGATTCAAACTTTGCCTCTGAGACACACATACACATATATGTAAATGTCTACAAGTATATATATCCTAATGTACACTTCAAAAACTTTTCTTAAAGATCTAACTTTGAACTCCCTTCCTCATGGTCAAAGACAAAGTAGTTAGCACTGCATCTCTCCTCTCATTCATACAAAGACCTCCCTTAATATTCTTTTCAACCTTTTTTGTCACATCCCTCCATCTTTCCATTTCCAAGGCTGCTGGCGATTTTTATTTTAACCTGTATTAAAAATGCTGACATGAGTCAGCTGAGGAGAAGGAGGGGAGGGAGATGGGAGGACCACAATGTTGTTTTTCTCTTATTCCAATTTCCCTGAGTGTGACCTCGGAATCTTCAGTCCTTAGGGATGGCCCTCCCAATACTCAGAGCCTCAAGATAGTCGATATCCAAACCAGCACAGATTTTCCAGAAGCTTGTATCGATAGAATCTGGAAATGATGTATTCTTGGTATGGTGCTGCCCTCCCCTGGTATCTTGAAAAATTCTGTGTTTCCATGGGCCCATTAAACAACAAAGATTACTTGCTTAAAACTAGAGATAACATGCCAAAGAAATCCGTTTTTATTAAATACTATCTAAAGTACAGAACAATTATACTAAGGATTAGGGATGGGGAGAGATATTTAGAAAGTGAAAATCCATCCTTGACTTTAATATGCTTCGATTTAATTCAGCTGGAATTTGCTGAACATCTATGTGTCTTTACACATTCAACAAAGTACTGGGAATTCAAGGGCAAAATTGAAAGAAGTCCTGCCCTCAAGGGACTTAGATACTTCTAGGGGGGAGGAATTTGTACACAGATACCCATATGAATAGTACTCTTCTAAGTAATTCTAGTGAGAGAGGGAGTCCTGAAAAGTGGAAGACAGAGAGTTGCCAAGTAGGTAGAAATTGTACTTTTGCTGATATCTGAGGGGAACTTTAGTTTGCAAGAGACAACAATAAGCAGGAAGGGCATTTAAAACATGGAAGAAAGATTGTAAAATGAACCTAATTTGGAGATATTGAATTTCATGGATGGAGAAAAATAAGTAAATCCATTAGAATGAAACAAAGTGTATAGTAAGCTACTCATCTAGAAGGACTGATGAAGGGAGTTGGTAAAGGGCTTTTAGTGCCAAACAGCAGAGTTTGTATTTGATTCTAGGACCTATAAGAAGTGTCAGGAAATGGAAATGATGGTTCTGTACTTTAGGAGAGCTATTTTGACAGCTCTAAGGAGAATGGATTGGAGAGAAAAGAGACCGGAAGCAGGGAGTCGATTGAAGGGACTCTTGCTACAGCCAGGAGATGAGAAGATGACTACCTCAGTGAGAATAGAAGCCAAATGAGTGAGGGGAAGGGAAGGACGTGAGAAATGTGAATGTAGTATTGTTAAAACTTTGATAAGGGAGGAATGGTGAAGGAAAATGAAGAGCAGAGGATGTTGGCAAGGCTATGAATGTGAATGGATGGAAAGTCTCTCAGAGGGGAGGCTGGGTTTGGGGGAAGATAATGAATTCTTTTTTGTTTGTGCTAAGGATGAGATGATCATAGATATGTAGATGAAACATCCAGCAAGCGAAATGGGAGGGGAGTTCCTGAGAGACATGGAGGTACTATATGTAAATAGGATAGTGATCTCTATCTCTTATCTATCTATCTATAGAGAAAGAGACAATAATTCAATCCATTAATGAGATCTGAGATCTAAGGGAATAAGATATCTGCAAGCCCCAGGATGAGCATGGGTATTTTAGGGTGACATTCAGCATGTCCTTCTTTGTGGGATGTCACTTTTATGATTTACTCCTTTTCTAATTATTTGATAAAATTCTTCTACATGAGCTTCTTTCTTTCATTTCAAAAGGGCACAGTGGTTTTTGTTTGTTTATTTGCTTTTGTTGGTTTTTTTTTGCCAGTGACCCAGAGTAAACTCTAGGTATCTCTATCATCTCTCTATCATCTCTATCATTCCATTCATCTATCGATCGTCTTTCTCTATTATTTTCAATCTATAACATATATCTATCACCTGCCTCTATCATTTCTTTTATCTCCAATATCTATCTCTGCTTACCCATAATCTCCCTCTCTACCATCTATTCACCCATCGATCTATTTATTTACTATCTATCTCTCTATCATCTCTATGTGTCTCTCTTTATTTTATATATTTATTCAATCTGGTTGTTTGAACAATCAAAAGCCTTAATATTTTAAATTGTTAAAGGAGGAGGGAATAAACATTTATATAGTGCCTACTATGTGCTAGGCTCTGTATTAAGTACTTTTCCCATATACTTTTTCATTTGATCCTCACAGCAATTATGTGAAGAAAATACTATTATCATCCCAATTTTTAGTTACTGAAACTGAGATAAAGAGGATTTCAATGTGTTATCCAGAGTCAAGAAGTTAATAAGTGTCTGAGATTGTATTTGAACTTAGTTCTTCCTGACTCCAGACGTTGTATTCTATCACATCAGCTGCCTCTGAATGGGACAACAAACTTGCTTTGGATTATATCATGGCAGTGTTTCATTTCCTTAACCCTTTAATGGAATATTATTCTGAATTTCCCCCCTCATTTTGGCTCAGAAGAACCACATTTAAGCCATGACAACTTATCCTGCAAATCTCACTCCTAGCATTCGATATCTCACTCCCACCAAGCCAAGCAGAATGAGGAACCACTGGGGTAGACAAGAAAAAAAAGTTCTGGCAAAACTTCAGTTTCTAAATAGCTTCTTGGCTTTTTTCACCAAGGGAAAAATGGAAATATATTAACAGGAAGAGAGATAAAGCACGTGCGATTTAATTAAGTAACCGAACAGAAAAGGCAGAATGAGGGAGGAACCCTGCTGGTTGTCCAGGGTGCATTCTCCAGTTGCTAATGGAAACAGTTTAGTAACCTGGAAAGTCCAGTCTGAAGTTCCCCATTGCTATACAATTGGGAGAAGTCATTTTCTGGGACTGCCTTTTCTTTCCCTCAATCTTTGTATGCATGGGGTGCACAGTCTCTCTATACAAGAGGCGGCTGAAGATGGCCGCATTATGGTGGCAAGGCCTGAAAGAAGCTCATTGTTATTCCATTAAGGTTCCCAGTGTTTTAAGGAAACATTAAATATGGTTGGGGGTGGCGAAGGAAACCGATCTAGACCTGTTGGCAAAGCTTACATTTAGTCTCTCTTTTGACAAGAAAAAACAACCACTGATTTCTATCTCGGGAGGCACCATTTGTGCTGATAATTCTATCCCTCACCCTGCCTAGGATGCCAGATGTGAGCCTGGGAGCTCCCCAGACTTTCTGAACCAGGAGTTTTCTTTCCAGTGGATCCCATAAGTCAAAGAGGAGTCCAGAGCCAAAGGCAGAAGAGGGGGGGGACAAGTTTGAGGCTGAAGCTCATTTCCAAATTGTATTTGTCTATGTCTGAGGTTAAGAGATGCTATGGAGCACTTCTCTTTAATGGATCATTCTGCTCTTTTGAGCCCATCGACTGTTTACCTGGCACATTTTGGAAGCAGGGGGGAAAAGGGTGCAGTCAGTGATTTAATCTTTGTCAAGATGTAAAGTGAGTTTCCTCTGAAACTAGAATACTTAGCAACATCAAGACAGTCAAACCAGTTTGACTGCTCCCTTTCCCCCCTCACCCCCTCATACCTGCATTTGTGATCCTGGAGCCCATGCTAAGTCACGGAGTCTGACTGACAGCGAAGGCAAATGCCATAAGAATAGGGCTTTGTAAAGGAACAGATCTTGTTTTAGTTCAAATTCAAGCATCTTTAAATACTGATGATGATTCTGAGGTACTCAGGCTGCTCTTCTTTATTCTACATACCTCCCCAAAGTCTGGAAGGGGGGCAGAATTCCAGACTGGAACACCATCAGAAGAGCAAGTCAGGACTGCAGAGTCCCACTCTATTGCCTCATTAATCAAAAGGAGTTTGCTCCCCAATATCTGCAGTCCTCTGCAAGACTTCATGGCTTCTCAATAACTAGCTCAGTGGACATGGTTCTTCTCAACAATGAGATAATTCAGGCCAGTTCCAATGCTCTTTTGATGATGAGAGTCATTTGCAGCCAGAGAGGACTGTGGGAACTGAGTGGGGATCACAACAGAGCATTTTCACTTCTTTTGTTGTTGTTTGCTTGTATTTTATTTTCCTTCTCATTTTTTCCCTTTTTGATTTGATTTTTCTTGTGCAGCATGATAATTATATAAATATATATGCATGTTAGATTTAACACGTTTTTTAAAAAGCTTTTTATCTTCAAAACATCTGCAAGGATAAATTTTCAACATTGACCCTTGCATAGCCCTGTGTTTCAGATTTTCCTCCCTTGGGAAGAAATAAAAAATAAATTATATCAGTACAGAACAAGTTTTGGTAGATCTTAGGGTGCTGGAAAGGTTTCAGAGATGCCCCTGGTGATGGCCAGTTGGCAGAGGATCTGCCTAGCTAAGTCTCAGGAAATCATCACCAGTTTGCTTTCAAGTGATGCATTTTTAGTCCAGGAAGAACTGAGTTCAAATACAACCAGATAGTTGCCAACTGGATGATTCTGGACAAGTCATATACCTTCTGTTTATCTCAGTTTCCTTTTCTGAAAAATGGGGGTGATTATAACACTTACCACTCAGAGTTGTGGTAGAGATCAAATGAGGTGATGTTTATAAAGTATCGTGCAAACCTCAGAGAATCATATAAATACTAGCTATTCTTAGCATTAGCTCTGAGGTTTACGACCTATAGGCAAGTGGTGGGAGAGTTCTACCCTCTGCTATTTGACTATACTTCTAGATTTAGAGCCGAAACAAGAGAACTGTATGGTTCTGCACACATACATTGTATCTAGGATATACTATAACATATTTAACATGTATAAGACTGCTTGCCATATAGGGGAGGGGGTGGAAGGAGGGAAGGGAAAAGTCCGGACAGAAGTGAGTGCAAAGGATCATGTAAAAAATTACCCATGCATATGTTCCGTCAATAAAAAGTTACAATATAAAAAAAAAGATTTAGAGCTGATTCCCTTTTTGAGGGATCATACCTTTGTGTTTGTTGTATAGTCTTGATTGGTTAAGTTATACTTCCCAAACTCCTTGTGGTGTCTTGGGAAGATGACTGACCAGAAACAAGATTATACCATTTGTTCCTTGGAACCAAATCCATCTTCAAGTTAGTCTCTTCATGTGAAATGGATCTATTCAAGCCAGGGCTTTCTAAGATATGGAATGCCTCTCCTAATCCATCCCGAGCTGAGAGCTCTTTCCCTCTACATTTAATGTCTATTTAATTTTAGTGTCTCAATTTTGCAAATCTAGAGAGTGCAGACTATTACACAGGTATCCCCCTCGTCTCTGGAACCACATGTTACTGGGATTCACCCATGGGGAGAAGTAAGGCTCAAGCTCGCGCCCAGTGCTTACTGTAGCAAGTAGTCACCACATGCCATTTAGCAAAGCATTTAATTAGAAAAATCATATTATCATTTTAAGGTTTGGAAAGTGTTTTACATAGATTATCTCATTTGATCCTCACAATAGCTTAATGAAGCAGCTGCTCCATTTTTAGAGGAAGAATTGCAAAATAAAGAGGAAACACTCAGAAATATGAGCATTCTTATGGCAGAAATGTATTAAGAAATACAAAAAAAAAAGAGACTTATTCCTGTGCAAAATAGATCAGCTGCTCTTAGTGGAGGCTAAGAGGTGAGAGTTTCCATGCTGTCTCATTTGTATGGCTTCTGGGAAAATCTTGGCTCTTTGAATTCTCTAAGCATCATCTCCCTGATCCTGACTATTTTGAAGCTGCTGTTGGTAGCATCTCCTGTAACTCTAGCTCTCTCTTGTCTTGCTGCCTGATTCTTCCTCAGTGGCTCTCATCTGCTGGTACTCTCTTCCCCCTCAGCTGCTATTCTCCACCTCTGAAGCTGCTTCCTCTTCACTTTCATTGTCCCCAGCTCCTATCTCACCGTTGCATTCTAAAGGGCATCCTGTCTTAGAGCTAGTTAACACATTTTGAGTTTTATAATCAGACTCACAGCTTTATCCCAGTTTCAGCACAACCCTCCCCAACAGAAAGTCTCCCTCTCACACCTGTAAGTGGAAGGTTCCTAGTCCTCTGAGTTAAGGAGAATGAATTTCTTTCACCTCTTCTCTGTCTTCGGGTACATGTAGATTCTACTTACTTCCCACATTCACCACCTCTTACTGAATCTTGCTGAATTTAAAAACAAATGCAGGTACCACTTTTCAGTCACCATCATTCCCTCTGGTTACTCAATGGTCTTGCCAATTGCCTTCAAGCTTTGATAAGTGTCAAGAAGGTAAGGTACTAAAAACAGGAAAGCTGTACAAAGCAAAGTTCTTATCTCCTTATAGAAGATGAGGTCAGGTTTTAGGATATTGTGACACTGGGGAAATGTCTTTTTGAAGCCTTCCCTATCCTGTGGCCCATTTCTACTGTTCCTTTCTCATCTGCTGGTTACCACTTCCACCACCACCATCTTCATCATAAGAAAAAGTTCTGTCCATTGTCAGACTTTTTTTTTTTTTTTTTTTTTAATGATAGATTCCCCCTGATTAGCTCTAGGGGTGGAATCTCTGCCTTCCTGCCACAGTGAGACAATGATAGACTATGGTAATGATGCTTTCTTATAAATCTAATTATGTTTAAAATAGTATTCATAGGACCAATTGTATAGGGTAGGCAATGAGACCTTACAGGAAACTCCCATTTAAGGCCAGCAGGGAAAGGTAATCCAGTTGGCTATAGCAGAGAAAGGAGCCCATCAGCCCTTGGCTAGTGAACACTATCCATCATGCTCTTGTGCTAGTGAGAATGGATTGTCTAATCCGGGAGCCTCTACTTGGTCAGCTCTATTATTTCCTGGGCTGTAATTAGTGTGAAGAGGGAGGACAGGGAGAAGTGATTAACATTGCCTGTGGTCTTCTCTACGATTGTTTGGTCAGCCTTCTTGATTACACGGTAGGTTCATAGAAATATTGGGTTTTTTTTTTTAACTTCCTTTTCACCTGCTCCATATTCTCTCCCTGTCAGTTTTACTTGTGACCTCTGTTTACACAGAAGGTGAAGCTAATATTTACAGAATTCCCAAATTTCAGGAAGAATGGAACTCAGAGGTCATTCAGTCTAATAAGGACAGAACTAAGAATATTCTTTCCAACACACAGAAAACGGCCACCCAGTCTTTACTGGATCTCCAGGAAAGAGAAATCACCTATTTTTCGAAGCATCAGATTCCACTTTTCTATTGTCCTTCCTGGATTCTTCACTGATCCTTAGGGTTGGATTTTTTTATATTGCTTTGGGAAAGATGCAGGCCTGTTTCAGTCATGGAATTATGAACTTGATCACGTAGATTCTTTCTTTGTTCATGGATGGGATGTGTCAATTTACTTACTCCTCTGTAACTCCACTCAACATTTCTCTATGTTTCCCCTATTTATGACTCCCTATGTGGATTCTCTCCCCCATTAGAACAGAAGCTTTTTGAGGGCAAGGACGGTGTTTGCTTTGTCTCCCTATCCTTAGTGTTTAGTCAGAGCTTGACATAAGTTGTTGGTCCTTCATTCTTGGAAGAGGACCATGACAATAGGGAAGTGATGCCATGTAAATCTTAATAAATATTCATTCATTCATTCATTCATTCCTCTGAGAAGTGACTACCAAGAAAAGAGAGTCCTCCTTGCCATATCTTGAGATTTCTATGCTATTTAATGAATGCTGCAGAAAGATTTGAAGGATATGGGATGAAGGTTTAGTAAGATAAGAGGCAGAGAAAGCATTTCCTAGAATGATCCTCTTAGTGTGCTTAAAATGTAAAATTTCAGTGCCCTCTTTGTTTAGCTTTAGTTACCATTTTTTTTTTTTTTTTTTTTTTTTTTACCATTTTTCCTTTGTCAAACCAAAAATGATCATGGAAACAATATAAAAAGGGGTTCCAAGATGGTAGAATACAATGGAGTCCAAGAATGTAAACATCAAACAAGCTTTAAACATAACTATCACCAAAAGCAATCTGAACCCATAAAGTAAGAATTTGATAGAGTTGAGAATGGGAAAGTTAAAAAGACATTTGACAATATGCAAGAAACATGGAAACTAGGTCAAGACCAAGTTGTGTGGAATGTTGACTGAAGTCATTATGAAGTTCCAGGATCAGAGACAATTTTTCTATGAGGAGGGTCTGAGGAAGAGGAGACCCACTTTCCAACATTGTCTTATAGTGGAAGATTTTTGACTCAAGCATAGATAAAGAGGAGGTTAGAGGTGAGTGAGCAGACCACAGTCAAAAACAGTGAGGTTTGGGGCTGGAGAGGGACTTTCTGAAAAGGGAAAAGAAGAACAAAGATTAAGATCAGGGAGGTGAAAATTCTTTGGAATAGTAAAAATGTGCAAATGGGTCTGGAGACCTGGCCAGATGGTGAAAGGAATCTGAGGAAATTTGGAAGGAGAAATAACAAAGGGAAAAACAATAGCAGTGTTGGTGAATTGTACTTGTAAAAAATGTTGCTATCATTGGCAATTCTGATTTTTCCTCTTTTTTGGGGGAGCATTATGAAGATTCTTTGAAATTATCTTGTTTGAATTTTTTTTAAATCATGTCAACCCTAGAAAGGGCA
This sequence comes from Antechinus flavipes, assembly GCF_016432865.1. Taxonomy (NCBI): domain Eukaryota; kingdom Metazoa; phylum Chordata; class Mammalia; order Dasyuromorphia; family Dasyuridae; genus Antechinus; species Antechinus flavipes. The sequence goes on along the minus strand of NC_067400.1, from coordinate 12,877,461 downwards.
AAGAAAATGTAGGTAAAATCATTAAAAATGCTTTTCCCCATGAGTAGTTCTCACTAATAAACTCTATGGTTTTATTTTCTGGCTTTTGGATGTTCAGACAGTTAGGTTCATGTCAAAGGCACAACTCCCACGTAGACATTTGGCTTTCAATGGGTTGTTTTACTCATCTATTTTAAGATATCTCCTTTTGTATGCTGTCTATTCTGAGTTTGAGTTTGCTTACTGAAATAAAAATGTTGTCAAAAATCTGAAGACCTTGCCAGTAATTAGCTGGAGTTACATGCTGGGATGTTGGCTGGGAGGGATTCACTATAAATCTAGGGTGTCAGCTCTGAAAACTGAAAAGCCTGATTTATTAGATTTCCACAGCACAGTTACTTCTTAATATGAAGGGCAATAAATATGTAGCAAATAAGTGATCCAATGGGCTGTTCCTCCATGGATATAGTAAAATATAGTTTTATAGTAATGAAAGAAGAACAACTATTTCTATTTAGAATAAAGGATTGGATTTCAAGTATCACAGAATGCTAGAGCTAGAAGAGACTTCAGAAGCCATCTAGCTCTATCTGAGAAATCCAATTGTCTTTTCTCTATTTTATTCTTCTCGACCTCCCTGTAGCATTTGGTACAATTGACCTCCCTCTTCTCCCGGACACTTCTTCTGGTTTGAATTTTTGTGACTACTTTGTCTTAAAATACTTTCTTTTTTTTTATTAAAGCTTTTAATTTTCAAAACATACACATGGATAATTTTTAATATTAGCCCTTACAAATTCTTGTGTTCCAATTTGCCCCTTTCCTCCACCCTCTTCCCTAGATGGCAAGTAAACATGATAGAAATATATGTTAAATGCAATATATTCATATGCATTTATAGAGAAATCAAATCAAATAAGAAAGAAAATAAAATGCAAGCAAACAACAACAAAAAAGTGAGAATGTTATGTTGTGATCTACCCTCAGTTACCACAGTTTTATCTGTGGGTGCAGATGGCTCTCTTCATCACAAGATCATTGGAACTGGCCTGAATCACCTCAATGTTGAAAAGAGCCACGTCCGTCAGAATTGATCATCATATAATATTGATATTGTCGTGTACAATGATCTAGTTCTGCTCACTTCACTTAACATCAGTTCATGTAATTCTCTCCAGGCTTCTCTGAAATCATCCTGCTGATCATTTCTTATAGAACAATAATATTCCTTTTTTTTTCCTGAGGCAATTGGAGTTAAGTGATATGCTCAGGGTCACACAGCTAGGAAGTGTTAAGTGTCTGAGATCAGATTAGAACTCAGGTCCTCCTGACTTCAGGGCTGGCGCTCTATCCACTGAGCCACCTAGCTGCCCCTGAACAATAATATTCTATAATATTCATATACCATAACCTATTCAGCCATTCTCCAACTGATGGGCATCCACTCAGTTTCCAGTTTGAAAATACTTCCAATTGAATTTTTGTGACTACTTTTTCTTTCTGACTGCATTCTATTATTTTCCCTTGTATTATTATCTATATTCTGTACTCTGTGTAGTTATGGCCGATGGTTTTATGTTATGTTCTCCACACTCTTCATGTCTCTCCTTACTTTTCTCATCAGCTCTTATGGGTTTAAGCATCATCGTTAGATAGATGTGCACATCTAGCTTTGTTCCCTCTCCTGAGCACCAATCCTGCATCGCAACCTGTCTATTGGACATTTTAAATCAGGTGTCTCATAACTATCTCAAACCAACCATGTCCAAAACAGAACTCACCATCTTTCCCCCCAGACCCACTCCTCTTCCAGACTTTCCTATTTCTATGGAGGCCATCATCCTTCCAGTTATCCGAAATATTAATCTTAATATAATTACTTACTCACTCTCTCACTCCATATCCAATCAATTGTTAAATTTTGCTATTTTAATTTTTGTGACATCTCTAGCATCTGCCCTCATTCTTTCTATAGACACAGTCACCAACTTCATTCAGTCCCTCTCACCTGCTGTCTACACTGCAGCTCCTAAGACTGGTGCCAGGATATGGTTCTCCACTTAGTAAGAGAGCTCTGTAGGGCTATGACATCTTGCATATGATTTAAATTGACATTAGCTTAAAGGTGCATGAAATCAAATCTTTGATTTTAGAGGTTCACAGAGAGGATCCCAAGTCACACCAAAGGCTAATAGCTGATCTCAAATGGTAATTAATCTCCATTTCTCCTCAATATCCAGGATTCCTTGGCCAGATCAACTCACCACTGATAAATGTTCTGAGGAAAACTATTTCCTGAGGATTTTCAGGCATTTTCTTGGAAGAGTGACTTCATGATTGCTCATTTTACATCCCACACTGGCCCTTTGAAGACAACCAGGAGCAATCAGGAAGTGTTAGTGACCTTAGAAATCCTCCAATCCAACTCACTCATTTTAGAGTTGAGGAAATTGAAGTCCACACAAGGCCAAGAAATTGAGGCCGAAGTATTCGCTTCAGGTCACTCAGCTGACTTTGCATTTCTAGTTTTTGACTTTAATGCCAGGACTTTGGTCATTATGCTGCAGAGACCCCCATTTTTGTCTTAGGAGGGGTGAGTGGGGGTACCATTCCATTAAAGGCATGTTCTGACTTAGGATCAGTAACAGCAAGTCACCTGAGCCCCAGTCCTATTATTTTAAACCCTCTTAGGCTAATTCTCTAGTTACTTATGGTAAACAGAAGATGCCTATCTATGAATATTAGCTTCCTTTCCAGAAATCTAGTGATTTCCTGTTAAGGAACCTTTTACCTTCTGTCTATCCCTCTTTTTAACATAATCCTTTCCCTTCTTCCCAGAAATATTACCTTGATACCTACAGGTAAGAAGCTCTGTCTAACAACATCACCAGATTTGTAGGATGAGCCATCGTTCACCAACAGTTTAACTATATGGGCGACGCTGGGCTAGCTGCTGGGGTGTACTGATATAAATGAATCCACTTCTGTCCTCCAGACTCTTGCATTCTGTTACAGAAAAAAGAGGAGGCAAAGACGAATAACTCTAAACTGTGAACCTCCCCCTATCTAACCCCATTTTGCCTGAGTATATATGGTACACTCATTCTGCTGCACAAGGAATCAAGTTCATTTTTGTGTCTGCCTCATGAAAAGAATTATACAAATGAACAAGTTCACTCTTTGGCTCCATTCAACAGGCCTTCACTCTTTTATCTCAGTTTTGTGGGAAACAGATTTGTCAGCTCTTTGAGAAATTGCATAAGCTTTGCAACTAACTAGACCCAAGTCAACATCCAGCGGGATGAAATTTTGTGATTTTGCTCCAAAGCAATTTTGGGTATTGTTTATATCAAGGAGGCTCTACGTCTAATGTATCTTCTTCATGTTCTGAGTTGGCCAAAGAAAATCAGAGGTTCAGAGTCCTGTTTATCAAACCATTGGCAAACATTTATTTAGTGATTATAATTTCCCCAATATCCATTTGCATGTATTTTATATTTATTCCTCTCTATTTTGTTCTCTCTTCCCAAGAAAGTATAAGCCAGTTGAAGGTAGGGCTTGTTTCACATTGGCTTTTTTGTCTCTAGCTCCCAGCATAACTTTTTTTAATTAAAGCTTTTTATTTTCAAAATATATGCATACATAATTTTCAACATTCATCCTTGCAAAATTTTGTGTTCCAATTTTTTCCCTCCCTTCCCTGCATCCTTTCCCCTAGATGGCAAGCAATCCGATATACCACGTAACTTTGTGGATATTTCTTTCATTATTGAACTGAACATCAGATAGATCAGGTGGAGTTCCAGCCTTAATTTCATCAGGGATATAAAGTTATATGGGTGAATTCATATTTATTTTTCTGTGGAGAAAGTTATTTTGTGGACAATGATTATACTCAAACTGATTTAAAATTCACACAATTTGAAAAAGGACACATGATTTTCAGTATTTTAAATACAGCTTAGCTAGTGGGAAAAAATAAAGGCTCTGAGTTCTGTCTTTCAATAGGTTTTCGAAATAAAATGAATCCTTTTCTTCCTAAGCTGGGTAAAATGTCTGCATGGAAATACCTCATACTTTCAAATCCTACTATGCTTTTCTGAAGCAGAAAGACAGAAAGGGCAGCAGTGACATCTCCCTACATTCATAAAAGCCCTTGGCAACATAAAAGAAAAATCTCACAGCGTGACGTCAGATGCGGCCTGAAGAGCTTTTAAGGCTATGTGAAAGGAAGGAAAGCAAAGGCCATTTCTTTCTCTTTCTTTCTCTCCCTCCCTCCTTCCCTGGCTTCCTCCTCCTTCTCTCTCTCTCTCTCTCTCTCTCTCTCTCTCTCTCTCTCTCTCTCTCTCTGTCTGTCTCTGTCTGTCTCTCTGTCTCTGTCTGTCTCTGTCTCTCTCTCTCTGTCTCTCTCTTTTTGTCTCTGTGTTTCTGTCAATCTCTGTCTTTGTCTGTCTGTCTCTGTCCCTCTGTCTCTGTCTTTCTATCTCTGTTTTTCTCTCCATATGTATGTAGGTATATACATATACATATAACAAATTCAAAAGTAGATTATGAAATCCATATATATGTAAATATATATGCCACAGATGGACTCACTATTGTCATTTGAATTTGCTTTCAAAAAAGCCTCAACATTTTCCTTTAAAAGCTATTTTTATTCTTCAAGGCTACAGACACATTTGTTCTTCACATTTGGACCAGGCTATTCAACTGCCTGTTTCCAAGAGTGTGAATGTAAGGTCTTCTCACATAGAAAATCCTATCTGAATTTAAAAACAAACAAACAAAAAAGCCATTGAAGAATTCAGAAAATTGCATTTGCAGTAAGTGGTTTGTCTCAAATCATTTTTTTTTAATTATGGAAAAGCTACTGCCATCATGGCCATTGAGATTCCTTTAATTGTCAGATAGAAAATGATTTTGTGAAGTGGCAGGTGCATGTGTATGTGTGTGTGTGGGGGTGGGAGGGTGTGGATGTGGGTATCCAGGCTATGAAGTCAAGGATTCATACAAAATTAACCATCTGTGTCTTTCACAAACTTGTGCATCAAAAATAGTATGTCCTTTTGGGGAAAGGATGTCAGGCAGACAGCAAGATGACTGATTTGTAAGACATTCATACATGTGACTTGTGGACACACAGTTCTAGATTTCCTACCCAACATAAAACATGCTCAGACTAAATGAATGACTTATTTAGCAACTAAACAAAAAAAAAAGGGCTCCATTCACAATTACACATCTGGAGTTTGGGAAAAACAGCTCTGGCAAGATTTGGTCCTGAGCCTCATTTCAGAACTTAGCTTTGGTCTCCATATTTTGGCAAAATCCTTATTTAAAAGGAGGCAACATTTCCTGGAGAAGGAAGAGTCTTATTCCCAATATTAAATAAGAAATGCAAACAGAGCCAAGCTGAGATCTCCTCATATCCATTGCTTTCCCTTTCCACTTCACTTTTTTTTTGACTTTCCCCTTCCCCATTATTTTCCCTTTCCCTTTTGTATCCCCATACCTATATCCTTGCCCTGTCCTTGCTTTTCCCTTTCCCTTCCTTTCCCTTCCTTTTTCTTTGCCCTTCTCCTTCCCTTTTGCTTTTCCCTCTCCCAACCACATCTCCTTTCCCATCCCCTTTCCCATTTTCATCTCCATCTTCATCCCCTTCCTTTTTACTTTTCCCTTCCCCTTCCACATCTCCATCTCCTTTACCTTCCCCTTCCCCTTTGCTTTTTCCTTCTTCATTTCCATTCCCTTCCCTTTCCCCTTCCCCTTGCTGTTCCCTTTCTCTTCTCTGTGACCTTTCTTACTCCAAATCTAAGATCATATGATCATAAAGGATAGAGTGTTTGGCCTGGAGTCAGCAAGACTTGAGTTCAAATCCAGGCTCAGAAAATTATTTGTTTTGATCCTGGGCAATTCATTTAATCCTGTTTACCTCAGTTTCCTCATCTGTAAAATTAGCTGGAGAAGGAAATAGCAAACCATTCTGCCAAGAAAACATCAAATGGGGGGGGAGGTCACAAAGAATCGGGCACTGGGGACAGCTAGTTGGTATAATGGATAAATAGAGCACCAGCCCTGAAGTCAGAAGGATCTTAGTTCAAATCTGGTCTTAGATACTTAACACTTCCTAGCTGTATGACCCTGGGCATGTCACTTAATCCGAACTGCCTCAGCAAAAAAAAAGGGCACTACTGAAAACAACCTAGGAACAATAAATGATTCCCCAGATTCAGCACAACATGACCGTGTTATTTATATATAAATATATGTGCTTGCAGAGTACAGTTACTTGTTACAGTCGCCAAGACCAGCCTGGATCTTTGTTATCTGAACAGTAACAATAAGCAGGAACCAGGCAAGCATGAAATGAACTGAAGTTTGCATTCGTCAAGCTTAAATTTACAGTCGTCTTTATGAGCTCAACCTCTCAAGAGCTGTCCCTTTGCCAGTGACACCGGCAGAAAGTTCCTGTATGGCTTATGTTATTTTCTTTGTAGTTCTTTATCTCAATTTATAAACTCATGTTTAGGGTCTTGATATCACCAGTATAATTGGACATTTATTTGGCACCAGAAAAAAAGATGAATACTCAATGACAGGCAGAGGATGGAGAGCCAGACAGAGGTGCTGGAGCCTGTCTGTCTTTGAGACCTACTAGCTGGGTGCTCCTGGGCAAGGTTCTTGATCTCTACATACTGTTGGCAGTTCTCTCAAATGATAAGTTGTAGAGAAGGTATCTCTGCCTAAGTAGGAGTTGAACGGCAAATTCCCCATGCCAGACAAATCCCCTAAGCACCTGGGAGTCACTCCCTGCATTGTCACCCATCTCTAGGTACTTCATTTACAATTCCTAGGAAAATTTCAAGTTTCAGTGTAGACAGAGTGAGTGGGGAAGGCTTGAATGGATGATACCATTAGAATGGGTGACAAAATCCTGCAGAGCAAGGGTGCATTTGTATCTCCCAGGTTCATAGGATGAAGAAGAGAGGATGCTGGGAGTTGATTAGTAGAGCCGGCTCTGCTTGGTCTGGGTAGCTCACCTGAAGCTCCAGTTTAATGCAGATACTGAGTAGGGATGAGGAGGAGACACTGAATGGACTTTCTTTCCCTTTCCTTTTCCTGTTCAGCTCGGGCATCCATTTCTGCATTCACCATCTTATTCTTAGTTATTTTTTGCTGACTTAACTGTACTCATCTCAAACCTCTGTGGTTGACCCCGGTATTGAGAGGCTGCCCAAGGTGACACAGACATAGTATCATAGTTTTAGAACTTGAAGGTACCTTACAGACAGTTAGACTACACAGTGATCCGAATGCCAGATTTGGAGTTCAAATCTGGCCACGAATCTTTACTAGCTGTGTCACTTCACTGCTGTCTGCCTCAGTTTCTCCATTTGGAAATAGGAATAATAGTCACAGCAATCTGCCAGGGTTGTTGTGAAGATCAAATGAGATGATAATCGTAAAGGGCTTGGCATAGTAGGACCAATATAGATGTGAGCCATTATTATTAGAAACCAAGGATCTCCTTTTACAGTTAAGGAAACAGAGTCAGAGAGGGAAATGATGTATCCAGAGTGACAAAGCTAGGAGGGACATGAATTCAGATTTTGCTGACTTCAAAAGCAGCTCTCTCTTCACTGTATAGCTAATTATCTATGATCACCATTTTGTGGATGAGGAAATTGAGACAAAAGGGTTTAAGTAATGATCCACAGTCACACAAGCCACTAAGTATTAAAAAATGAAAATTCAAATCCAGATCTTTTAATAAATAGTGACAAGGACAATAGTTGGCACTTCATATTACTTTTTAAGGATTGCAAAGCATTGAATGTATGTTATCACACTGGATCCTCTAAACAATTGTTTTTTTATCCCCATTTATAGATGAGGAAACTGAGGCAGAGATTAAGGGACTTGCCCAGCTACCAAGTATCTGAGGAAGGATTCAAACTCAGAACCTCAGTACTCCAAATCTGACATTCTGCTTTATAGTAGGCAATCTACTCTTTGGGGACTGTTTTTTTGCCTCCTCATATCTCCAGTGCTTGGAACTATGATACATTAGGTGCTTAATCAATGTTGATTGATTTATACCAACAGCCTTTTTCTTGTATTAAGGTTTTTGATCAGTAGAATAAAATGATGAGACGTGCTTAGGAGGGGTATATCATCCAGAAGAGGCTTTCAGGATTTGACCACATGAACATACCTGCCCTTTATGAGCAAAGGAAATCAGGGGCCATGAAAAAAAGCAAAGGAAAGCTTCAGTTTTCACAGAGAGAAGAAAACTGTCTTTCCCTGTTTGCCAGGGACAGCAAATGGTTCTTCCCAAGAAGAGCACTCAATTAAGTCTGACTGAGCTCGTTAAGAGTCACTGGACTGGAAAGAAGTTCAGAGCCTTCCTTGTGAGATAAATTGAGCTGCCGTCTATGGGGAGATGGAGGATGAAGAGGATATCTTGATTGTGTCAACTGAAAGCCCCTGATGAGCTGGCTAGCTACGAGGCAAGTGACCCTCAATTTAATGACATTTTGTCATAAAAACCTCCATCCTTAGGGCTTAAACAAAACTACCTGTCTGATGGCTCGTGTTTGTTAAGTTTTCTCTACCCCATTTCTGCCCAAAGGACCTAGACTAGTATTGCTTAATCTGAGACTTGTGAAATACACACACACACACACACACACACACACACACACACACACTCATCATTATATTTGAAGATAATTTTAAGATTACTGCAGAAAATTTTTTTTTCAATATTTACTTGACAAACGTCATGTGTTCTGGGTATTTGGGAACTGTTTTGTATTTATAAGAAGAGTCATTCCCCAACTGATAACTGATCAAAGGGTATCATAGGCAATTTTCAGAGGAAGAACTTGAAAATTTCTCAAAATCACTAATACTTGGCAAAATGCAAATTAGAACAACCCCGAGATTTAGCGTCTGGAAAAACTGACTAAAAATAAAGGAAAAATATAAAAGTTGGAAAAACTGTGAGAAAACAGACTCAAAAGGGCATTTTTGCTAAAGCTGTGAATTGACCCAGACATTTCAGAGAACAATTATGGTCCAAGGGTTACCAAACTATGCTTGTCCTTGTCCCTCTGATACCCCTATTGGGTCTATATCTTAAGGAGATCAAAAAAAGGGGAAAAAAATCTATAATATATGTACACAAATATTTATAGTTGCCTTTTTTTTTTTTTGGTGATGGCAAAGGTTCGGAAACTAAAGGGATGTTCATCAATTGAGAAATGTCTGAAAGAATTATGGAATATGAATATGACTAAATACTCTTGTGCTGTATGATATAATTAAGGACATGATTTTATTTTATTTTTAATTTTTTTTTGTTTTTACTTGTTTTTTTTCTTCTTTTTTTATTATAGCTTTTTATTTACAAGATATATGCATGGGTAATTTTTCAGCATTGACAATTGCAAAATCTTTTGTTCCAACTTTTCCCCTCCTTCCCCCCACCCCTTCCTCCAGATGGCAGGTTGATCAATATATGTTAAATATGTTAAAGTATAAGTCAAATACAATATATGTATACATGAAGGACATGATTTTAGAGAATCTGAGGAACACTTGTATGAAATTATGCAGAATAAAGTGAGCAGAACCAAGAGACCATTTATATAATAAAAATATTTGCTGTAAAGACAAACATCTATGAAAGTTTTATGAACACTGATTAATATAACAACCAACCAGTCTTTCAGAGGATCCAGGATGAACCCTACTGCTCACTAATTGATAGAGAGGTGGTGATATCAGTGTCCAGACTGAAGCACATTTTTCTGGACATGATTAGTGTAGGAATTAGTTTGACTTGTCTCTTTAGAGGTTAAGGAGGAGCAAGATGGTTCAGTAGATAGAGTGGCAGGCCTGAAGTCTTTTAGACTCTTCTTGAGTTTAGATCTGGCCTCTAGCACTTACTAATTGTGTGACCCTGGAAAAGTCACTTAATGCTTTTTGCCTCAGTTTCCTCATCTGTAAAAGGAGCTGGAGAGGGAAATAGCAGACCACTCCAATATCACTAGATACTGCTAAGAAAATGGGGTCACAAGGAGTCAGACCCCATGAGCTAACAATACCAACAAAGTAGGTTAAATGTATAAGAAGCCTGGAGAAAGTTGATGAGGAACACAGGTTATAAAAGGCTTTGAAAACTAACCTGAGGATTATATATTTACTCCTGGTAATGAGAGGGAACCGATGGGATTTCTTGAGTAGATGATATGGACCTGTGTTTTAGGAAGATCAATTTATTGGCTGAGTGGGGGATTGATTAGAGTAGGGAGAGAATTCAGGATTGATCTACCTACAGGCTATTGCAATTGTGCAGGTGTGAAGTGATATGGATCTGTAACAAGACGGTAGCAAGAAATGACACAGATGAAATCAAGAGATTTTAGCAACAGATTGTGTCTCTGTCTCTCTGTCTCCATGTGTTTGCCTCTGTCTGTCTGTCTATTTCTGTCTCTATCTCTGTCTTTTTGTTTCGGTCTCTGTGTCTGTGTCTGTCTCTGTCTCTCCGTGTTTCTCTTTTTCTGTCTCTATCTCTGTCTTTTTGTTTCGGTCTCTGTGTCTGTGTCTGTCTCTGTCTCTCTGTGTTTCTCTTTTTCTGTCTCTATCTCTGTCTTTTTGTTTCGGTCTCTGTGTCTGTGTCTGTCTCTGTCTCTCCGTGTTTCTCTTTTTCTGTCTCTATCTCTGTCTTTTTGTTTCTGTCTCTGTCTATGTCTGTCTCTGCATATTTGTCTATTTCTGTCTCTGTCTCTATATCTGTTATTCTGATTCTTTTTCTGTGTGTTTGTCTCTATTTCTGTCTCTATATCTCTTTGCTTCTTTGTCTTTCTGTTTGTCTCTCTGTCTCTATTTCTATCTCTCTCTTTGCTTCTGTCTCTGTCTCTGTGTCTGTCTGTCTGTCTCTGTCTCTGTGTGTTTGTCTGTCTTTTTCTGTCTCTGTCTCTGTTTCTGCCTCTCTCGTCTACATCTTCAAGCCTCCAGAACTGACTTCTGCCCACATCGCCACCTAGGGGTCAACAAGAAAAGCAGCCAAGGTTAATTTAGGCTCTAGGTCCCTCGGATCCCATTCTTCTACGCAAATGGGGCAGTTCTCTGTTATTCTGTTCTCTCCAGCACCAACACTGTTCATGAACGTGAACATGACCCAGCTGCTGGCTAGTGTTACTTCCTTTACACGACAGCCATCATTCTGCCTCTATCGCTCAGAAACAAGGTCTTTCTAGGGCCAATCCCAATGGATGCAGTTTTGAGCTTGAAAGAAGAATTTATTTATTTATTTATATGAAAAATCATAAATACATATTTTTGTCAACCCTTAAATTCTAATGCAATTATTTAATTTGTAGGACTTTTTTTATCTTTTGTGGCAACCAAATTTAGCCCTTTTGGTAATATCGCATTTGAGGCCCGTGTGTTAACACAGACAAATTGCTCCCTCAGATCTTGAAATAGATTCTAATTTTTTCCCCAGAGTTCATGTTTTTAAAAGGTAGCATTGCACCACATTTAAAAAGTCACAATTAGTGACAGCATTCACTATAATCCCTGGAAACACGATTCACTGACGTAACTGTTTAACATGGATAATCATAAACGAACCTCATTGCTATTCAATAGAAATCATATCTTAGGGGTAGAAAAGTATTAGACATTTATTAATTGACTTTAATTATGTTAACCCCTGCAATTAAATATTTCTTATGCATCTAATGAAATGACAAATTTGCTTGAAAAATTTACCAGTTTTATTACTTCTTTTAGAAATAATAATTTAAAGATTCATGAGGAAAAAAACCCCAAACTTCTAGGATACACACAGAGAGAGTCGAGGTAGCCAAATGTTGTCCTGGGAGCTGGGAGGCTTGGGTTCCAGATCTAGCTTTGGCAATAACTGTTCAGAATTAGTTAGGATGCATAATCTCTCTAGATTTCAATTTCTTCATCAACAAAAGAAAGGTTTTAGACTAATCAATAGCTGAGGTCATTTCTAGTTCCAAAATCTAAAATCTTTGCTTCTAAGTTTTTCAAATAACCATGTTTCACAACAATAGGGGACATTATGATAAAGGATCAAACAGGAAGTATTTTAATCAGTTTCCTAATTGGGAAGGATGGGCAGTTACATGGTACCAAGGATAGACTACTGGACTTGAAATCAGGAAAAAGGTACCAAGGATAGACTACTGGACCTGAAATTAGGAAAAAGCATCTTCATAAGTTCAAATTTGGCCTTAGCTGTGTCACCCTGCACAAGTCACTTTACCCTTTCACCTCAAATCTCCTCATCTATAAAAGGAAATGGCAAATCACTATAGTGTCTTTGCCCTTAAAACATCAAATGGGATTATAAAGGGTCAAACATGGTTGAAAAACACTGAAAATTTCCATAGACTTATATAAACTCCTCAGTTGGGACAGGTCTTAACTAAAAAACTTCCTTTTTATATAGTGCCTAGGATTATTTGTAATATTTATTTGCCCAATAATAACTGTAATAATTATTGTAATTGTAATATATAAAGATTAATTATATATATAATAATAATAATTTACCCAATGTAACTAAATAATAAAATTAATTATTAAATCAAAATACATTTTAATCATTTGAAAGTTTCTATTTATTCACTTAAATGAGTGAAAAAAGCATTCCTAGGAATCCTTTGGCAAAGGACGTGCCATATTTTTTAGCTGTCTTCCCATGACCTGAATTGCATTTTCTTTACTTTTTAATTAAAATAATATAGCCATCATTTTCTTTTTTCCTTCTCTCCCCTTTCTTTCTCCCTTCCTCCCTCCTCCCCTCCCTTCTTTCCCTTCCTTTTAGCATATTTCTTTGTATGTTTTTATCATTTTGTTATCTTATAGTGTCATAATATTCAATTATACCACAATTCATTTAGATTCCTCCAAATGCTATGCCCAGGGTTTGTTTCCATGTTTTATTTTTATACTACTTAGACTCTTTTATTTATTTTTTCATTTTTTTTTTTTTTTGCAAGGACTCAATCCTAACAATAGATTCACTGGGTCAAAAGGTAATCTCTCACTTTTGGAGATTTTTTCACATATTGCTCTGATATTTTCTGAAATGGCAATATTTCCGTCCACGAGCACCAGAGAGCCTCTTTCCTCACTGCTCTCACAACATGGGATTTCATCATTTTTTGATATTTCTTTCAATCTCCTCATATAAGGTAACATATTAAATTTGTCATTCACTTACATCCAGTGTTCCTTTGGAGAATGTTTATCATGTTATACACATAAGTATATAAGTTTATACATATAATATATGTATATAAGTATATATATATGCATATATATAATTGCTTTGAATTTTTTCCTGCTCTTTTTGATTAATATTAAGGATATTGCTTTTTATGCAAAATTTCCTTTTCTAATTTGCATATTTATAAATTCACGGTAGAAGGTTGGCTGCTTTCACTGATTTTAATGGACTCAGACTTTTTTTTATGCTAAGAAAGAGAGAACCTTTACCAGTGGATGTTTTAGCTCATTTAAGGAAAATAAGTAGTTGGATCTTTTCATCAGTCAGTCCAGGCTTATTGTAACCTTTTCACATTTTTGCAAACATAAATAGTTGATTAGTACCATCCTCACACCAGCCAGAGCTAATTAGGTAATTTTCATTAGATCTCATCAGCCGTGTATGAAATGTGTGAGAGCTACGTCTATAGTTCGAAAAGAATGGCGTGGAGATAAATGTCAGAGGCAAACGAGATAAATATCAGAAAAGAAGAGAAGATGGGAGGGAGAGAGGTCACTGGAAGACAAGAGTAATGAAAATATAAGGGCATGGAAAAGGAAAAGGAAGGGGCCTGAAACCCTGGAATATCTTGGCAATTTTTAATCATAAGGGACGTCGAAGCCGGTCACTTCTACATTGTGATACGGCATCAGCATTAGATTTCAGCAGAGCAATACAAGGATTATTATCTCAGAGAGGAGAGGAGAAAAAATATTAGTACTGTAGGAGAAATTACAATGTGCTGGCCACTTGTCCAGGCTTTTTGTAAGGTGTCCTGCTAATTCTAACCTCGCAGAGTCTCTTCCGTGAGTAGTAAGCCATAGAAAGTTGAGGATCTCCTTTTCGACGCTCCAGCAGGTGAGCAGACTGGCCCAGTGGCCTCCAGAAATGGTTCTGTGTTTGTGTTACTTCCAGAGGCAGGGAGATGCTTTGCCTTAAAAAATGTATTACTCTCCCTCCTAGAAGAGAAAATGAGAAAGCTGGAGGGGACCCCTCTTTATTCTCTGGCTTAGCAGGGAGGGAAATGTTGAGTGAAAAAATGGGGAAAATACTTCAAGTGGAAAACAAAGCTGATACAAGATAAGAAGAGGCAGGAGGAATTCAAATGTGTAATAGGAAATTGGAGCTTGAAAAATGTGACAAATAAGAAGGGGTTAACAATAACAGCAAAGAGGAACCACAGAAATTGTCTAAGGGAAGATAGTTCCGTATCTGGAACAAGAAAACCCTCATTTGCTCCATCAAATGGCAATGGGGGATTGGTGGTGATGTTAGGAAAGAGATTTTCTATTACTGGCTAATGGAAGAAGTGAAAAGTCATAGTGATTGAAAACTCTTTGATGAGAAGCAGTGAAGTGGCTATAAGTTAGCCTGGCACAAATGATCAAGATGTGTAATCTTTGGGGCAGCTGGGTGGTGTGGTGGATAGAGCACCAGCCGTGAAGTCAGAGGACCTGGGTTCAAATCCCTGGCTTCAGACACTTAACACTTCCTAGCTGTGTGACCCTGGCAAGTCACTTAACTCCAATTGCTTCAATAAAACAAACAAACAAACAAACAATTAATTAATTAGATAGATAAATAAAGTACAATCTTCCTACAGTGTATATTACAGATGTAATGGAGAATTTCCCTCTCGGTGTCTAATGTGATGAGCCCTGCCCATTTTTGGTCATTTACATGTGAAAAAAAAATTTAAGAATAGAGGACCCTAGAAAGCATCTCTAGGGATTTTGAAGCCCTAGACAGGAAAAGGAAGACCTTAAAGGGATAGGTAGTGTTATTGTATTGCCATCCACTGAAGGGAGGCTTTAGAATAGAAAGAATCGTATGGAAAAAAATAAATGGTTAAAAAGATGTTTGGTGACTGCCTCTTTAGGGGCATCGAAGTCCTCATATATTAACTTGATATTCTGTGCTCTATAATTGGGACTTAGGACAAGGCAAGTAGCTACAAGATAATCAGGTGCTGCAGTGGTCTTGGAGTCAGGAAACAAAACAAAACAAAACAAAACAAAAACAAACCTGAGTTTTAATCTTGCTTCAGACACTTGCTATTTGACTCTAAGAAAGCCGTTTAACTTTTCTCAGGTTCAGTTTCCTAATGGGTAATATGAGGCCCCTAATGGTACTCACTTGGTCCGACTGTTGTACGAATCAGATTGTATATGAATGTCATCCTTTTCAGTCTTCCAAGTGGTGTATAAATGCTGTGCTTCTATTGTTAGGGAAGACTGTCTTGATGAGGAGAAGAATGGGGAGGTGGGAATGAAGAAGTAGGACTACAGTGAATGGGGGCTGTCATCTCAGGACCAATCTTATTCAGTTCAGAGGAGCTTATAACAAGATGAGGGACAGGACGATGACTTTTTTTTTCCATCCACAATTTCAGAACATTACTCAAGCATAAAAAGAGTTGTGGTCTGTGTTGGCATTGAGGAGAAAGTAGGTGGACCCTTGAAATGAATAATAAGAGAGAATTTAGAAACTGAGGAGGGAAACTGATCACAAATTGAACAATAATAGCCTCAAAGTTTAATTCATAAGTTGGATAAGGGGAGTTGCTCTGATGGTTTAATAGGGGTCTGTGGACAGGATAATTAGAGGGATTTGGAGATCCTTAGAAAGAGTATGAATGACATGAAACCTACAGAAATCCTAGGGAGCAAACTGCTTCTATAAAGCTATGGTTGGCAAGAGGATGGCCAAGAAAGCCTAGACTTCAGTATCCAAGTTTGGTCATCTAATGGAATCTGTGATAAGTTTGGCCATGTTTCTGATTTTTTAGAGTGTGAAGGTCATAATATATACATAGGATCACATAGGCTAAAATTTTGTACCCATAGCTTAACTCAGAGGGATCAGATGCCCTCAAGAACAAAATTCTAGTGTTAAGAATATGTAGGCTATACTAAAGAAAAAAAGGCAAAATCTTTATTTTTTATGTTAAACATGGTAGAAATATATATTAAATCCAATATATGTATATATACTTATACAAGAATATGTAGGCTACACAAAAGAAAAAAAAGGCAAAATCTTTATTTTTTAAGTTAAACATGGAGGAAATAAATATAAAATCTAATATATACACAATTATCTTGCTGCACAAGAAAAATCTAATCAAACCAGAGAAAAATGAGAAAGAAATTAAATATAAGAAAACAACAACAAGAAGAGTGAAAATACTATGTTGTGAACCACACTCAGTTCCCACTGTCCTCTGTGTAGATAGCTCTCTTCATCACAAGACCTTTGGAATGGATCTGAATCATCTCATTGTTAAAGAGAGCCATGCCCATCAGAATTGATCCTTGTATAATCTTGCTGTTACCATGTACAATGATCTTCTGGTTCTGCTCATTTCACTCATCATCAGTTCATGTCTCTCCAGGTCTCTCTGAAATCATTCTGCTGATCGTTTCTTATAGAATAATAATATCCCATAACACCCATGTACCATAACTTATTTAGCCATTCTCCAACTGATGGACAGTCACCTAGTTTTCAATTTCTAGGCAAAATCTTTAAAAGAGCCCATGAATTTTTACAGAGTTATGAATAGCTAAGATGAATGGAGCAGCAAGGTGGCATTGTGGGTAGAGTGCTGCAGCCAAAGCAGAAGACCTGAGTTGGAATCTAGCCTCAGGCACTTGCTGACATTGTGATCTTGGGCAAATCACTTAACCCTATTTGCCTCATCTGTAGAATTAGCTTGAGAAAGGAAATAGACCCGTTCACAGTTCCACTTGGTGATACATTTTAGGAAGGACAATGACAAATCAGAATATGTCCTGATGATGGAGAGAGGATAGCAAGGAGGCTGGAAATCCTTTCCTAAGAGTCTTTAGATTAAGAAATTTAGAATGTTTAATAGAGAAAGGCAATAAATTGTCAGCATGGATAATGTTCAAGATTCTCCGATGGTATAGAGATTATGCATACATATATACATACAAACACATTTATGTATAATAAATATATATGTATGTGTGTATTTATTTGCCCCAGAGGATAAAAAATGGAGTTATAGATGAAATCTCCAGAGAGGGAGATTTAACTTGCTAAGAGAGGAAAAAACCTGATGATTGAAATTGTCCCAATTTAAAATGAACTCCCCCAGGGAATAGTGAGTTTTCCATCATTGGAACTCTTCAGGCAGATTACCACAGTTGGGGATCCCTGTTTAGTTATCAATTTGGCTAGATGAACTCCTCGGCACTTCCCGACTGCAATTGTATGATTATATAAGGAAAAAAAGAGAAATGAGCAATCTCTGTGTGATCTAGGAGGACAGCGTAACAGAAAAGAGACTTGAAAGAAATAAACCCATAGTTGGGTACCCAGACTATGTACAAACATTTGCAGAATTTGCTATTTCCGTAAATTCACTCAAGTTTCTACCATCGAGTCTGTCTTGAATGGGAACCTTCCACAGATTTAATCATCTGGAGCTCATCTAAGCAGTGTAATGTGGTCCCAACCGAATGGCTCAGGCTTCGCCTGAAATGACCCCAAACCATCGCTTAGGTTTTGACTCAGAACAGCAAAGGAATTGTCAGCAGCCTACAGGTTCCAGTACAAATTCCCCAAAAAGAGTTCCATAGAATATGGTGTAGATTAACTATAGGGAGGGACAGCCTGTGGGATTTCCAACCACCAGCAAACCCATTGACATTCCCAAAATAACATTTCTGGAATCAATGTCTCTGCATCAGCTAATCTGCATGTCTGCCACAGGACAATAAAAAAGCACACAGGGCAAGGAAGACGCATTTTAATTTTGCCATATTTGGACAAAGCAGGATTCTGGTAACAGTGGGACACACCTCTATTGGTACTTTGGAGTTAATTTAAAAATCTAAATTATGAATATGCACTTGAATTTCTTTTGTTTTATTATTTAAATTTAGGTGCATCATATGTTTTGTTTTAAAATGAAGAAGAAAGAAACCAATTAGCTCACAATACAGAAGAAATATGATCACATTTTAGGGACATTTTCATCAAATTCCCAGTTCAACAGAACCTCTTTCTGCCCTGCTCCCCCTCACAGAATATCTCTCCGTCCTGCTCCCCTCCATAGTGATTTTTTCTAGAGCCTTTTGTTGGACTTTCTCCTTTGTTGGACTTTCTCCTTTGTCTCCATTATATAATACTAAGTATCACACACTTATTTGGGTGCATATTGAACTCTTGTATTGGATAGTAAGCTCCTTTAGGAAAACACCTACTATTTTTCATCTTTGCAATCCCAGGGTGGAACATGGTGCTTTAAGTACTTCATCTTTGCTACTCTGGGCTCTAAGTCATCTGATACCAGACATAGCATGTATGGTATGGTATGATGTTATTATAGTATGATATAGCATTATATCACATAGTATTTATAGTATCATATTATATATTTATACATAGTTTAGTATAGTATAGTTTAGTATTATATAGTACAGTAGAGCAAAGTATTATATAGTATAGAATTGTTTAGTATAGTATTTATAATATACTATAGTATAATATAGTAAAGTATAATATACTATAATACTTATAGTTTGGTATATATTTATAGCATATAAGTATACTTGTAGTATGTATAGCATAGTATTTATAATACACTATAGTATAATACAGTAAAGTATAGTATGCTATAATACTTATGGTTTAGTATAATATTATATTTATAGTATATAAGTATACTTGTAGTATATATAGCATAATATTTATAATATACTATAGTATAATATAGTAAAGTATAGTATACTATAATACTTACAGTTTAGTATAATATTATTTATAGTATATAAGCATACTTATAGTATTTATAATATACTATAGTATAATATAGTAAAGTATAATATATTATAATACTTGTAGTTTGGTATAATATATTTATAGTATATAAGTATACTTGTAGTATGTATAGAATAGTATTTATAATACACTATAGTATAATATAGTAAAGTATAGTATACTATAATACTTATAGTTTAGTATAATATTGTATTTATAGTATATAAGTATACTTGTAGCATATATAGCATAATATTTATAATATACTATAGTATAATATAGTAAAGTATAGTACAGTATAATACTTATAGTTTAGTATAATATTGTATTTATAGTATATAAGCATACTTATAGTATTTATAATATACCATAGTATAATATAGTAAAGTATATTATACTATAATACTTATAGTTTAGTATAATATTATAGTATAGTATACTTATTCATTTTCCTAGGTCTGTTTCTTTCTTTGTAAAAGCCAGCGTTTGGGAGAGATGATTTCTAAGATCTTTTTTAACTCTCATGATTGATCTGGCTAAAAGAGAAAAAAATAGAGAGGCGAATGAGATTGCCACTTTATTTTATTTTTGCAAGACTTAAATGGGGTTAAATGACTCTCAGATTTACCCAGAGATGGTCAGTCCAGTGCCATGCCATATTTGAAGCTTACAGTATTAAAATCCCAGTCACATCCATGTCATGTGAGGCAAAGGAGTAGGACTCAAGTAGACTCAAATCCCATAGTTTAGAGAAAGCCTTTCAATTGGGGATCTACTATCTTGGTGCAAATGACAATGACTCCAGGGTCTTTTTGCTTAGAAAACTGCAGAGTCACAAAGAGTTGGACACAATTGAAAATGACTGAACAACATATGTTTTGGTGCAAGTCTTCGAGTCGCGTCCTCCCTCCGCCCTTTGCTGTTTCCTGTCTGCTACTGAGAAGATACCTGTGAGAAGCAGCAGAGAAACTGTCTCATGGAGAAATTTAAAGGTGTCATCCTGGATGTTGAAGACAAGCTATAAACAACTAACAATTCAATTATTTGCTCCCACTTTCATCCACCCAAGTTTAAACCTGAGGCTCAAATAAAGTGACAGCACTAACAAATACTCTTGAAAGCTTGTCCAGCCATATCTTTAAAAAGCAAATATGACTTTGATTCATAGTTACCATTTGTTTTCATCTGCATTTTTTCAATATTGTTTTGGTGTTTCTCTCTCCTAAGAGTAATAGGTACCATTTTATGATGCTTTAAAGTTTTTGAAGGACTTTATAGATGTTATCTCACTTAGGTTCCACACTAACCCAGTGAAGTAAGTATCATTTTATCTCCCTTTTACAAATAAGGAAACTGAGGCTGTGTGAGTAATTGATTTATTCAGGGGCACACAGCTATTAAATATCTTTCTTTCCCTATCTCTGTCTCTCTTACTTCTCTATCACTACCTAATGTCTCTACATCCTTTCCAAATAGAAACCGTCTCCTGTTAACAACAAAATGCAAACAAAGCAAGTCAGCATCTTGGTTGTGTCTAAATAAAATTAATCTAGCTTATCTCCTCTTTAATATTAGGCAGGAGGCTTGTTTCATCTTTCTGCCTTCTGAAGTCATAATTACCATTTTCATCAGAGTTCTGAAGTCTTTGTAAATTGTGGACTACAGAAATTAGTTTCTTGATTCTGTTTTTTCTCTGCATCGGTTCAAATCAGTCTTCCAAATTTTCTCTGAAATCGTCATATTTATTATTTCTTAGGTCACAACAATATTTCATTATATTCATGTAATACACTATTCAGTCATGCATCAATTGATGGACAATTATTTCATTTCCAATTTTTATATATGACAAAGATAGTGCTATAAATATTTTTCTATATAAGAATCCCCTTTCTCTGTCTTTGGACTCTTTGGACAGCTAAGTGGTTCGGTGGCTAGGACATCAGTTCTGAACTCAGGAGGACCTGAGTACAAATCTGATTTTAAACACTGTATGATCTTGGACAAGTCACTTAACACCATTTGCCTCAGTTTCCTCATTTGGAAAATAAGCTAGAGAAGAAGATGACAAACAACTTCAATATCTTTGTCAAGAAAACACCAAATGGGATCATGAAAAGTCAGACACCAGTAATTGAGCAACAACAACAAATAAACTCTTTTGAAATTTGCCTCCTCATTATGGTATTGTTCTGTCACAATTTGAGGACATTTTAGATACAATCCCTAAGTGCTTTCTATAATGATTACAGCAATTCTCATCTCCCCTTTCAGTGAGTGCCTGTCTTCTTACAGTTCTTTAAAAAAAAATTGTGATTCTTATGCTTTGTTAAACTTTTCCAATCTGATGATTATGGGGTGGAATCTCAGTTGTTTTAATTGGAGTTTCTCTTATTTTTAATGTTTCAAAGCATTTTATATTATTGTTAATCACTTGCATTTTATTCATCTGACAACCATCTATTATTTTTGACCTCTTAACTATTGACATGCTTTATTATTCAATTCAAAATACAATCATTTTGTGTAAAACACAACGAGAGGTCGTGTGGATATGAGGAGAAAAACATCACATGATTCCATCACAGAAAGCTTTCAAGGTCATGAAAAAGAGGAATTTTTTGGTTGGTTGGTTTTGGTTTTCCCAGAAATAAAGCCTGAATAGAAATGTGGGATGTAAGATTGAGGCTGTGTTGTCAGAAGACTTGGGTTCAGATTCCACCATCTAGTACTATAATAATGGGCCTTGGTTTCCTCAGCTGTAAAATGAAAGAGTTGGTCTACGTGACCTGTGTGGCCCCTTGCAGCTCAAAACCTCCCATTTGATATTTGAAGGCTTCTCCCCACAATCTGAGGCAAAGACCTTATTTTTCTTCTCGGCATTTTAGTCTTTGCTAACTCATTCCCAGAAACTCCAGATTGTAATTTTGTCAATTAGTGGAATCATGAAATCATGAAATATGTAGGATGATAGCTTAGGAATCATATTTAACCCTTTCATTGTACATGTGAGGAAAATAAAAGTCCTCAGGGGCGTCACACTGTGGGCCAGTCAACAAGCATTGAACAAGTAATGGAAATCAGTGCAGAGATTTGAGCTCATGTCTGTAACTAACTCCATAATAAAATAAAATAAAAACAAATAAAAAATAAAATCCTCATATTGACTATTGTCCTGACTTTATTGCTCTGATTTCAATGATATCTTGTTTTCTTGAACACTTATATTGGTCACATTATGGAACTGGATTGTATTTTTATGCATCATATACTTTATTTCATTATTCCAAATTTGATATATTTATTTTATTTGTGTGAATCACATTACCCCCAGCAATGGAAGTTTATTGAGAGAAGAGACATTGCTATGGTGCAGTAGATGGAACAGTGGAGTAAAAAAAATAAATCTGAGTTCAAATCCAACCCCAGACAATGACTAACTTTGTGATTCTGTCATTTTACCTATGTCAGCCTCAGTTTGCTCATCTGTAAAAAAGGAATAATAATGGTACCTTCTCTCATGGCTATTGTGAGGATGAGGCAATATTTGATGCAAAATATATACGTCAGCTGTTTCCCTCGCAACCTAGCCCAACACTAAGAACGTTGCAAAAGTGATGATAGCTCACATTTATGTTACCTGTGCCTTGCATCTCAATCTGTGTGGTTATGTGGACTAGGTCCATCAGCAGAGGTCAGGCTAATTCTAAAGAAACACTGATTTTTCCTTTGGTTCATCTAGCGTCCATTCAGTGACTCTGAATAATCTTGAATACAGAATCATAATCTGTCCAGTGTCTTCCTTTGAGAGACACAGAGAATATTGGAGTTGACCTTAGAAGGGGTCTGCTCCACTTCCCTCATTTTATGGATGAGGAATCTGAGGATGAAGGAGATCTGGGGGTCAAAGGACATAGATATTGAAGACACTTTCTTGAGAGAATTCTAAATTTGTTTTTAGAATACCTGGACTAATTCCAAGTAATTTCAGATGAGACAGAACACTGTCACTGAGGAAAAGGAAAGACCTGCTTTGAAGACTTCTATAAGATTCAGAGATGTCAGATAGACAACTAACCAAAGTTGAGTTATTGGTATCAGCACCTTAATAATTCACCTAAATGTATATGCAAGCATGTACACACACACATGCATGTCTACACACATATCGTGGATATGCTATATACACAAATGTACATAGGCAAATCTATGCAGATATACACATGTGTATGTATACATACACGTATAAAATACACAAACACATTGTGGTTAACCAAAAAGATCAGAAAATGCTCTATCAAATTTTATAAACCCTTTTATGTGTGTAATCTCATTTAATCCTCACAACAAGCCTGAGATAAATAAAGCTAGAAGGACCTCAGGCATTATTTAACTAAGCCAATCATTTTTAAGATTCAGTGGCACACTGGCTGAGTGCTGGACTTGAAGTGAAGGAGACCTGAGTTCAAATCTTTCTAAAATACTTACAATACTTTTGACTCTGGGCTTTAGTTTCCTCATCTGTGAAATAAAGATAATCGTAGCACTTGACTTGCAAGGTTTTTGTGAGGATCAAATGAGATAACTTATGTAAAGTGATTTGCAAACTTTGAAATAACTTCTACTTCTTTTTTTTCTTTTTCTTCTTCTTTCTTTTAATCTTCTTTTTTTTCTAATTCTTCTTCTTTTAATTCTTCTAATTCTTCTTTTTCTCTTCCCCCTCCACCTCTTCCTCCTCCTCCTCTTCCACCTCCCTCAAGAGACAGGGAAGGGAGAATGCTAGATGGATATGAAAACTGAGAGCAGAGTGATGGATTTCCTAGATTCCACTCCCAACCTGAGCACTATCCTTCATATACAAAGGGGTCAAGAATGGATAAAGGGAAGGTGGTGAATCTCATGGGTGAAATCACTAAAGCCTGAAATAAAGCTAAAGCTGAGGGACAGTTGCCAATATGCTGAGTGCAGGCCCAGTCAGAAGCCCCACAAATGACTGGGTTCCATTTACAAGGGATGAAACTATGAGAGAAAACATCAAGAATCTGGAATGGGGTCAATGGTATTAAAAGAGCTAATAAGGGAAAGTGAAGTGCTGTGAGATAACTGAGAAGTGAAACAAAATGGTGCTCCTTTTCAAATATTGGATGACCTTTTTTTCCCCACTAGAGAGAAGAATGGTATATAGACTAAGCTGAACTGTTCTGTTAGTAGATATGGATAGTGACTCTGAAGAAAAGGAGAGAAGAGTACAGAAGAGGAAGAAAGAGGAAGGGAAGGAAAGGGAAGGCAAGGGAAGGGAGGGGAAAGAAAGGGAAGAGAAAGGAAAGGAAAGGAAAGGAAGAGATGAAGTCAAATACTTTGCAAATCTATGATCTGTCTTTGGGAGACAAAGCAGCAATGTTTTGTAGAGGCTGAATTTGGAGAAAGGAAGACCTGGATTCAAGTCCCACCTTAGATGCTGCCTGGGTGATTCTAGGGATATTATCCTTTAGCATCTCTATGCCTCAGTTTCCCCATCTATACAATGAAAGAGTTGGATCTAATGACATCCAAGTTCCCATCCAGCTCTCAATCTGTGATTCTATAAACAGTCCTTTGGAGAATCAGTGTGATATAGTGAAAAACTGAGCTAAAATTTTTAGCTCTGTCACTTTTTATTTGTGTGATTATGTGAGCTCTCTGGGTTCTTTGGTCTTTACTTTCCACTTTTGTAAACTGAAGGCACCTCTAACATCCCTCCAGCTCCTCCAAGTCTATGGTCCCATTCTGTGAACAGAATTAGAAAGAAAAATCTTTTAGAGATCAAAGCCCTTTTACTGCCCAGTTCCAGCTGGGTGTAGGTGGGGAGGAGCATGGCCAAAGTTCTCCAAACTTCCAAACTCTGAAATGGGCAGATGAAGATATTTACCCCAGAGAAAAAATAGAAGCTACTCAGAGCCAAGGACTTGAATAAAAACAGCAAAAGTCTTCCCCTTCCTGAATTCTAAGGGTCTTTGCCATTCTAGTGGCTTGCCAGGGTTTTTCCCTTTGTCTCCATCTGCTGGTCATCAGGAGAATGTGTGTAGCTGGACTGGTCAGGACGTGAAGAGGATGGTTAATTTGACCTGGTTTAAAAGGAAAAAATAGTTTAGACAGACTGAGATCCATAGTGCTCCTGATGTCTAAGCAGCCTAAGAATCCGGAGTTATCACACAGGTGCCTCTTCCTTTAATTCCCATGAAGCCTCCCAAGTGGATGATGTCATTTCTGTAACCCTTCTCTGTTCTCTGGTGATTGATGCTTGTTGTTCCTGAGCACAGCTGGCAGGCGTGGGAATCACACAGATGAGGAAGCCTCAGTCCCTGGATGACATGAGAGGAGAGTGGGAGGAACAGATGCCCCAGATTTATTTACCTGCATCAGAATCATACCAGACGTGTCTCCACACACAGCTTGCCGAGGGGGAAGTCCATTGCTCAGAGGTGCTGAAGAGATTTTACAATATATTCTGTCCTCAGTTGACAAGAAAATGGTGGCCAACTTGAGAAACAGAATGAGGAAGACAGAGGAAATTGTAATTCTAAAATCACAAGATTTCTCCAAGACCCGTTAGCATTAACATATAGATCCTAAAGGGAGTTGTTCAGTGGTTCCCTATTTGTGGGCTGAGGAACTCTGGGACTCGGTTTATTGGGAGTGTTGCAAGAGGATATGAAGTTGTAGTGAACTAGCCAGTCTTCCAATCAGAGGAAGCTCCAGCACAGCAAGAAATCATCTCACTGAAAGACTCAGTGTAACAAAGTAAACTTCTCACTGTAGATACTTTATTTTTAATATTAATATGGAGATACATATTAATAAATATGTAATTTGTGGTCTAGCAATCCAAGCTCTGAGTTTAGATGGCCTAGGTTCAATCCTTAGGGTTTTTCAAAAGTCACTCTCCTTTGCATCAATCTCTAATAGGAATTTCATTTCTAGATCGCTGCAGATCCAGGTAAAAGTGCACTAGTGTCTGGGTAAGCATTCAAAATAATTCCATATTGTACACATCAAAGTAATGACATTGAATATAGATCAATGTTTCCCCACAAAGAATCAGAAAACCACAAAGGACTCAGAATAGTTTTGAAATCAAATCACATACTTCTCCTTTGTTGAATCTTATTTTCTACTCAAGCGTGCCATACGCACCTTCAGATTTATGGTGCTTTACTAATGGTTCCCACTTTGCCCCCCCAAAAAACCAATGCAAACAATATCATAAGGAAAGCAACAAACTGGGAAAAATTTTACATTCAAGGGTTTTGATAAAGGCCTATATATTTCTAAAATATATAGAGAATTGACTCAAATTTATAAGAATACATGCCATTTTCCAATTGATAAATGGTCAAAAGACATAAACAATTTTAGATGAAGAAATTAAAACCTAATTTTAGAGTTATATAAAAATGCTTTAAATCCCCATTGATCAGAAAAATGCAAATTAAGACATCTCTGAGGTACCACTATAAATCTCTCATATTGGCTAAGATGACAGGAAAAGAATGATCAATATGGGAGGGGATATAGGAAAATTAGAACACTAATACAATGTCGATGAGCTGTGAACTGACTCAACCATTCTGGAGAACAATTTGGAGCCATGCCCAAAGGGCTATCAAACTGTGCAGATCCTTTGATTTGGCAATGTCTCTACTGGGCTTGTATCCCAAAGAGATCATAAAGGAGGGAAAAGGACCCACATGTGCAAAAATGTTTGTGGCAGCCCTCTTTGTAGTGGCAAGGAACTGGAAACTGAGTGGATGCCCATCAGTTGGAGAATGGCTGAATAAGTTATGGTATATGAATGTAATGGAATATTATTGTTCTGTAAGAAACGATCAGCAGGATGATTTCAGAGAGCTCTGAAGAGACCTATATGAACTGATGCTAAGTGAAGTGAGTAGAATTAAGAAAACATTGTACACAGCAACAAGATTATACAAGGATCAATTCTGATGGATGTGGCTTCTGTTAGCAATGAGATGATTCAGGGCAGTTCCAATGATATTGGGATGGAGAGAGCCATCTGCCCCCAGAGAGAGAACTATGGGAACTGAGTGTGGATCACAACCTAGTATTTTCATTTTTTGTTGTTGTTTGTTTGCATTTTGTTTTCTTTCTTATTTTTTTCTTTTTTGACCTGATTTTTCTTGTGTAGCATGATAATTGTGGAAATATATATAGAAGAATTGTACATGTTTAACCTATATTGATTGGATATTGCCATTTAGGGAAGGGGTTAGGGGGAAGGGAGAGTGAAAAAAAATTGGAACACAAGGTTTTGCAAGGGTGAATGTTGAAAACTATCTATGCATATATTTTAAAAATAAAAAGCTTTTTTTAAAATAAGAAATGTGTCCTACCTATTCTGTTCCCCCCATCCCCACCCTGGGGAGTCTAGTTAATAACCATTTGCCATTTGCACTGCTGTGTGCTTTGTTAGGTTCTGGAGACTTGACAAAGTCCACAGTGAAGCAGCCCTTGTTCTTGGGGAGCTTACACTCTTTTTATTACTTACTGATTGTGGAGTGTGGAATGGTAGAGGAATTCTAGGATTTTAGCTGCTAATCAAATTCAGAGACAATCTCTTTTCTAGGGGATGAGGAAAAAGGAAAGGAGACTAAGTAAGGAGGTTGGGGAGGAGGTCATGACAATGTATATATATATATATATTTTTTTTTTTTTTCTTTTCTCTTTCTAATGAATCCAAAAGTGCAGTTGTAAATGAATTTTTTTAATCTTTTGAAATTAATTACTGGCTAAATTATGCACCCATGTGGCCTAAAGGCTGAGAAAATAGACAAAAGAGACTATAAGACCGATGGCTGGAAGCGTTTAATTAACGTGTCTTCTGATCAGAGATGAAGACATTCATCTCTAGCAAAGCTTGACTTCTGCTGTAGGAAGAGTTCAGCAAGCCTAGCCCTGATCATGGTGCTACTCTGGATTTCACTTGTAATGACCAGATCGGCCATGAGGAGGAGCTATTTATCCGCTCTGTAGCAACAGGAGGCTTCATTCTCTGCAGCCTTGGATGGAACCAATCCATCATCAGCTCCTTTGGGAGGTGATTGCTGCCCAATGACGGCTCACTTGAGTAGAGGGGAGGGTTGGGGTGGGAAGCCCTGGATTTCTAAATCGTAGAATAATCCTGTCACTTGAGATGCTGCAGCCAAGATCTCCAACTTCTACTCACCTATGGGAAGATTTCATCCGCCAAAGAACAAACAGGTCATGGAAGATGACGTGTTTATTCCTTTCTGTTGAAATGACTGAAGTCAAAGGGACTTCTTCCCTTGGGAAAACATGGAATCCCAGGAACTTTCACCTTTGACACAGCTACTGTCTGCCTGCTGTGCTATGAGCTCAATTCACTTTTAGGTGTTATGATAAGCAATTTGCTTTGAATTTGCCTCCTGACTTTCCTCCCAGGGGCAGGGTGTCCTACACCATTTTTCTTCTGTAGAACTGCTATTACCACAAATTTATAAACTTCATCTTGGGCTTAGATTTGGAAGTACGTGAAATTCTTGTGTCAGATGTTCATATGACATGAAAATCCTTGGGATTTGGGAATCTTTATGAGATTTCTCACCTTTCTGCCTTTTTTTTTTTTGTTGTTGTTTTCACCCAGAAAATCAAGTAACTCATCCTATAATATCTCTAAATGTTTTTCCCTCAGTACCCCCCAATATATTCCAAAGATTGTAAAAACCAGTTTTTTTTTTCTTTGAGGCAACTGATTTGCCCAGGATCATACAGCTAGGAAGTATTAAGTATTTAATTGGCTGGATTTGAACTCAGATCTTTCCTGACTTCAGGGTTAGTGCTCTATCCACTGTGTCATCTAGCTGTCCCCCAAAGTTTTTATAAGTCAAAGAAATGTAATAGGATTCAAAGAAGAGCTCATGGAAAAATAACCATGTTTGTTAATGAGAAACCCTTTTGATACAGTCCTGGATGGGTTCATCACTTACGGTTGCATCCTAAATTGATATTTCAATAGGAAATGCCTCTTAGAGTTCTTTGAAATTCCCAGCAGGTAGCATAGGCCATGATCCTCATTTGGATCACTACAATTCTGTGGAGCTATTCTCAGGTGGTATCAACACTGTTTCCC
Organism: Antechinus flavipes; assembly: GCF_016432865.1. Lineage (NCBI taxonomy): Eukaryota > Metazoa > Chordata > Mammalia > Dasyuromorphia > Dasyuridae > Antechinus > Antechinus flavipes. The sequence goes on along the minus strand of NC_067400.1, from coordinate 12,848,230 downwards.
AGTCTGCTTTCTCAACCTGAGTCCTCCATAAGTATTGATTAAGCACTTTGATAAGAACGGTACTGAGTATAATCTTTATGTACAATGTAATTTCTAAGAATAAGTCTTTTTTGAAAGGAAACTCTCCACTGACTGAACAAACTGTCCAGAATTTTCCCACATTGGCAGGAGAACCAATTTCCTCTGCAGCACAACAATAACTCAGGGCCAAGTAATGGAGGCTACAATCTGGTGTCTCTTCCTCTTGCTACACTACCTGCTGACTCATGTGTCATTTCCCCCCCAAAAGCAATTATTTATTTACCTCGCTCACCCCAAACAGTAAGTTTATATATAGCTTATATAACCCATTATATAGGTTATACATGCAAAATAAAAGGTAGACCTTGTGAATGAATATATAGACACAAAGGGGTGGGACATGACCAACAAATGAAAAATAATATGTTTCATTCTGCATTCAGACTCCATCAATTCTTTCTCTGGAGATGGGTAGCATTTTTCATCATGAATCCTTTGCAATTGTCTTGGGTCATTGTATTGGTGAGAAGAGCTAAGTCATTGAGAGTTTTTTATTGTATAATATTGCTGTTACTGCGTACGGTGTTCTCCTGCCAGTGTTTACTTCACTTTGTATCAGTTCAGGTAGATCTTTTTAGCTTTTCTGACATCTTCCTGTCCATCATTTCTTATAACACAGTAATATTCCATTGTAACCACATACCACAGCTTGTTTAGCCGTTCTCCAATTAATAAGCCTTGCCTCAGTTTCCAGTTGTTGTTTTGCTGCCGCAAATAGAGCTGCTGTGAATATTTTTGTACATATAAGTCCTCTCTATATTTTTTACTTCTTTGGGATACAGACCCAGTAAGGACATTGCTGGGCCAAAAGGTATATATTATATATATTTTTTGAATGTAGTTCCAAACTGCTCCCTAAAATAGTTGAATTGGCTCACAACTCCATCAAAAATGCATTTGTGTCCAAATTTCTCCATAGCCCTTCCAAAATTTATCATTTTCTGTTTCTATCATATTAGTTAATGTAATGGGTATGAGATAGTACTTCAGCATTGTTTTGTTTTTCAATTCTCTAACCAAGAGTGATTTGGAACATTTTTATATGACTATAGATAGTTTTGATTTCTTTGTTTGAAAACTGCATATTCGTATCCTTTAACCATTTATCAATTGGGAAATGGCTTTTTTTTTTAAAAATAAATTTGACTCAGTTCTCTATATATTTGAGAAATGAGGCCTTTATTAGAAACATTTGCTATAAAAATTGCTTCCCAGCTTTCTGCTTTCCTTTAAGTCTTAATTGTAGTGATGACCCATGTGGTTTTATACAATTACATAGAGGAATCAGGACTCAGTTCATGTTCCCTCCCCATTACCAAGTGGGTCTGTGTCCCAGGCATCAGATGGAAACATGGTGACGCCATAGTCTGCTCCAAGGTACCTCGGCACTGTGGGAGAAGGGGAAAATACCCATTATAGGCCATGACTCTATTTGCCCAATCACATTCCTCTAGATGGTTAGGAAGGAACCTCAGGTAATTTAAATGCTCCCTCAACGTTTCCTTCAGGGAAACTTTCAAAAAGTTGAAAGAAAATTAGGAAGGGATCGAAGTGCCTTTTCAAACTTCTAGGGAAAGGGTTTTAAACTGAATGATTTCAGGGAGTCTATGAATTTGGATAGGAAAACAAATATACCTCTATTTTCACTTATCACTAACTTATGAAATTGCATATTTTCTTCAATTATTAAAAAATAATTTTCCTGAAAAGGGTTGCCTAAGCTTCATCAGAGAACAGGGAAGTATGGCATAAAAAAGTCAAGAATCCCCTCTTTCAAGCTACTGTGAGCCAGAAAAATGGAAAAATAAGACCGTTCACTCTATATTTGTACTAATTGAGTTACAACATGGTGTAAGGGATCTGTCAATGTCAGTGACTGGCCAAATTGTCCATTGGCATCAGACCAGTCAACAGTGGCTTTAATTAGTTGTTAAATATATTCTCACTGACAGAATTATGCTGATGGACCACTCAGTCCATGGAAAGGAACTGGACAGGTTTTTCTCCTCTTATCTTTCTATCCTTCCCTTTAATTGACCTAAAAGAATGATTTCTGGATCACAGAAACAGAGTTTCAGAACTGGGAGAGATCTGAGAGATCATACATCCCAGTCCCTCACTTTAAGAGGCTCAGAGATGAATGAATGAATGAAAGAAAAAAAAAGCCCAATGACTAAATGTTTACTATGTGCCAAGCTTTGTCCTAAATGTGAGCGATACAAAGTACATGAGCCCAGTTCTTTTATTTCCCTCATTATAACTCTATGACCCACTATCTTCTAGGATAGTTTGAAATTTACAGCCTTTTGTGCACTGTCATCAGAACGGACCATGTGGCCTGAGGAACTGCTCCCAGGGATCTGTCGATCTTTCCATTTGTGCACTTTGGAGGAAAAGAACTTGGCAAACAAACTTTCCCATGGTATTTTTCAGAGGATGGCTTTCCAGCACCTCAGATTTATATCCATAATTAATGATTTTGCAATAGGTAGATTCTAATTGATGTTACTCTGTGAAGTGAAAGTTCACTCTTAAATACTATCACCTGACCATCATCAGGCAGTGGCTTTAATTAGTTGTGAGTTTTAAAAACACCACCAAATAATCTAAATGGTTTCCATACCATTTGGTGGTGCTGTTTAGATATTCAAAGAAATTTAGCAGTTCTTCCCATTGAACAGTGGAAAAATATATCCATATGTATCTCCCGCCTCAGAATGAACCATAGAACTAAGTTAGTCTTATAAAGGGGAGGGAGGGACTCATTGGTTTTTCAGAGACCTTTTCCTTATCAACAAATGGCAGGATTTTGGTAGGATAAGGAAAGAGAGTTGACTGTAGATGCTAAAGTGTAATTATAAGAAAGAAAGAGGGGGAAAGGGATGCACTTCTAAAAATACTAGAACCTAGAACTCAACTGAGAAAATCAATTTTTCTCATTTTTTTCTCTTCCAAATATTGGAGCAGCATTTTAAACAACACATCTTGTTCTCTATTAGCAGATTTCTTGACATCTGATTTATGCAATTAAAAAAAATCACACTTCAGAACCTCATGAGACAGCAAGTCAAGAGCAAATTAGCTTAAGAATAGCTGCTGATTCTTCTCTATCTCTGTGTCTCTTTTGGATACAGTTTCAGAGAAGCATGGATTGCTCTTCTCTCCTAGTCCCTCCACAGCCTCAGTTCTACCTGCTGATAATTTCTGAAATCCAACCATTAGTATATCATTTTTACTTCAGCATTTTTCTAGTTCCTTCAGTTATTAGGTCATTCCCACATGACTAGTTAGATGGCCCACTGTTTAGAGTCCTTGGACTGGAGTCAAAAAGAACTGAGTTTAAATTCATCCTTGAATACTTACTAGCTATGTGACCCTGTGAAAATTAGTCTGTTTGCCTCAGTTTCCTCAACTGTCCAATGAGGATAATAACAGCACCTTTTCCCATGCTTGTTGTGAGGATAAAATGAGATACTATTTGTAAAAAATATCAAAGTACTTATCACATCATAGATACTTAATCAATGTTTATGCCTTCTTCTTCCCCAATCATTTTGTATTGACTTGGTGGATACATCCTGCATTGATTTACTAGTAGATGTATATGTTATGTATATATTGATTCTCATTGTTATCAGTCCATTGATACTCAACAAGTATTTATTGAGTACCTACTGTATGTCAGGCTAGATTGTATACGTCTTGAAAATAGGGAAATTATTTTTCTCCAAAACTTTTGTTTTTGAGTCCCCTGTGCCTAATCTATTGCCTACCACATACTACACATGAGAAGAAACATGTGTTAGACAGAGATAAACATTTAGGAAAACTAAATAGGTAGATAAAGTGTTTTTAACTGCTTATTGTGCGCTAGATATTGTGCTCAGCCTGAGAAAAGAAGCACAAAATAGAAGACAATCTCTACCTCCAAAAACTTTTCATTCTCATACAGGAAGTCTGTTTAAAAGGGAGGTAGAAAGTGGGTCAAAGAGAACCTATCGGGTAGCAAAGTAGAAAGAAATCTGGAGAGTTAGTTGCTACTCAATGTATTGATTTTAGCCAAAATAGAAATCCCCTGGAAGAAGAGGTAAAATTTTAGGCAGTAATCAGTATTGATGATTGGTTCATTGATCCTTTTCAGATATTTAGATAGTTCTTTTGGATTTCTTTTCTTAGTCCAAGAGACTTAAAAAAAATAACCCAAGGAAGTTGGGTCTGAGAGTTAGGGATAGCTATCTGGAAAATAGAATCATCTGCTGTTAGAAACAAGTTGATTCCAAAAGTCAGGTACAAAGAAATTTTATCGAGGGATAAAGTCCAGAGGAATTGGACATTTCTGTCCAGAAGCGGGCTCCACGTCTCTAATGAAAGAGGGAGCACTAGGTACAGAAGCAGATAAGCTTTATGCTGTTTGTAGTAATTCCCTCCTCCAAAGAATGGATTGGGGAAAGAGGAAGTGCTAGGTACAGAAGTAGACGAGCTTTATGCTGTTAAATTTGTCGAAATTCCCTCCTCCCAAAGAATGGATCGGTCAGTTTCTCCTTAGGGTTATATCATTTTTTACATGCTACTCCTAAACATGTTCTCCCTCCCTTATTCTGTTAATGAAGTTCTAATTCTATGTGGAGTGTGTCGGCTTCTATGCATGACGTTTTTTAAGCAAGCACAATAAAGAAAAGCCTTTTCCAGGTCCTTAAACCTAGTCAGTTTAAGCCAGTTTCTAGTGTAGACATCTTTATCAAAAGTGTAGAGCCAAGTGAGTCTCTTCTTCTAAAAGCTCATTGGTCAGAGATATTTATTATATTACAGGCTTGAGGCTTACAACATTCTGTGAAAACTTAGCTTTCTTATTATCTACTCAAAATTCAGTTTTAGCTGTTCTGTGGAAACTTAACTTTAAGTTTTCTCTCCCACTGGAAAAGGATCTGGGAGTCCTAGTTCCATTTTCCATCTGTCATTGTAGAGATTTTCAGCATACTAGGGTCCCTATCTCTCCTGGCCAAGTATGTTAGGACAGAGGTGGTGGGTGAGCAGGTATGCTGCAAGGGGGTATTAGAATGATGGATTTAAGTCTCAAAGGAAGTTCAAAGGTCAATTGCTCCATCTCTATCTTGTTGATAGGGGAATAAGCTCATAAAAGTTAAGTGACTTGTCCAAGATCACACAGGTTAGAAATGCCAGAATTAGATTTGTACACAGATTCTATAGGCAGGAGTCCTTCCATATATAACTCCATTCTGTAATTAATGTGATTAATGCAAGGTCAACAAGAGGACGAAACCTCTCATACCCAAACAGTTTGGGCTACTTGCTCTAGAGCGCCATCTTGATTCATCCATTGAAACACATGCTTCTTCTATGAACCTCCTATAGCCTGGGCTTTGAAGGTTGTTCTTTCATAGGAACCAATGGACAGATGGCAAGGCAGGCTGCGAAGATAAGAGGAATGATCTCGCGATTGCAGAGTTCGAGCTCATTCATGTTCCTGAGAGCATGTGCTCCTGCTGTCATGGCTAATAACCACTTAGAGGTAGCATCCATCTGGGCTACCATTTGTTCGAGACTCCGATCCAATCAGAATTGCACAGGAAGGCTAGTAAAATGGTAGAAGCTCTTGGGATTCAGCCCTTGGGGTTTGTTTGGCACTATTCTATGACTTGGCAGAGCACAGCATATTTATAGTGTGAAATAAATGGTTAAGATTATTAAGCCTGATGGGAACAGTAAGCACCCATCCCCCACATTGTGCCTTTTCAAGCATGGAAGAACGCGGGCGTGCACGCCACACACACACACACACACACACATACACACACACACACACACATTTAGCTTCCATTCAAAAATCATCTTCCTGCCAAGAAGACATGTCTCTATAAAGAGACAAAAAAGTAGCAAATATAAAAATACAGTCTTTGAAAAACGATGACCACCAAACTCAGGTGTGAGGAAAGATAGAACTTGAGAACTTGCTTTAATTTCTAGTTGGGGGTAAAGATCTAACTGTTGGCGAAAACAAAAGAGATGAGAAAATCAAAAGAAAAATTAGTCGATTCTATCATTATCCACAAAAACTTAGCACTTTAGTAAGAAATCAAACAATCTTTTTAAAATGTAATTTCTATTCTCAATCAACAAATGTTTACTGAATGTCTATTTGGGAAAAGCACTGGACTAGAAATAAAAGAAGAAATGCTTAATGGAGCTCCTAACTGAATTAGGCATAGAAAATCTTTCCTTATAGAATAGCAGCTCCTTGAAGGCAAAGATTAATTCCTATTTCCCTTTGTGTCCCCAGTACCTGGTACAGTGTCTAGCATGTAGTAAATATTTGTCCATTGAATGAAAGGAAAGACAAGAACTAGGTTGAGACAGTGCTTGGCACAGTGTCTGGCACATAGGAGATATTTAATATTTATTGACTGAGTTAAATAATGATACTCAAACATCGGGATGGATCTTTGATCTGATCCGTGTGGTCATAGTATCAGTGATGCAGATGGCAAATGATCTTTGGTTATCTGTCCAGCCTTGGATGGCTCTTGACCATATCCATTCATAAATCTGGTTTCAATAATGTTTCAATACCACAGTGGAAGAGATGGAAAAAAAAAACACTGTTCAATGAATTTTCAAATAAATTAGGATATTCAGGTAAAATTTCAGGAAAGAGATGTTTTTTTTTTCCCTGTGATCTTGGAGGAAACATGATGTAAGTGGAAAGAACTTTGGATCTAGAAGTTAGAGGATTTAGGCTCCAATTCTCAATTTTGCTACTAGATATCTGTGTGACCTTTGACAAATGACCTCACCTGTGCCTCAATTCTGTCATTTTAGAGATAAGAAGGATGGATTAGGCCAAGAATAATTAATCTTTTTGGGGTTTGGGCCTCTTTGATCAAATTTGGTGAAGCCTAACAAGTCCTTCTCAGAATAGTATGATATATACAATATATAAATGTATGATAAAATGCAACATGTTAATATTGTACATTATATATTGTATATAATAATATATAATAAATCAACATATAAGTATATAACTACAAAGGAAATCAATTATATTGAAATATTATTTAACAAAATATCATAGACTTGAAGCTAATAAGAACTGTAAGTTCCTTAAGGTCAGGGTCTCTTTTTGTGTCCTTAGTGCTTAGCACAAGTACCCAGTACACAGAAGGTGCTTAATAAATGATTATTTTATTATAAAAGATTCAATTGATTTTGAAACCCTTGAGTTACATAAACTCCAAGTTCAGATTCAATATTAAACCCATGATCTTATGAATGGGTAGACTTTGGATAGATGGAGAAGACTTTTAATTTGACAATAATAATATGTTTTTTCACCTGGTTCAGGAAGATTTGGGAGCCAGATATCCATGCTAAATGTGTGATCTGGGACAAATCTTCTAGCTTTAAATAGTGTCCCATGTCACTTTCTATAACTAAGTAATAGGCTGAAAAATACTGATCCATGGAAGAGGTTTTTCCAAGCTTGTGATATCACAGGTCTGGACTAAAATAAAGAAAATATGTTTCTTCATATGGAGTAGTATTAAGTCTGAGTTGTCAAATTTGTAGATTACCCAAACAGTCTGATCTTCAATTCTGGGCATATAACTTCCTGAAAGTGTACATGGACTCTTTTTGCTCATTTCTTGATTTCCATGGTTGGGTTAAAAGATAGACTTTGCAGAGGAAGATTTCCATAATTGGGTTAAAAGATAGACTTTGCAGAGGAAGAGCGGGATCAACAGTGAAAGCTTGGACGACGGTGTCTACCTTTATAGGAGCAGCTGGAGGTGGGAAGGGGGGGGCATAATAGGCATTTTTTTTCTGCTGTTGGTCCAAGCCTTGTTTCAGGTATCTTAGAGACAGACCCAGCTCTAGGACCAATTTATTTTTTAAAAAATCAAAAAGAAGAAAAACACAACCTTTGAACTTCAAATATGAAATGCAATCTAGCTCACATTTTATTTTTGACACAAAGTAAGGCACAACATTTGGAAATCATATTATCCATACTCAACAGTTCTTGTTAATATTTGAAACCACATATGGTGCCGGCAAAGAGCTTTCAAGCACTAGTGGATACAATTCCCTAAATTCACTTTACATGCAAAACAGGGGTGCTTTTTGATTGAATAATTTGGGTTGAATTCTGCCCAGAGACACACACACATACAGAGCTCCTTTCTAAGCCAGGAAGAGATGCATGTTAGAATCTTAGCAGAACTTGGCCCAATTTTTACTTGCATGGATTGGGGGGAGGGATAAATGCCTCCACTGGTGAAAAGGGAGTGTTTTGTTAAATCAGGAAAAAGGCATCTGGGAAGGTATTTTGGGCCAGGATAATATATCCCTAGTTCCATTAGGATCCTGATCCACAAAAGAAGATTTATCATCTACAATAAAATCATTTTTGTTGTTGTTTTTTTTTTTTTTTTAATGATTTCCCAATAGTCTCGTAGAATTCTACACAGGATCTAGAAGGGATTTTAGTGGCCATTTAGTTCAGCTTTTATCATTTTCATTGTGAGATAAATGAAATCCAGTCAGGTCGAGTTGCTACCCATCTTCACACAGAGAAGTAAGATTCAAATGTAGGATTTGAATCTAGGTTCTCTGTTTGTAGGATCAGTATTCTTTTCCACTGTAATATTCTCTTTCCCTTTTTTTTCTTTCTTTATTTTGGGGAGAGAAGAGGGAGGAGATTTTTTTTATTTGATTTCTTTTGAAGACAAAGCATTCTCTCCTCACTTTGAGACAGCCCTTGTCAACACAGGGCTGAATTATAACTCACTCTTTTGGGAAGATCTGCACACTTATGCACATTGTAATAAGAAACAGTAGTCAAAGGAAAGACTAAGTCAAAGGCAAGTTCTATGGCATCTGGAGGTTCTTGAAAATGACGGCATTTCTGGAGTTTGACTTTTGAGGGGAGATCACCACTTTCTGGCTTGTGGCATTTTAGTATTGTTGGCGGGATCTTAAAATGTAAATTTGTATGGCCTACATTGGGATCTCTGGCAAATCTAGCCACGACAACAATATCCATATTTTACCTTTATTCCCACCAGTATATTTCCAGATCAATTCTTAAAGCTTGAGGTGTACCAAGTGGCAAGATTCAATGAGTGAGCTCCTCACAGAATACCCACATTAAGAGGGAGGGGGCCCTGGCCTTCTTCCATCTGCTTATTATACTGTGTGCTGTGTGTGATGATTTTTAAGGCCAAACCAGGGGAGTTAGCAAGTGTTCCAAGTTGGCAAAACCCCTCCCACAGGGGCTGGCTTTTTCTCACCATTTTCATAGTTGATTTCATACCCTAAAACTGTTCCTGGCTCATTCTAGCCAGAACATTAGCTTGACTTTTCAAGAAATGAAAGCTTACTCAAAATCAAACTCGAGGCAAAGGCATCAACAATCATTCATTTAGGGGAAGCTTCTAGGGATTTAATTGCCTCTAAGATCGAACACAAACTCCTCAACCCAAAAATATAGAATACTCCACAATTGGACTCTTACCAAGCTTCTGAGTCATTTTTTATTTCTCCCGTATATACATGTTCCTTTTCAAAATGGCCTGCTAACTGTCGGCCTCTGCCCTTTTATAGAGGTAGTCCCTCAGAAGTGGAAGCTGAATGGACACTATCCTTATCTTTTACCTCCTAGAGATACTACTTTTTTTTTTTTTTTAATATATCTTAGGGAAGAGGTGAAAAGAATGCCAGGGTTGGAGTCAAGAAGACTCCTCTTCCGGAATGTAAATCTGGCCTCAGATACTTCCTAGCTGTGCGACTGGGAAAATCACTTAACATTATTTGCCTCAATTTACTCATCTGTAAAATGAGCAGGAGAAAGAAATGGCTAACCACTCCACTCCAGTACCTTGGTCAAGAAAACCCCAAGAGGCTCATGAAGAATTAGATATGACTGAAAAATGGCTAAACTAGGACTGCTTCCTACTCAACAATCTCCCCAATTATAAGTGCTTTTTCTCTCTTGAAATTATTATCTATCTATTGATCCATCTAGCAAACATCTGTATATGTAGCTATCCTCTATTCATCCATCCATCCATCCATCATCTATCACTTCTCTCTGTGTCTTTCTCTGCCTTTCTGTGTCTCTGTTTTTCTTTCTCTCTAGGCATGATATATTCTTTCCCCAAAGGAACTGAAGGCAGGGATGATTTTGTTTGCTTGTTCTTGTATGCTTACTGTCTAGCATAGCATCTGTTATATCATATGTGCTTAATATGTGTCTTTTGATTCTAATTCATATGTAGAGAAAACAGAATCACAAATGGAATGGATCTCAGTGGCCATATCACAACCCCTTTATTTTACAGATGAGGACACTGAGATAAAGAAAGCCTATGTGACTTAACCAAAGTCATGCAGTTAGTAAGTATCTATGGTTGGATATCAATCTCTTCCTGCTTTTAGGTCCTGTTTTTCTTATCTATAATAACACACTGCTTTAAAAAATTGATTATATTTTTATCATATTTAATGTATAGGCAACAAGATAATAAATATATATTTAGCCATATGATATCTCCTATAAAACATATATTAACTTGTTCTAATGTTTCTCTAGGATACAGTTAATAATTACAACACACTGCTTTAAAAAAGACATTGAATTGAATTTGCACTTCTCTCAGATTGGCATTTTTTCCCTAACAAACTCTTCTTCTCCTTTCCCTTCCACTATCACTCCTTTCCCCCAATATCATTTTGATAGCTATGGCTTCTGAGGACATAACATCCACAGGCTATATGTAACTCTGGGAATTTTAAACTTATCACTATCATTGCTAGAACGCAATGTAAAAAGTACCAGTGTTAGATCTGAATGCTCAGATGATGGTGGAGAGGGCTGACTCTGTAAAGAATTTCAGATGGACTTTTAATACCCTTCCATTTATTCCTTTAAAGTCTCTTTTTGTGATATGAATAGAACAGCAGACAACCATAGCTATTGCTCACTATGGTAGAAATAGAAACAGAATAGAAACCTGGGGTATATATTAAAAGGGTTAAAAAATGAAATTTGTTCCAAGTCAGAAAGGTGGACCATTAAATGGATGAAGCATCAATGTGGGTCAAACTATTATCATTTTGGCAGGTCAGGTCAAAATCCAGGAATAATCATGGTGGAGACACTTTTATGATGAACACAGAACTTAGCACAGTACCTGGCTCATAGTAGGTGCTTTTTTGTTATTGTTCACACATTCAGCATTGTACAATGTAGAGAGTTTTCTGCAAAGAAATTTTCCATTTCCTTCTCCAGAATAGGTATTTAATAAATGTTTATTAAAATGAATAATTTAATCCTTCATATAGGTAAACTAGTATTTCAGGATACGTGTCTATAGTATTTATCCAATTACAATAGGAAGAAAGATGTGGGAAGAATAGCTAATTTTGCCCTTATCCATTGTTCTTACTTTCACTTTAATGTGAAGTCCAACACCATCTTTAACAATGTTCATTTTTGCCCAAAGGGCTATCCAACTGTGTATATCCTTTGATTCCACAGTGTTTCTACTGGGTCTGTATCCCAGAGATCACAAAAAAAGGAAAAGGAGCCATATATGCAAAAATGTTTGCAGCAGCCTTTTTTGTAGTGGCAAGGAACTGGAAAGTGAGTGGCTGCCCATCAGCTGGAGAATGGCTGAATAAGTTATGACATATGAATGTTATGGAATATTATTGTTCTATAAGATACAATCAGCAGGATGATTTCAGAGAGGCCTGGAGAGACATGAACTGATGCTGAGTAAAGTGAGTAGAACCAAGAAAATATTGCACATAGCAGCAATAAGATTAGATTATGATCAACTCTGATGGACTTAGCTCTTTTCAACAATGAGGTGATTTGGGCCAAGTCCAATAGACTTGTGATAGAAAGAGCCATCTGCATCCAGAAAGAGGATTATGGAGACAGAATGTGAATAGTATCATCTTTTTGTTGTTGCTTGCTTTTTTTCCTTTCTCACTTTTTCCCATTTTTGATCTGATTTTTCTTGTGCATCACGATAAATGTGGAAATATGTTTAGAAAAATTGCACATGTTTAACCTATATTGTATTACTTGCCGTCTGGGAGAGGTGGGTAGAGAGAAGGGAAGGAGATAAAATTGGAACACAAGGTTTGCAAGGGTGAATGCTGAAAACTATTTTGCATGTATTCTGAAAATAAAAAGCTATTTTTTTTAAAAGTGTTCATTTCTGTATTCCACTTATTAGTTGAGTAACCTTGGTCAAATCACCTAATTTTTATGGCCATCAATTTTCTTACCCCCAAAAAGGGGGTTGTTTAGACTAGATAGTTTCAGAAGTATCTTTCTTTTTTTCTTTTATCTTGCTGAGACAATTGGGGTTAAGTGACTTGCCCCAGGGACACACAGCTAGAAAATGCTAAGTGTCTGAAGTCACATTTGAACTCAGGTCCTCCTGATTTCAGGGCTGGTGCTCTATCCACTGTGCCATCTAGCTACCCCTAGAGCTATTTCTTTATAATCTACTCCAAACATCTCATTTATACCTGAGATCATTGACCTCATTGGGTCTCATTGAGACCCAGAAGAATGAAATGATTTATTTAAGGTTCCCTTGGTAGTGAGTTGTATGGATAGAATTCAAACCCTTTTTACTTTAGATCCCATTTTCTTAGAGGAATTTGCAATTGATTGGAGAATAAGTTAAAAACTTGGTTCTATTGAATAACTTCATATAGAACCAGGATTCCTTTATTATAAAATCCAAATCTTGAAAAAAACCCTAATAGGAATAGTTTGTGGGGGCAAAACCAAGTTTGTGGAGTAGAGAAAAACCTTAGTTGAATTCTCTCAACATTTCCCTCCAAACTACTCCAATATATATATATTCAGAAAAGGAAGATGATGAATGTTGGAGGTGATGTAGACAAAAATAGGACTGTAATATATTGTTGCTAGTATTTTGAACTAATCCAAACATTTTGGAGAGTTTATAATTATGCTTGAAGAGCTATAAAACTGTATGTACCCTTTAACCCAGCAATACCACTATTATGTCTATTATCCCAAAGAGATTAAACAAATGAAAAACACCTATTTGCACAAAAAATATTTATATCCATTCTCTGTGGTGACAAAGAATTGGAAATTGAGGGGATGCCCATCAATTGGGGAATGGCTAAACAAGTTGTAGTATATGATTATAATGGAATACTATTGTGATATAAGAAATGACAAATAGGACAGTTTTAGAAAAGTCTGGAAAGAACTCATGCAAAACAAAGTGAGCAAAGCCAGAAGAATATTGAACCCAATGATAGCCATATTGTAAGGATGATCCACTGTGAAAGGCTTGGCTAATTTGATCAAGACAATGATTTAAGATAATTCCAAAGGAGTCCTGGTGAAGAATGTTATCCCCCTATAGAGGTGGAACTGATGAACTTTAAATGCAGATTAGATCATACTTTTTAAAGCCTTTTTTTTTTTGCCTATGCTTCCTTTTGTAATATGGTTAATATAGCTATATTTTACATTATTTCACATCAATAATCAATAATAAATTTCTTGTTTTCTCAATGTGAGAAGAAGGGTAGGAGGGAAGGAGGTTATTTGGAAATCCTTTTTAAAAAGAGTGTTAAACTGTTTTGTTTTACATGTAATTGGGAAATATTTAATGAAAGAAACAAAAATTTATCTTAAAAGCCTCAATTCTCAGAGAAAAATATGTTCCAGTTATTTGCTTTCTGTTTACATATTATTAGCTTCCATAGCAATAGGCATATGCACACAGGAAAAAAGAATAGACATTTCTCTCTTTGTGTATAATGAAAGCCCTGAATTGCTACATTCTTCATGTTTATTTTACAAATAGTGCATACTATTTAATTCTGAAACAGTTTGCATATGTATTTTTTAAATGCTTCTTAATCCAAAGCCTCCCGAATCAGAATGTTGGGGAGACACAAACTAGAATTCAGGCATGCAATTTATGTGAAAAAAGAAATACCCCGGATGACAGTTGTTTACAAGCTCTTAGGCCATTTCAGATTTTTTGATACACTGCCTGTTTCATATTGCCAAAAAGCCACCAACAAAAAGCTTTGTTCATTAATGCTAACTCAGTGATACTCATGATAAAAAATAAAGCTCTAGGATTAATGTATCCCCCATCCTTCTCCTTTTGTTTAACATTGCATTTTCAAAAAGGTCAAATATGATTGAAACACTAAAAATAAAACACTGGAAATACCCCAATTCTACATATTTTCACAAGAAGAAAATATTTGGTTTACTTATTGGCAATAAGTTATTCTTTTGAAATAATTAACTATAAAACAAAAGAGACAATATTCACATTGACAGGACTTCTCTCCAGGAAACAGATCTGGATTCAATCTGCTGGAATTGCCTTCAATCCACCAAGTGAATTTGTGATCTCATCAGTATAGATGCTCTAGTCAATGATGCAGATCATAAGATATCCATTTTGATTCACCTCGTGAAACTTCAATTCATTTCCTCCCATAATATGATTGTGGAGCTCTGGTCTCTTTTATCTCTTAATATTGGGAGGAAACAAGTGAAGAATGTAGGTTTTGCATTAATCTCATGAGTTTCCAATCTGTCTTTTTCTTCCATGTATTTTTTTTTTTTAATGATAGTTGATTTCTTAAGGCACTAATTAATAAGCCATAGATATTCTCTATGTGTCTCTGTTTTTGTCTCTTCTCTCTTTCTCTTTCTGTCTCTCCCTGACTTTCTCTTTCTCTCTCTCTCTCTCTCTCTCTCTCTCTCTCTCTCTCTCTGTGTGTGTGTGTGTGTCTGTTTCTTTCTGTGTCTCTTTGTCTCTTTCCCTGCCTCTGTCTCTGTATTTGTCTCTCTGTTTCTGTCTCTGACTGTCTTTTTGTCTCTGTCTCTGTCTCTCTCTGTCTGTGTCTGTCTGTCTGCCTTTCTTTCAAAGTCACCCATTGCATCCCAGATCATCAACAGCAATCTTGATTTTTTTTTTTTTTTGCCACTGGACTTCAATGATTTTGGAAGGGAGAGTGAGGCTGATGACTGTACAACTTGACCTTACTGAAATTCAATTCACACATAAGTCAAGATATCATTTGTAATGTCACTGGGTTCTCTTTGAAAAGGAAGGATCAACTGTAAAGATGGGAAAAAAACCATTTTGGATTAACTATATATGAAGATAGAAACTTCAGGAAAACAAACATAACATCAGAGAACTGAACTACTTGAAGATGTCCCTCAATTTGCCCACTTTTGGACCAGCCCCTTTGCCAGGATCAGCCAGTGTAAATAAATGGAATGCCTTGTGTTTCCAGATCTGCCTCTGACAGCTGCTACTGTACTCCTAGAGACCATTTCCACATTGCAGTAACTCACTTAGGGAAGAAATCAGATGGTGCAAAGAATCAAGTACATAGGCTCTGGCAGAAGCCTAAGAGATGCTGATTCCCTCTCTTGTCCATCTGGACAAGAAACCTTGTCCAAGGTTTCTCCTTTTACCCTTAAGTCCCCATTCCATTTCCTGACTGACATTAGTCAGGGTTTTCATTGACTGAAATGGAATATGGCGAGGCAGAGATAGAGCATGGACTCAGAGCCAGGTAAACTTTGTCTACTATGACACCTACCTGCTTCTTTGAATCCTGCTTCAGAGAGAATTCTGAACCTGGAGAAGACATTGAATCTTTCTTAGCCTCAGGTTCCTCATTTATTAAATAGGGCTTATAAAAGTTCTTCCCTTGTAAGGTTATTGTGATCAAATGAAATCACACACAAAAAATGCTTTGCAAACCTTAAAGTATTATGCAAATGCTCATTAATACATAGCCATTTTTTACTCCAATCCTAAATGCCCCCAACTCCATTTTAGTTACCAGTTTTGGCTGTTACCAAAACTTTCTGCCCAGTGATTGCCCAGACCTGATGTTCTGAACTTTGCAGAAGCTGGCATGCATAAATTAAAACCCCCTGGGGAAGTTTGCTTTGGTTTATGTAACCATATGCTTTTACCTTTCAAAAATAATATTTTCCTCAGTGAATTTTTGCCTACCCCCACTGTGGATTTCAATCTCTTTGTAACATGGCCAATGGTCTTCAAGAATTGGTGCATCCAAAATACATCTTTGGACAGTGGCCAATCTAATGATGAAGTTCTTTCCATTTAGGTAGGCTGGCCCTTGGATGACAGACACACAATGTTCTTATTGAATCCCTTCCAATTTGGTGGGAGCTGCCAAAACAGAGACTTATAGCACAATTTTAGAAAACTCAGAGTCACTGTTGAAACTCTGTTCCATGAAGTGTTCTGGTATCAGAGGAGAAGTTAATTGGAAGGTCTAAATAGTGTTTTGAAATGTGCAAATGGGAATAATAGATGCCTCTTTTGCATCTGTATTCAATGAAATTTCATAATTACATATTAAGAAGCCACTATGTGTCAACCATTGGACTGGATTTTAGGAGCATAAGACAAAAATAAAATAACTTCCACCCTTAAGAAACTCCTATTTGAAGGATGAATTAATTTTAGGGGTCAAGAAGAAAAAGGGGAGCAATGGAAATTAAAACAAATCATGGGACCTATGCTCACTAAGGCAACAAATCTATTGACAAAGATAAGTCTAAGATAGGAGAATCTTGCATTCATTTAAAAAAACTTATTAAGCACTCAGTATATTATCAAATTAAATAATATTTGTAAAAACTGTTTTATACATTATCTGACACATGGTAGATGTGATATAAATCCCTGTTCTTTTCCCCTTCCCTACTAGTTTCGGGCAAATGCTAGCTTGCTGTTGTCCATCTTTCCTTTTCAAAGAAGACCAATGACATCATAAATGATGTTCTAACTTGTGTGTGAATTGGATTTAAGTAAAATCAAGCCATACAAAGTCATTGGCTTTGTTTTCTCTTCTAGAATCAGTGAAGTATGGTGGCAAGACAAAAATCAAGATGGCGAGTGATGGTCTGGGATACAGCGAGTGAGCTTGAAGTCTTTGATGTCTGACCAAGCTTTAAGAGCTCCACATTTTCTGCTCTGGTCACGTGCCCATTGAAACAAGTTGTCCTTATCGGCATATTCCACCAGGAGAACTCTTTACATGTTTTGGGTAGACATCCTTCTAATTCACCTATATGTTTGAGTTCTGTTGGTTACCCTCATCCTGGTTCAATTTGTCTGCTGAGATGATTTTACTGGGGTGTGACTTCTGTGCATGCTTCTTAGAACCACCAGTGAGAATTGGGTACTAGATGGACCCCAAAGGTAGATGTATAGTCTTGAAAATGACTTGACAAGCCCTCACACAAAAGTCACAAGTTCTCCCTGAGCACCCCATTCATCCCACTGTGCTAGGTAATATGGATATAGAGACAAAAACAAAACCAGTACCTGTCCTCAAAGAGCTTATAATTTAGTTGGATAAGATATTGTGTGTGTATATGTATATAGACTTACACATACATTCACACATATACAACCTATGAACATAATCTAGTTATCTAAAGAAAGTCTAGGGTATTTTATGTGTTGCTGCTTTGATACAACTAGAGCATGATTAATAGAATCATGTTGCAAGGTCACCTACTGGCATGAATTTGTGAGACCTTCTCCATTCTTTCTGATAGAGTAGAAAATCTTGACCTTCTATGCTTGAATTTTTTTTTAATGTGATTACTGTTCTTGAGCTATTGAAATTTATTTTTTAAATGTGATAATTATATTTCAATGTAATTGATTTTCTTTGTAACCCAATATATTTTATCTTCTGCATTTAAAAAACCTTATTCTAAGAATATTCCATTTACTTCACCAGACTGTCAAAGACATTTAAGATACAACGGAGGTGAAAAACTCTTGGTCTGGAGAGAATCCAAATAGCACAACACTACCTTGGGAAACAATCCCAGAGCTTGTGTTCCACTTCTATCCCTCATGCTGGCAGGCAATTTATGTCATTATACCTTTCTACTAATGCATAATCACACCAAAGCAAGATCATGTAAAATATTTAAACCTATAAAATACTCCATGCTTATTTGGAGACCTCAGGTTGATATAAAATAGGTGAAAAGTGATCTTGAAAAGGAGGCACTAGCAGCTGGGGATATTAGGAAAAGGGTCATGGAGAAGATATTTGAACTGAGTCTTGAAGGAAACTAAGAACTCTAGGAATCAGAAATGAGGAGAAAGTATATTCCAGAGAAGGAAGGATGACTGATGTAAAGGCACAGAGGCAGAAGATAGGATGTCATCTGAATGGAACACCAAGTTTAATTGTACTTAAGTATGCTGGGACTGGGATACTGAATAGTAAGGCTTGAATGGTATTTTGGAACCTAGTTGTAAAGGACTATAAGAGATGGGCAAATTTAAATCTGATCCTGGAAGTATTAGGGAGTCACTGGAGTATTTTGAACAGGGAAATAACATAATCAGATTTTTACTTTAGAAACCTATTTAGTTTGACATACAAAATTGGATGTTCTAATATAATCTCAAGAATTAACATGCTCAAAACAGAGCTCACTTCTCCCCAATCCACCTCTCTGCCAGACTTCTTTTTCTGTCAAAAATACCATGATTTCTCCAATTTCTTTGATTTATAATCTCTGTATTATCCTTAACTCCTCAATGTCTTTTATCACACATAAACAATCAGTCTCCAAATCTCATCATATCCTTTTCTCTGTACTTAAGAACACTATTTTAATTTAGGTTCTCATTGATTTTCCACCTATATGTATGATGGATCAAATAGAATGGTGAAATTTAAGCAAAGGAAACCAGTTAGGAGACTATTCAATTACAGGTGAGATGCAAAGAGAATATGAACCATGTTGGTGATTGTATAAATGAAGAGAAAGGAATGGATGGGAAAGATAATGTGGAGGGATAACACCAAGAAGATCTAACCAGTCCTCATAATGGTTCAATTAACTCATTATTTTCTAAGGGGGAAAAAGGATTTGATAGCCTTTTGATTCAAGTCAGTTCAATTTGGACCTGTGATTTCACTGGTAGAATGAATCTCCAGTGAAGAAATGACTTCTCCCAATATCCATGGATCTCCTCTTTGTCAAATCAAAGAATTATCTAGGGAGACCAAGATATTATATACTTTACCCATAGTTTTTCAATTTTTTTGATATTTTGATATTTTAATATTTGAACTCAAGTCTTCCTGTCTCCAAAGTCAGGTCTCTATGCATCGCATAGTATTGTTTCTCAAGATATCATCTTATTTTTGATCTATTCTTTCATTTCCTAGAAAATAGAAACAAAGATTTTTCCTTTTATATTAAATTTTAAATAGATATTTTCTTCTCTTTAACACCATTTGAAGTTATTGACAGAGAAAGAGATGGCCAAGAGTCATCATGGAATTCTTGTGCAGAGGGGATCACAATGAGTTCTACATTAAGTTCTAGGTAAATGCCTACCACCAATAATGGCTACCTTATGTGCAGTTCTCCAGCCCTCCATTTATCCCTTATATATTCCAGCCTCTTTATGGAGAATTTAACAGCTGCCTTATAGGAGAATGTGTCGACTTTACAAGACATCTACAGACATTGTAGAAAGCATTTAAAATTGATGAGCCAGGCATAAAACTAAGAACCAGCCAATTTTGAGCTCAATAACCTATTTAATTGATTTAAAAAAAAACAAACTTTTAAAATGTCTCTTGAATTCCTCTAAAAAAAACCCTCAGAATCAAAGCAAAGATGAAGGCTGAGCTGCTTATTGTTTATAGCAACAATAACTGATGTTGACATCTTTAAGCTTTCTTTTCTTTTCTTTTTTTTTTAAAGCTGTTTATTTTCAAAACCTCTTCTCCCCACTCCTTCCCTGGATGGCAAGTAATCCAATATGTTAAACATGTACAATTCTTCTATACATATTTCCACAATTATTATGCTGCACAAAAAATCAGATTAAAAAGGGAAAAAATGAGAAAGAAAACAAAAAAAAGATGAAAATCCTATGTTGTGATCCACACTCATTTCCCATGGTCCTCTCTCTCTTGATGTAGATGGCTCTCTTTATCATAAGATCATATTGATTTGACAATTGACTCAGAAGACATTGAAAGGACATTGAATTCGGAGCCAAGAGACTTCCTTGTTCAATTTCATCTCTTTCACTATCCCTAACCACCCACAAGTCCCACATAGATGGTGGAGCTTATTCTATAGGAGTGTAACATAATCAGACTTATACTTTAGGAAACTGACTGGCAAGAGCATGAAAGATGGGATGGAAAGGGTAGACACATAAGCAGGGATCCATTGACATAATCTAGGTGGAAATGAATGAAGACCTAAATTAAAGTAGTTTCTGTGAGAAGAGAGAAGAGATCAGGTGCTGATTGGATACGTGTGATAAAAAACAGTGAGATGTTGAAGATAATGCAGAAATTATAAGCCTAAAAAACTGGAGGAATCATCATAATCAGAAATAAGGAAGTCTGATAGAGGAGTGGATTTGGGGAGAAAATGAGCTCTGTTTTGGATATGTTGATTCTGAGATTATACCAGAACATCTATTGTGAAATGTCATATAATTAGTTAGCTATTCAATTTCTGGGCAGCAGGGGAGAAACAGGCTTGGATATGTTGACCTGTAAAATTAGCATTGATGACCATTAAATCAATGATCTTGATGAAGTCATCAAGAAAGGATAGAGAAAAAAGGTCATAGGACAGAGCCTCAGGGGAACACCTACAGTTACAGGGTATGATAGAAACAAAGAGCCAACAAAAGAGACTGAGAAGGAGCAATGAAAGTTTGGTGGAGGGTCAGAAAAACAGTATCAATAAATATCCAGAAGAAGAGGAACAATTATATCAAATGCAACAGACAGTTAGAGAAGGGGGAGGCAGGAGAAAAGACCATTAAATGAGGCAATTAGGATTTTAGTGGTTCATAAAATATCATAAATAATAAAAGACCAAGTCATCCCAGGTAATAGTTAAAACAGCAGAAGACTGACTTCTCTTATGTTCAAAATCAAAAGATGAACACAAGAGAACATCATCATTATAAGTACTGCTATTCCTTCAGAAGGAATCTTTTTATAGAAAAAAAAATTTAAGGACAAATCCATTTAATTTTGTCACACCGTCATCTGGCCCAGTGGCAAAAAGGCTGTACTGGAAAATACTCTAATAGTTTGGAACACTGGTATGGATACTATCCATGGAAGAGAACTTTTTTTTTTCTTTTGTCAAGCAAATATAACAAGTCTGATCTTGTGGTTCTTAGTGACTTTGACTTTCCTTATTCAATTATAGATTCACACCAGTTTGGGTGCTCTATAGATCCTGAATTGACATTGTTTTAATTTCCAGTGAAGAGCTTATGGTCTGTTAGGTATCTCATCTATAAAATAGGGTGATGGATCTGAAGAAATGGCCTTTTGTTGTCATCTCATTCTTCCTTTAATACCATCCTAAACTACAAATCAGGCCTAAGATACTCAAGGATCTCAGATGAAAGAATAATCTATTCAGAAGAGGAAAAGGTTCAAGTATCCCCAGAAATCCAAGATCAGTAATGACTAGCATGTGATTCAGTGGTTCAGATAAGTTTGTTATTTGATAAGGAATCTGGTAAGATGATGGACACTTTCCTGTCTGGTTGGGATTTGAGAAGAAACCATAACTACTAAAATAGTGCTCAGGAAGCCTACTAATATCATGCTACTTTTTCCATCTTTGAGATGCCAGGAAGCTGGCACTTTGAAGATACAAATACCCATTTCCTACTATGACTCCCCCAGGCACTTCTTAGACCCTCCATTGATGGCAGATTTTGTAACTAGTTTGTGATCCTGAGAGCTACACTGTATCCTGCACAGTGGGTGAAAAGCTTCCCATTTATCAGCTAGGTTTTATGGAGGAAGTTGAGACCTCTCATTTCAGCATCATTTTCCATGTCAGCCCTCCTCTAAGCCTTTCAACTACAAGAATATCAATGCAATATTTAAGTTGTTTATTGATTATCCCTCCCTCTCCATATTAACCAGCCCATCGCCTTCTTCAATCATACATCTCTGAGATGCAATATGACAGTGAATCAGAGAACACCACAATCTCTGAAGAATCAAAATCGCCAGTGATCCCAAAGGGCAATGAACAAATATTGTGGGCATAAATGGTCTGTAGCACATTTCCAACATAACTGAAATACAGGTAGTGATATTAAAAAATATATTTTTGTGTTTTTTTTAATATAAAATGAAGCTAAGCTATTACCACTATGATTTTTTTTTCTTTAACAAATCATGGCATTGTAGTGGGTTTCATTCTTCTATTAACTAGCTGTGTGGGCTTGGGAATTTTGCTTCTTAAGCACTCTGGAGCTACAGTTTCTTCTTCTATAAAATGATAAGGCTGGACTAAGGAATAAAAAGCTGGCCTCCAAATTAGGAAGACTAGGCTTTAACCCCCTGCTTTCTCTTCTACAGATTCTTGCTAGCTTTGTGATTCTGGAAAAAAAAAAACACTTAATTTTTCAATTTCTGGGGAACTCTCTTAGACTGTATAAGTTAGAGAACCGATATCAATGGGAATAGGCAGGGAGAGTTTCCTTGCCATTGAGTTGCTTATATCAAGAAATCACATATTGAATAAAAGAAAAAAAATATCCTAAGAGATTCATGGAAATTTTGTTTTTTCAATCGCTCTGTGATCTCATCAATATGGTTATTTCCTCCAGTTACAAAAATCACCAACCACCCATAGCTACCCATCCTTTAGGGCTCTTGCTTCTATTCTATCATAAAGCTTCCAGATGAGCCTAATCAGCATCAGTGGGCCATCCTCTCATTCTTTTGACATTTGATGAGACACCAGCAGCACCTGTGAGCTGTTTATGTGTTATCACATGATAAGTTTACTTTCACCTGTCCCTCACTTCCCTGATGCTGTCCTTTAAAGGGCTTCCTTTGCATAACTATCTGTTAAGTACTTTGTGAATGTTTAATTAAGATAGGGAATTAAATGGTGAATTAAAATAAGTTGAAATGAATTGGAAAAGGCTTATGTACAGACCTGCTAACAGATTATGTGTTGGATATCCAAGGACTAGTTCCATAATTTTACAACAAAGAAATAAATAAACCCTGACATTAAAAGGCAATTTTCATCCAAATTCAGACTCCAGGAAGCAAGGCCATATTCTGTGCCTTTCTTTCTGGTGTTGGGATGTCTATATACCATGAGAATGTAAGACACATAAATGGATCGTTCTCAGGGATGACATTACTTCCCAGACACATATCTGGAGACACCATAGAATACTTTTATTCCTATGGGTAAGAAGTTTTGTCATGTTTTAAACTCATGTTTTAAGGTATTTTTAGGAACTATCATCAAGATTTCAGGCTTGTTCCTATAAACAGAACCTCAAAATCCTACTTTGAATAGTCTACATTAGTAAAATGTATTTCTAAGTGCAATAGATTAGGATTTGACAACCTTTAAAGATGAATTAAACATTTGTGATGGGGAGAATGAAAATATGATTTCTGGGACATATTAGTTATAGAATACCAGTCAAAAAACTTCTACCAACCTCAATTTCTTTATCTGTAAAATAGGCATGATAGTAACTATAATCCCTATCTGATAGGGTTGTTGTGAAAATGGAGAGAAATAATGTATACTTTGTTAGAGTGTAATATGAGCATCAGCAATTATTTTCATTATTGATGTTGTTTTTATTGCACGTATCCACGTGGCATATCTGAATAAACAGACAGGGGACTCAAGGGGAGATTTGGATTGATTTTTCTGGAATCTTTCCTATGTCTCTACAGACTGATTCTGGCCTTTAGGGAAAGAGGAGAAGGGCATATTAGGCATTTCTTTCTCCAGCCAATGAGGAGAGTACTGGGACAAAGTTATAACTATCCATTGACACCCATCCCACCCCACCCCATATTGTCGGTGGAAAAACATGATTTTCAGATTCAAAACAAAAGCCATCAGGTTCTCTGCTCCTTATCCATTAAAGGGTGTGGGGGACAGTAGACTTTAATTTATACTTGTCCCTCTAACATTTTGCACTAAAGGCTAGTTATATAGAAATCCATCAGAACTATAAAATACTGAGAAATTTCATTTAACTAAGCTAATCATAACCAGAAATTGCAGGTGTTATCCAGATTAGAATACAATAGAAAATACATAGAGTGGATAAACTCTTTTGCTGGGAAGGAGATGTTTCATCTCAAACCTAGAAAAAGTAGCTCTGATTTCTTCCCAAGGGGATTCTTATTTAGAATCCAATTGTTTTGAGTTCAGGTGAAAAATAAAGCAAGGAAGAAAAATGGATAGGAGAAAGGAAGGAATTAAAGAAAAAGAAGGAAGGGACAAAAAATGAGAAATGAAAAGAATGGGAAAAGAAAAAAAAATTAGTGTAAGGGAATAAAAGAAGCAAGTTAGGAAGAAAAAGGAAATACTAAAAGAAGGAGGGTAAAGAAAGTTAATAAAAAAGGGAGAAGAGAGAGAAAAAAGGAAACAGAAATAGGGGACAAAAGAAAGGAGAAAGAAAGAAGAAATAAGGAAAGAATGAAGGAAGGGAATCATGAAGAAGCTTTGTTTTGGATCTTAGCAATTCTCTCCTTCTATCAAACATTATTTCATGAGTGTTTTCAAAGGAGTTTCCACAGAGTCAGGAGTTGGGCTATGCTCAATTCAATTATTATATAAAGAACATCATTTTTATCTATCTGCAAATTATCTTTTTTTTTTTTTTGAGGGGAGGGGAGAGAAGGCAAAGAGGCCACCTTCCTGCTAAATGTGCAGTCATTCTTCCAATAAGCTTGATAATAGTCAGATAAGTGCAGCTTCTGGCAAGAAATAATATTAAGCTGTTTGAAGGAATATTTTATGTTTATTTATGGAAATTCACCTTAGTTGCCTATGGGCAAGAAGAAATAGAGTTGTGAAGGTTTTACTGGAGAAAAGGTAAAAAACAATCTTTGTATTTCTAGTTAGGGAATAGCCCAGAAGATTAAGAATAGAAGACTAAAGCCCAGCTCCAGGACAATTTTATCTTAATCTACTTCTCCTTCACACAGTGATAGCTTTGAGGTTATTGGAGAGTGCTTCATGCCTGCTGAAAGATTAACATATTGATTGTGGTATTCCCTTTTGCTCTCTTCTGATCACATTTATCCCAGGAATTCACAATATTCTCAGCTCTTCACCTGTTTGGATTGAGAAGACACTGTTCAATCTAACTGAATAGGCAAACCATATACATAGAAAAACAAAAAATTCTTTTCTGCAGCTTAGCAGGAGAGAGTATGATAAAATGGAAGGAAATGTCCTCATAAATAGAAAAAAAAAAACAATTTTATACTTTGATCTGTAACTTAGCAGCCTCGTACATCCTTATCCCAACTCCCATCCGGACTGATGTGGTAAGGTCTCTGGAGGAAGGTTTTGAAGGATTTCATTTGAGAGATTACTGTGTGATTCTAATGCTATCAGCTTGAGCCCCCAGGTTCAATATATCCTTCCATAAGTATTATACTGTTTATTATCAGTTACAGTTAGTTGTGATGACTGCATTAGTACCCTGGATATCTTAGAATCAGTGGGAGTCAGGATAAGCAAAAGTCCTTAGTTTTTATTCTTGGTCTTTAGGGGTAGGATTGAATTGGTTGGAAGCAGAATCTCTGCAACCTTCCTTCTTCATCTCCCGCCTACAGAGTGACCCTAGCTAGTCTTACTCCACCCCCTAGTCCCGCCTATTTCTCTGTATACACCAATTATCGAGCCAGCACAGGATAGTGGGAAGGGCCATTCCCTAAGCACATGCCCATAGCGTATTGGCCAATTGCTAATTAGCCCTAAGTGCTTGAACCAACCTCAGTGCAACAACTCAAGAGTTTTAGGACTCTACAATTAGTATCTAGCAGTTAGGTGGTATCTGGGTCTGAAGTCTTCCTGACTTATTTTATTGAGTTGAAATCTGGTCTTAGACACTCACTGGCTGTGTGACTTTAGCCGAGTCATTTAGCCTATTTGCCTGAATTCCTCATCTGTAAAATGAACTGGAAAAGGAAATGGCAAAACTACTTCTATATCTTTGCCAATAAAACCCCAAACAAGGTCCCAAAGAGTCAGACATAACTAAAATGACTGAACAATAACAACAATTGTTAGTATCTCCCTTATAACACCAATACTTTCTAGTGATTAGTGCTGCATTTCTTTTAACCATTTGCTTTAAATAAGTTTTAAAGAAAATAATTCAAGAGCAAAAGTATAAACACCTCTCACCTTCTACCATTATACACTGACATATAATCAACCCAGTATTACTCTAGTCCTTGGGGAGATTGGGCTAAGACTTAAATTAAGTTGATAGAAAGCATTCATCACAAGTTCATTTATGAATAAAGCGGAACATATAGATTCATTGCTATGGCCCCCATTCTGTTAATGTTCTTTGTTTCCTTCCCTCCCTGTTTACTTCCTTCATTATTAAAGATGTTGTTCCTCATCAGTCTTGGCTATTTGTGTAATCTGATATGGACTCCATCTCTTTGACCTTGAGTGATCCATGATCTTTTGAAGCTCAGAAGATCACAGACTAAATTTAAATTACTTCATCTAAGAGCAGAAAAGAATGAACACAACAGAGATAAAAGTCACAGCAAGGACATATGAGTCACGTAACAATGGATGGGTTGAGAGAATTTCTGGGAAAATAAGAAAGGAGGTACAGGAGAAGGTGCATAGTATAAATGGCAACTAAACATTCCTCTTGAGAAGGGATGTGTGAATCAAACCAGTATCACAAAATATCTTTCTTGAGTCTGCATCCTGAGTGACTGGGAGAATGAATGACCTTATTGCTGCTCATGATATAGATATATTACTGGGAAATGTGTTCAGTTAAAGAAATAGTTCTTTATAGAGCTACCCCTCTATCTTCATAGTTGCCATCCACGCAAAAGGTCCCGATTACCTGTTTTATCTGCTATCCAACAGGAAGCTCTTCCTGCTCTTTGAAGTTAGAAATCTTTAACTTGGGAGTTGAATATCAGTGATCATCAACAATGTCAGTCTTCTCCCAGTGATAATTCCTGTTCGTGCTTGCTTTCTTTCTCTCTCTCTCTCTCTCTCTCTCTCTCTCTCTCTCTCTCTCTCTCTCTCTCTCTCTCCTCTCTGTATGTGTATGTATATATATATTGAGCTGGGGGTGCTTTTCTGTCTTATTATGTTATAATTATGGAAAATATCTAAGGTAGGGAGGAAGAATAATGGCCAGTACTTGATACTGAAGACAGCTCCTGTGGTTAAAGAGGCCTGGGGACTAATGAGCCATCCATCCAAGAAGCTAGACGGAACAATGGAACCAGCATCCATCAGTTTTAAACTGGACTAAGATAGAAGCACAAGAAATATAAATAAAGAACAGATGTAGTCTCTTAAGCAATCCAATCACAAATTACTAGGTGAAATATGAGCATGTCATAATTATGGTATCCAATGATTAAAAAAAATGAAAACAGGAGAAGGAGCAAATACTAGGGGCTCCTCTGTTTGGGTTCCTTCCCAATTTTACAAGATACAGATTACAACATTGGGAGGGAAGTGATATTATTTCAATTTGATAAATGAGGAAATTAAAGCAATTTATGTGTCTCATCTAAGATCACCCAGCTGTAAGTATGAGGCAAGATTTGAACTCAAGTCTTGTTATTTCTGTTAACTACACACTAGCCACGGTCTTTTGGCACTAATATCTGCTTTGACTTATTTCACTGAAGACCAAAAGAGGTAATGTACACAGAAGTGTGCTCAAAAGTGTGAAATACTTCCTACGTGATGATTTCCTTATCTCACGGCAACACTTCTAGTTTAACAAAACAGGTGCTTTTTTTTTGCAACATCCCTAGGGAGCAGCAAAGTAAATATTATTATTCTCATTTTATGCATGGAAAACAGGTTGAAGGAGGTTGTAAGCAGCTCAAAAATCCCCCAGCTTATAAAGAATAGAGTTGGGACTCTCCCACTGTCTGTTGACTGGCAGGCTAGAGTACTTGATGCTCTACTGGTCCATAAGGGCAGAGGTCTTTTCATAGGATTAAGATGGATTTCCATCAGCTATCTACCTCTGAAGGGAGGTCAATAGTGTATACCATCAAAAATATCAAGGGATTTCATTAAAATATCTCACTAGGAAATTATTCAATATTGAAAGTTTTTGCAGTCCAACAGGAGAGAAGAATCGTTATTAGAAAATAGACCCTTAGCATGCTATTTTTCACTTTCATTCTTTTTAAAAATTCTAGTCTTCTTTTACAAAATAACTAATAGGGACATTTTAAAAATATTATTGTACATGTATAACCTATAAATTATTGCCACCATCTCAGAGAAGGGGAGGAGAGAAAAGGATAGAATTTGGAACTCAAAACATTTTAAAAAATGTTTTAAAATTGTTTCAACTTCTTATTGGGGAAAATAAAATTGTACATATTAAGATAAAATAAAATGATAGCAGCTAAAATTTAAAAAAAAGAAAAGGGAAAAACTAAAACAGCTGGAAGGAACTTTGGGAGATTTTTAGTCCAACTTAGAATTGATCACAAATTCTGTCAACAAACCATCCAAAAAGATCATTCAAGCTTTTTTTTTTTTTTTTTTAAAGGCTTCCATGAGAGAGAAACTAATACTTTTGAGGAAGGTCATTTCCTTTTTTAAGAATAGCTCTGTTATTTTTTTTTTCTAACAGGATTAAATGAGTCCCTTTGTAACAAGAATGAATGAAAAGCATTTATCCAATTTCAACTATTGTAGTAAATTGCTGGAGTTTTAAACACAATAGTACAAATAATGTCCCTCCCTATTAAGGAGTTTATGTTATAATGAGGGATGGCCACTACATTAAGGAAGTGGTGACCAGAAACAGGTGGTTTAGTCCTCAAAGATATAAGGCTGGTGAGTGGGGCCATATGGAGTAGACTGACAAATCTCATTCAAGAAAATTACAGGATTGATTTGATTATAGTTCCAGAATTGGAGAAGGGAAGGGACAAGGAGAATTACTTATTGCTCTCCCATTTCTGTCCTTAGGGGCCAAGCAGAGCTCTTCAAATATTTGGAGTCAGTGATGATATCTGAGGGAGGTCCCTTATCTTGCTTGAGTAGGAAAAGTGCTGCTTTTTTAGTTTGAAGTTTGGGCACGTTCCTTTCTGCCTAGGTGAGCTGGACAATTTTTTGAACCTCTTTGAGTCCACTATTTCCTTAACTGCAAAGGGATAGCATGGCCTTTCCAGTCCCTTTTACTTTTATTTTCTGCTTTTATTTTCTCTGCTCTTTTCAGTCTAAACATCCCAAGTCCCTTAGGTCAAAATATTGTCTCGACACAAATTCTTAGCCCTTTGCTAGCCTGGGTGGGTGACTTCTTTTGGATGTTTTCCATTGTATGTGTTCATCCCAAAATGTAGCACCCAGAAAAGAGTAGACCAAGTCAGTTTTACTCTCCGAGTCTCTCTTCTTAACTTCCTTATTTCTGTTGAGAACACCCTGATACTGTAAACTTGGAGCCATGTTTGGCTGTTCACTCTTCCTCTTCCTCCAAATTCAATTAGTTGCTGGGTCGTTTCCATTCTAAACCCATTATATCACATATCCTCACCCACAAAACTATTATCATCATTATAGTTTGTAAAGCATTATAAATCTTCCCAGGGCTCTTGTGATTTTGTGGAGTTGGGTCGGCCAAGTAGTGATCACAGAATCACAGATCTAGAACCAAAGGCAATCTCAGAGACATTGAAACTAATTCCTTATTTTGTAATTGAAGAAATCAAATCTTAAGGAGGAGGATTGTCTTTTCCAGTGTCACCCATTGGTCAGAGTCAAAAGTGGGTGTCCATCCCAGCTCTTCCAGCTAGTTGCTGAACCAGGGTTCTTTTCATGGTATCACAGCGCCTCTTTAATGATCTTACAATGCTACAGTGGAAAGTATCCTGGGTATGGAGCACAGGACCTGGATTCAGATCCTCCATTTCCTCAGTTCCTGGGTGACCTTGGTCAGGTCACTTCAAAACTATGGCCTTCATTTCCCCATCTTTCAAAAGAAGCAGTTGGACTAGATTCCTGCTGAGGCCCCTTCCAGCTTTCTAGAGGCAGGATCTCGGTCATCATTTGGGCCCAGTTTGTTTCAGAATGAATATAACTGGCAATCATTATTATTTTGGTAAAAAAAAATTCACTCCCAGAATAATTCTTTTTTTTTTTTTAAACTAGGAAAAAGAGGCTGTTCTCTGCTGCATTTCTTACCTAACCTTAGTCACTGGATGAGACCAATTAAAGACCTTAACTAAACAAGACCAAGGTCTCCCATTTCATCCAGGGCCATCTTCAGTCCTCCTGATCTCTCTCTGGCCACTGATCCCAGATGGCTCTGGAGGGGAAAGTGAGGCAGGGGACCTTGCCCAGCCTTCCCTCACTCAAATCCGACTCCCTTGCGCATTATGGTATCATCTTCCTGATGTCATGTCTTCAAGAACACAGAACCAACAGCAATAGAGAGCAGGCTCATGAGCAGGTGCCCAGGCTGTTGGAGTGGCGAAGCCCAAGTTCAAATCCTGCTTCCATCTCTCTCAGGAGAGCTGACCTTGGCCACATCATTTATTCTGTCTCTGTTTGTTTCTCTGTAATAAGGCACCTACCTTCCAGAACTGCCCTGAAGATCAAATGATTTAACTTATGCAAACCTGAACGTCTCCGCAGGTTGTCTCTGTCCATTTGGACCCCTGAGCTGGCTCTGGGTTCTTATTCTTGAAGTTACCACAAGGGGGCACTGCTGTAACTGCTGTCCACCCCTT
The DNA here is from genome assembly GCF_016432865.1 of Antechinus flavipes. NCBI lineage: Eukaryota > Metazoa > Chordata > Mammalia > Dasyuromorphia > Dasyuridae > Antechinus > Antechinus flavipes. Next base: position 12,817,240 of record NC_067400.1, on the reverse strand, counting down.
CCACTGGAAGCTGCCTTGTTGATCAGTAAAATTTCCCTTTCTATAAAGTGTGTTTCATTAGCAGCTGCCATCAGCACACTCTGGCTCTGGCCACTAAACATGTGCGTTCCATTTCATCCGGAGTTTCCCTCTCCTTACTTCAAACCCCTATTTTCTCACTCCGTTACCTGCTTCTCCCCATTCTACTTCTCCTACCCCCAATATGGCAGACTGCCAAAGAAAGCTCCTGTAATGAAGGGAAAAACAAAAACTAAAGGAGCCCCAAGTACAATAAAAGAGGGGGTTTTGTCTGCCTGGAGGAATCACAGAGTGACCCGACTCAAAGGTATCTCCTAGAGGTGGTCTGGTCCAATGCCCTCTGTCCAGCCGAGGAAGTGGAGGCCCACAGTGAGGAGGCAATTTGCCTCAGTTCACACACCTACTAAGAATCAAACGATGAAAGAGAACCTGGATCTCCTGGCTCCAAGTCTAATGATGGATTCAGGGCCTGAAGCCAGTTGGCAGCTTTCATTCATCAAACAGGGAAGAAAAATCCAAATAGGAAAGAGACACTGATGTGAATCTGGTGCATTTTGTAAAAGGATTTGCAAGGATTACAAATGATTTCAGGCGGCCTAAGGTCCTAAGGCTCAGTGTCCTGGCTTCTTCATGACCTTTTGAGGAAAATCACTACAATATCTGGAGGAAAGTCTATGACTTTCCCTCTGAGGAAAGCTCAGAGGAGGTTTTCTTTATTTTGTCTCTGCAGAAACCCAATAGATATACATATCTACCCTTATATTTATGTGTAAATATATATATACACACACATACAATTACATATGCTTTTTTTATGAGAGAGACAGACACACACAGAGACAGAAACAGAGACAGAGGCAGAGACAGACAGACAGACAGTGAAAATAATTTTGAACTCTTAGTTAACAAATGTGCAGTTTGATTCAGCCATTCTGGAGAGCAATTTGGAACGATGCCCAACGGGCCATCAAACTGTGCATACTCTTTGACCCGACAGTGGTTCTACTGGGCTTATATCCCAGAGAGATCTTAAAGGAGGGAAAGGGACCCACATGTGCAAAAATGCTTGTGGCAGCTCTTTTTGTAGTGGCAAGAACTGGAAACTGAGTGGAAGCCCAGCAGTAGGAGATTGGCTGAATAAATTATGGTATAACGAATGTTGTGGAATATTACTGTTCTATAAGAAATGGTCATCAGGATGATTTCAGAGAGGCCTGGAGGGACTTACATAAACTGATGATCATTCTACGCAGCAATAACAAGATTATACGATGATCAATTCTGATGGACGTGGCTGATTCAAGCCAATTCCAATAGACTTGTGAGGTAGAGAGCCATCTGCACCCAGAAAGAGGACTGTGGGAACTGAGTGTGGATCACAACATAGCATTTTCACTCTTTCTATTGTTGTTTGCTTGCATTTTGTTTTCTTTCTCATTTTTTCTCTTTTTGATCTGATTGTTCTTGTACAGCATGATAATTGTATAATTTTTTTCCCCCTGAGAACTGGAAGTCACAGGCTTCCTTGATAACTTTCTCACTGAAAGGGGCTGTCCTGTGCAGCTGTGTGAAGAAAGGAAAATATCTAAAACATTTAGTCTAGTCCTTTCATTTCATTTACTAAGAAGAAAACTTGGTGCTAGAAAAGTGAAATGATTTGCTCCAGATCACACAGCCAGAAGTGCAGCCATAACTAGAGCTCAGGTGGAGCAGCAGACACAGCACTGACCTGAATTCTGATCTGATCTCAGATACTGACTAGTTGTGTGGCCTTGGGCAAATCATTTAGCCTTGTCAGCCTCAGTTTCCTCATCTCTAAAATGAACTGGAGAAGTAATTGGCAAACCATTCCATATTGTTTCCAAGAGAACCCCAAAACAGGTCACAGAGTGTTGGAAAGGACTAAAAGCAAAAAAAAAAAAATACTTATTGCCTTTCTTTAATTTAAAAATGTATTTTTGTTTTTATTCTTCCTTTACCCACCATATCAAGCCCTTCTTTAAAGAAAAGAAAAGAAATAGTCAAACTTTACAATGTCTATAACATTCTTCATCCATAGCTCCTTACCTTTCTGTCTGTGTCTTCAAATGTCCTATGAATCCACTGTCAGTCATGATAATGAATCTGAGCTTCTATTTTTAGGGTCTTTTTTTCTTTTTTCTTTATTTCATTTTTTTATGTCATTTTCATTAACATTGTAATCATTGTAGATATTTTTCTTCTGCCTCTGCCCTCTGTGCTCTGTATCAGTTCACACAAGCCTTTGCAAATTTTTCTGACTTCCTCTCACTTGTAATTTCTTAGAGTGCAGCGGTATTTCATTACTTACTTGTCTTACCATTTGCTCAGCTGCTCCCAATTTCCAGTTAGTTTTTGTTGTTTCCACAAAAAATGCCATTATGACCATATTGGGATGTGTGGGACATTTCTTGTTGCCTTTGATGTCCTTGGAGCATATTCAAAGAGTGTGATTACTGTGTCAGAAGGTTTAGAGACTTCTGGAATAACTCCAAATTTCTTTCTAGAATGATTAGACCAATTAACAGCCCTATCAACTGCATATATATGTGTTTATATTTATAAAGTTCCTCCAATAGTGCTGGTTTCCATGACTTATCACTTTTGCAAATTGAGATTTTAAAAATATATATGGTTGTTATTTATTAATCATAATTTAGAATATTTTAACCATAAAATCATGGGATCATAGGTTACCCTTGAGGCCATCTATTTCAGAATCATCTTTCTACAGATGGTGAGTTGGAAGCCTGATGAGATTAGGTGCTTATCCAAGTCACACAGGTATTTTGAGTTAGAGAGTGGGTACTCTCTTCCTGGTACACCACTTAATAGTTATGTCACCCTGGGCAAGTCACTTAACCCTAATTACCTCAATTTTCCCATGTGTAAAATGAGCTGGAAAAGGAAATGGCAAACCATTTTAGGATCTTTGCCAAGAAAACCCCTGCCTAGCTCATGCTCAATTGAACATGACCAAAAAAATAATCAAAACTAAAGCACTGGTTTCAAAGTAAATGCTCTTCCCACTTTACCACACTGCTTCCAGTGCTAAAAAAAAAAAAAAAAGCTCATTTCCTCTAAAAACTATTAATTTATATCATTTGGTTATGCCATTCATCTAATGGGGAGCCAGTGTTTTTCCCCCAGGGTACCCCCAGCCTCTACTCTAAAATTCAGTGATGACAGTTTCATAATTAGCACGGAAGATTCAAAAACCCCATATGGCATAAGGTGAATCTTCCTATAGCCTTTGTCCCCTGAAACAAGGACCACTGAATTTGTGATGGGATAAGAGGAGAAAACACGAGAGACAAAAACAGAGAACAGGAAATCGAAATGATTAAACACACAGGAAAAAAAACCTTTTAGGAAAGAAAGAAATATAAGACAGAAAATCAAGTTCCCCAAATCACTGGATTTAGCCTGAAGCAATCTTCTTTTTAGTTATTTTTCCAATAATTTGTTTTCTTTCAACCACGACATCAGCCATTTTTCTCTATATTTCTATGTTGCCTATTGTTGGATCATTCCTTTTTCAGTTCTTCATGTACTTAAATTAAAACAAATGCAGGAATGAAGATTTAGCTTTTCAAAATTTACCCTAGCATTTGAAAATCAAAACTTGTGACTTCAAAATAATAAACAAGATTCAGTAATAATGGGATCATAAGTGTAAATTTTGAAGGGACTTCAAAATGAGTCCACCCTTGTTTTTTTTTTTTTTAAAGGAGGAAGCTGAGACCCAGAAAAGTTTGCCTAAAGTACTTGCACATGCTCACAAAAATACAAAAAGTTGGAAACTAAAGTTTTTATTTGGCTTAAAAGGGTGATCTGGAGAAAAAAAAAGTTCAAAATCAATAAATGCTGCAGTAACAGACTTACTGTTTCATGTTAGGGTTAAATTACACTCATTCGTATAATGTCGTACATGAAAGCATTCCTCTGATATGTCATCATACTATGATTGTGAACTACCCTTTTCAAAGGGCTCTACTAATATATGGGAAAGTTTTGCATATCCAATCAAATTTGATAGACTTGAGCCAAGGAATGGATGTTGTTGTTTCAAAACCAAAATAGTTGCTTGTAGAGATGGACATCATTGGAGACATAATCCAATTTATGATCATAATAATCATTGTTACGGTGATGATAATAGCTAACATTTATAGAGGATTTTAAGGTTTGTAAAGCACTTTAGATTTTAATCAGCTGATAAATTTTCTTTGCACCTAGCATCTCATGAAGCCACGTAGGAAGATATGGAGAAGACCAAAAGAAGGCCTATCTATTTTTTGTGATCTACATTCTTGGAGGGATTATTCACAGTGATGACATAAAAAAAACCTTCTGGATTATCAAATTAGTATTGTATCTTGATGTGAACTGTTGTCAACTTATTATTTTCTTAATGATAAAAGTTTTTGGTAGGTTCCAATTATAAATATTTTCAGACAAAAGTGTTATAAAAATTTTAAAGACAGAATGAAGATTTTGTGATGCTAGAATTTTCTATTTGTTCTTAAAAGTGTTGAAATTGATATTCCTATAAAGGAGTTATTTTCTATTCAAGGACAATGAGGATATATTTAAAAGGTATTGTGAACATCAGTTTCATTAAGAATGTTTGTTGAAGAAAAGAAGTATTTATAGATTTTTATTTCTCCCTGCCCATCGCATAAGATCTACCTTTAGTGTGATCATTTCAGAGCACAAAAATTAAAAAAAAATGGATTATCTAATAAACTCTGAATATTGAAGTTTGTGACTTGGAACTAGACGACAGGGATGAAATAGCTGAAACCATAACAATATCAAGGAAATGCTAAATTAGCTGACTCATAAATGCTGAGTCTTGAAATCTGTTTGAAAGATATTGGGTGGCCTTAAATTTTTAAACTTCTATTTCTCCTTTGCCCCAAGGTTCCAAAAGAAAGATAAAATAAAAGAAAGAAAAAAATAATGGAAGTCAGAAATGGGTATTAAAATAGTTGTAAGATAAAATTGGAAATGACAGGCCAAATGACTAGAAGAAAAGGTTAAACTCCTCATTCTGGTCATAGGATGATAGGATTAAAGGTCTCAAAGAAAGGTTAATGATTTGTCCAAGGTCACATAGTTAATGAGCATCACAAGATTTGAATCCCAGCTCCTCAGTCCCATGCCAGTGCTTTTGCCTATACTGAAGATCTTGAAACACCTACCAATTAAGCAACTTTGTGGCCTATTGAAAGAAGCAAGTTATATGCTAAATAGTCCTGGAACATCAGGCCCATAACAAGAAAACTATCGGCAAAAAGAATTACTTAGGGATCCAGAATGGAACGTTGTATCATTGAGCTGGCTTTGGGACATCACGAAAACAAAGTCTCGTGGGAGTTTACTGAATCGTACACCATTCATTCTGAGATTCTGACATTATAGACATTAAAAAGGAAATAAGACATTCAATGAAATCAAAGACAACTATAAGATAACATCAACTCTAATTCTTCTGAATGGCCTCTAGATTTAAATCATAAATTTGGATATTATATTTTTATTAAGAAATACCCTAGAAAATTTAGACTTGGGATATCAGCTCCCTTCAGTTATCTGCAACCTTACTATTAAATCCTGTGACCCTCAGATGTGAACAAGTGCAAGCAGAGAATGCTATTTCCTTCACATCAAGACATAGCAATTTTCAAATAGTTGAATTCAGCCTAATAAATATTCTATATGAGCTCATCTCTCAGTTCATATTGTATGCATTCCTTGAAGCTTATAAAAGGCTCCCAACAGAAGACTCATTGTATTGTATCATCCCCATATTCTAGAGTGCATGCACCCAAATAGAAATGATCTCACAGTTAATGAATCAAGCCTTAGATGTAGAAGGAAAAGCCAGACTCCTGCTAGAAGAAGCCAGGAGCATGAAACGCATGGGTATTTTTGATTAATATTGTACATGCACAAATGATAAAGGACCTTAATTCTGTGCAGTTGGCCATAACCAAACAAAGAAAGTCTTTCCTTAAGGGGAGGAAAGCCTGGGTAGCATACTGCTCATTTTCTTATGAAATTAAAAACGGAAAACATCAAACACAGGTCTATTAGTTACAATGAATAGACAACAGCAGATGAATGTAAAATAATACCTGAGAACGACTAAGCACTTTTCACAAAATAAGAAAAGAGTTTGGGTTTTCTTTGGAATTCATTATACCTTGATGGAATATTATATGAATTTACTAACTGCCAGAAAAGCCTAAGACCACCCTCAGTGAATATTTTTCTTGGTTTTGAACGTACATTACTATTGCAGCACGATATCTTCCACTCGTGTGTCATCCGTCATGAAAGAATGATTCTTGAAATCTCCTGGCTTCATATACCATTTTAATGAAACCTATCATTTCTATTCTTTCAGATTTACAAGGAAGGGGTACAAACAGAGACATTAGCTTTTTTCTTTGACTGCAAATCAATTTCTGAATTTTGTTGGGAAAATCATTTCTGATGCTTCTTTCTGTTAGTAGATTCTGGTTTGATCTGGAATATGTGATATCCCGTGGATTCAATCTGGATTATTAAGGAAATATACATTAACTAGGTATTATGTGATATGTAATTAAAATTAATTTTAATTAATTATGGTACTAAATATGTTATGAATATCCATTTGGATATTCATTTCTATAAGGCCATAAGGGAGAGTTAAAGGGGTCTGGAGAACACATTGACATTTTTTTTTCTGCAGAAACAACTCCTTAAACTGAATGTTAAGATATAATAGTGTGTGTGTGTGTGTGTGTGTGTGTGTGTAGACACTTTCTCAATGTAATGTATCTCTAAAAATATCATTGTTAGTAGGAAAATGTGATCAAAGGTATACAGAGAAATTCATCACCCACTAATTTCTAGGAATCTTTCTAATGTACAAAGAAAGAAAAACCAAAATGTGATGTGGATATGTCCAACACAATTCCCTTTAGACTCGTTGCTTAGAAAGGGGATCCTAAAATGTTAGACTTCTTGGTTAGCGATGATGACTATCAATTTCAGATTGGTGAATTACATGAGGATTATTGTTGCAGTTGCCTTTGATTTTAGACTTGTGATTTTATTGACTTAGGCAATCTCTGGAACAGAAAACCCTTCTATAAATACACATCAACAGTTCTTCTACAATTTATATCTAGCCTCAGCTTGTTGCCCAAGGACAACGAGGTTAATAGTTTACCCAAAGTAATCCAGCCAATAGAGATCAGAAGCAGAACTCTCAAGATCAGGTCTTTAAAAAGTTCAATTACTCTCAATGGCATATTATGTATTCACTTCCATTTTCAGTTTAGGAAGCTGAGAAATCTTTATTTATTTATTTGTTTGTTTTATTTGAAAAAAAAGAACAGAGTAAGAAAAAAAGAAAAAAACAAAAAAGGAATGCAAAACAAAATAAAGAAAAACAAAAGATAACAGTTTTGTGCCCAGCAGAACATCAGGATGATTCAAAATATATGACAACAAATTACCAGTTCAACAAAGTGTATATATTACTAGAAGAAATTATATTCATGAATGTCCATTTTTTCTTTGTTTCCTTATAAATTTCTTTGGTTCTTTGCTGTACACCTTATTTACTTTATTCTTTTCCTGTCATCCTTCTCATCCCAAGCAAGCTATGGTTAAGGGAAAAAACATATTTATGCATACATTGTAGATATATACATACATACTCACACTCTCTCTCTCACACACACACCTCACATACACACACATGTCTTTCCTATTCTTGCTGACTCTTTAATTAAATTCTGCTTCATGACTTGTCTTGCTATTACTTAACCTCCTCCCACCCAAAGATCCCTCTCTTGTATTATTTCCTTACCCTTTGCTTCCCCATCTGTCCATTCCTCCAACCTTATTTCTTTATAGATTTTGGAGGGCTATACCCTTCATGATATATATGTAGCGTCGCCTATTGAATCCATCCCTGATGTGAATAGTTTTCAGAACTACAAGCTCTCCTCCCCCCAATGTCTGCGTGCATTCTTATCTGAGGAACCTTTTTAGTAAAATCTGTGAGAACAGAGATTTTAGACCCAGGGGGAGCTGATTGACTACATGGCTTCTGAGATCCCTTGATTCTTATTCTATGGTCCAATGATCCTCTAAATTATGGAAAGGCTGTTGATAACTGTCAATGGGGGAAGCTGCCATGCTGAATTCCCCTCATTAATGAAATCTCCCAAAAATAAAAATCAAAACAAGGAAATGAGGTGGATTAAATCCCTTCTTCATTTAAATCTATGACCATTAATTAGGTAAATTCCCATGAAAGCTGGCCTTGTGCAGGTAGGTTTAATCATGTGACCTTTCCCATTTTGCTTAGAAATGTGCCTTTGTGGAACCTCTTTCCCATTTAGGAATTCTTCTCAAAAGTTCCATTTTGAACTGGCCAACCTAGCCATGCTTGTGAATTTACTCCTAATTATACTCTTACCTCTATAGACTTCTCCACTATGCTCCAGGATTTTTCCTCACTCTGTAAAGTTTCTCCTCTAATTGATGAATTCTTCTTCAAGTCTCCATTTGGTGGATATGCCAGTGATACTCACTCCTTCATTCCTTTTTCTGGTTTCACTCCTAATTTTCTAGATTCCCCCTCTGCCCTCTGATTTTTGCTCCCTTTTATATTGTTCTACCACTTCTTTCTCCTTTAAAAATAAGCTTCTTGAGGGCAAGGACTGTATATTTAGGAGAGTATCTGGTTCACAGTACATACTTAACAATTACTTGCTAATTTGTTGACAGGAAGCCATTATTTTAAAAACAAATTTGTTTAGAGTCCTCAGGTTTTGTCATAAAGGGGGATTTTTGCTTTCATACTTATCTAAAATGTGAATAAAAGCCTAAGGAAAGGAAGCTTTTACTCATTAGTTATAAGACATTTATACAAATAAAAGTCCATGAGGCAACTGAATTAGAAAGTTGGCTATTGAGCATGTGAGCATCTTGACAATAGTGATACTTTGTACCCTGGGTTTCTTTCATTAAAGATCAGAAAGTAGTAGTTCCCTGCAGTTCTGGTAGAAGTAACATTCTTGGAAAGAGGAGCGATGCTTTTAGTAAATTATTAGACATGGCTATTCTATAATGGTTCCTTGGCCAAAGTGTTTTTTTTTTTTTGTTTTGTTTGTTTTGTTTTGTTTTGTTTTGTTTTGATTTTAAGAAACAAAGATTCAGGTAGGATCTGACAGGATCCAGGAATTCTGGGATTGACTAGCAGTCTTGGCTCTGACCTTGGTGGCTTCTGTAGGTTTCTCTGTTCCTTAATGTTATTTTTATACTTTTTTATTTTAAATATACTATGAACGTGGATGTGTCACGTAATTGGGGCTTTGCTGTGGTAATTATGTGGCATAATAGTAATTACTGAAACCAATTCCAAAATAACTGATTTGCTGTTGTGGGTGTGAGCTAGACCTGTCTGTCCTTCAGGAGCCTTTTGGTTTAATCTATTTTTTTCCTCTTAAATCCATATGCGTGTGGTTTGGACTTTAGCTGAACTCCCATATTCTTGTATTGCCTTCTTCATTTCCCACTTCAGAACATAAAAATGCAGAGGGGGAGAAGATTGTGAATCACAGGGGAGCCTCATTATTTAGCACACACACCTACTTTTTGGGTTGTAATTGTGGAATAAACCCTGAAAAAAACTATTTCTGACCCCAATAGTCTTTTTTCATATAAGTAACACACATCTTTGGCCAGTGACTAATGTCTATATTTAACATGCTATTGTGTAGAAAGCAAAAAAAAAAAAAAAGCCAAGAATTAGGGTGCTTAACAAACAGCTTCCATTTGGGCTCAATTTTGATGGTACAAAATTTCTCACAGACTTGGTAAGATGGGGTCAAGATTTAGTTAAGTTTATTAGAAGTGTATGTAAGATATACCGACAAAAATCATTTTGACATGTAAAGAACTTGACTTGGAAAAAAGTATCCCAGCCCCCAATACTCAGGAATATTTTTAAGCCCAATGAACTGACTAAAAAGGATAGGAAGAACTTATTTCAAATAAACTGTGGCAGCAGCCCTGAAGTCAGGAGGACCTGAGTTCAAATCTGTTCTCAGGCACTTAACACTTTGTACCTGTGTGACCCTAGGCAAGTCACTTAACCCCAATTGCCTCATCCAAAAAAACAAAAAAACAAAACAAATAAACAAAAAAACAACAACAACTGTCTTTTCATTTACCCATTGGATGCTAACATCTCAGGGAAGCTGCTCAGAATGTTATTTCAGGTTGAAGTCATCAGAGATAGACCTTCCAAACCACTCAGGTTTGCTTCAAGAGTCCTAAGGGCAAGATGTATCAACCTGGTTCTAGGACAGTGAGTTTATGGACTGCATGTTTGCTCTGCAATAATAAAACTTAGAATGTAAAGATACCTTGCTATGAGACATTTGGAGAGGAAAGAAGCACTTCTCAGTGGAAATACCAGGAGAAGTTCCATGGAGAAAGAGGAAGATGTGGGGCAAAAAAAAAAAATCTATATCTATAGCTCTATATCTCTATCAATCTAGCTCTCTATCTAAACTATATGATAAGTATATTGCAAAAATAGCTTACTTGCCAACCTTCTGTATTTTATTTAATACATTTAAGAACATTGCTCTTAGAAGAGCTCCATAGACTTTGCCTGACTGCCAAAGGTATCCTACTCTTGAACAACAGCTTCATTTAACAAATGAGGAATGGCAGCCAGATAACACAGTGGATAGAACAAAGTCTCTGAAGGCAGGAGATTTTGAAATTCAAATCTAGCCTCAGACCCTACTAGCTGGTCTTGGGCAAATCATTTAACTCTGATTGTTTCCCCCAAAATTGCTTCCCCCAGGAAACCGAGGTTTACAGTGATCAAGAGACATGTTCAGGGTCACAGAGATATTCTATCTCAGGGTTTCAGTCTCAGGTCTACTGGCTCCCATCTCAGCACTATTTATAACTACTTTGGGGGAATAATAACAATCATTCTGTATAGGCTTCTTAACAACTGAATATCAGAGTGATGATCAACTTTGATAGACTTAGCTCTTTTCAGCAATACAATAATCTAAGACAATTACAAAAGACTCACTATGGAAAATGCCATGGCCAGAGAAAGAAATACTGAGAGTGAATGAAGAGGGGGGAATATTATTTTTACTTCCCCCCGCCTTCCTTGTGGTTTTCCCCTTTTGTTCTGATTCCTTTTTCACATGACTAATGTGAGAATATGTTGAATGTGATTGTACAGGCATGACATAGCAGATTGCTTGCTATCTTTATAGGATGGATGATGGGAGGGAGGGGGTAAACATTGAACTCAACATCTCATAAAAATGAATGTTAAAAACTGTGTAACTGGAAAAATTAAATATCATTAAGTGTGCATGCGGGGAAGGATTGAACAACAGAAATAATCTAGAAATAAAGAACAGGAGCAATAAAGGTCAAGGATTGGGGAGAATAGAATCAATGGTGAAAGAAATTATATTATTGAGGTGGATGCCCAGAGGGGCAGGACTAAAGAACTAGTAATGAAACCAAAGAAGGGGTAGAACTGGGAAGGACTGAAGGACTAGAGATTGTGGTGAGACCAAAGAAAAGAGTCATCAGGAGTGAGGGCTAAGGAAAAGTGATAAAATGGCAGTTATGATAAAGGAAGAACCAAAGGTAAGTTGGAATCAGCTTAAATAGACTTCCAAAAACCTATTGTTAAATTTTCAGGGTGAACATTGCTTCAGATATTAGCAATCGCTACAAATCAGGACTTGATTCATTGATTTGTTGATTTTCTAGACTTAAGTGATAGAATTATACACTTCAGCAACAATACTGTATAAGGATATATTCTGATGGAAGTGGATTCCTTCGACAAAAAGAAGATCTAATTAAGTTCCAATTGATCAATAATGGACAGAAGCAGCTACACCCAGAGAAGGAACACTGGGAAATGAGTGTAAACTGTTTGCATTTTTATTTTTTTTCCCAGGTTAATTTTACCTTCTGAATCCAATTCTTTCTGTGCAACAAGAGAACTGTTCGGTTCTGCACACAGATATTGTATCTAAGATATAACATATTTAACATGTATAAGACTGCCTGCCATCTAGGGAAGGGGGTGGAGGGAGAGAAGGGAAAAATCGGAACAGAAGTGAGTGCAAGGGATAACGTAAAAAATTACGCAGGCATATGTACTGTCAATAAAAAGTTATAATAATAATAAAAAAAGAAAGTGATAGAGAGACTGTTGATAATATGGGTTAAATTTTATGTCATGGGCCTTTATTCTTTGAGAGATCTGGTTGTTAAACACCCGTAGTGGAAGGCTGAGCAGTTTGGGGTAAAGGGTGAGGTATATGAGGAATACCTGTGTGAAGGAAAGACAAGGGGGAGAGAGATGGTAATAGTTTGATTGCTTTTATACTCTCTTCTTTCACCCTCATCAAGAAGTTTCTTAGTTTGTCTTTACTTTCTGCCTCCTATCAAGAAAGACATCAAACAAAGGTCCATAAATCAGATATATGGTTTTTACCAGTAACAACATATGTTTGGGAGAGTAGGACTAAACTGAGCATCACAGAATTGATGCGTTCAAATTGTGAAGCTGGAGAAAACTTTTGAGAGTCTCTTGAACAGCAGGGAGCTCAAATCAATCAATACTTAAAGAAATTAATTCAGGTTGTTCCTTGGAAGATCAAATACTGGAGCTGAAGTTTAAATACTTTGGCACATAATGAGAAGATGGGGCTCATTGGAAAAGACTGATGTTGTGGAAGATTGAAGGCAAAAAGTAAAAGTAGATAGTAGAGGATGATATGGATAGTGTCATGGATGGAATGAACATAAACTTGGACAGACATTGAGAAATAGTGAGAAATAGAAAAATCTCTTGTGTTATGGTCCTTAGTGTCACAAAGAGACTGACATACCCTGAATAACATTATTTATATCTTATAACTCTGCTAAAGTTAATTATTTAGTAGTTTTTTAGTTGATTCTTTCTCTAATCATACCATCAAATGTCTGCAAAGAGTGATAATTTTCCCCATTACCTATTCTAATTCATTCTATTTCTTTGTCTTTTATTGCAATAGCTATGAATGATCATGGTGATAATAGGCATCCTTGCTTCACCCCTGAACTTATTGGGAATGCTTCTAGCTTTTTTCTGTTACAGATAATGTTTGCTGATGGTTTTAGAGAGATATTACTTATCATTTTAAGGAAAGCTCATTTATTTTGTTTTTTTCCTAGTATTTTTATAGGAATACATGTACTTTGTCAAAATCTTCTTCTGTCTCTATTGAGATATTCATGATTTTTGTTGGTTTTGTTATCAATATGTTCAATTTTGCTTATAGTTTTCCTAAAATTTAAGCAGCCCTACATCCCTGCTATATAGTGCATAATTTTTGTTATATAGTTCTAATTACATTTTGGTTGGAATGGGATAACATCTGTCATACTTAATAGCTTTTATTAAAAAGAGATCATTTGTCCTAAGCCTGGAGAATTTTGGAATGCTTAAGTTTGGGTGACACTAACTACAAGTTTCTAACTACAAGTTCTCTGACATACTCAAAGATTAGGGAAGCGGTAACTCCAAATCCAATGTTTTTTGCATGTGCTTATTAAAAAGATAATGTTTAAATCCCTGGAACAACTAGAATATTTCTCTTAGCTTCTGTTTGCCTTAGGTTTGATAAAAAATAATCTACATTGGCACATCCCTCCCCTTTGGAGAAAGATCAGGCAGTCGCTATGTCTCTTGTTATCTCTTAACTGCTTCTTGTTGTTATGAGGAAAGATTCAGTCCCAATGTGGGGTTATCAGAAAATTATAGAGATGCGTTAAAAAAACCCCATTAATATCATTCAAAAAAGACAACATGCTTTGAGTCCCTTAGATGAAAGGTGTATTGGGATGATGCTATCATAATTCTATATGAAATAAAGAAAAATTTACATTCTAAATTTAAAGGTTTTCATATTGCACTTTCTAAGACAACAAATTATAGCTGATTGTGATCTACATTGCTAGAGGCAGTTCTCCATAATCACAAAATATTCAGGATCTTGACACTGATGGATAAGTATATTGTATGTGAGTATGTATGTGTGTGTGTAATACCATGTTCTTTGAAGGATATATAAATATGAAGTAGGCAATTTTTTTTAAAAAACACATCCACCTACTGATAGACATATGTACATGCTTAGAATTGTCAAACCTTTTATTTCATCATCCCAGTGAGAAAATTTACTGAACCGGTGTAGTTTGGGACCTTCTCTAAAACTGAAAATCTTAGAGTATTTTTGGGGGAATAGAGAATCTGTTACATTTCCCAGGTTACATAAACAGTATATACCAGAAGAGGGACTTGTCCCAAAGCTCTTTATTTATTTACCAGTCTGCTATATGTAGCTGTGTGCATTGGTATGGGTATTAGTTATTGTCCTTCTTTCTTGAAGAGGAACAAAATGACATCATTAAATTGAAGTCAAGGAACAGTGATTGTTCAATCAACAATCAGACAGACTGATCTGACCAATGTGAACTTTGTAAGATTCTACCAAGGTTGGGCACAAATAATTCACATGAATATTTGGGAATGGAGTGGGAGATGTGTCTTAATTTGCATATCTCATGTTTCTTTGGAGCTACTACAATTCTGCTTTGCTCATGGTGCACAATACCTTATTTGATGTGAGTGTGATATGATGGGAAATCTTTTGCAAGTGTCTTCCATGTCATGTAATCGATTCCAAAGTTCTTTAGAGAGATCTTGAGAGTGATCTTGTATTGTTTCTTCTGACCACCATGTGAACATCTGCCATAACACACAGCTGTCTATCTTTCTATCTCTGTTTATATACCTAAATGTGTCCATATATCTATAGAAACATATATGTACATGGATATCTAATGAAACTTGATTCTCATCCTTGGCTTGAGACAATCTCTCATTCTCTTTCCCTCAAGAGTTTCCTCTGATCTGGACTGACACACATGATCTTTATCAGCTTCAGTTTGGGGGAGCCTGGCCTGCAATAAATGGGGTTAGGATTCCTTTTTTTCACACCAGTTGGCTTGTTAACCCCCTCTCCTCCAGAACCCTGAACATTTTACTTTGGGGTTAAGGGGAAAAGAAAAGCACTCAAAGTAAAATATGAATCAGATAAGGGACAGGTATTCATTTTCTGCACACAAAATAGCTCTAAGATGAATGTGCAGAGTTTAAGGAATCAATAACATAATCACTTTTAAAATTTACTCAGAGGTTGCTACTTAAAAACAAGTAAGTTGCTAGATATGAAACATTTGTCAGGTTTGTTGATTAAGCACTTTAGATTTTATTTCTACTTTGTATTTGTCCATAGTCTTGGTCAATACAGGCTAGAGCTTGTATTCATCTTACTGCCAGTGGTTATTTTCTCCAATGAATTGGTAATTAAATCCACCCAATGGATCCAGGACCTCTGGAACTCCCTAGATTACTCCAAGTTTCAGCACAACATCCATTCATCAATCTAGTAAAATAAAACAAACAAAAAAGCAAAAAACAAAATAAAGAAGCGGTTAAGAGCTCAATTGCAAGGTCTGCTAATTGAATAGTAGGCTTACTACAGTAAGTATATACAGTGTATATATATATATATATATATATATAATATATATATATATATATATATATATATATATATGTAATTAGTTTTATACTATTAGTAGAGACAGAGAAAAAACTTAAATTGGTCAAGATAGAAGAAGGAACACCACTCTGCCCTCACTCCCCAAGTCTAGAGAAAGAGAGAATTACTTATCATGTGAGATTCAGTGGCTTTTCTTTCTCAATAGGAAGATGCTTCATCATTTGAAAGATTCAAGGACTTCAACTCTGAGTCCCATACGGTTGGAAGCAGCCCCTTCCCCTTCAAAGCACTCAAAAGTTGATCCAGCACATATTGTTAATCAGGTCAGTTAGTGTTCGGTTCTGCAAATATGTATTGTATCTAGGATATACTGTAACATATTTTAATATTTATAGGACTGCTTGCCATCTTGGGGGGGGTGGAGGGAGGGAGGGGAAAAAATTGAAACATAAGCGAGTGCAAGGGATAATGTTGTAAAAAATTACCCTGGCATGGATTTTGTCAATACAAAGTTATTATTAAATAAAATAAAATTTAAATAAAAAAATTAAAAAAAAATCAGGTCAGTTAGAATCAGAAAGAACAACCTTGTAAATTCCCTTTTCAATTCTCATTTACACATATGTGTATAATACATAACCATATATGCACATGGCATAAAATGTATCTATGCATTTATATATAAATGTAGACTCATTATATCTATTTTTCTGTATGTACATCTATATCTGTATTTATATCTATCTATGTATGTGAATATATGAATGAGAGTATTGTATTTTCTGACAACGTATACACTCTAGCATGCCCAAAGCACCGAGAGAGAAAAGTGTCAGAAAATTTGAGTTTTATCTATCTTGAAGTAGAAGAGAGGTAAGATATATATCATATTCACTTTTTTTTTCAGGATAAAGAAATTACTTTTGCATTTTTTTTACATGCAAATTGTATAGTTACATTTCATTCATTTGTCCTTGTTTATATCCTTATGGTCTGCCAATTTTGTTTCTTCCTCAAACACTCTGACCTTTTTTTGGTAATTAAAACAATTTCTCCCAAATGTCACACACATCACATAATTCACCACCGGGGCTGAAATCTGTACTAGGAGATATGGGCAAATCAACTCCCAGAAAGAAAATCCCACGACGATCCAGGATATAGGTGCACTGGTGGCCATTCAGGTTATGTGCAATAGACTGCATCTGACACAGTGGTTAGCGGTAATTAATAAAAGATAAACAGAACAACAAAATGTCACCCAGCAACTAACCTCGTGCAAGCTCCAAATGTAGCTGTGACCCCCCGCCAATCTGTCAAGCTAATTAGGAAGATCAGACATCCATTAATATCCCAGCGCCCATGAGGCATGTGGTATGTTATGAATGCGTACAGTGTGAGGGCTGTGCTAAGGCGTGAATCTCCGGGGGCCATCTGTGTGGAAAAACCCACGGCTGATTGTGAGCATGCTTCTCCAGCTCATTCATCATGGCCTGTCATTTACACCTCTTTTAAATGATGTGCTATTCACATTGTATCATACTCGCATCCCAGAGAAAGTATTGTTCTATTTCTATCTCCTGGGATAAATATAACAATTCCCCAATTGTCTTTTTCTGAACTGAGAGGCTACATGGATATTTATTTAGATACTCATGTAACACGGGGCCTAAGTTTTCCTCAGTTAAAGTTCGACATAAGTCAAGTAATTATTCATATGATGTCTCCTAGTATCTCTCCAAAGTTTGGAGGTTTTTGTTTTACAGAGAAAGAATAGGTGGTGTTCTGCATTATTTCTTCAGTATGTGAATCCTTAGCAGCAAGAGAACATAACTACAATATATTCACTCTGGCAAGACATAGGGGATCAATACAGAATAATTAGAAACTATAATTTTCCAATACGTGATTCAATGAGATAGATGAGTTGCTGTGCTCGGTTGAAAATCATTTTCATTTTAAATGCTGCAAAAACTCAGATTATGGGCCCTACATGTCTTTGTTGAATTAGCTTCTCTCCTTTTTCAGAAGTTTAACAGTAAATATGGACAGGATGTTAATTAAGAGGGCTGCCAATCTAACTGAATAATGTAGTGCTGAAAATAGCACAAGGCAGGGAATTGACCTTCTGTGTCAAAGGGGTGATTCAACTCTGAAGTCTCAATTTTGGGATGATGACTACAGAACAATGAACTCTAGAAAGAAAAAAAAAGAATGAGAGTGGTTTCATCATTAACTCATCCGTTCTCTCCTAATTAGCAATTTAAATGCTGCCAGACAATGCTGTGCTAAAGATTTTTAAGGAATAAGGGATGGCACAGGTAGCACTTTCCCTTAAGCCTAAATGGCTGCCAATTCTTCCCAAAGAAAATTTGCCTTTAAGCTACTGTCATAAATGGGTTACAATAAAAATGGTATAAAAAAGGAGATGGTTACCACGTGAGGGGTGCCATGCTTTCTGCAAGCATTGGACATGGCCATTGAGTAAGTACAGAGAAGAGTCCCAAAGGAAGAGGAATTCTTTGAGATGATAAGGTTCTCCAGATGTTTTTGATGACATTGTGTTTGATTGCATCAAGTCCCGGGAGCATTACTACATAGAATCCAAAATTGCTCAGAAGAGTTCAGCCAAACTATATGAGCCAAAAAGAGAAGAAAAACAAAAGAATGTAGAATTCTGAGACTAAGATGATGTTCAGGTGGACAACCAACCAATCAAATTGGCCATTTAGAAGTGTCTTGGATGGAAATGCCAGATGGGCAAAAGTTGCAGAGGATGGATAGGAAGGAAATAATGAAAGGATTGCATTTGAGGATATGTGGTGTTTTTAAGAACTCTCAAGTTTTCTCTTGAAATGATAATCTATTACTTTTAATACCAATATTCTTTCTTAAGATCAAAGTCTATTCTGTTTTTTTTTTGTTAAATGCAATTCTTCTATACGTATTTCCACATTTATCATGCTACAAAAGAAAAAAAATCAGATTAAAAAGGAAAACAATGACAATCCCCCCCCCAAATTAATAAAACAACAAAAAGGTGAAAATACTATGCTGTGAGTCACATTCAGTCTCCCCGGTCCTCTAGTTGGATGCAGATGTCTCTCTCCAACAGAAGTCTATTAGAATTGGTCTGAATGACTTCGCTGTTCAAAAGATTCACGTCCATTAGAATTGACCATCATATAATCTTGTTGCTGTGTACCATGTTCTCTTGGTTCCACTCACTTCATTCAGCATCAGTTCATGTAAAGTCTCTCCAGGCCTCTCTGAAATCCTCCTGCTGATAATTTCTTATAGAATAATAATATTCCATAACATTCATATATAATAACTTATTCAGCCATTCCCCAACTGATGGGCATCCACTCAGTTTTCAGTTTCTTGCCACTACAAAAAGAACTGCTACAAACATTTTTGCACATGTGGGTCCTTTTCCCTTTTTTATGACCTTTTTGGGATACAGACCCAGTAAAGACACTTCTGGATCAAAGGGTATGCACAGTTTTCCAATATTCTTTCTTCTTGTTCTTCACTTGTTTTTCAGTTATATTTGATTCTTTGTGACACCACTGGGGTTATAGAGAGATTAGAATTGTTTGCCATTTTTTTCTTCAGCTCATTTTACAGATGAGGCAACTGAGGTAAACAGGTAAAAAAATATTTTTTTTGATCCTAAGATCTTCCTCAAAAAGACTTGTCAAAATCCTGGAATATGATAATTATGTTTCAGTATAATTACTTTCCCTTGTAATCCTATGCATTTTATCTTATGCATTAAAAGACATTATTTGGAGATCAAAAATGATCTCTAGATAGGAGAAATATTACCATCTCCATGCTTACTACCAGGAAGCTAGTTAACCTCGGGGATAGAATTCTGGGTTTGCAGTAAAGAAGACCTGAATTCAAATCTGCTCCTGAGATTTACTGGCTGTGTGACCCTGAGAAAGTAGTTTAACCCTGTTTGATTCAGTTTTCTCATCTGCAAAATGAGTTGGAGAACAAAATGACCCTTTTCTTTTTTTTTTTTTAAATAACTTTTTATTGATAGAACCCATGCCAGGGTAATTTTTTACAACATTATTCCTTGCACTCACTTCTGTTCTAATTTTTCCCCTCCCTCTCTCCACCCCCTCCCCCAGATAGTAACTAGTCCTTTACATGTTGAATAGGTTACAGTATATCCTAGATACAATATATGTGTGCAGAATCAAACAGTCCTTTTGTTGCACAGGGAGAATTGGATTCAGAAGGTAGAAATAACCCAGGAAGAAAAAAAAATGCAAGCAGTTTATATTCATTTCCCAGTGTCCTTTCTTTGGGTGTAGCTGCTTCTGTCCATCCTTGATCAATTGAAACTGAATTAGCTCTCTTTAACAAAGAGATCCACTTCCATCAGAATATATCCTCATACAGTATCATTGTTGAGGTATATAATGATCTCCTGGTTCTGCTCATTTCACTTAGCATCAGTTCATGTAAGCCTTGCCAGTCCTCTCTATATTCATCCTGCTGGTCACAAAATGACCCTTTTCTAGGGTCACACAACTAGAAAGTGTCTGAGACCAGATTTAAACTTAGGAAGATGAATTTCCCTAACTTTGGGTTTGACACTTTTTTTAATTGCTCAATATAGATTTAAATCATTACATCATAATTATAGGTCATCTAAAGAGCAATCAAGAGAAATTTGGGCAGCCTAAATATGCTCTAAAATATTACCAAATGAAGATTACCAAATGAATATCATTGTTAATGTCATGCAGAAGATATTTCACTGGAAAAGGAAACGAGTCAAACTTGTGTGAGAGTTTTAAGCCGAGGATCAGGAATTTTTTTTAATAATTACATTTCCAGGTGAGCTATTGCACTACTGTTGGTGCAGTAAATAGTGCACCAACCCTGAAGTCAGCCCGACTTGAGTTCCAATCTAGCCTCAGGCACTAACTGTGTGACTTTGAGCAAGTCACTTAACCTCAATTGTTTCCTAAAATAACAAAAATATTTTTTTTTGATCCTAAGATCTTCCTCAAAAAGGCTTGTCTTCCTCAAAATCCTGGAATATGATAATTATGTTTCAGTATATTTACTTTCCCTTGTAATCCTATGCGTTTTATTTTATGCATTAAAAGACATTATTTGGAGAAGAGTTTCATTGACTCCAAAAATCGCCAGTGGGTCCATGATCCAAACATTGTAACAACCCTGATAGACAGAGAATGACAGGTAATGCTATGCTTCACATGTATTCCTGCAATGTCAAGACATCTACAGGAAGGCTGCCAGGTCTTTGGGTGGCTCTCTTTTGGAAGATTTAAGGGATGAAATGGCCAAGAGATGCACAGGGTGGGAAGGCAGCAGGGACATAAAATATCCCCATTTGGAAATACAGGAGTGCCCTGCAAGAATCCTCAATTGATGTTGGGTTGAAATATTATTGGATCTGGGTTTACATGTTTTTAGGCAATCTCCAATGGGTATGCTAAAGATCCATGCAAGAATGAAAAAAAAAATCACTTCTGA
Organism: Antechinus flavipes; assembly: GCF_016432865.1. Lineage (NCBI taxonomy): Eukaryota > Metazoa > Chordata > Mammalia > Dasyuromorphia > Dasyuridae > Antechinus > Antechinus flavipes. The sequence goes on along the minus strand of NC_067400.1, from coordinate 12,795,989 downwards.
AAGTGATTTAATATGAGATGCTTGATAAACATCTTGGCTGCTGGATCTGAAACTGAAAAGTGACTAGTGGCAAATTTTATAATGGAGAGGCTCAGAGCTAGTCAATGATTGACCCAGGGTCCCCGTGTCTGAGAAAGGATTTGGGTTTGAAGAGCACCGCCCTATCTAGTATTCCATCTGCCAATACAAGAGTAATCTTCTAGGTGCATTCAACATCATTATTAACAATATCAATTATCGTTCTTTGCTCAAATACAATAGTGCTAAGGGGCATTGATGAATGTAAAGCTATTAGCTGCTAAACCCAATCACCTCCAGATGGGCTTTAATAATTCTTCTTCATGCTTCTAAATAGCTGTTTTATGTTCTTCTCCCCAAATCTGTGATTTCTTGCTGCCAGCAGTATGTTCCATCCATTTGTAATCTTCTGCCTTGTCTGAATGCAGGTCTAAAGTTGACAGTATGCCGCTCTTATTGAGGGAAGTTGATATGATTTGGGGCAATTATTTTTCTGACAGTTCGTAAAGGCTTTTGAGCTGACTCCCAGCTGGGTTTGGGTTATTTGATGTGGTCAGATAAGTGATCTCTAGACAGGAGAAATATTACCATCTCCATGCTTACTACCAGGAAGCTAGTTAACCTCGGGGATAGAATTCTGGGTTTGCAATGAAGAAGACCTGAACTCAAATCTGCTCCTGAGACTTACTGGCTGTGTGACCCTGAGAAAGTCATTTAACCCTGTTTGATTCAGTTTTCTCATCTGTAAAATGAATTGGAGAATAAAATAGCAAACCATACTGGATATTTGCCAAGAAAACAGCAAATAGAGTCTGAGTTAGACATGACTGACCAACACGAGGGCTTATTATCAGCCAGGCAGTATCAGGGAATAAGTAAATGGAGAATGGTTTTTAAAACAGAATGAGTTGGGTTGAAGACAAGTCTCTGACACGTATTATCCAGATGGTCTCTCTGGAGAATTCACTTACTCTCTGAATAACTCAAGAAAGCAGTAAATCAAACAATCAATATATATTAAGCTTCTATTATGTGTCAGGCACTGTGCTAAACCCTGGGGATACAAACAGGGGCAAAAGAGCATCTGAAAGAGAACCCCTAAATGCTCTCCACCCTAAATGCTTACCATTGACCAAAAAGATCTAGATGCTAGATATGAGAATGGAAAGCCTTGAATTGACAGAACTTCATTTCTAAACAACAAAGAGGTAGATAGAAAGGCATATCTTTATTATTATGTTATTGGGATAAAAACCAATTCTTCTATTTGTCTAAGATATTGATTATAAGACATGAATGTATCCATCCTATCAATAATTCACTCCATACAATCTAAGTCCACATTGCCTGGAAATGAAACGCCTTGGGAGGAAAAACCATATTAAAGTATCTCCAAAAGACTAGAAGGCTAATAAGTTATTGTAAGTCTTGTCTTTACATAAACACACACACGTACAAATACATATACATAAACACAAACACACAAAATATACATCCCTATTAGATAGTAGCAAGTGGAAGAAAAGCTTCCATCAAAGGAGAAAAGACCTGGTTTCAAGTTTGAAATCTGACACAGTCTAGCTAAGACTCTGGTCAAGTCCTAGAACCTTGCATTGGCTCTAAATTTTAGGTAATTCTCAAAACTCTTCAGTTACAGAGCAAAATTAGAACTGTATTAGGAGAGGAAGTTTCCTTCACTAGTATTCATGAAATCATAGATAGTCGTCCAAAAATTATTCACAGTCACAATAACAATGCAAATACAACATGTAACAATATCTGGCAACAGTAGCAATGAATGAATGAATGATGGAAATAAAGGTATTTAATAAGTACTAACTGTGTGTCAGATACTCTGCTAAGTGCTAAGAATACAAATTCAAAAGCAGGATGTGATACCGAAGGATTTTCCATTCTGGCGCAGGGAGACGACATATGAAGGAAAGAGTGATAGGAAAGATTGGGGAATCCCAAGGATGGTGAATGAGACTGCTGGGGAACCAGTTAATATCCATTTCAGAATCTATGGTAGTATGTATTTGATTGTAGTACCCATTCTAGAGAGGTACAAAATTGGTCAATTGCAATGAGCTAAATAGAATGGGTCACATATATTCTGCTGGTTAACTCACTAATCCACAAAATACAGCTGCAGGGTAGTGATTCCAAAGCTGAGTGGATTGTCATCTAAACCCTAGTTTCATGAGGCCCATGGCAGGTTCATAGGAATCAGATAGAATATATGTTAAGGTGAAGGCCAGGGTGAACAGTAGGATGGGAGATGATAAGTGAGGCACACTAGGATACTGGAAAGAGAGAGCTAGTTTCAGAGTCAGAGAGACTTGGATTCAATTTCATGTTGACTTACTGATTTTTGGTCCAGTATCAAAAGATATTTAACCTCCCAGTGTCTCAGATAATTCATTAAGACCACAAATTGCAAAATGATTGCCCATTTATATCAGTGGATAGACTTTCTTCACTGAACATTGCCTATGTCATTAACACCATGCTGTTCTTAAGTTGTTTTCTTCTCCTCCAACTCTTTGTGATCCCATTTGGGGTTTTCTCAGCAAAGATGCTGGAGTGGTTTTCCATTTCCTTTTCCAGCTCATGTTACGGAGGAGGAAACTGAGGCAAATGGTTCAATGATTAGCTCAGCACCAAACAGTTAGTATGTATATAAAGACAGATTTGAACTCAAGAAGATGAGTCTTCCTGACTCCAAGTCCACTATCATGCCGTCTAGCTGCATAGGTCAAGCTAAAAGTGTACTGATTTTTGTAATGTATTATATAATACAGAAAAAAATGGCTAGACAGTGTGTTCCCAATGTCTTAAAGCAGTTTCAAAGTGTACCAAGACTTTTGGGGCACACTGTGCCTATTAAAAATTACAGTTTGGTTTTACCAATATATAAAAAGACCATTTCCACAGCTTTTCACTAAAAATAAATTGTGACCTAGATGTTTAAGCTCATTTGCTATTTATTCAGTTAATGAAAGAACGCGATCCATTTCTCAGCTTGCAGCTGTTTGGGCTCCTGCTGTGTCTCTGTGTTTCCCCCTCATCTGGATGGACAGGTTATGATTAATGGTCTTCAAGAGGGAGGTGATCAGAAAGCTCTTTTTGTTGTTATTGCAGAAGATACCCCCCCACCAAGTTCTTCTTCATTGGGACTATTGAGACACAGACCTCACTGGCAACCAAGTGCCCTCTTCACCCACAAAGGGCCCTTTGGAGGTGAAAGTGAGAAATAAAGATGTTCCAGTGTAACGTGCATGACAAACCTTGGGCTGACGTTGGGAATTAGGGCCAGCAAAGTGCCATTTTCAGTTTGCTATGGAACTCATCTTAATGTCTTCATTCCTTTGAATTAGGACAGTATGTTATTCCACCAGATTCCCACATTCTGTCCCTTCAATGACAGGGCCAAAGGCTCAAAACCAGAAAGGACCTTAGAAGTTATCAAGTACTCTTCCATCCCTTTTTGTAGATGAGGAAACTGAGGCACAATGAGCTTAAGGGACTTGATGGACTTTGAACTCATCTCACTGATTTCAAATTCTCTAAAGCATAAAGACTTGGAAGGCAGGGAACACATCATGTTTCCACGTCTTCTTGGGAGTCTCACCAATAACATATGCCCCATTCTTGTTGAATGGGCAGTTAGATGGCATAGTGGACAATGCACTAACCCTGGAGCCAGGTTTACAGCTTCCTGAGTTCAAATCTGGCCTCAGACACTTAATCATTTAATCCAGTTTACCTCAGTTTTCTCATCTGTAAAATGAGCTAGAGAAGGAAATGACAAACCACTCCAGTATTTGCCAAAAATAACTCTTAAATGGGGTCACAAAGATTCAAACACACCCCAAAACTAAATTAGCAATAATATCAAAATTTGTTGAATGAATCAAACAAGTTAAGTGAATTTTCTCCAATTTCAGGGATACTTCCTAAAAGCCTTACTCAATGACACATTAATTTTCCCCAAATTATATGAAGAAAAACAACTTGCTAGTTCCTAGTAAATTTGTAACACATTTCACTTATCTATCTATCTATCTATCTATCTATCTATCTATCTATCTATCTATCTATCTATTTATTTACTTTATTTTAAGAATATAGACTTTTGTTGTTATTCAGTCATTTTTAGTTGGGTCTGTCTCTGTGAAACCATTTAGGACTTTCTTGGCAAAGACACTGGAGTGATTTACTACTTTCTTCTCTAGCCATTTGACAGATGGAAAAAAAAAAACTGGACACAGCAGGGTTAAGTGATTTGCTCAGGGTTACACATCGAGTATCTGACACCAGATTTGAATTCATGAAGATGAGTCTCCAGACCTGTGCTCTGTGCTCTATGGTACCACCAAACTATACCTTTGAGACCAAAACACAAGACTATCAGATTAAGCTGAAATCGATTAGGATTTAAAAAAAAATCTGTTTGGATTTTATGTGAATGAAAATGCATCAAGGTGGGTAGAATAATGTCCTTGGAGTTAGGAAGACCTAGTTTATATCTTGCCTCTGATATGACTGGATGCCCAAGGGGGAGCCATATTGCTGAAGCTCTGGCTAATCTCTAAAACTTCTCTATTAAGTTCTTTTATATGGGTTATGGTTTGCATTGGTGTTCCACCCACCCCTCAAATTAGAAAATACTGACATATGTCTGGGAAATGATTCCCAGATCTATAGTCAGGATCAAATGAACTAATCTAGACATCATAAGCTTTCCTACAACAGTTGTCAGGGTCAGCCTCACAAGTACTCATCATCCAATTGATTATGAATCAAAAGCAAACCCTTATGTTTCAAAACTGCCTTTCTGGAGAGCCCTTTCCTGCTTGTTGTAACCATGATTTTTACTGCTTTATGACCCAAACACTAAATTATTTCATTAAAGGATGCTAACTGAAATTCCATCACGTCATAATTAATAGCAATGATAGTCTCTTCTCTCTTCCTGGAAAAAAAAGTTTTTACACTGTTTGTTTTTTAAGGCAGATTTTGTTCCTGCTTGAGTCTTCTGTCCAAAGTATGAGAAAATCCTTCCTTCCTTTTTCCTTCCCTCCCTTTTTTCCTTTCTTCCTTTCTGTCTTCCTTCCTTTCTTCCTCCCTCCTTTCTTTCTTCTTCCCTCCCTCCCTCCTTTCTTCCTCCCTCCTTTCTTTCTTCTTCCCTCCCTCCTTCCTTCCTTCCTTCCTTCCTTCCTTCCTTCCTTCCTTCCTTCCTTCCTTCCTTCCTTCCTTCCTTCCTTCCTTTCTTCTTCCCTCCCTCCTTTTTTTCTTCCTTCCTTCCTTCCTTCCTTCCTTCCTTCTTCCTTTCTTTCTTTCTTTTCTTTGTTTCTTTGTTTCTTTGTTTCTTTCTTTCTTTCCCTTCCCTCCCTTTTTCCCCTCTTCCTTTCTGTCTTCATTTCTTCCTCTCTTCTTCCTTCCTTCCTTCCTTCCTTCCTTCCTTCCTTCCTTCCTTCCTTCCTTTCTTTCTTTCCTTCTTTCTTTCTTTCTTTCTTTTCTTTCTTTCTTTCTTTCTTTCTTCTTTCTTTTCTTTCTTTCTTTCTTTCTTTCTTTCTTTCTTTCCTTCCCTCCCTTTTTCCCCTCTTCCTTTCTGTCTTCCTTTCTTCCTCCCTCCCTCCCTCCTTCCTTCCTTCCTTCCTTCCTTTCTTTCTTTCTTTCTTTCTGTCTTTCTTTCTTTCTTTCCCTTCCCTCCCTTTTTCCCCTCTTCCTTTCTGTCTTCCTTTCTGTCTTCCTTTCTTCCTTCCTTCCTTCCTAGCTTCCTTTCATTCCTTCCTTCCTTCCTTCTTTCTTTCTTTCTTTCTTTCTTTCTTTCTTTCTTTCCTTCCCTCCATTTTCCCCTCTTCCTTCCTCCCTCCCTCCTTCCTTCCTTCTTCCTTCCTTCCTTTCTTCTTCCCTCTCTCCTTTTTTCTTTCTTTTTCTTTCTTTCTTTCTTTCTTTCTTTCTTTCTTTCTTTCTTTCTTTCTTTCTTTCTTTCTTTCTTTCTTTCTTTCTTTCTTTCTTTCTTTCTTTCCTTTCTTTCTTTCTTTCTTTCTTTCTTTCCTTCCTTTCTTTCTTCTCTGATTTTTAATCCAGAAAGCTACCAATATCTTCTAGAAGGCAGAAACACAGTGCTCAAGATAAATAAGTCTCTTGATTTTCATTTCACCTAGAGATGAATTACTAACACTGTAGCTATGTTTAAATGACTGATTAGGAACCAATGCTACCCTAAGCTCACATTATAGGTATTATTAGGACACCTTCACAGATGCAAACTAAAAGAATTTTCAGTGGTTGGGGTGAATGAAAGCGTGAATGCCGTCCAGCCAACATATCAAAATGTTCTTCATCTCATCAGAGACACGTGCAGGTTAATTTCAGTTGATGACAGATCTCTCATCTAAACATTGCTCAAGATGACGTGAAGTAATTTTTCTTCACTGGTGATGAACTTGGCTAGGGGATCGTTATCTAAAAAGCGAACATTTCACAATTAAAAAAAAAAAACCTGACATCACTCTAAGCCTATATAATGAAATTATCTGAACTTACAAATAGAAGATAAAGATCCAAGGTTTGAATTTCAAAGGCTCAGTCTATATCATCCAAGCATACTGAATATGTCTTAGTTAAGTGTTGGGGGAATTAACACCTTAGAATCCAGCTGGTTCAGGTCATGCTTTTTATATCCTATTTTTCCCAACAATAATGTAAAGAGCAGGCAGTACCAAGTGCCAGAGGAGACCATATGGCAACAAGTCAACATCAAATAAAAATAATGGATCGAGATTTAATGTTCTGTGATAGCCCAAGATCTTTAAATATGATATGCAATCTATTGTATATTTTCTGAATTTTCTTTCTATTGCTGGCCTTATTGCTATTGGCTGGGTTTCAGCTTGGTAACTTAACATGGGAAAATGAGCAGAGAGATAATTAGGGAATTACATATATTGGAATCCCAGGTCTTTAACAGGGAGGATTTTGTTCTAAACACTATAACCATGTTCACTTAATGGTACACAAAGATGATAAATTAGTCAACCTGAAAATCAAGTAAATCAGAGTATGAGTAAGAGAGAAAGAGAGTAGGAAGAAGATGGAAAGTAGGAGGGGGAAAGTGAAGCAGAGAGAGGAAAGGAGAGTAGGAGGAAGGGAGAGAGAAAGACAAAGGCAGAAAAAAGTCAGATAAAGACAGAGACAGATGCACACAGATACACACAGACAGAAAGAGAAAAAGAGCGAGAGCGAGAGATGGAGAGAAGGAAGAAGGACGAAAGGAAGGAGAAAAGGGAAAGGGGAAGAAGGAAGGAAAGGAGAAGAGAGAAGACTTAAATAGAATTGAGTTAGTCCTGGAGTCAGAAAGTCTTAGGTCCAACCCCTAACTCTGACAAATACTAGGTGTATAAATGTGGCTGCCAGGCACTCTTCCTTCCTTCCTTCCTTCCTTCCTTCCTTCCTTCCTTCCTTCCAATTCTCTCTTCTTCATTTCTTGCCTATCCTGTTTCACCCTCCAACTTTTGCTTTTCACAGCACCTCATTTTCCTGCTTCCTCTTTCTCTAAATCCTTCTTCTCTGTCTCTTGGCTGGATTTTTCTCCTCCATTTCTCATCTTGAATAGGGCTTTCCCTCTCAAGGTGTTCTATTTTTTTCTTGATGCACTTTCTCTTGATGACTCCATCCACATCCTTGACCTCATTTACATGTTCTTTGAAGGTAATTATCATATATTTATATGTATGTCTATATTCATGCATACATCTCCATTCTCAACCCCTTCCAAGAGTCTTACCCTTGAATTTGCAAATGCTTCTTGGTTATTTCCATTGCAAAGATCACTGGCACTGGAGTAAAAAAAATATATTTATATATGACTCAAGTTCAAGTGAAGTGCATTGGATAATCACTCTAGAGTTGGAAGAGACATTAGAGGCCATCTATTCCACCTTCCTTCAGAAAAATTGTGACTTGACTAAAGTCACACACACATAGTAGAAAAATTGGGATTCAAAACCAATTATTCTAATAACAGATTTAGGGGCCTTTCTTTTGAATTACACTTAAATTACACAACAAGTAATTTCTCAGTTTTTCTCTCTTTAAAATGAGATGTTTTAAATGAATAATAAGATTGTATGGAAAGTGCTCTGTAATCTTTAAGATATTATAAAATAGGAGTTATTAATATTATTATGCCCTCTTCTGTTGGTCTCCATCTTTCCAGCCACCCAGGCACCAAAACTTGAGTTGATTAGTTGCCCATATTTTACTAGTTTTAATTTCAGACAGCTCTCCTTTTTCTCCATTGTAGTCATTTATGTCTGTTTGATCTAATTTTTGTTCTTAAGACTATCACACTCTTTTCAATATAAATAGTGGAATTTCTTGGATAGAGAGTGAAAGGACTAGGCTTCAGATTCTGGGTTTTTTTTTTTTAGATTCTGTGTTTTGATACTATTTTTGTGACCTTGGCTAAGCTCTCTAGGTCTCACTTCCCATATCTGCAAAATGAAGGGGTAGAATAAAAGAATTCTATGGTTTCTTCCAATTCTAAGCCAGTGAAACTGTGCTTTAATCACTCAACAAATAAAACTTAACTTCTTGGAATGACTTGCCTTTGTTAGACATGCAACAACAACCCGGAATAATCACTTTTGAAGATTTGTCCTGTGGCTCTAACCCGGATGCTGGTATGTTGATGACTATCATAGGACCAAAAACTCTGCAAGCCCATAGGAGCATGTGTTTCCATTAAAACATTTACTGGTAAACAAGCAGCATTAGTATTCAAAATTTTTCTATATATCGGAGATTGATTAGTTATATTATGTCTTTGGGGAAGCTAAGAAGTATAGTGAATAAAGCATTAGATTTAGAGTCAGGAAGACCTGATTTCAAATTCAGTGTGTGACATTTATTAGCTGGGTGAGTCTGGGTAAATCACTTCACCCTGTTTGCCTCAGTTTCCTCATTTGTCAAATTAGTTAGAGAAGGAATGGCAAAACACTTCACTATCTTTAACAAGGAAACCCCAAATGGGCCCATAAAGAGTTGGACGTGAAAGAACAACTACATCATATCCTCTGATGCACTTGGATGAAATATACATGAATTTTATGTTCAATTTTGCTTTCAGTTGTTAGTTGTATAGTGATCATAGCTATTCATTTAGGTCTTATTAGCTGCTAAATATTGGGAGAATAAGCAAGAGAGCCCTTTAATCTTTCCAATGCTTGGAATTTGCTTCTAAAAGTTAGAGGAGAGGATCTCCTCTATTAGTTCAAAGTCCTTATTTTCATAGATGAGGAAACTGAGCCCAAAGAGATTGTACGACTTGCCCAATGTTACACAGTTAATAAGCAGATTAACAAAGATTTAAATTCAGGTTCTCTGACTTTAGATCTGGTCCATTATAACTACCTCAAAAACAATCACATACCAACTTTACAGATTGTCAGTAAAGATCATTGCATTCTAAATTGTGAATGTTGTCACTTTAGAATTCATATTTTAAGGCATATGCTTTAACATATGTACCTATTTTTATGTTCTAAGCAAATACCACAAACATGTTTTCTGTCTTAGCTTTACCAGAGTAAATGTTAATTTCTTCTCCCATTAATAAAATTTTGCATACAGGTATCCCAAATTTACTCATCATAAATACTTTTAAGCCTCCTAGCTCCTTCTAAAAAATTATACTGTAAAACAGATGAAATCAATGCAAATCATATTATAAATAATTATTCATCTTGACAATCCTTTATTGGCAGGATTAAATAGCAACACCTGGCTAATGAGTATAATAGCTGATGTTTCTTTAGGAGTTATTATTATTTTTTAACTGCACCTGTGGCACAATCAATCTAGGCAATTCCCAGTGAAGAATGTCTCTTTACCAGTGCAGATGATCACTTTCTCAGCAACTTCCAGTCTTCAAGAATTACTCAGGACAACTTGAATTTACATATGTTGCTCAGAATAGCACAGAGATTAAGTGTAAGGGGTAGGATTTGAATCCAGATCCCCCTTATTTTAAGCTTAAGTCTCTATCCATTTCCTCTCACATAGGACTTTAAAGTTGGTAAATTCTTTTCCAGGTATTATAATTTTGTTTGAGTCTCTCAAAAATTCTTTGGAGAAAAGTGATAGATGATTTTAAAAGCATAAGGAGCAACTCCCCACATCCAGAAAGTTTTCCCCACTATTTAAGTTGAGATGATATCATAGAGAAGTTAAGTGAATTGCTTATGGATGTACAGCAAAAAAAATAAATTGAATTTGGTACCAGTTCTCCCTGGTCTCCAAACCCAAGTTCTTTCCATATATTACATCAAGCTACATGGTTTCTCCAGTTTTGATGAAAAAATAAAGACCGGATTAAATGGGAGGGCACTGTTATCATTTGTGCTGAAACTAAATTCACTTAATAAATAGATTAACTCTTTTAAAAAAATGCTTCATATTTTTGATAATAACACTGTTTAGGATGGAATCTTAAGGGGTGCTTAGTATTTTCTTGAAAAATGTCAATTTATCTTAATCCTCCTACTGACCATTTCTATTGGACTCATCCTTGGAGTTCCATTTGTCTCCTTTCCAATAAAATTAGTAGGGCAAGACCCAGGAAAAATTACGTGCTATGTTATATTTTGTACTTTAGAATTTCTATTTTCTATCTTTGGAGCTGAAAGTGTTTTAAATAGTTTAAATTTTTCAACCAAATTACCTCTTCTTTTTCTTGATGTGAAGAACTCTTATTTTATGTGGTTTTCTTCACCACTTTCACCCCCAGAAAATTATAAAGTGGCTAAAGATGAAAGTTTCCTTTTTAGTCTAGAATAGAAAGCAACTTTGTAAGGGCTAGGAGAAATCTAAAAGAAATGTTACACCATATTCTTCCCAGATTTAGGCAAATTGTCAGTCTAACTCCCACAAACAAGCTATAATTATCATTGGAAAAAAAGCATAATTTAGTTTATGGAACTGCTGACAAAAAGGCCAGACATCATTCAGCAAAATGGTTTTTGTTGACCTAACTCTCATAATACCATGTACCTTTAATCACTTTTTCATGGGGCATTCTTAATTCTTTGTTTTTTTTTTTTTTAAGTATACAATAATGTCTTTATTCTTTATCTCAAGAAAAATTCCATCTCAAAATTCAATGAGAATGGGACTCATCAAGCATTTATTGGTAAAGAATTATATAGTAAAAATCACCAACATATTACAGTCAAACATTACTATAACATAATTCAGCATTATGAATCAACTAGAAGAACAAATTAAGGATGAGGTAAGCAGGTAAGTGCCCCAGCTTTTCAAAGTTGAAGGCACATGAAAATTTACAAAATATGCCTTACTTTCAGGACTTTTCTATTATGATTCCACACAATTACCGTCTACAACCACCCCATCTCCTGCCTTTGTTCTCCCTTTTACGTGTTGTCTCCTTCCATTAGATTTGCAGGGAGAGACGGTATTTCATTTTGCCTTTCTTTGTATACTCTTTACTTAGCACAATGCCTGACACACAGGAAACAACTAAAAAAGACTTGTTAACCTATTAAGTGACAGATTTGAGGTTTAGACTACAAAGCTAATGCTTACTGCCCTTTCACATGGAACCGTCTGGTTCAAAATGGAGATGGGCCCAAAAAGGGGAAGCACTTTTGCATTTAGAAAAAAAAAACAGCAATTAAATCAGCTGGTAATGGCTTTAAAATACTGTTTTTTACATTGATGAAATAGTTGGTGCCTAAGTGGCAGGAAAAGAACTTGAGTAAAATTTTCTAGATTTTGTGCATAATATTTGCAAAAAGGACACCAAGAACTATGGCACAAATATAAAGTTTTAAATTAGTTTATAAATCATATAGTCTCTTTGATGGTTTAAAGAGGCCAAAAATAATTTTATGTGTTAAAAATTGCGATTAACACTTGTCAGAGATAGATTGTTTGACAGATATCTGAAAACTATGGAATAGGTATAAGTATAGGGCACTGCGGTCCCTCAACTAATTTGTGTGTGATTGTTGTAAGACTAAAGAGGATTAAATTTACAAAGCAAAAATATGATAAATTATTTGGAGATTGAGATTACTAAATAAAGACTGTTGACAGTAACCAACAGTAGTAACATCTGCCTTAAAAGGTAATTATAAACATTTATTAGATGTCTATGATGTGCCAAGCACTGTATTAAGCACTAGAGGCATGAAAAGAGACAGTTCTTGCCCTCAAGAAACAGAGCATAAAGACAAACTTTTGCAGATGATTTTTGTTTACTATGAACTGATTGGTTAATGCACCACCCTGGTGAGTCAAAAAATTGGCTGGGCTTGTCTGCCTTGACCAGTAAATGACCCTGAGTTATTTTGCATTAAAATTTGATTATCACAAGCTGATTTTTAATTGAAGCATCTTCATGAGTGAATTGCTTGCTGGGTTAACTTTTTTTTAATTGACCATCGAGAACCATCTTGATGTCCTTGAAGTTTTTGCTTTAAAGGGAATTGCTAAGGAAATGAATAGTACCATCACAGAATCTTTTTTAAGGGTGATTATGAGATGAAAGAATTTGTAAGTGTTTTATTGACTTGAGAATGCAAGAGAAGAAGATTTGCTTAGGAAAAGTAATAAGAACAGAATGGCAAGCATTATCTTTCCCTAGAATGGGAAGTTAGTTGAGAAGCAGCTTTGTATAGTGCAGATGTTCCTGAATAGTCATGATATTAAAACTGAAATTCCAAGTTGTGAGTTGCTGAGGTCACAGAGTTTTCAGCACTTCTGGTTCCTTGATTCATTCCCATCCATGTGTGTGCACACTTTCCTTCATAAATAGTGAATATGTTGGTAGGCAAATGTCTGAGGCTTGTTCATGAATTGGGATGTGTTTATTATTCTGGTGTTCCAGTATATTTCAGTTTCATACCAGAGTGTATTGAAATATTATTTTTTTGCCTCATTGTTAAGTAAATGATGTTGTTTAATATCCCAGGAACCAAGATTGTGAAGTACAGGCAGCAACCCAGATGAAATCTCTCAACTTTCCCCTTCAAAAAAACTTTAAAATCACTCCTTGAATCAAGTTTTGGAGTGGCAGAGCCAACAACACATCAAAGAGTGTTTTCTAGCATAAGATAACTTACAATTCTGTGTCATGTTGGTTGGGTCTAGACAAGAGTCCAACAGTAGTATCAATGGTGGACTTTGGAGGTGACCAAAACAATGGTGGCAGCAGCAAGAGCAGCAACAGCTTTCAGAGATTTTACTCCATAGTCAATAAGGGGATTTGGCAATTTGTTTGAAAGAGATTAGAGGGGATCCCTTGCTGGAACTGGAAACAGTTGGTGATCACTGGCAATTCTATTGTTCATACAGAGCTCTGGTTTGTAGTTCCAGAGCAGAAAAGATTGCTCATGATTGGTCACAAGAGGAACCAAGGCCCGGTCATATTTCTGAGGAGAGACAACAATAGTCCTTGTAACTATAGGGAACCGATGCCTCTTCCTGGAAAAAAGATCAGGACACAGACCAGGAGAACAGTGACCATACCTCTCCAAAGATCACACCATCTGGGAAGCAATAAAATTTGCAGATTCCCAGAACCCAGCTTTGAGAATAAGAGCACAAAAAGTCTGAAGCTTGAGGATTGCCCCTCCACTCTCAGGTGAGCTGAGTACAACTTTAACGTATAATTAAAAATAAAGAACAAAGTCTGGGAAAATTCATAAAAAGCTACTATCGTGGTGGGAAGACTAAATCATAAACTCAGAAAAATGATAATGTGAACACAGCTATAACCAAACCCTCAAAGAAAAATGCTAACTGGACACAAGTCCAACAAAATTTCTAAAAGAGTTAAGAGGATAAGAGTGATAGAGGAAAAAAAAATTGGAAAATAAATGAGAATGAGAAAAGAACATTATGAAAAGGAATTAATAGCTTGGAAAAAGAAGTACAAATATTCACTGAAGAGAATTCCATAAAAATCAGAATTGGCCAAAATAATTCCTTAAAAATTAGAATTTTAGTGAGTGGAGCAAGTAGAAATTGATGACTCTGTGAGACATCAAGAAACAATAAAATATAATCAAAAGAATGAAAAAAAGAAGATATTAATCATCTTATAACTGACCTGAAAAATGATCATGGAGAGACAATTTAAGAATAATTGGATTGCCCAAAAGTTACAATAAAGAATATTGTATTTCAAGAAATTATCAAAGAAAATTGCACCAATTATCATAGAAAGCAAGTTTTCATCTTGAGATGAAACTCTCAGGAATATTAAAGCTAAATCCCAGCACAAAAGAGAAAAACGTCAAGTAGTTAGGAAAAAAATGATTCAAATATCATGGAGCCACAGCTTTTGCATTAAAAGAGTGGAGGGCTCTGTATATAATTAAAAAATGCCAAGGAACAAGACTTACAAAGAACAAGAATTACTTACCAAGTAAAACTGAGTGTAATTCTTCAGGAGGAAAATGGATATTGAATGAAATAGAGAACTTTCAAGCATTTCCAATGAAAAGGTCAGTACCTTTATACTCAGACACAAGGAAAGAAATACATGAAAGAGTAATCAAAAGGGACTCAATTAAATTGTCTACCTTTCTATATGGGAAGATGATACTTATAACTTCTATGAACTTTATCATTATTGGGGAATTAGAAGGATTCTACATAGACAAAGGGAATGGGTATGACTCAGTTGTATATCAATGATTAAAAAAAAGTTTTGTGAAAGAGAGATTCACTGGAAGAAAAGGTAAGGGAGAGGAAAAATGGGCAAATTTTCTCATATAGAAGAGACATGCAAGGAAGAGCTTTATAGTTGGGGTAAAGAGAGGGGTAGTGTGCAATGTTTGAAACTCCTTGTTATTAGGATCGCTTCAAAGTTGGAAAACTATATATACACACTCAATTGGACATAGAAATCCATCTTACCCAATAGAGAAATAAGAGGAAAAGAGGAAAAGAGACTTGGAAAAAGAAAATAAAAGGGAGTATTGATTAAGGAAGGTAGTGGTCAGAAGCAAAACAAACTTTTGTGGAGTGGCGAGGGAAAAAGAGAAGAATAAATACAAGAAAATAGAATGGAGTAAAATACGTAGTAATCATAACTGTGAATGTCAATGAGATGAATTTAACCATAAAATGGAAGAAGAAATAGATTAGAAACTAAAATCCAATAATATGTTGTTTATAAGAGACATATTTGAAACAGAGAGGCAAATGAAGAGCAGAATCTCTAATGTAATGGCAATCATGATCTCAGAATACAACAGCAAAATACATGTAATTAAAAAGATAATTGGGGAAATTGCTAAAAAGTACAATAAGATCAGATTTTTTTTTCTGAGGTAATTGGGGTTAAATGACTTGCCCAGGATCAGACGGCTAGGAAGTGTTAAGTGTCTGGGTCCAGATTAGAACTCGGGTCCTCCTGACTTCAGGGCTAGTGTTCTATCCACTGCATCACCTACCTGCCCCAAGATCAGAAATTCTTAAGGGTAAATTTTTCTGATAAAGATCTCCACACAAAAGACTGAATCAAATTTATAAAAATAAGACCCATTCCCCAATTGATAAATGGTCAAAAGTTATTAACAGGCAGTTTTTGGAAGAAGAAATCAAAGGTATCTAGATTCATATGAAACAATGGTCTAAATCACTATAGATTAGAAAATGAAAATTAGAGAACAAAATATCATGAAAGAAAGAAAAGATAGATAATAATGATTATAATCCTCTTCTATTATTATGTTTGCTTTCTTGAAATGGAAAATACTTGTTGCATATTTTGAATTCTCCATGATATTTTGCTAGGCACATTTAATGTTTTGTTTTTTTTTCTTTGCTGTCTTCCTCCTATTTTTATTTCCTATTTTGTATTTAATTTTAAATAGCGAAATACTTTTAAAAAGTGCAAATTAAAACATTTTTGAAGTTTTCACACCTATTATAAATGACACATGCTGAAGGTGATGAGAGAAAATAGGTAGACTAACAAATTGTTGGTGAGTTGTGAACTGGTCTAATCATTCTGAAGAACACTTTGGGACTATGTACAAAGGACTAGAAAATTGGATTCTTTATTTAGTAATATCTCTACTAGGTCTGTACCTTAAAGAAATCAAAGAAACAGGAAAAGAAACTGTATATGAAAAATATTTATAGTAACTCTTTTTGTGGTGTAAGGAACTGGAAATTCAAGAGATGTCCATCAATTGGGGAATGACTGAAAAACTTGTGGCATACAATTATAATAAGATATTATCATGCTATAAAAATTATGTAGAAAGTGGTTTCAGAAGGAAAAGAAAAAACATGGCAAGACTTATATGAACTGATGCAAAGGAAAACAGAAAATATGAATATCATTGTGCATAGCAACAGCAGTGTTGTAATGATGATCAACTATGAAAAACTTGACTACTTTAATCAATGCATTTATCCAAGATAATTCCAAATTAATTTTGAAAATATGCTGTCTCCAGAGGGAGAACTGATAAATTCTGAGTGAAAGTTAAAGTGTAATTTTCTTGCTTTTTATTTATTTATTTTTTGAGTTTTTTGTGATATGATTAATATGAAAATGTGTTTTGCATGATTTCACATCGATCATTTTGTTTGCCTTTTCAGTAGCTGGTGGAGTGATTGGAGGAAGGAAAAAAAATGAAACTTAAAATTTAAAAAGTGAAGAATTTAAAAATACATATTACATTTTTTAAAAAAAATTAAAGATCTAATATTTTGTTGTTATGAATTTAAGCATTTATGTAAATGGCAGCATACCTCTAGAAGCACTATACTAGTGAGTAGGGAAGGTATAGTCTTCCCAAAACAGACATACCCCCAGGATCCTGAAAGATTTTGAGAGTTACCCTGTGGTGAGTTTTCCTCTCTCACACCTGCAGTATGCAGGGATTTGTACCATAAGAATCAGAGAAACTAATCAGAACCAATGTAATAGTATACCCAAATTGTAATGACATAGATTGGAAGGAAAAAAAAAGAACCTGAATGTTGTGCAATGATAACCATCAAACTTGAATCATAAGAGACAAGAAAATCAACTCCCTTTCTTTTTTGGTAGATGAGATAGCCTATAGTGTGTAACCCCATATTCTATCAGAGTTGGTTAATGTATTACTTAGTTTTGTTCAATTACCATTTTCCTCTTTTTTATTCTTTGTTATTAGGGATGGTTAGGTGGAAATAGGAAAGGAGCGGGATATATTCAGAAACAAAGGTAATGCAAAAAGAAAACTAATGATTACACTAATACAGGGAAATCTTAGACAGACACATGGATTTATGAGGCAGATGGGAATGTTTTTTTTTTTTCAATATATAGTCTTAGATACATGGGAGACACTGATATATTTGTTATCTTGCCCAGTGTAGGGAGCACTTGTTAGAGGTAGTATCTTCATTTTTATTCTTTCTGAGGTTCTGAGAATCAATTCCACACAATGAATGCGCCATTATTTGATGCAAGAAATGTTCATAAATGAAAGTTTTATTTTTATAAAGAAATAGAGGTAAGAGGTTTTCTCATCATTCCTCCATGTGCCTTATATTGTAGCCAATTATCTTTCTTTATTCACTACTTTGATTTTTTTTTTCCTTATCCAATATGCTGTGACAATGACCTACCCATCCATCATCCTAGTTTAGGAAAGCAATTCTTGTAATTTATAAACATCCCTGTCAGTTTGTGGGTGACCAATAACTTAGCTGGCTAGTTCAAGCAGACCTAGACCATTGATTGAGAGCATATGACAAACTAAAGGACACCTATATTTTAGTCCAGCTTCTAAGAGAAAGCAGTGGCTCATTACTGGTATTGATTCCATATACATGTCACTGCTGGTAAATACCTTTTCTGACAATATATTCCTAATGAAATTCTGAGAGATATGACAAGCCTGTCATTAACCTTTAGAGCAACAGTTATAGGTAGGACCAAGATTTATTCTTCATAAAAATGACTTGCCATTTCTATGGATCATTTATCTAAATAATAAATATTAATGAAGTGGCTTTGGACCTTTAAAGGCTAAACTTTCTGAATGCAAGTAGTTGGAATAATTAAGAGAATGATCATGAATTCTTATTCTTATACCTGGAAAAAGGCAAAAATCAAAAATACTTGCTATTAGCACATGAGACCTTTTCATAGAATTCAATTCAGATATGCTTAATTACAAATAAAAGGAAAAAAGTTTTTCATCCTAATTGTATCCTGATGCTCTGCAAGGAAAAAGAGAAAAGAACAGTTTTGGAGAAGTTGAAAATTATTATCTCAGAAGCTCTCATTTTCTGTTTATAATCCTTGCTATTTATGGTCTCCTTCAAGAATCTCAGAACATTTTTACAGATTTTTAAAATAATAGATATTTATATAATATTTTAGTTTTCAAAGAAGCTGATATATTTTCTCACTTCATCTATACAAAAAGGGAGGGACAGATTTTACAAGTATCAGTGATACGTAAGTAATCCATTCATCCTTTTGGTGCCTCAATATCTCCATTTTGTGAAATAAGGGGATTGGATTAGGGACTGTGGTTCCTTGCAGATCAAAATCTATAATCCTCAAATGAATGTTACTCTTTTACTCCCAGGGAAATCAAGTCTCAGAGAGGTTAAGTGACTTGACTATGATTAGAAATAGCCTTGAGTCATGATCTTCTAGGTCCTCAAACCAGTCCTTTAGCTTGTACATGACCCTTCCCCTTCTTCTATTCTTCTGTCAATCCTCTCATTCAAATGTAATCAAACCAGAAATTGATATTATCAAAAATGGATGAAATGGCATTGAAGAGATCAGTATTTTCTGGGAACAGATAATTTTCATTTACAAACTAATAATTGACATTCATAAAGCCCCCCCCCCCCCAATACTGGGTTACTTGTCTCATAAAAGTTACCTACTTTTAACTTGACCTGAATTGTTTTTTGTTTGTTTGTTTTTTGGTTTGGAAAACATAGGATGCATGGAGTCTTTTCTTGGGTTCAACACTGCTTGGCCTTCAGTTTTGTTTTGCTATCCTGTTCCATTCTGACTGGCCCACTCCATTTCTTACAGGAGACCACTTTTAGAGTTTAACTTCATAGGATAAGGATAACTAATTTTAGCAACTGATTAGATGATTTAACCACTCTATCCTCAATCTTTTCAACCTTACGACAGTTCCAAAGTCTCCCCTATGTATACCTGTATTGAATTCCTCCATTCACCAGCCCTCCCATTTTTCTGCAATCGCTGCATTTAATTTGTCTTAGTTTCACTTATGAATAATCTCCCATACTGACATCCCCCTAACAAAAAAAAAGTAGAGGGGAGGGAAAGAACTTAGAGACACCTCTGTTTTTCAAGAATTTTCTCTCATTAAACCATAATCTTAGTATTGAAAGGAATCATAGACGTGATCCAATTAATCCTCAACAAGAGTGTCCCCTCCTTTGTGTTTGATGAATGATCATTGAATCATCCTTACTAGATAGTCATCTGACTACATATGTACTTTTGGCTTTGGGTTTCCAAGATTTTTCTTGAATTATAAGAATTGATTGAGTTCTACCTTTTTTAATTTTTACAGTTGTCAGCAAATAAGTTTTCTGCAAATGAGTAGTTCTGTGGTAAATCAGTACCTCCATTCACTAGTAAAAATTGGGGTTAAAAAGGAAAGTAGCCACATAAAGGGATGTATCCACTCTAAGGTTTCTAGAAACAGATTATTCCTAGTCCTTAGATTCAGAGTTGCTATATACCTCAAACTCTGGTTACAATGTAATCCATGAAAAGAAGGAAGAGTGGAGCAATGGCTTAGCAAGAATGGTGGCTCAGCTTTCCCTGTTTTGTACAGGGAAAAGTCCTATCCATGATATATACTAAGACTTCCTTACTTCCTAAAGAGCTTAGGTTACCGGCATAATGATTCATGGGAAACCAGAGTCACCTGTCACCTCTACATCACATCTATGTTTTGTGCTATTTGACTTTTGTAATTGGTTACAACGACAGCATGGTGAGGACCTTTGGATCAGGAATGTGCTTGCTGATGCCGGTTCAAACCCTCTTAGTGAGAGCTGCTTGTTAAATTTTCAGTGTGAGAATTAGCATCTTGGAAATCAGCAAACCCTACAAGTCAGAGTTTGATTTATGATTTATGATTATTATTTATTATATTTATTAAATATTGTTTGGTTATTATTATTTTTTAGACTTAAGAAAGTAAAGGAAATGTTAATATATATTAAACTTAAAATTATATGATCTTTTAATATGCCCTGCTTCCTAACTCTCCCCAAAAGGTTATCTAACATTTATCAGCATATCCCTGCATAGAATCCCAATGCTTGATTTACCTGAGTTTACTTCTAATCTATAAACAAAGAGACATAAAAGTCTGTTTTCTTTGATCCAAAGTGATACCCTGAGAAGCTGTCAGAGCCCGGTTCAGTACTTATTAATGAAGTCATAAATTGTGGAAATAAAAGGAGATCTTTTGGGCTAGTTTTAGAAATTTAAAACAAAAAAATAGGGAGAGGTGATTAAGAATAGATGTGTAGCTAAGTGACACAATGGATAGGGTACCACCTCTGGAGTCAGGAAGACCTGAATTATAACCTAGCTTTTGACATTTGCTGTACGACCCTGTTCAACTCACTTTATCCTGTTTGCCTCAATTTCCTCATTTGTAAAATGAGTTGGAGAAGGAAATGACAAACCACTCCAATATCTTTTCCAAGAAAACTCCAAATGTAGTCACATAGAGTCAGACCTGACTAATCAATTAACAACAATATTAAGACTAGACAAGCAGGATAATAAATAATTGATAACTCTGTATTTGTATCTGTCTCTGTCTCTCTCTTTATTTTTACCTCTTTTTCCTTTCTTCTCTTCCTCCCTTTGTCCCAGAAAAATGACATTGGGTTCTGTACTTAAGAGAGTGAACACAGGACCTTTAATAGAGGTACTTAAGTTTTTAAGTTTGGGATTCTTTGCATTAATATTAAATTCAATAGGAGAAATACACTTCTTCTAAGGCATGCTCTGATTTTCTCCTCCAAAGTAAAACAGACTATATCAATTCTTCAGAGATCAAAGTTGAAGACTTTCAGGGTTCCTGGTTTCCAATTGTTGTGGCTTAAGCCCCACAAAGAACTGATCGAGTTCTACCTTTTTTAATTTTTACAGTTGTCAGCAAATAAGTTTTCTGCAAATGAGTAGTTCTGTGGTAAATCAGTACCTCCATTCAGTAGTGAAAATTGGGGTTAAAAAGGAAAGTAGCCACATAAAGTAGTCACTCTAAGGTTTCTAGAAACAGATTATTCCTAGTCTCTGGATTCAGAGTTGCTATATACCTCAAACTCTGGTCACAATGTAATCCATGATAAGAAGGAAGAGTTACCTTCTTTCCTTCCTTTTGTTACCTCTTCCTTGTGATAGGAATGAGTGAGTAACTCTCTAGTTCCACTTAATACCAATTAACTTTTTTGTAGGAAGATAGAAGTTACTTTGAAGATATGGCAGGAAGAAAGGTGCAAATAATTTTCTCCTGCTTTTACCACTTCAACCATTTGTGGAAAACAAGCTCAACCTAGCTTAATGTCTATACAGCATTCATCACAACAAATTTGTATCTAGAGTCAACCTAACTTCCTGATGGGTTGCTATCTCAGCTGGCCTGGAGTTCCACACATTAATCTCAAATCCCTTTCTCCTTAGGGAATTCATACTTCACTATGAACCCATATCCTGGAACTTTTTAAAACTCATAAGGTTAGGTAAACTCCATTCCCCTCATCTTGAATGTAAAATAACAAAAACAGATGCAAAGACCCAAGACCCATTTCTTGGGACCATATGACCTCAAGGTGAAGGCCCTACAGTTTCTCCCCATACAATGTGGTCTCTTACCAGATGCTGATGAAAGGACTGACACAAGATAGAAATGGCAGAAGTAAATTAGACCTTGTGAATATCTATGCACCTAAAGTTTCCCATGTACCATGTGGCTAACCAAGCAGATGCAATTGCAGAATATCTAACTAGTCTTTCCAAAGTTTTTCCTTTTCACATACTCCTGTCTTTCCTGTAATCAGGTTTCCCAGTTCTGCATGCAGTACATCAGGTAAGCAGGCTGTGGGGATGTATAATAAATTCAGTGTTATATTCAAAATGATTCTGCTTGAGGAAACCTATTCTACTTTTAGAAAGGTTTCATGTTAGAGAGTCTAGAATTGCCCCCTTGCAACTTCTATTCATTTCCTCATAGTTCTGTCTTCTGAGTCCACATGGAAAAGATTTTTTAAAATACTCACTGAAAGCCAATTTGAATTCTCTACTCTTCAACCCCATCCTCACATGACATGGATTCAAGAGACTTTGCCATGCTTGTTGCTTCGCCTGGACATTTTCCAGTTTATCAATGTCATTCTTAAACCATGTTGTCAGCCAAGCAGGATGCAACACATCTGGAATCTTTATTGCTGGGGTGAAGCTGCTGAATCACTTGAGGTTCAGAATTCTGAGCTACTCTAGGGCTAAAATATACTATACTATGGGACTGAACTTTATCAGGTGTCCACTCTACATCTGATAACAATATGGAGACTCTTCAGGAGCAAAGAGCCGTAAGATTGTACAAGGAAGAGGACATTGTCCTTGGTTGGAAAAATGAATCAGGTTAAAGCTCTACCCATGCTGATGAGTATTGAGATCTGGCCAATGAGTGGCTGCTCTATTTCCAGCATGGGTGAAATAGGGAGATCCACTCTCAAACCAAACAAACAAACTAAAAAAAAAATACCCTTTGTACTTAGAATTGAACACATACAGCAGATGAATTCTACAAGCCACAGTACAAGATTCCTACCTCTTCTTTCTTTTTTAAGAAACTATTTTTTTTCTATTCTGAGCTTAAACATTTCCCAAATGAGCATTTCCCTGTATACACCAGAACCTAGAGGATTTGAAGCTGTGTATCTTTTGTACATCTAGACTGCTTGTACTTTAGAATATGTCAGTGTTATATTCAAAATGATTCTGCTTCACTGAGCTTTCTTTAGAACTTTCTTCTGATTTGTTCTATGCATTTAAATGTATTTCAATGGTCTTCCATTTTATTTTAATATCTCTAATGCTACCTCTGCTTCCTCCCCATATCCTGCTTACCACATAAATAAAGACTTTATAACAAATAAGCATAGGCA
The DNA here is from genome assembly GCF_016432865.1 of Antechinus flavipes. Taxonomy (NCBI): domain Eukaryota; kingdom Metazoa; phylum Chordata; class Mammalia; order Dasyuromorphia; family Dasyuridae; genus Antechinus; species Antechinus flavipes. The sequence goes on along the minus strand of NC_067400.1, from coordinate 12,772,724 downwards.
AGCAAAACAACAATTCCTGTCTCCTGGCATGTCTTCTATACTCTGGTATTCATCCCATCTCTCACAAGATTTGGGTAACATGCTTCATCATTAATACTCTGCAAAGAGGTGGGTCAGTGATATTGCTTTACAACATTACTGCTTTGTTATAAATTGTTCTGTATAAAAGCCCAATGAAAAAATTCTTGGTAATATATTTATTTATTCTATTTTATGGTAAAAAATTATAAAAAATATATTTAGTCCAACATATGCTTTTGTGGAGTTGGAGAAAACATATGTTTTTGATTTTTCATATTCTAGTGACAAACATCATTTTTAAGTCTGTTAGTAGGGCTTGTGACTTGTGAAAAAAATGTAAAATATCATTGTCTTTTCCTTCCTCTACTTCAGCATTCTTGGGTTTTAAATCTGCTATCTTTTTTTGTTCAATCCCTCATGTTTGGAGAGTTTTTCCAATGTTTATTCATTTTTTTCCTAATGTGCTTTGTGTATATTTTAGCACTGTTAGGAGAACGATGATTTCTGACCCAATTTCAATTCTAATACGTTTTTCTCAGAGTTTCATTTCTCTTTTGAACCATTTTGGAATTTCTTGCTGTTGTTTCATGATCGCAGGAAAGTGGCCTGGATTGATTTTGTTTATTAAGTGGGGATTTTTGTATTATTTTACTTCACTTTCCTTTTGCATTTGGTTTTTGTTTTTGTTTTTGTTTTTTGGACTCTTCTTGTTGTCCTATTTATTTTTATTCTTATGATCTTTTCTATTAGTCTATCTCCTTATAAGGTAGATTTTTATTATGCTTTTTCTCTTTAAATTTTAGTGCTTCTCTTGCATTTCTAGTCATTTATTCTGTTTCCCTTACTAATTCTGGCTCCCATTTTCCCTTATAAAACCATTCAGATGCTCCGTGCTGAGCTGCTGAGCATCCTCAGACTCCTTGCATCTTTCTCTCACTTTCTCTCTCTCTCTATATATATATATCTGTCTCTCTGTCTCTGTCTCTCACTTTGTCTCTCTCTTTCTCTTTGTGTGGTGATGGTGCTGATGATGGGGTTGATCAACCTGGTCTGGATTCTTGTCCAGAGAAAACTCTGGAAGATCAGAGAATTGTTCTTAACTGGATTGCCAGTCCTTTTTTTTTTACACCAGCATTGGATGTTTTTGTGGAGTTGGAGAAGACTTTTGAGAGTTCCTTGGACAGCAAGGACAACAAATCAGGCAATATTTAAAGAAAAATAATTAAGACTATTTACTGGAAGATCAAATACTGAAGCTGAAGCTTAAATACTTTTGCCATATAATGAGAAGATAGGACTCATTGGAAAAGACCCTGATGTTGGGAAAGATTGTAAACAAAAAGAGATAAGGACAGCTGAAGAAGATATGGCTAGACAGTGTCATGGATACAATGAACATGAACTTGGACAGATTTTGAGAGACAGGGAGGATAGAAGGACCTTGACTAAACACAGATGCTCTCCTCCTCTCTACTTTTTATATTGTCTTCTACCCTCTCCCACCCAAGAAAAATCCCACTCTCAGCTTATTCTCCCTAACTTTGGCTATCAGAATCAACGTATGCTACTTTTTTTGAGTCTAAAAAATGGTTGCAGCTGAATCATTGCTGTGGAGGGAGCAGACAGGGAGCATCATAGCATCCTAGCCAGACTGCATCCAAGGCTGATGAGTTGGCTTGCACTTGCCTGTGACTAGTGCACAGTAGGATGATGACACTATGTGGGAGTGTTGAGTTCTCTAGTCATCTCTAAAATGAACTAGTTGGACCAGATGTCCTGCTCGGCTCCAGATCTATGATCTCAATCTTCTGATGTTATTTTGAGAAGCTTAATCTTACAAAGTTTTTCTACCTTTTTGGATACAAATCCAGATGTTCTTACCCCTATTCATAGACCAATTGAAGTAGAAGTAGAATAAACATCAAAGATCATTTTACAGAAGAGGATACTGAAACCCAGAGAGGGAAATTGTCCTAAATTATACAGGTAGGAAAATCAGAAGTGAGATCTGAATCCAAGTCCTTTGTTTCCCAGCCCTTGATCTCTTCACTTTAAAATTTCCACTACATTTCAGTTTTAGATAGACTATGCTTTCCAATTCCTCTTTCTGAAGCTTTTATTTTGCCAATGATTGACCCAAAGCATACCTTCTGCCATCTTATCAGATATACTTTAAAAAGGAAACCAACAAAGGGTCGATGAAACAACTGCTTAGTATCTACAGTGATCTTTATTCATTCCTCTTTAGACTAGAGCCATGGTATAATACCATATTTAAGGGCAAGTGGCAGAATAAGATAGAAAAAGAGACAGGAAAAATGGTCAGAGGGATAGAAAAGGAACCATGAAAATGGAATGCCATAGAAGCCAAGGCAAACACAAGTGAGAAAGCATAATCTTAAATGACTCTTTCCTTCTACATTTGGAAAAGGGACTAATTATAAATTATCACGTGAAAAAAATTGAATTCTTTAGCTTACTGTTTATTCTACTGGTTGTTTGGCCTAAATTCTGGCTCGTTACCACTAGCCTGCGAACAACAAATGTGGTTTACTTTAGGTAGTCCCAGTCTGAAGTGAAAAATTGGACACCTAAATAATATCTCGCTCCAATGAGGCTTTTGCGGATATTTATCATTGACAGAATAGGCATTGAGTAACTGTCAGAATCTAGAATTGTATATGGAAGGCACTTCAAAGAATCTACAAAAATCAATTGGAAGAACAAATAAAACAGTCCGGACTCTACGGCACACAATTGGCAAGCTTTGATTGAACTGACCAGCTATAATTCAAGTAAACAAATATATAACCCTGGTCTGTTTCTATCTAATCCTCAAACAAATAGATGCTGGATACTTGGTATTTAGCAGAAATATTCTAGATATCATTTTTAATATTGTCCTAAGTCTCTTGTTCTGTACTTGAGATAGTAGAAACATCAGTAGAAAATCAGAAGTGAGATTTGAATCCAGATCCTTTGTTTCCCAGCCATTGATCACTATAAAATTTCCTTTGTTTCCCATTCATTGATTTCTTCACTATAAAATTTCCACTAAGTCTTAGTTTTAGACATTATATGATTTTCAATTCCTCTTTCTGAAGCTTTTTATTTAGAAGTATTCAGGTAAGTTCTTGTTCTTATAATTAGATTTTGAGAGTTTCAAGGGCAGACATTATTATTTTTTTAATGTATCTACAACACTAAACACAGTATCTGGCACATAGTTAGTCAATAAATCTTTATAAATACCTTGGGAACTGTGCTAAGCACTGGGGATATAAATGAGAAAAAAATACTGTTTTCCTCATCAAGAAGGTGATCTTTTAATGGGTAAAGACAACAAACAAAAGGAAGCTGGGGAGGCGGTCACTGACATGGGATCATGATGAAGAATTACAACATTAAGTGAACTCTGGTGGGAAATGAAGAGATGGTTGGTCTGAACACGCTTTTAAATAGAATTTGGGAAAGAGCCCCTCGCTCTGCTCTCCAATCAGAAGGCCAGAAAGTGCTGAGGTGGGGCAAATAACAAGGCTTTCTATGGGCTTATTGATTTGATTTGACTTGTCCTGGATCCCTGTTGTCTATCTCAAGTACAGAACAAGAGACTTAGGACAACATGACAGTTGTCCAATCATGTCTGACTACACGGACAAGTCCATGGGATTTTCTTGGCAAAGATATTGGAGTGTTTTGTCATTACCTTCTTCAGGTTATTTTTTATAGATAAGAAACTGAGGTAAATTGGGATTAAATGACTTGTCCTGGGTCACACAGCTAGAAAATGTCTAAATCTGGATTTGAATTTATCTTTCTGATTCCAGAGCCAGTGATCTATCCATTGTACCACCTAGCTGCCCCAAAATCTGAAGACTTAGATATGCGCAAAATTTTCCAGAATCTATGATTATAATTGCAAGCACCTGGCATTTATATGCTGCTTTAAAGTTGGCAATACAAATTATACTTCATCTCACTGATCTTCACAACAATCCTGTTTGGCAGGTGCTATTTTTATTTCTGTTTTAACAAATGAGGCAACTGAGGTTGAGAAGTTAAATAACTAGCTCAGGGTTACAGTGAGAGAAATTATCTGAGGTATATTTGAAGCTTCCTAAATCTAGATCCAATGCTCTATCCATTTAGCTGCTCAAGTGATTTCAAGAGCCTTAATAATGTCTATAGTACATCAACTTCACAGGTTGCTGTATCTCATTTACTTATTCATCAGTCTTTTAATGATTAGTCTTTCCGACCTCCCTAAGACCAAGGCTTCTTAAACTTTTTCTACTTGCAAACCCTTACCCAAGAAATTTTTATACCACGTTACCTATAGAGGTACACAAAATAGGTACAAATCAAACATTTACTGATAATAAACTATAATTTTAGAACCCCCACATGACCCCATATCACTACCTATAGTTTAAGAAGTTTGTCAAGCAAATATCGCTTAGACAACAATTTCTCATTAGGTCATAACCAAAGACATTTTAATTTAGACCTTGTATTCCACTGGGGAAGGTATTCTAAAATCCCTATTCACCAAGTTGTCATGCTGAGACATCAAAGGACAGGCCTGACTCTTTAGATTAAATGTGTTTTTCAATGGTGACAGTCTTTGTGGATATTTGAAACGCGTCATGTAGAAGAGAGATTAGATTTGTTCTACTTGGCCCAGAGGGCAGAATGAGGAGCCATATGCAGAGGCTATGAGAGACACACTGAGGCTTAACATCATGAAAAACAAATTAACAAACAAAAAGCTTTCTAATAATCAGAGCAAGCATTCTCAATCCCAGCATGTCTAGGGAAACTAGGCAAAAATAGATGGGAGTATTTGGTAAATTAATCTATTATACTAACAAAACATCTCAAAATTATTAATTAATATATTTATGGATTAGAGAGAGAATGACTTTATAGTACAAAACATTATGTATTTTTAAAAAATTTCTTTATAAAATTACTTATTTTTTGTGTATGTTCATGTGAATGAACCCTACAATTTATTTGCTTTCATATTGAATAAGGGATTGGATATTTACTGAGAAGTAAGGGATTATGGGGATTGAAAAGGCCAGAAATCTTTGAATAAGAGAAATCCCAAAGCAGAATGGGATTTCTCTTCACAATGACTCTTGATGACTACTTACTCAGTATGATGTGGAGTTCTAGTTCAGTTGTGGGGTAAACCAGATGACTCCCAAGGCCCCTTTGGACTTTAACATATGAGCCTGTGATTCTCTTATTTGTCAGTAGTGAAATGGGAAGTCAGTTGCTCCTTTGATGTGAATATTTCACCTTGGAGTCATCCAAAGAGAATTCTGTTGACTAGGACAACGGAAGCCATAGATTCAGGACATTGGAGGCCATTCCATTTTCTTTCTCACTTAAGCCAGGCATTGTATGGGACTCCAGTGGGAAGTGTCCTAGAATGTTGGTGTTTTCCAGGCTTTTCAGTCAGATGACTTAAAATTCAGAGAGCAGAGAACTTGCTTGGTATTACATTGCCAAGATGTAGTTCTTGAATTCAGCCCTTCTTGGCTCTGAGGCCCCCTCTCTGTCCTTATATCCATCCTGATGGAGACTAAAATGATTTTGTACATCACAGTAGCAAAGAGAAGCAACATGGTTTAGAAAACAGACACTTGGTCTGAGAGTCATAGAGATTTGGATTCAACTTCTAATTCTTATTTATAATCATTATCTCATTATGAACAATTCACTTAATTCCTGAATACTTTGGGGACTTCCCTGAGATTATAATTTACAATTCATTTATTGAACTAAATTAATGGAGAGATTTCCTCTAAGGTGAATTCCCTACCTTAATGAAACCATTGACCTAGACATCTGCCCTCTGCTTCCCCACTTAAAAGACAAACGATAAAAAAAAACCACAGTAGTATTGACCTACATGTGAAAATTGGCAATACAGAATTTTGTGATGTATCATCTTTTCAGCCTACTATGTCTGCTTGCTAATTTATTATACTGAGTCACTTAACATCCTGGCTGGAGCTGTTTTTGACAAAGTTCTTTATATGAAAACCATTATTCATGCAATGAATAAGGATCCAAATGGCAAGACCATGAATTTGGATTCATGAACCCCTTGGAATAAGGAAATCTCTGATCCCCAGGGGTTCACAGCTCAAGGGCTGGGCACCAGTGGTGATCAGGACTTCTTTTATTTCTCACTTAATAGTATTTTTCCTCAAATACATATAAAGAATAGTTTTCAACCTTCATTTTTGTAAGATTTTGAGTTCCAAATTGTTTTCTTCACTCTTCCCTCATATCCTCTCTCCCCAAGACAGCAAGCAATCTGATATAGGTTATACATAAACAATCATTTTAAACATATTTCCATAATAGTCAAACTGTGAAAGAAAAATCAGAAGAGAAAAACTATGAGAAAAAAAAAACCTCAGCAAAAAGAAGTGAAAAGACTAAGCTCTGATTCACATTCAGATTCCATAGTTCTTCCTCTGGGATATGTATGACATTTCTTGGATCACTGTATTGCTGAGAAGAGCCTGAGTCAAGCCTTCTTAGTTTGGGATGCGTGGATAGATTGCATGGAGCCTGTGAATATGGATAGGGAAGTATCAATATTTAATTCAATATAATTGACTTCCTTTGTAATCTCATGTATTTTATTTTATGTATTTTCAAACATTATTTTAAAAATGAGTTCAGCTACCAAAGGGTGCTTCTCACAAAAAGGTTCTAGTTTAAGTGATATAAAAACCCCATGGAGTTTTTCACTTTATTGTTTCCACTGAGCTAACAAGGAGCTACATGGATGTTTTGTTGAGAAGTTATTTGTCGTTAGGTCCATCTCTGGTCTTTCACTTATAAAGAGAATTGCCTGGGCCAGAGCAGATGGGCCACTTCTCTGTAATGTATATCTAATCTTAAAGAGTTGTCTAAGGAAATGAAAGGTTAACTGATTTGCCAGGAGTCAGGCAACAAGCATTTATCTTGGGTTTACCTTGTACTTTGCACCATGTCAAGCATTGATAATTTTAAAAAAAGGTAACCAGTGTCCTTATGGAATTTATAATCTAGTGTTGGAGGTAAAATGTAAATAGCAATACACAATAAGATTATACATATACACATATATAATACAGTATAAATGAAATATATATATATATAATATTTATATACATGCATATGTGTGTATGTATAAAATATAATGTAAATAAAAGGCCTCTTGCATAAAGTGGGATTTAAAGTAGGCCTCGAAGGAAGTTTGGATTTTAGGTGAGGAGGGAGACCGTTTCATGAATAGGAGGTAGACAAAGTAAAGACTTGGAATTGTGTCATGTCTCATGGGAAAGGAAAGGAAAAAAAAAACAGGATGGCTGGATGTTGGTGAATGGAAGGAAATCAAATATAAAACAAAAACCAAACTAGCAAATACAAAGGGCCCAAGTTGTGAAGAGCTTTAAATGCTAAGAGAAGTATTTTATTTTATTTTATTTTTAAAAGAAATATCTGTATTTTGTTTTTCTTGGTTATATGTAAAATTATATTTAAAATTTTAACATTCATTGTAAAAACTTTTTGAGTTCCCAATTTCCTTTCTCCCTTTTGCCCTCTTTGAGAAGGCAAGCATTTTGATATAGAGTGTACATTAGCCGGCATGGAAAACACATTTCCATATTATCCACATTTCAAAAGAGAACATAGATCCAAAAAAAAAAGCCCAGAAATAAAGTGAAAAACAGTATGCTTCAGTCTACATTCAGATTCTATCAGTTCTTTCTCCAGAGGTAAATAGAATTTTTCATCATGGGTCCTTTGGGATTGTCTTGGATCATTGAGTTGTTGAGAATAGCCAAGTTATTCACAGTTGATCATCACACAATTTTGCTGTTATTGTGTATAGTGAGCTCCTGGTTGTCAGGCAGAGAAATTTATATTGGATCTTTGAGTCCCTGGAGTTTATTGAATTGAGGAGAAAAGGGAGCAGTATGGCTTAATCTGGTTTTTTTTTTTTTGTTTTTTTAGGAAAAATCACTTTGACCTTTGAGTAGAGGAGGGATTGTGATGAGGAGAGAATTGAGACAACTTTGGAACAGTATTTGGCAAGTGTAACAGGGATGGCAAGAAGTGATCAAGATTTAAATAGAATGGTACATGCGTAGTTTGTATTAGAGTTATGGATTTGAATATAGGTCTTCCTGAAGTAAATTCCTGTTCTTGGAATATGGTCTTGGAACTAGTGTTTCCTCCAAATACTTTCTTATTGTACTTCCCCTGTCTGAGCAACTTGACCATCTTTTTTTCTTCTGGAGATTGGTCCATAATACACTTCTCTATGAAATCCTCAGCATCTCTCTCAATCTGCTATTTTATTAGTTGTTCAAGTTTTTGAATGCTGAATGTTCCATTCCATGAGAACAGATTGTAGATTAAACAATGATTTAAAAAAAAAAAAGGATAGTTTTTCAATTAGTTTTCCAAAATAACTTTGGGATATCATGTTTTTGGAGAACAACAACAACAATAACAATAGCAACAACAACAACCACAGATTTGGACTGAACGTGGGTACTTTTCCTGTCTATTGTCTGGTTTCCATGGTGACCATCATGGTACCATCAGCTGTGCCGGGGCTCAAACTGTATGGCGCCCACCCAGACTCAGTCATGACAAAACAAGAGGCAGAATGGGGCGCTCTCCTGGCAGGCACTTACATTTTCCAAAAATACACTGATGACGCCTCTGGAGATGCTGCATCTCTCACCCCTCCTGTCAGTGTCTGTCATACACTTCACCCCACACCCACATGCATTGAAAAATTTGCAAAGTTTCTGTTCACATTCAACTTCTGACTCTTGTAGAAGTTGTTGGAAAAACTAGGAACGGGTACACATGTCAATAAAAAAGTCCCTCCAGTGCCTCTAGAGTCCCAGAAATCCCTGCTGCCAATAATGAACTCAAAGGGTATCAGAGAATTAGAAAGTGGGAATTTTAAATCAGCAGACACCTGGGAAGCTGCTAGGCTTCTTCATAGGTTACTGGACTCCAGTGAGAGAAGATCTGAGTTCAACTACCTTTTTACTCTTGTGGATGAATTTGGAGAGTCTCTGAACTTTCTCAAACTCAGTTTTCTCACCCATAAAATGGGGTTAAAAATAGTATTTACCTCACAGAATTTGGTTGTGAAGACCAAATCAAACAAGGCAATTATATATAAAGCTCTTTGTAAACTTTAAAATCTTAAGTAAATGTCAATTATTATTTATTCTATCTGCTCCTTGAACTAGCTGTGTAACCATGGTTTAGTCATTTAATCTTTCTGTCTCAGTAAAATGGGGATAATAGTACCTATCACACAGAAATATTATGGAAATTGAATGAGATGGTGCATACAAAGTGCTATTCAAATATTATATTATGTAAATGCACATTTTTGTTATTAGACTAGAAACCAAGGTTTTTTTATTCACAGTTTGTATTAAGATTAATGTAAGCTTATTGAGGGAGAAGAAATACAGTGTGTCCAATATCCTCATTTGTGCATTTTTTAGAAAATATAAGCACCTATCAGGAGAGCTTATTTCTGTCTTTTTCTTTGTCCTGACTGAATCTGGGTGGGTGCCATATAGTTTGGATCCCAGATGATGTGACAGTGGTCACCACAGAGACAACAGGGGAAGTGACCACTTTCAGTTCAAATTCAAGAGTTTGTAATTGTTTTCAGAAAAATGATACCCCCAAATGATATGTAAGACTGGAGAAACCAATAGAAAAGCTGACTATTAAAAAAAAACCCTCTAATTTAAATTTAATTTAATTGTTATTTATTTAATAATTTATATTAATTTATTTAATTTAAATTATTTGTTTAATAATTTGATGATTAATTATTTAATTTAAATCAAATTCCTTTAAAATGGACAGTTCAACATTCAAAAACTTGAGCAACAAATAGAATAGCAACATAAAAATGAAATGGGCCTCTGCCCTTATGGAGCTTATATTCCACTGGATGCTTAATTAATGTTTTTGAATTGGATTGAATCTCATTGGGTCTCTCTGCCTGCAATTCTATGTGAGACTAGCACTTGTTAGATCACTAGCCACACCTATAGAACTCTATAGAATCAAGTGGGTTTTCTAAAGAAGTTGGCTTGCTCTCAAAATGGGCACATTTTGATAAAATTTTATTAGTAAAAACAATATGATACAGACAGATGTGAAAAATAAGTGAAACTGGTTATTAGGTATCATATACAGGTGAAAATTCCACTTGCAGTAATGAATTGTTCCCATTATTTATGTTTTCTAAATTGATGCAGACCAGTTGATGTTGGAATCTTTACAAATTGTTAAGTCATTAGAGTTGATAGAGACAATAATTATCTAATTTAGCATGGTTCAGTATCCTTGATCTAATCTTACAAGATGCTTTGGGTATAATAAGCATTTGTGCCCACTGTGGCACCGCATCTTATGATCTCCTCTAAAGGAGCATCTTTGTCTAGTACCCATATAATTCTTTTGCAAACCTCATTGGCATTTTCTTTAGCCAAATGTCTAGTCATTATTTCTGTTTCTGCATTGTCTCCAATGGTTCTTATTACAGTTGTTTGCAAATGTCCCACAAAATCTGTGAAAGGTTCATTGGGACTTTGCTCTATTTTTGTAAAAGCTTTATTTCCATCTTTCTGTCCAGGGAGAGAATTCCAAGCTTTTATTGCAGCCTTAGAAATTTGCTCATACACTGTTATGGGATAATAAATTTGTTCTGAATTCTCTCTATACTGACCTTCACCAGCTAGTTGGTCAAAAGTGATCTGTTCAATAGCTCCTGTTTGCCTATTGCATTGGGCTTGAATCCTACATAATTCATGATACTCTAAAGGTCACAATAAATTTTGTCCAGGTTCTAGACATGTCGTAGCTATGGATTTCCAGTCATTTGGGGTTAAGATTTCATAAGACAAATTATCTAGTAACATTTTAACATAAGAGGATGTAGCCCCATACAGAGTGCAACTCTTTTTCAAATCTCTAATTTTTTCCAAATTAAAAGGAGTGTATTTTCTCTCTTTTTGACCTGAAGAGTCAAGCTTTTCAATCACAGGATATGCATTTATAAAATCAGATATATCTTCTCTTTCGTTTTTTGCTTTAATTAATGCTTTTTCTAATCTTGTCATATTCTGCCTCTCTCTCTCTCCCTTCTTCCTCCATCCATGAAGGGTTAATTGAGGGGGGAGGGTCATGAGATGTGGAATAATCTAATTCCTCCTGCTGTGAAGTGTCACACTCAGAATTATAATTAACTCCATTCTCATCTGATTTGTCCTCCTTTTCACCTAGTAAAGTTGGCACTTCTCCCTCCTGCACTTTCTTTTCCTTCATTCTAACACTTAAATAACTTCTTATAGCCAATTGTATTAAATTGTATGTATTAAGTATGTCTTTGGAAATTGAGTTAAGTCCCTTTTTATTATAGAATTGACAAAGATCCTCTCCTACTAATTCCCATTCATCTAGATCCAATTCTTTTTCCAGAGAGAAACAAGAACATATGTTCTTTACAGTTTCTAAAAGTTCAATGATCTGCTGTAAAATTATAATTAAACCTTGGCTTTCCATAACTTTGACAATGCTCTCTAAACATTTTCCTTGAATAGAAACAGAAGGCTATTTTCTAAACATCTGTCCCATCTTAGCTGAGATTCTACTTTAACTCTTTTAACAAAATTTCTTTGTTGCACTCACCCTAATTTCTGGGTTGAAGAGACTTTTCCACTGGAACAGGATCACAGGCTTTTCCACTGGATCAGGATCTGAATCAGCCCCATGTTGGGCACCAAATGTGATGATCGCGTATTTAAAATCAGCTGGAGTCAGGAATTTAGGTTAAGGGAAAAAATCTTCACTCTTTATTCTCAGTAAAGGTGAAGAAGGATTGCGATAGCAATATGGGCAGACAGGAAGCCAGCTAGCAGAGGGGGATTGGAGGTGAAGGGTGGTCGCGATAGCAATGCGAGCAGCTGTGTCAAGACGCCAACCAGCAGTCTCTTTCCACTTCCCTTTTCCACCCCCTTGTCTCCACCCACCAAAATCCTCATTTCCTATACAACACATCAGGACTTGCACAAAGAGTGGGAGGGAGCTATTCTTTCTCCAAGCATATATATTAATAGAGTATGGTTCAATTGCTATTTAGCCTCACATGCTTGGGACCTCAGTGCATCAACTCGAGTCTCAGACCATTACAGTTCTTGTTCTTCTTTATAAATAATAAAATGGTGGTGTTTTTCTTCTTTAAAATAATGGTTCTCTCTGGGAGAAAGCAGGTTTCTTGGGGAGGTTTTCTGGAGGCAGTCTTAGTGTCAGTTAAGAGTAATAATCACCCAAAATGCAGCCAGGTGACAAAAGTTCAGATCTTTTATTTCCTCCAATATAGCCAGGTTAGCTTAGAGTCCTATAGCTCTGCTTGGTTCTAAGAGCTCTTGCAGTTTTGTCCTTTGCTTCTGCCTCTGCCTCCAGCCAGCACCAAGGTCAGCTGAACTCCCTTCTGCCACCAGGCAGCCAAGTGGAAAATGGAATGAATCTCTTTCCTGTGTACCTATTTCAAGTGAGCCCCTTCAGAAACCCGCTAATCTGATTTGACTTCCTATTTCCTTTGGTGTTTTCATCTCCCTTCCTGAGATGTCAGGGAAGGCGTGATCACCTTTTTTTTTTTTGGGGGGGGGGTTCTCACCTCCTTGAGAAGTGAGGGAGGTCATGACCACCCCATGTTCCAAAACAACAAAAAAGTGGGAGATATTGGAATCTTTACAAATTGTTAAGTCATTAGAGTTGATAGAGACAATAATTATCTAATTTAGCATGGTTCAGTATCCTTGATCTAATCTTACAAGATGCTTTGGGCCAGAACCTGAAAAAAGGTACTAAGTAGAACTAATTGATACAATGCTTGTGTTCACACCTTTACTCATTGGAGTTCACAAGTATGGGAGATTCAAAAAGTAAACTTTGTAACTTTGTGAATTCACACCTCCCTTGAAGCTCTTAGGGCCAGAGAGCACTCTGGGAGAAAACCCATAATCCCACTCTCTGATATATAAGAAGAAAGCAGAGGCCCAATTGGAGAGACAGTCATTGCATTTTCCACTTGGCTGGCTGGTGGCAGAAGGGAGTTCAGCTGACCTTGGTGCTGGCTGGAGGCAGAGGTAGAAGCAAAAGACAAAGCTGCAAGAGCTCTTCAGAGGCAAGACAGATTCAACTTGGTGCTGGCTCTGGAGGCTGAAGAAAGCAGAGGCAGAAGCAAAGGACAAAGTGGCAAGAGCTCTTAGAACCAAGCGGAGAGATAGGACTCTAAACTAACCGGGCTATATTGGAGGCAATAAAAGATCTGAACTTTTATTACCCAGCTGCATTTTGGGTGATTATTATTCTTAACTGATACTAAGAGTGCCTCCAGAAAACCTCCCCGAGAAACCTGCTTTCTCCCAGAGAGAACCATTATTTTAAAGAAGAAAAACACCACCATTTTATTATTTATAAAGAAGAACAAGAACACTGCAAGTTGATATGGAGATAAATAAATGAAGAGTAGGGGGATTTACTTTGGCTTTAACTATTAAACACAGCTGTAAGGAGTAGGCTGATTGATCAGGAGAATATCCCCAAAGATTTTACACTTAGACAAATGGACAGGAGTCCCTTCTTGTAAGTTAGAAAGAAAGCCCATTCATGTTGTTCTGAGGGCAATATTTAGGCAGTGGTTTGTCTCCACAAGGATTTTCCTATGGGCAACACATTGACACAGGAAATAGAAGGATGATATTAAAAAGTTCAAGAAAATATTCTTTTTTGTATATTGATTATTAGTGGATATTATCTATTTTTAGGAAAATGTCAATGCTATTGAAAAACATTAAAATTTAATCATTTAGAATATTAACATGTAGTCACAGTTCCTCTGCATTTCAGACATGTGGCAAAGCATCTCTCCATGTTCCCTAGGGCAAGAAAGAGAAATAGGAACTGGATGATAGACCTTTTAGGTGGATATGGAATTCATTGAGTAATTGTACCTCAAGAGAGTTGATCAATAATTAATGACAAGCGACTCAGTCACTAAGCATTTGTCTACTATGTACCAGGCACTGTGTATGCTTGGGCATTCTGGGTTTGATGCTATTTTATTCAAGGTTTGTTTGCTGTTTTTTTTTTTTTTTCCTTAATAGGAGATGAAACTGTGGTTGGCAACGCACTATTGTAGAAAATGCAATACTGGCTTGTTGAGATGGGTGGCAAAATTCTTAAATGGAAATGAATTTCAACTAATTTAAATAAATAAAAACAATAAAATAAGACTCATAATGTGTAATTGAGTAGAATTGACAAAATTAATTTCCCTCAGAGATGTAGAAGATTTTCAGTGCTTTGGGAAAATGGGAACTACAAAATAAAGAAAACAATAACAAAGGATCGCAACTCCCCGGACACTGACAACCAGTAATGTTTTTCCATGGAAACTGGGTTTTTTATTTTCTATTTCAAAACCTCATTCCACAAAAGTTTTCCTAAAGACCACCCCTGCTCCTTTTCCTCCTGCTTCTCTTTTTCTTCTTTTCTCTCCTTCATCCTTTACTATTTCTTCTTTTAATTTTTTCTATTGTTCCCTAAAACAAAAGTTGTGCTGGAAAAAGTCAATGAGATATTACCGATTGTTCTCCAATAAATGTATTCTAATTATTTTTCAGGGCTATCAATGGTCATCCCTATTGCCTCTTAAGGATGGTCCAATTACAGTCCTAATTGATGCAATAAGCATTTATTAAATACCTGATATGGTGGAGGTCTGGATTTAAGAAGACCTGGGTTCAAATACCACCTCAGATACTTACTAGTGATATGACCCTGGGCAAGTCTCTTAGTCCTGTTTGCCTCAGTTTCCTCATCTGTAAAATAAGGTGGAGAAATAAATGACCAACAACTTCAGTATTTTTGCAAAAAAAAAACCTCATGACTCAAAAACACCCCCAAAATGTTACTGAATACTGGGGATACATATAAGAAAATGAGACAGTTTCTACTCTCAAGGAGCTTACAATCTCATGGGGAAAGACAACATGCTAAAGGAAAGTGGAAAGAAGTTTGAGTCCCCAAGAGCTATAAGGATGGGGAGAGATCATGGAGGAGATTTGTAGGGTGAGATTGGGGAACATCTTTTCCCCATGGAGTTGAAACCAATTAGAGATGCAGATGAAAATGAGGAGCAATTTCAAAGCCTCTGTAAACAAAAATTTTTGGGCGTTTGCTATTCTACTCTCTAGTCCTCCAATAAACAAGTTCACCATGTAATAATGAGATTAGACATGGACTTCTTTCTGAAATGGTATTTTGCAGGTTGATTATGCTTTCAATGCTATCTTGGAGATGCAGCAAAGTATGCATAGATTCTCTGCTGCTTGTTCAAATCTGGCCTAATAATTAACACTAAGAAAACACATTTTCCATCAGCCAGCACCACACCATCTATATGTGGAGCCATCAGTTGCAGTAAATGGAGAAACTGGAATGCTGTGGATGAGTTCACTTATCTTTACTAGGATACCTTCCCATTGATACAGACATTGCCAGAGCTAGATCACTGTTTGGAAAGCTCCAAAGGAAAGTCTGAGATAGAAGAGATATCAGGCTGCCTCCTAAACTGAAGGTCGGCAGAGCCATTGTGCTGATCTCATTGTTGTATGCCTGTGAAAGCTGATCAGTCTACCATCCTGTGCCGGGAAACTGAACCACTTCCATTTAAATCATTTTAGAAGGATACCTGGAAAGAAAAGGTACTAAAAAGTGGGGTCTTTTCTCAAGCTGACCTGCTAAGCATTCAAATTCTACTAGAGAGAGTATAATTCCAATGATCTGGTGACATGTTGGAATACCAAATGAATATTTGCCCAAGAGATTGTTTTCAGAGAACTCACAAAGGGAAGTGCTCATGTGGAGGTCAGAAGAAGGGAGATAAGGGCACTGTTGAGATCTCTGAAGAACTGTGAATTAATTATGAGAGATGAGAGGCAGTGACACAAGACTGCCCAATATGGCATGCCCCCATTAAACAAGGCACCATTCTCCATGAATGAAGTAGAATTGCAGTAGCTCAAATGAAACATGAGATTCAAATTTAGAGACGCCTCTCCAATCTAGAGATATCTCCGCTCCAGATGTTCATGTAACCTATTTGTGCTTGACCTGTGCTAGAGTATTCCAAGCTCATATTGTTCTGATTAGCCACAGTTGGACACACTGTACTTTGACTCCAACATAGAGACATCATTTTGATCCCCTTTGAGAATAAAGGACAGGAACCAACTGTTCCTGTTCCCTGGAGTTGAAACTAGGTAGAGGAACACATGGAGAGTGAAGTGAGAAATTAAGGGCTGACTTTCAGGGAACTTCCTCTATAATCATTCAAGTTGAAGTGCTTGCTGTCTTTGCTTATTCCATTTGTTTAAGGTCTGTTGGAGACCTTAGCTTAAAAAGACCAAGGTCTCCCATTGCATCCGGGGCTATCTCCAATCAACTTGATCTGTATCTTGCCATTGAACACAGATAACTCTGGAGGGGAAAATGAGACAGGTGACCTTGCCCAGTCCTCCATCACCTAAATCCAATTTACTTGCAAGGAATGTAAGACTTCTCTGATGTCATGGTCCTCTTTGAGAATGAAAGACAAACAACAGGAACAAGAACAAGAATCACAACATTCTACTTCTAGCCTCTGTGCCTTCCCACAAGTTGATTACCAATTCCCAAACTGGCAACATATTTATTTTATTATTATTATTATCATAACTTTTTATTTACCTTGCAAATTGACCTTTGCAAAACCTTCTGTTTCAAATTTTCCCTACCTTCTCCCCACCTCCTCCCTAGACGGTAGGTTGACCAATACATGTTAAATATGTCAAAGTCTTTGTTGAAACCAATATATGTGTACATATTTATACGGTTATCTGGCTGCACAAGAAAAATTGGATCTAGACAGAAGGTAAAAAAAAAAAACCCAAGAAAGAAAAAAAAATTCAAGCAAACAATAACAGAGAGAGTGGAAGTGCTATGTTATGGTCCATACTCATTTCCCATAGTTCTCTCTCTGGGTGTAGCTAATTCTCTTCATTACTGAACAATTGAAACTGGTTTGAATCATCTGATTGTTGAAGAGAGACTGGCAGCATATTTCTTCCTCCTTTCCATATAATGAAAATAATAATAGGTGACATTTATAGAGTGCTTACTATGTACCAGGCACCATGCTGGATGTTATGATCCTTATAGAAACCTTGGGAGGTAGGTCCTATTTTATCCCCAATATTTTGAATAAGGAAATCAAAGCAATTAAGTTAAGTAACTTAGCCCAAGTCACATAGCTGGTAAGTATTTCAGGCTATATTTAAAGTTAGGTCTTCCTGACTTCAGGACCAACACTCTATCCATTACATGACTCAGCTAATCCATCTTTTGGAATCCATGGCTTCCTTTAACACACACACACACACACACACACACACACACACACACACACAGGGCCTGGGGAAATTTTGTTTCTGCAGACACTGTTGTTTGGGATTGAATTTATGTCACCCTCAAAATATATGCATGGACTTGAAAAAAATGTTTAAATGCAAAATGATTCTAGGAATTGCCTTTAGAGTCTTGGGTCTTTCATTTGTTTATACTCCCAAGATTTTTACTAATAAACAGTTACTAGCTAGCTTTTCTTGTCTGGATTGACTTTACACAGCACTACCAGTTGCCCTTTCAGAAGTTTTGTTTACTACTTTCTATCACTGCTATTTTCAAAGTAGGTATCTTTCTTTAATTGTTGGTGTTTTTCTTCTTTTAAAATAATATAAAGGTTCTCTCTGGGAGAGAGCAAGTTTCTTGGGGTGGTTTTCTGGAGGCAGCCTTAGTTGCAGTTGAAAGTAATAATCACCTCAAAACATAGCCAGGTGATAAAAGTTCAGATCTTTTATTGCCTCCAATATAGCCCGGTTAGCTTAGAGGCCTATCTCTCTGCTTGGTTCCAAGAGCTCCCTCCGAATGTCTCCAAATCCAAAGGGTTGTCCTTCAGCCCAAGCAGCCAAGTAGAAAATGGAATGGATCTCTCTTGCCTCGGAGAGAGGGCTTCTGGCTCTCCATCTCCCAGAGTGCTCTGTGTCTGTCCCAGCGTGCTCCTCTCCAATCTAATTCAGCTGAACTCTTTTGACTGGATTTATATATGACTCTTCTGAGAGAATGGGATTATGGGTTTTCTCCCAGAGTGCTCTCTGGCCCTAAGAGCTTCAAGGGAGGTGTGAATTTGGATATCTCATACTAAACCCTGAAATCTCCCAAACGTGTGAACTCCAATGAGTAAAGGTGTGAACACAAGCATTGTATCAATTAGTTCTACTTAGTACCTTTTTTCAGGTTCTGGCTCAAAACATCTCCTTTTAAGATCAGATCAATGATACCGAACCATGCTAAATTAGATAATTATTGTCTCTATCAACTCTAATGACTTAACAATTTATAAAGATTCCAACATTTAATTATTTTATTTTATTTTTTTTTTTGCATCCCATATAGTCATTTTTCAAATTAATATCCTCTACCACTATAGAACCACATAGAAGTTAGAAATATTAGGCCATATTATCCTTTTATTTTTTATTATTTTTTTTGTTTTGTTTTTGATTCACAAACATTTTTTTCCCCTTGCAAAACCTTTTGTTCCAAATTTTCCCCTTTTTCCCTCCACCCCCTCTCCTAGCTGGCAGGTAGTCCAATACATGTTAGCATATTATCCTTTTCAAAGTACATATGACAAACTAGAATTGCAAACACTAAGTATCGGGATTCTTTTAATACATAAATTGTGATAATAATGCTATAGGTGTTTCATAATCTAAAACCATTGAGCCTGTGTTAGTATTTAAGTACATTAATTAAGTAGAAAATAGGATAGAAAATCTCAAATTAGGATCTTCATCTGGACCACTATTTCTCAAAAGAAAATGATATAAACATGAAAGATGAAAGCACATGTTTTTCAGAGACAGGATGATTGCCATTGTTTTTGTTGTTGTTGTTCTCAAAACCCCTTGGATTCTTGGACTGGTGTTCCTCCCATGGGAATAATCATCTTACGAATATGCAAACAATCTTACAAAAGCAGATGTGGCCTTTTTTCTCCCTGTGGGTAGATACTGGAAGGCTGTGGCTGTTATGGCATCTCAGCTGCATCTTTCTAACTACAATTGGGCATCGCTGGCAAATTTTTCCAGTTGGTTTAAGAGGAGCACTCAGAAGGAGAAAAATTATGAGACATTTCTTCAGTTATTATACTGATTACATCGATTCAGCACGAACAAGGCAGATGCTAATTTGTAGGTAGAATGTGTTGTTTGACAGGAAAATGTACATGAATTATAGATGAGAAAAATATAACAAGGGAGGCATTTTAACCATTTTGTACCTGTATGGAAAAATTCAATTGAAAATTAAAATATTTCTTGCTCTGTCATCATTTTGACAAAAATTCTTCCTAGGGTGTCAGGGAAGATACCAAAACAAATCATTATTCCAGTGAGCAATATTGCTTAGGGATTCTCCAACAGATTTGAGTTCTTAACTTCTTGGAATCAACCCTGCAAATAAAAAATAAGGCTGGTCATTAGGAAAAGCCATTATGGAATATTTTCCCCTTAGGCTGCTTTGGAGATTGAGTTGATGACCTGGCCCGAATTTTAGCCTAAAACCAAGTCTTCTTTGATTATCTCTGTTTTTTTTTCTCTGCAGTTCCAATTAGGTCTTAGAAAATAGAGGAACAAAATCATCTTTCTTTCTCATTATAGAATCTATGAAGAAGGCAAGGTATAGTGGAATTAAGTATGTTCCCAACACAAGTCAGGTTTTTCTATTTTTCTTCTATTGGATCCTACATGAAACAAAATCCCAAAATCAGACTATGAGGCAGGAATGAGGGAAGGGAAAAGTGGGATAATTTATATTGACTCTGAATGAGTGGGGGAAATTAAGGAATTAAAGAAGGATTTATAGGAAAGGTGCATTTTATTTGGGTTTCACAGGAGAGAAAGGAACTCAACAATTGAAGAGAGGGAGAACATTTTCAGCAAAACAACCATTATGAGAAAAGAAATGGAAAAAAATAAAGTGCAGAATATGTTTGGCAGGAAGAAAGTAATTCAATATGATGTTCTACAAATTGCTTTACCTTTCTTAGATATTCTCATTCTCAAAATAGGAATAAGGGAATGGCACTTGGTCCTTAAAGTCATGATGTCAAGTGAGAGTAAGTTGTGAAATTTTATTGAAAGCTGAACTTTAAAAATGCAATGTTTTTCAGTAGCCCTGAATCTTTGTTCTTTGGAGGAGTTTTGTATCCCATTTTAGAATTTGTGCATGATAATTATCGTGATGGTCTTATATGATCTGCTCTTTTCTATCATCACATTCAACATGAGATACCTTCCCATAGATCAGAGTGGTATAAAATATATACTCGAGATCCTCATACCTGTCGCATCTTCCCCAGAATTTAGTGCTCTTACAATCTCCCACTGGAGACCAATAAAATCATCAATGATGATACACTTCCATTGAAAGGCAGTGTATAACTTGATAGAATAAGAAGTAGATTAATAATCAGAAGACTTGGGGAAATTTTACTGGCTGTGTCCCAGATTTACTGGGTGACTGGGCAAGACTCTTTCTTTCTTGGTCTCAGTTTCCTTCTCTGTAAAATTATCAAGTCTATCTGTCAGATGCATAATAAATGCTTTTTAACTTGAATTGAATTTCTCCACTGAAATTTGGGGCTTATTCCTACTAGTAGAAAATATGACTTTCCAAATAGTTTTATTACAAAAATGAGTCTAGATGACAGTGTACAATCTCATACTCTCCAATACATGGCACATTTCACTTTATTTCCAAGACTGCGTATAGCAAACTAACCAGGCTCTCCAGAAATGTCATACTAGTTTATATTACTATTTATAATAGCATTTTTGTTTATTCATATTTTATTTATAAATAGCATTTATCTACTATATGCAAAGTTCTATGCTAGATGATGAGAATACCCTGAAGAAGAGCCCATTACTATTCCCAAGGAGTTTAAATTCTTACAGGAGTAATGGCAGATAACAACTTGTTGCTCTCTTTCCTTCTCTTCTTCATTCTGCCTTCATTGAACCATATCACGAGAGACAAAGGCCCAGGAACAGATGGCAAATTAAATTGGCATCAGAGATACTAGATCAGGAGCTAGACAACACATTTAGCTGGGAACATGGTGACACACTAGAGAAAATTGGATTCAGAAAGACAGTTACACAAGTAGAGAAACAGCTTCAAGAAGTACCATTTATTATAGTAGGTAAGAACACTAATTCTGGACTTCAAAATGGCCTTTTCTACCCTAAGGTGATAGGGATTATGATTTATCTCTTTTCCATATGTATGTCCTAAGTATGACCCTTATTACTAATTTGCTCTGTGTTTGAATTGGTTTCCCTATGGACTTGTTTGGATTTATGAGTCAATATGCCCAACATTTTGGAGATATTGTTTATACTAATTGTCTCTACTACATCACTTTAGCAAAAAAAATTGCCAAAAACTAATTAAGTCTATTAATTGATTGTTAATGATGACTCTGAATATTAGAAACTGAGTCCTTCAGGATTCCTCTTGAATGCTGAAAGAACTAGTTGTCAATCATTATGTTTCTCACAAATATAGAGTAGAAGGAGAGGGAGTATTCCTAGAGGGGATACTCCATGCTTATTTATTTATATGCCACAGGCCTTTGCTCCCCCACTGGATGATAAGTCCCTTAAGGCCAGAAACTGTGCCATTTTTTACTTTTGTCTGCTTATGATTTGTCAAGTACCTTAAAATAGAATTTAGTCCAAAATACTCCAGTGAATCTGTGATATCCTCAATTGGATGCTCTCTCCCATAGTACAGATCTCAATTTATCCAATCTTTCCCCATCTTCCGTGATTCTGGTTCATGTTCTTCCATAACGGTGCCACAGGGCATCTACTCAATCTGGCCCTCCTTCTGCCTTTTTTCTAACATCGTGTGGATACTAGAGGAGCAGTTGGGATAACAACCTGTCATCCCTCATACTGCCTTTCTGGTCCATTTTCCCTCCTTACTGTATATGTTCTCAACGATAGCAGTTCTACTCTAAGTTCTCCATGCATTATATTTGTGTATTATTACTATGCACCTCTTCATCAGTCTCCATGTGACACTGTCTATACTTTGCAGAGATTTGTGTTCTTATAACAATGTAAGTAGAATTTGCTGTTGCTCAGTTATTTTATTTAAAACTTTCCATGACCCCATTTGGCATTTTCTTGGCAAAGACACTTGAATGCTTTGCCACTTCCTTCTCCAACTCATTTAACAGATAAGGAAACTGAGGCAAATTGAGTTATGTGACTTGCCCAGGATTACATAGATAGAAAGTATATGAGGCCAGATTTCAACTCAGAAAGAGTTTTCCTGATGCCAGGTCCAATACTCCATCCATTGTGCCACCTTGCTACCCAAAAGGAAAAAAAAAACAAGCCATGATCCCTACAAGTAAGAGGAAAGTGAAAGTTGTTATTTTTTAAATAGGCCTTTTGTCCTTAGTGGGGCTTTGGGGCAGCAAGGGAGCTTTGCCATTTTCTGAAGGTAATCTAGTCCCTTCGTCTCCTATTTAATTCTATATTTGACTTACTAATGGTACAATATCACTATAGTAGTAAGTACTTGATAAATGTTTATGGAATTGACTCAGAAACAAAGAAGGCCATAGGACACCTGGAGTTTCCAGAATTCTTTGGGATGCTGATAAAATGTGAAGGATCTTTTCATTGTCTGTGAAGGATCTTTAGCAGAAACTCAAATCCCACTGTGCTCCTGTATCCCAAGAAGGAAACTCCTGAAAGAACCATAGTTTCTGGAGCTGAGCAGCACAAAGCACTCTTACTATGAGCACAATGATATCAACATGTTTAATTATTCGACAGGCAATCACAACAGCTATTGCCACAGGTAGAATTTAATTAGCTAAGACAAATGGCTTTGGTTTCACGCTTGTTTCAAGACAGTGAAATGCCAAGGCCAGCCATGAGATTTCCAGTGATTGAAGGTGCCAGTTGACCTCCAAGGGAAATTGATTTTCTAATTAGATTAAGGCTTATCAAAATTGCCAATTATCTTATCACCGCATGTGCCCAAGTGGATTTACAGGAATGCTAAAGATGATTATAGTTTCTACGTTGCAAAACTGGAAAATCTTTTCATATGGAGCAAGAAATGCATGGCAATTATGAAAGAAAGATCCCAGAATTGAATATAGATAGATCGGCCTCCATAAGATCATAACATTATGGAATTAGGAGTAGACAGATCTTTTATTTTCATTCCTCACTTTGCAAAGGATAAAACAGGTCAGGACAGGTCAAATTAGTTACTTGTCCAAGGTCTTTCAGGAAGTGACTGGAAATAATGGTCTTCAGACCCCAGTCCTTTTTCTACTGTATCCCACTGCTGAGACAGGTTCATAGCAACCATTACTTAATGAGTAGGCACAAGTAAACATAGAAGCATCACATCCTTCTTTGTTTTGTTTGATTTGGGCTGAGTAACTTTACCTCTTGGCCAAAGCATGGGACTAGATGGCCTCTTCAATGTTTTCCAGCTTGTCATTGCTATGAGTCGATAAGTCTAAAGAAATAAATTAGTAGCAGTTGTCTTTTAGTTCAAGACTTCTCCCACTCCAAAAAAAAAATAACAAAACACTATAGGACCAATGTATTCAAAATGGCTCTAAAAATATGATCCATTAGATAAAAACCTTGATTGCCACAGCATAAGTGTGCCCATGTGTAATAGGGATGAGCAGCAGGGAAGATTAGGGAGAGGAATACTTTTGGACTCTGAAATATTGGAGTTTAAATCCTCAGAAACATACTGAGCGACTGGGGAAAATCATGTACTTCTATGTGGTCCAGTTAATTTATAAAGTGCATAAATTATAGATAAACTGCTGCTCTGCCTAGAATTTTTACCCTAGGAGTTGCAAACATTATGAAAACCATAGATCTACCAAAATATTGTCCTCTACATTCTAAAACTATTTGCTTGTCTGTCTATCACCTATCTATCTATCTAACTATGTAATCTATCTATTTATTTGGATATTTAATTCCACGATGAGTGTTGCAGATCATGCTGAGTCCTGTTTATTATTGAATGAAAGTTAGTTTCTTATTTATTCAAAGGTTCTACTAATTTAGTAAAAAATATTCACAAGACTTTCAGACACTTCTAAAAATCAACAAAACACTGCACCAGCCAGATTTCCTCAATTCAGTTCAAACATTTCTATTGGTATACCCATTGGATATAGATCAACTCAAGTTCTTGAAGGTTATACAAAAAGGATACACACTGTATAAAATGGAACATAATGCATCAAAGTCAACATTACTATTATAAGAAAAAATTTTTTTAAATGAAGTGACAATTAACTCAGAATGAATGATTCTGTTGAAAAAATCTTAAGTTCATATCTTGCCTATTTAGTTATCCTTGGTTATATTCTGATTCTTAACTGGGACCAAATTTCCTTTTAGCCATTTAGTATGGGTGTTAGAGACTGGAAAATTCTAAGCAAAACAAGAATGGGAAAAACAAGAGTCTCAGCAAGTCATAATAACCAGATTGAGGATTTCTGCTGATAATGACTTTGACAAAGGTTTCAGAAAGATCAAGAAAGATGATGAATACGTGCCATAAGAATTTGTAATTAAGTGATGGTGGTAATTTTGCAAGGACAGTTTTAGAAGAATGATGTGGTCAGAGGCTAGAATATCAAGAATCTTTGAAGAAGAGAATAAGAAGAAAGGGAGGGAGTCAATTCATTGTAGATTACCATCTCAATGAATTTAGCCACAAAAGTTAGGAAAAATATGAAGGATTGTTAGTGTTTGGCAGATTCATGGTCATGTTTGTGGGCAATAGGGAGGCAGCAAGTAGAGCAAAAGAGATTAAAAGTAATTGAGAGAACGAGGTTGACAGAGGGGACAATCTGCTCCTCTATTTCCAGAATGGTTATACAAATTCATAGCTCCACCAACAATGCATTAGTGTGTCTGACTTTCCACAATCCATTTATCATTGACGAGTTATATCTTTTCTGTCATTGCCAATTTGCTGGGTGTGAAGTGAAATCTCCTGGTTGTTTTAATTTGAATGTTTCTTATTAATATGTTTTATATTCTTTCATACTGGTTGTTCAGAGTTTATAGCATTCTTTTAATCTTTGTTATTAACATATATTATATATAATAATATAATGTTATTAATATATTACATTAATATAATAATAATATTTGATCACATAATGGATTTTGGTCTTATATGTTTCTGCTGGTTGCTTCTAAATATTGCAAATTAAAGGAGTATTAGAGATATTTTATAGGAAATTCTCTTGCTCCCCAATCAATTTATTATCTTCTCACACTAGATTCATTAATTTTTGTTTAAACAAAATCTATCAATTTCCTCTAATAAAAATTCTTTATTTCATATATAATGTATATTTAATTATATATTCATGTGTGTGTATGTGTGTGTGTGTGTGTGTGTGTGTGTGTGTGTGTAACTTGGATGGTTATAACCACTTTATTATATTGGCAGCATCCATCCATGAATACAGAATATTCCTCAAGGTATTTAACTTGTTCTTTATTTATTTAGGGAACACTTTGTTATTGAATCTGGAAAAGTATTTTGTGTGTTCTGGCATACCTGTTCCCAAATATTTTATGCATTCTCTGATTATTTTGAAGGTTAGTTCTCTTTCTATTATTATCTCTTGGATTGAAAAAACAAAAACATATTTTTTAAGTACAAATGTTCTTCCTGGGAAAGGTCTATGTTTGTACATAATAATAAAAATAGGAACAGTTAACATTTAAATTGTGCTTCAAGGTTTTCAAAATGCTTTACACATATTATATTTCATCTGAGCCTTTCAACAATTATATGAAGTAGGTACAAAGGGGATATGAATTTTACAGATTAGGAAAGAAAGATTCATAGAGGTTAAGGAACTTGCTACGTGACCCTATATAATTCAAAGGAGGATGGATTAGAGGAAAAGAGCCTGGGAAGAGAGTTATGGGATTGGGTGTTGGTTATGAACCAAGGTGACTACCCCATCATTATATATATGGCTTCTTTCAAATGAGAACTTTTAATAGAGCTTTCTCTAGTGATCATTATTTAGTAATGTCTTTGTTTAATGGATTTTGAATGAGATGATTTCAATTATTTTAAAAGGATTTGTGAGGAAATGTCCAAAGTAAGATTTGGACTTCCAGACTCCAATATCATATTTGAAGAGTTAAACTTTTAGTTGATACAAAGGCCAATGGAAAGATGCATAGCTTGTATGAATTGAACATAACATCATTCCATGGATAGCTTTTTTCCTTCATATCTCCAGGATTTAGAATACTGGGATCTTTTCTGTTCTCTTCCTAGTTTGCCCCAAAACAAAAACAACATGGAGAATCAAAGTCTCTAGTTTGGTATTGTGTCTGACCCATTGGACCGCAGCTATAAAATGCTTAATGATGGAAAGTTAGAGACTTAAGCCAGCAGCACTACAGGACTCCAGAGCTCCTGGGAAGTTTTTCCCCTCTGGGTTCTCTTGGTTGTGTCTGTCCCATAGGAATGTTTTGTGTCCTGGGCTATGCTGAAAATCTCCATATATCTTAGGCCCAATAAACATTGAAGAACTAAAGAGTGATGCTTTATTGTTTTAAGTCTAGTGACAATTATATTCTCCACCAAACTTTCAGAACTTTTTTTTTTTCTTTTTTCAGTTGTGTCTGTTCTGGGGACTGTAAGCCCTCATATGTTTCAGGAACACCCTGCTCTGCTACAGTTAT
Organism: Antechinus flavipes; assembly: GCF_016432865.1. Taxonomy (NCBI): domain Eukaryota; kingdom Metazoa; phylum Chordata; class Mammalia; order Dasyuromorphia; family Dasyuridae; genus Antechinus; species Antechinus flavipes. The sequence goes on along the minus strand of NC_067400.1, from coordinate 12,745,674 downwards.
TTCACTTGGTTCTTTTGCTTCGCCTACTTCCAAGATACTCAAGATCCTATGAGCAGAGAAAAAATAATGAGCCTGTGATAAGTTCTGACCCAGATTCCCAGAATGTCCTTAAAACATGCTTGAGAGAGGCTAATGTAACAGTTAGGGATATTAGCTTCAGTTGTTATCATCTTATCTCCACAAACCTACACTAATGTTTGATTGAGGGAATATTAACTGGAGTGAATTCCTATGGATGCTCATACCCACCAGGTAGTATGAAACAGAACAAAGGGCAAAGACCATCTCTCTTAGAATCTAAATTAACCTCCCTTGTTCCCTGATTCCCCTCAACTAGTGAAAGTTCATAGACTTCCTGCACTGGGTACCAAGCTTAGTTCACCTTCATCTCCAGACCCTGTCTGCTCTTTAACTGCTAAGTTTTCCAGCTGACATTTCTGGTCCCAGTTCTGTTGCTCATGATTTTTCTGCCTTACTCTGTTACTAATTTAGAATTGACTTCAGTGGCTCTTAAATGATCTTAGTTTGAGTATAGGTTCTCAGAGGAAATTAAAATGAATAAAATCTGACCTTTTTAATAGCACTAAAGTTTACATAACACGCTTACATGTACTTTTTAATTGAACAATATTATGAGATAGGTAATATAAGTTGTATTCTCATTTTATAAGTAAGGAAACTGAGGCTCATAAAGGTCAATTTATTTCTTGAATTCTCAGAGCTATTAAGTGTCAGAGAAAGGGTTTGAACTTTAGTTGTGACTTGGGGCAGAAGATCTGGTATCTGTGACTTGAGGCCGGAACACCCATTACAGGTTTATTATCATAGTCCAGGCAAGAGTTCATATGCAGCACATCTAGTCTCGTGGTTGTTTGCATAGAGAAAAGGGGAAATATATGAGAAATATTGTGAAAGGTTGGGAGGTAGGGGGATGGAGGAGCAATGAAGAGTGGAGGATGGCTGAAGTTATAACTCTAAGTGTTTGGAAGAATAGTAGTATCCTCAATAGAAAGTAGGAAGAGTCCAACATGTGTGGATTGAAGAGAGAAGTTTAATTTTATAAATGCTGAGTTGGATATATATATATATATGACAAAATATTTGACAAAATATTGGCCAGAGAGGAAGGTCTTATATTTTTCTTTTCCATCCCAGTGTCCAAATTTATTAATCATACTTACCTAACACATTGATTGGTCTATCTGGTAACAAGATCCTGAAATTCACATATTGACTTGACTATCATAGTAAGTGGACAAATATATATATATGTGTGTGTGTGTGTATAGATAGAAAGATATAGATATATATATAGATATGTGTGTGTATACACATACATAAATATATAATGTATGGATATATTATAAATTGCATGATATGTATATATTATATATGTGTGTTATATTTATGTGTAAATATATAATGTATGGATATATTGTAAATTGTGTGTATATTATAAATTGCATGACATTCATGTATTATATATGTATGTGTGAATATATGTGTAGATACACATATACATATACATACATACATATATATATATATATATATATATATATATATATATATATATATATATACACATATATATACTTATATGAAACTACCAGCAATTGGTAAGTGCTTTGTGTTTTCTCTTAAAGTTAATGGAGAAAGAGGCTATCTGGAATATTTGAGTTTGAGATCCAGAGAGGACAGATATATTACCTTGTTCAGGATTCAACAACCACTTGAGACAGAGATCTCTGGAGCTTTTTCCAATTCCAATTTCCAGTCCAGTTCATACCTTGTCTATCAATCACATGGGGAGAGAATCACTTAATCTTTCTAAGCCCATTTGTTCATGTGTAAAAAAGGAACTAATAGGAGCTACTTCACAGGGTTATTGTGAGGACAAATTAGATAATAAATAGGAAATCCTTTGTAAATCTTAAAGCTTTATAAAAATGATGAGCCTCCTTCAGAGACTATTGGGATAATGACTCAAATGGTTTTTGACTCAGAGAACTTCTATGCATGTTAAGACTTGGCATTTCCCCCAGGCTCTCTCCCCTGCTGTTTTATGGCACTCGCTCTCTCCTGCTGCATCACTTTCCCCATTTTTTCTGAACTCCTTAGCATTGGCTGGACTAGCACAAAGAACTGTGGTTTTTTGTGTCTTTGCAGCTCTTCTAATCTGAACACTTTCTCTTCACTCAGGACTTGCTGACTTTGGATTTCTTTCCCAAATGCTGCTGTGGTGCTAGTGAGAGTTGTATTTTATTGAATTCTAGGTAACAGGGGATTTATGATGTTTCCCTCTAGTCTCTGGATTAACTATTCATTTATTCAACATGAGAAACCCACCAAATGTACAATATTAAACAGATTATAAATGGATCCATCTTTTATTTCTTTGTTCTCATGTACCCTGTAAGAGAATAAAATCGAAATAAAATCAAGATAAACTAATCCACTCCTCATGTACCATGTCATAACAATTACAGTATTTCTCTAGACAGTGCATGGAGAAATGCAAGTCTCAAACAATGTCTATGCCTAAGAATTGGGAAACAATTAGCAGTCACTCAGATGATTTGTGATTTTGTTATGGCTAAAACTGCAAGATGCTTTAATCAATGAACTTGGGCATGACTCAAAAAATCTCATTAATAAGCATAAAATGGAACTTGCTTTCAACAAATCAATTAATAAGCATTTAAAAAGTGCTTACTGTGTGTAAGACACTGGGCTACTGGCTAGAAATGCCAACAGGTACAAGCATGGCTTGTGATCAATGTACCTATAGTTTTATATACACAAGCACTCCTGTTGATGTAGATCAAAATCCTTTGAATTTTTAAAAAATGGTTTGATCTTAATACCTTTTAATTTATTAATCAATTGACTTCCTAAGTCCTTGATCTAAAATGTGTACACAACATACACATATATATGTACCTCTAAATATATGTACACACATATGATATCATGGAAATAGCTTTTTAGTTCTTTTAAGATCATGGATGGAAGAGAAGCATTTGATCTTCCTCCATGACAGTAGAAAGGAGAAAAAATGATATGGAACTCAAAATCTTACCAAAAAATGAATGCTGAAAATCATCTTTATATGTAGTTGAAAATAATATACTATTAAAATAAAATTTAAAAAGAAAATATCACCACATACATTGTTTTATTTGATCTTCATAACAGCTCCATTAGAAACAACTCAGATCTGGAAAATGAGGCTCAGATTGGCAAAATGATTTACTTAATAAACATTTAATAAGAATCTGATAAGTACAATGAAAAGAATAATATCTTCTTGCAAGGAGATTGACTTCTTAAAAAGGAGAAAGCTAGAACATAGCTATATAAAGAATAAATAAAAATGAACACCTAGTTATTAAATAGAAGGTAGATTGGGAGGGTGAACTCTAGCAGATATAAGTACCAAAAAAATGATTCATTCAGAAGGTGGTGTTTGAGCTGGCTCTTAAAGGAAGAGAAGGATTCTTTGAGATGGAAGAAAAGAGAGAGCATATTCCAGTCACGGAGAGTGACTGATGTAAAGGGGCGATGGGAGATTGGGTGTAAGAAGTAGAAACAAAGCCATCCTGACTGCAAAGAATGTAGAGTGAGACTGGAAAATTAGATCAGGACAAGGTTAGGAAAGTCTTTGAAACTTAAATAGGGGAGTTTATATTTGGTTCTGGAAGCAATAAAGAGCCACTGAAGTTTTTTGAAGAGGGGTGTCAGATCTGTGATCAATAGCCAGGATGTAAGATGGGTTGGACTAGGGAGAGACTTGATGTAGGAAGAACAATTGGGAAAGCACTGAAATAGCCCGGACAAGATGGGATGAGGGCTGAACTAAAGTGTGAGGAGGAGGGTTTGGATGTGAGCTTGTAGAAATAGAAATGGTAAGACTTGTAAATTGATTGTATATTTGGTAGCTGGAGGACAGTATCATGGTTATGTAACTTAAAGAGCTGAGTAACCATTGACAGAAGCAAGGAAGTCTAGAACAGGAGAGTGGAAGTTGTGAGGGAAAGATATTTAACTGAGGCAAGTCAAGTTTGAGATGTTTTTCGAACCTTCAGCAGATAACTGGTGTAGGGTTAAAGCTTAGGAAAGAGCAAGGGCTTGCTACAGAAATTTGCAAGTCAATTCCATTCAATGATCATGAAATCCAATGTTGCTGATGAGGACACTGATGAGAGAGTATGTAGAGAGAAAAGAGTGAAGGCCACAGAGAGAGCCTTGTCAAACAAGTCAAGTTCAAGGGGACTGGTCTGTGTGATGAGTCAGCAAAGGAGAATGAGAAGTAGAGGGTCAGAGAAGTAGAAGGAAATCAGAAAAGAGTGTCATGGAGATCCAGAGAGGAGACAGTATTCAGGAGGAAAAGGAGGTCAGCCATGTGAGATGCAGTCGGTAGGTGAAGAGGGAGAATTGGGGGAAAAGACTCTCTGAGTTGGAAATTAGAAGATACTGATAATTTCTGGAGAGAGCAGTTTCTGTCAAGCTGTTAAGTCAGAATTCAGATCGCAAAGGGTTAAGGAATGGATAGTGAGAGAAAAAGAAGATTGAAACTATAAACAGCATTTCTGAGACATTGGGTTGGGGAAAGTTGGAGAGATGAATACAGATGTATCTATATAGATAGAGAGATAGCATGATGACATTGGAGGCTCTAGGGAAGGTTTATTTTGTTTTTTAAAGAGTAAGGGGCATTGACATATTTGACTGAAGTGTGTATGTGGGTGTGTGGAGAGAAAGACAGAGAGACAGAGAGAGAGACAGAGACAAAGAGACAGAGTCAGAGAGAAAGAGAGACAGAGACAGAGACAGAATGAGATAAATATACAGAAACAGACAAACGGGGGGGGGGGAGGGAAAGAGGAAGAGAAGGAGGGAAGTAGAGAGAGAGAAAAAAAGAGAGAAATAGAGAGACAGATAGAGACACACAGAGACACAACACAGAGACACACACACAGAAACAGAGAAAGAGAGGGAGAGAGTGACACACACACAGAGATAGACAAAAACAGAGAGGGGGGGAGGAGGGAGGGAAAAGTGAGAGCCAAAAAATATCAAGACAACTATTGATCTCAAGTCAAGGTCCTTAGGAAGGCTAGTGCTTTTTCTGTTAAACTTGATGTTAACTATTATTGGGATTAAATTAATTACATCATGTCTGAAGCCATGTAACAAAACCACAGTTATCTTCATGGATCTTCAAACAAAAGAGTTGGAAAGTAATATCAGGGTTTTTCAACATTACTCAAGAGAGAGAGGTTCTTTGTGTCAGCCATGAGTATTCAACTTTCTAGAAAGACAGACCCTATAGTAGAGTAGAGAAGGTTTTTTAGATATCCTCGCATAACACAGATAAAACACCCCACAGGATTTTCTAATTTCCTATGATCTGATTCTGCTCTCACCAAACAAATTTGAATTTGCTAATTTGTTTTTCTAGATAACTTTGTTTATCCCTGCTGGGAAGGGGGTTCTACAACTGGTGGGAAAAATATTCTAGTCACTGGAAAGATTCATGTAAAATTATTCTCTACCACTGTCTTATGGCTTTGGATAAAGCTGAGAAAATCTTCAGAGACTCATCACCCACACATGAACAGAGAAAAGAGAATTCTGAAAACTAACAAGTGTCAGAGCGCTCTTGACCTACGGTGGCTCCAACAGTTTGCCTGCACCCAGTTTCTTTCTTTCTTTCTTTCTTTCTTTCTTTCTTTCTTTCTTTCTTTCTTCTTCTTTCTTTCTTTCTTTCTTTCTTTTTTCTTTCTTTCTTTCTTTCTTTCTTTCTTTCTTTCTTTCTTTCTCTCTTTCTTTCTTTCTTTCTTTCTTTCTTTCTTTCTTTCTTTCTTTCTTTCTTTCTTTCTTTCTTTCATTATAACTTTTTATTGACAGAACCTGTGCCTGGGTAATTTTTTATAACATTATCCCTTGCACTTAGTTCTGTTCCGACTTTTCCCTTCCCTCCCTCCACTCCCTCCCCCAGATGGCAAACAGTCCTATACATGTTAAATATGTCACAGTATATCCTAGATACAATATATGTGCTGCACCCAGTTTCTTTATCTGGAAAATGGAAGGATGCTTCGTTGACCTAATTCACAATGTGATAGTGAGAATCAAATTATATGATGGATATAGATGGATGTAGAGAATTTTGTCAATGTTGAAGAGTCTTCTGAACTTCAGAGAGACCTGGGCTATCTGATCTCATGCTGCTGAAATGCTATGATCTGCTTCTTTCTGTTACAGAGTGAGAAATCAATTGTAATGGGAGGTCATAGCCACTCTGTTAAAGTTCCCAGAAGGCCCTCGTGGGCTTTCATCAGTTAATGATTGTCAGAATTTGGACAATGCATTATTGAGCTGGTTGAGGAAATGAGGATGTTTAGACCAAAGAAGAAAAAAACTTAAGGCTTGAAGACTTGTCTAATGGAGGAGAGATTAAATTTGTTCTCCTTGTTCTCAGATGAAAGGCCAAGGAACAATTGAGGGAAGTTGACAAGTGACAAGAACTGATGGAAACTCCCACTGAATCCCTTAGGGAATAGCAAAGTAAGAAAGACTCTACTAATTTATAGAGCATCCCTGCCTGTGTCCACTTGTGTCCTTGCCAGTGACCACAGCCAGAACATCAATGAAACAATTTCAACCTGGAACTATGTGTAGATTCTTCCTCTTCCTCCTCTTCCTCCTCTTCCTCCTCATCCTTTTCTTCCTCCTCTTCATCTTCTTCCTCTTCTTTTTCTTCTTCTGTTTCTTCTTCTTTCTTCATCTTCCTCCTCTTTCTCTTTGTTCTCTTTTTCCTCTTCCTCCTCCTCTTCTTCTTCCTCCTTCTCCTTCTCCTTCTCCTCCTCTTCCTCCTCCTCTTCTTCTTTTCCTTCTCCTTCTCTTTCTCCTTCTGCTTCTGCTTCTCCTCCTCCTCCTCCTTTTCCTTCTTCTTCCCACAATCTCCATATGGTAGTCTCTCTACAAAACTTCAAAAAAAATAAGTCAATCCATTGTTTAATGACTCCTCTTCTCTGTCAAAAAAAGTCCAAACTTCTTAGCTTGGCATTTGAGGCCCTTTACATTCTGGCTCTAAATGACTTTTTGCCCTTTTCTCACACTTCTGTGTTCTCTACCATCATGAATGTATCTCACTTTCTAGGTACTTTGGCTGCCCTGAACATCCCTTCCTCTCCCCTTCTCTGGTCTCATTTCTTGGCCCCTATTCCCTTTCCCTTTGCCATTGCATCCTTTCCCTCTCATCTCCACTGGCTGAATTTTTGGCTCACTTGTCAGGGCCTAGCTTTTTCAGGAAAGCTTCATAGATTCATCATCTGGAAGTGACCCTTCCTCCTCAGAACATTTGTGTTAAGATAATTACCCCATTCTTAAGTTAAGTCAGCAAGCATTTATTGAACACTTACTCTGTACCAGGCACCAAACATTGGGGGTACAAAGAAAGGTAAAAACAGTCCTAGGCAAGAACTCCCAATTTAAGAGGGCATAACAAGTAAGAAACTATATACTATGTATAACATCAGATGTTATCTCCTATTTTCCATGTCTCTATTTGTGGTTTCTTGACAAAGACTATAGAGTGGTTTGGCATTTCCTTCTTCAGCTCACTTTACAAATGAGGAATCAGGTAAACAGGGTTAAATGAGTTGCCTGGGAAGTATCTGAGGCCAGACTTGAACCCATGAAAATAAACCTTGACTTTAGGATTGGTGCTCTTTCCACTGTACCACCCAGCTAGCTACACCTGGGACAGATTTGAGTCTCTGACTAGATAGTCAACGCTTAAGGGCAATCCTCCTGTACCTCCCTTATTAACTCACTATCCTAAACTGAGGTAAAAAGGATTAAGTGACCTGCCTAGGGTCACAGCTAGTATCTGAGACTGGATTTGAATTAAGTTCTTTCTGATTCTTTTCACTGTTTCATCTAGCTGCCTCCTAAAGTACTAAGAGATTAAATTATTTGGTGGGAACCAGAGAGTCATTAGAATTTGACTGTAGGTCTTGAACATCTTTCTGACTCGGCAGCTAATGATCCACTATAAGATGCTATCTCTTCATATGTGGTAGATACACATATGTATTCACTTATTACATAAATGATTGTCAAATGAATTAATATTGTTTGAGGGAATTTATTTTGCAAAAATTGCTTACTCTCCTTGGGATAGATTTGAAAAATGGTTTTATCCCACCATACCCACAGTCTTTTTTTTTTCCCTGAGGCAATTGGGGTTATGTGACTTGCCCAGAGTCACACATCTAGGAAGTGTTAAGTGTCTGAGGTCCGATGTGAACTCAGGTCCTCCTGACTTCAAGACTGGTGCAATTGCCACAGTCTTACTGTTGTTAGCTGAGCACAAAGTTGTTCTCCACTGTAGGTACCTATGAAATAGTTTTTATTTGGCTCACACTGGCCAACAGCAATGAGACTGTAGCTATGGTTAGGATAAAATATGGTAACGCCAATCAAGCAATATTAATCCACATGTTCTGCTATTTCACTACTAAATGAAAGGGCTGATAAACTGATGGCAATTTCGAACAAAACTCAGCATACTTGTAGTAGACGTTTCAGAAGAAAGAAGTCCATTTTCATTTTGCTGTTTGTTATAGCTAGGGGAGGGATTTTGTTCTCAACTTATTTAATGAAAGCATTTCTGGTCCGAAAACACTAGTATTTTTCAAGTCAATTTTGTAATACAATAGGAAATCATCATTTGGGGTTATTGTGCTTTGAGAAGGCTTGAATTTTATTTCCGAATAGCATGGGGACCAGCCCTCAGCATTGGGATTGTGATGCAGCCCTTTGGAGTTCAGCACAAAGGCAAATCACGCCATTTGTGCCCAATTTGGAATCTCAAGCCTCACTTCACAGTGAGCTGAGCCACACCCACAATGGCCTTAGACTATTGTGCTCCTGGGTGACTAGTCTAACTAGAAGTGGGGGGGCTTTATGATTTGGAGGTTATTTTAATGTGCTTTAACTTAAAAATAAGAAGAAAAAGTTATTTTATTTAAAATGTGGCATAATGGAAAGAACACTGCATTCTGAAAACCTGGGTTAAAATCCCAGATCTATTTGTGACTTCAGATAGATTCATTAATTACCAACCATTCATTACATATTATGGGTCAAGCACTGTGCTAGCCACTGGGGAGACAAAGAAAGGCAATCAAAGTCTGACCCAGCAAGGAGCTCATCGGTCTGATGGGGGAGACAACTAGCAAAAAATTATGTGCAAACAAGAGATAGACAGGAGGAAACGAAGAGAGAAATCACACAGATGAATGAATGTTGTTGACATTTCATGGGTTTTAGTTTCTTTTGTGCCTATGGGAGAGTCAGACTCAGTAGTCTTTAAAGTTGCTTTACTTCTAAAAATGCAATCCTGTGAGTTCTAGTTTCTGGAACAGTCACTTAATTTCTCTGAGTCTGTATTTTCTTTATAAATTAGGGATAATGAACGTGGCCTGCCTATTTCATAGAGCTATTGAGAGGAAAATGCTTTATAACTACAAAATGCTATTTAAAAGTGACTGATATAACAAAATCAACCTCTTTCTTTTTATCATCATCATCATCATCCTTATCATCATCATCATCATTTACCATCATCATTATTATTAGCAGTAGAACCATCTTCATCATTACCATCATCACCAGTACCACTACCACCCATCCTCATTTACCATCAACATTGTCATCATCATCAGTACCATCTTCATCATCATAGTACTAGTACCATCCCCACCCCCACCATCATCATCTCTATCACTGCCATCAACAACACATCTTCATCTTCATCACCATCTCCATCACCATCACCATTATCATCATCATCATCATTGTCATTAGCAGCAGAACCAGCTTTATCGTCATTATCACTACCATCACCATCTCCCCCATCATCACCATCACCATCATCATCACCATCATCATCATTGTCATTAGCAGCAGAACCATCTTCATCATCATTATCACCACCATTACCATCACCATCTCCACCACCACCACCATCATCATCATCATCATTTATTATGTCATCATTCCAACAGCACATCTTTGTCATCTTCATCACCATCTCCACCACCACCACCATCATCATCATCATTTACCATCATCGTTGTCATTAGCAACAGAATCATCTTCATCATTATCACCACCATCACTATCACCACAACTGCCACCACCATCATCATCATCATCACTGTCATCATCAACCCCACCATTTTCATCATCTTCATTACCATTTCCACCCCAACCTCCACCATCATTTCTATCACTGTCATCATCAACAATGCATCTTCATCATCTTCATCACCATCTCCACCACCATCATCATTATCAAGCATTTCTTAATTAAACCCCTGAGTAGCACTCTACTAATTCCTAAAGACACACAGAAAACCAGAGCTTTTGTCCTATATTCAAAGAGCCAATCAAGCCTAGGAGGGATTTGGAAGATGATAATTTACAAACAATCTGTACATAGGTTAAATTGGAGATAATCTCAGAGGAAGAGCACTAGCAGTAAGAGGGACTGAGAAATACTTTCCTCGGAAGATGGGACTCTAGCTGACAATTAAATCATTTTTAAAAAATAATTATAACTTTTTATTGACAGAACCCATTCCTGGGTAATTTTTTACAACATTACCCCTTGCACTCACTTCTGTTCCGACTTTTCCCCTCCCTCCCTCCACCCTCTCCCCCGATGACAAGCAGTCCTATACATGTTAAATACTGGCAATTAGTTAAAGGAAACCAGAAGAGCTAGGAAGTGGAGAGTGGGAGGAAGATCCAGAGATGGGCCAAAATCAGTAAAAAGGTGAAGAACAAAAAACAAAGGTTTTTTAAAAACCTTTTTAAACCTTTTTTTAAAATCTAAAAATAAAGGGAAGACACTAGAACTGGGGGAAAGAAAAGTCTCTTATAGAAGATGGGATTTGAGCTGTTTTGAAGAAAGGAGATTTCAAGAGATGGTATGAGGATATAAGGATGAAGCAATCCAAGTAAGGGACAAAGCCAGGGCAAAGGCAAAGAGGAATGATATTGAGAGTCCTTTGTGAGGAAAAGCAAAGATGTCCATGTTGCTGGGTCCAAGTTGATGGGAGAGATTAAAGTGTGAGAGGACTGGACAGGTAAGAAAGGGTGAGGTTGTAAAGGACATTAGAAGGCAAGCCAAAGATTTTATTTTAGATCCTGCAGGTAACAGGATACTAAGGCATTCAGAGACGATGGGGGCTATTTCAGTAGAATGGTGAATACATTATCAAACACGGTCATGGCTTTTGCTTATCTATTTTTGGTACTGTTGTAACAAGGGAGGTACAAGTTAGTATGTGTGCATATTTGTGTATTTGCATGAGTGTGTTTGTATCTATGTATCCCAATGTCTTTGGGTCTTTATACCAGTGGGAAGAGCCCATATGTGGAAATGACTGTGATTTTTTTTAAAGCATAACACAACTTATTTTCATAAACAAAATAGAAGTAAGCTGCCACTATTATTCTTAGAAAACTCCTACAAGGCTAGGCAGTAGAGGTCACAAGCTCTGCCAACTCCATATCTGCATTTAAAACATAAATTCATGTTTCCTATCTCATGGAATAGGCTAGAAACTCATTCCAACAGTTCATTATGATTAAAAACATGGAAATTACAAGGCAAAACAAGTTTCCCTCTTTATCTCCCTCTCCCTAACCCCTGCCAATAATATATAATCAATTTCAGAAAATAAAACAAAAAATCCCAGCAAATATAAGAGATTATCTAATTAAGTGGCTCCTTTAGTCCTATTATCACCCTTCAGAGTTATCACAAGTTTTTCTATTTTCTTAATCTTGTATCTTTTAGTTCTTCTATTTATGGATTTTAGAATTAAAAAAATAATATTGGAAGCTACTGGCAAAAAGTGACTGAACTAGATTCATAAAATCACAAAGTAGTTTCATGCAAATGATCACAATTAAAAAATACTTTATTTTCTCTCAGTTATTTGTAAAGACAAGTTTTAGCCTTTAAAAAAAATGAGTTCCAAGTTCTCTCCCTCCATTTACTCTCTCTTCTATTGTTCTCTGATGGAGCCAATATAGAATCTATATTTATACTTCAGAAAGAGAATTTTAGAGCTAGAAGTGACCTTAGAAGTCATTTAATTCATTTTTTTTCCTTCTACAGATTAAGAAGCCAAGTCCCAGAGTCAAAAGGACTTGCTCATGGCTGATAGTCAGTGGCTGAAGTGAGATGTGACATGGCCCAAAAGGAAGAATCTTGGTTGCATAGTTAGAAGGCCCAAGCTCAAATCCTTCCTCTAATTATCTGTATAATCTTGGTCATCATTAACCTCTTGAGACCTAACTTTTTTTATCTTGAAAATGAGGAAATTGCACATGATGGCTTCTGAGACAATTTCTAGCTCAAGACCTAGGATCTTGGGCCTGTCCATGGATTGCACAGAAAGGGACGGATCTGGAAATGGAAGTCAAGGTTTTTCTGCCTTAACTACCTTTTGAAAATACAATAGATCCATTAAAAAACATAAGCAATATACAACCATTTGGTGCTATTGTATTGATTGTTATCTGGATATATCCTTTAAATATTAGTGCCTAGTTTTATACAGTATCTACTCAAAGGAAATAAATGATTTATGCTATATTACTTCCTCTTTCTTTTAACTATCTTTCAGCTCTCACTACCAATATAAGGTTGTCTACTCGTCAGGGGATTGACTATTTCTACTCTTAAGATTCTAGAGATAACCTAAAGAAGTTAAGGTTTCTATTAATATCACTCATATATTCCCATTTGGTGTGAGCTCCCATATTAATCAATCAGTTAATCAATCTCAATTTATCAATACATTAGCTTTTTAATAATCATATATGTATAGGTATATATACCTATACACATATATTATTAAATATTTCATTATATATTTAAAAATTTCAACATTTAATTTTAAAATACTGAGTTCCAATTTTTTTTCCTTTCCCCCATGACTTGAGAAAGCAAACAATATTACGCAATTTCACAAATGCATTAGCATTTACAAAATAATATTTGTGGAGAAGGCAGAGTAAGAAGAACAATTAAAGATATTCTCCAAAAGAGCAACATTCTTCCCTTTGTCCATACGTGGTCCTGCAGATGAGTTGGCTCAGACTTTGAGTACAAAGGTAGTAAGGTATATATGTGTATATATACACACACATATACATGCATATATATGGATTATATATATGTGAACAAATGCATAAGTATTATAAATACACACATATGGATTACATAGGTGTATATATAATGCTCAGATGTATCTGTGTCTATACATACATATACACACATAAATCTATATGGTTATACATGCATACATATAGAACATACATATGTATACACACATATAAATCAGAGTTGAGGAATTACTTAGTGATTCCTGGACCGAGGAGTCCTTTTTTCCCTTTCTGGAATTCCTATTCCATGGGATGTAGCACTGGGGATAGATGAGATGTTCCTTTGGGTTGGCTCTTTGTAGGCTATGGAAGAATCAGTTCCAGAACTTGATCAAACAGATCACAAGACTAGTTCCTCATTCAACTCTGTAACAGACTCTGCTGAACAAAGGGGCTTAGTATGGTTCTTGTGTCCTTTTGAAGCTCACAAAATCATAATCTGATTAATTTTTATCTCTGGATAGCCATTGATCCAAGATCAGGAAGAAGCATACACATACACACACACACACACACACACACACACATGCACATACACACTCGAGTCATACATTGTATAATTTTTTTTAAATGGCCACAAGGCCTTTATCATTAGCTGTCAGGAAGGAAAACTTTGGGCTCTCCAGGTAAATTTTTGACATCACAAAGTCCATACCTCCTAACCCCATCCTAGTCCTCCCAGACCCTCATGTGTTGAATTCGACACAGGTAGGAGTCATTGTACCTTCTTGGTATATCCACCTGAAAGGACAAATTTGGATGTCCTCCAAGGACTGGCCTCTTGGTCCTATTCTGGTGAGCTTTCCAGGAGGTTCAAGATATGGGATTAGTTCTTCCTTATCCCACAGTTCATATTATAAAACAATGCAATGGAAACAGTGTCCTAAATCTGAAGTCATGAATCTACGCTAAAAGTCTGAGTTAAAGTTTTACTTTTGCTACCGATCCAGCATGTGACCTCAATTTTCTGAAGTATAAAATGTGGTAGGGTGGGATGAAGTTTGGATTAGCAAATCCTCAAGTTCCTTTTATCTCTGGGTCTATGGAAGCAGGAGCTTATACTCTCTCCATGGAAAGGTTGAGCAGAATAAAGTTAGAAGACATCAGCTTTAGTCAACCATGGAATCATCAACATATCTAATGTGGCTTCACTTGGACCTCCATTAAGGAATTAACAATATGTGATTATGATATGAGCTTATTAGATAAAAGGAATTAAAGTTGATTAATGATTCCTTAACATTGATTGACTAAAATGGCATTTTTGTCAACATTTGTACTGAAGCAAAGCCCAATTATGGAGTATTTTGTTGAGAGAGGGACCGGGCTAATATAAAACAAAGAGTGAAATTTTAAAGGCAGCTTAAGTACCTACCTCTAATTATCTGTTAATTGCTTTCTCATTTTTTTAGAGTTCTGGGTCCAAAAGTACAAGCCCTCAAGTAAAAGTTCAGTAAAACCCAGATTGCAAAGGAAAAGCTGGTAAAAACACATGCATACACACACACACACACACACACACACGCACACACACACACACAGTAGCTGTTGTTCTGGTTGTGTCCATATATACAACCTACCTTGATTCTTTTAGTTAACTTGATCAGCTAAATCAGGATCTAGAAAAGAAAGGCAAAGCTAAAATTTGTTTGTCTTGGTTCTTTTTGCATGGAAAAGCTAGTTTTTCTACTGTTCTGGCAGCTGTTTAGAGCTTAAGATGATCTGTTTATTTCCTCTCTGCAGGACAGCAAAATAATATAGTTTGTCATCAAAGCTACTGCCCAGCTAATGTTTCTCTCTGCATGTTTTTGCCAGGAATTAAGGGATTAAATGACATTTGCTTGAAATGAGCCAGACCTGCTAGCAGAGGATACTTTTTCTTATTTGGAATATTAAAATTTTAGCTTGAAAGCGACCTAACAAAAAAGGGGAAAAAGGAAAACTTAAAAAAACAGAAGAAAAGAAAGGACAAAAAGAAAGGCTTGGCAGTGCCAGGAGAGAAGGGAGAAAAGCAGTGGGGAAGCTTTACATTCCAAGGCAAAAGGCCAATTAGCAATATTTTAATTATGGCCCTGAGTTCATACTTGGTAATTGTTATTCCAGTTGGTTTCTAGCACATGCATATTTGAGCAGAATGTGCTTGTGGAAAAGGAGTGAGAAAAAGAAGCACAATATCAACCATGGAGGCACTTTAGACTCAGGATAGAGAGGATGATTTTTGGTGTGAGCCACAAGGAATTGATCTATGGGAGGAGACAATTGACAGAATGAGAATAAGGGAAAATGACAATAGGTTATATTGTGGAGGCTTTTAATTTTACCATCATTGAAAACATTCAACCATCGCTTGAAACTTGCCATATCTTCCCTGATGATGACTTCCTGGATTGGTGGAGGACAAATCATGGTGGCCATACTTTTGGAGATAACCTTACAATCTCTTGTGGGATTTTCCGAGCTATTATTCTATGGGAATAGACTTGAAGAATCAAGAATTTTCCTCCTTGTCATGGAATACAGTGATCTTCTGGGGATTTTGGAGGAAATGTCAACAATGACCAAAATGAAATGATTCTTGTTCCCACCAATTTCAGTGAGAATGCTAAGTAAGGCAGCTGATTTAAGTCATGAACATAGAATTTATACTTCTGTGTGTTTTAAGCAATGAAATTATGATGTTAGAGGAGAAAGTAAAATAGTTCTTTCCAGGATTATTGGTGGTAATGGGATGTGGTTAAATTCAAGAGGAAGAACGAAAGTGCCATTCTAAAGCAAAACTGGTAGGAAAAGTCACTTCCATTTTTCCTTTTCTCTATTATGAATATCTATCTAATTCTCTCTCCTCTCTCTTTTTCTCTTTCCCCATCCATCCATCTATCTGACTGTCTGCCTGTTGACAGTTCCTATATATCTTTGATCCCAAAAAATCCATGTGCAAAGGTAGTAGAATCTCTATTAGATGTATCCTTCCCCTGGATTGGTATCACCAAGTCCAGACCCAAAGATTGTTCTTTGTTTCCTAGGGTTCAATTTCATGCTGGCTATAAATCCAGCCTGAATCTTAAATCCCAGATTCCCATGATTCACTCTTCTAGAATTTGAAACTTTCAAGGTTGGACTTTCTACTTTAATCACCCAGAACAGAAGAGAATAAATAAAAAGACCGAGAACCCAGGCCCATTTCTCAGGGTCTACATGGCTTCAGATGAGGGAGGAGAAGAGACCACTTCATGGTCTCGCTAATTATCAGGACTGAAAGGGTCATTTTGATCCCTGAGATGCTAAGGCAATAAAGAGATAGCTGGAACTGATAGGCCATTCTGGAGATGTCAACTATTGTGGTTACGCTGGCAATAAAAAATCTCCTATCAACAATGTTATAAGACAAATAAAACACTTTATGGAACATCCACATATGCGTTTCTTGTACACATCATTAGGATTCTCCTAGAAACTGCTCCCCGGAGTCCTACACACGGAAAGGACATTTTAATAAAGGGATGAACTTTGCATATGTGTGAGACTCTCATTCCCCATGGATAAGTGAAGATTTGTGCCTTGGGCATTAAGGTGTATTTTACTTGTAAAATCCTAAATATTAGGCACACTTCTAGTTTGGAAAAACAAAACCAAAATAAAAAACTTCATAAGCCTATACTTTTAAGCCTTCAACCAAATTTGATTCCCTCATACTTTTACATTATTATAATATATCTAATTATTTCAATTTTTCTTAAACTAGTACAAGAGACAGGGTTCTGTAGTGGAGAGAGAGATGACCTTGAAGCCATTTACCACTGATACATACTGGCTATGTGACCCTGGGCTATTGCCTTGTCACCCATTCAATCATGTTGCTTTAGACAATTTTTCATGACTCCACACTTGAATAGAGAAGGTATTGATTTGCTATAGTAAAGAGAATTTCTTCTTCTGGGATATGACTATTCCAGTAAAGTCATAGCTCTAGCTCCTACTCCTTTCAAACAAGGACACATCAAATTGATATTGTTAATTATCACTAAGCTTTGCTTATTAGTAAATGTTCTAAAACCTTCCTGGTTCCAAATCCATAAATGTTTGGTGATTAATGAATATATGTACTCAGTGAAATGGTATCTACAACAAGGGGATCCAGAAAGATCAACAATGCTCTTTGTCCAAAACAGCAAATCTGTGACATTGTTCCTGGGGATGTTCCCACCAACACCGAAGATCACAATTCATCCATATCTGTTCTTCTAGTGCTACTCTTTTCTAGGCCTTAAGCTTGCCACAAGGGGCTCTTATTCATCACAACTGGTGTCTTATTCACTCTGTCCATCAGTGAATATTGTGAGGTCTCCATGAGGAGAAAACAAATACCCATGGAACAATGCATTATTTGTGCATAATTGGGTACAAAGCTAAAAAATCCAAAGGAGAGGGACCTCTCTAAGGTCTCAGAGAAGGCTTCATGGCCAGCTGGGCCCTAAGGAATCTTTGATTGTTGTAGATAGAAAGGAGGAAGGAGGACATCAGAGTATGGAGTGAGCAGAAACCAAGCGTTTGGAGTCAACATGACATATCGGGATGAGGAAGAGAGCAATGTAAAATAGAGAATAGGTTTAAGTGGAAAGGGGAAAGGAGTCAGATTATGGAGGGCTTGGATGCCAATGCAATAAAGAACGAGGAAACATTTAAGATCCTCGAACAAGGTAGCAGCATGGTGAAAGTGAGGTTTGATAGGATGTCTGTTTACAAAATATATTATGGGTTAGGTTGGGGAATAGGATCAAGAAGTCACAGAGATGGGAGAGCAGAAAGTTCAAAGATTATTTAGTAGGACAATTTTGCTAATATATAGAGGGCATAAAGGGGAATGACTGAGAACAAGTTAGGAGTGGCAATTTGGCTTTGTAGAGAAGCACAGACAGGAGAAAAAGCTGAGCTAGATATAATCAGTGGTAGTGGTTGCTGTCACAAAAAAAGCAAATGTACTCATTCCTGACTCCCTGGAGAAATTTGGGGTGTTTAATGACAGATTTAGGAAGTGACAGTCCAAATAAGTTTCCCAACCATCTTCATATGAGTGTTCAAACAACTTGTCCAGAGTTCAACAGATTTTTTTTTTAGGGAAAGAAAAAGACATAGAGACTTTTGATTTTTCTAGTCTGATGAAAAGAGAAACAGATTAAGCCAAACTTCTTGGGGTCCTTGAACTAGAAGAAATATCATTCTACTCTTTTTACAGATAAGGAAACTGAGGCAAACAGGGTTAAATGAATTTCCCAGAGTCACACAACTATAAAATGTATCAGATCTTGCTGACTCCAGACTGCACATTTCTTTCTCTATAAGTTCTGCCCTCTCACCTCACCAGTTAAGCATCCAGGTAGCTATAACATATGAATGTAGTTGGCTTGTGCCCAAGTCAGTTCCACTAGGTGGTGAATGAAGGCAAACCACTTTGTTTCATAGTTGTTGTTGAATCAACTACTTCTTTATAACCCCCTTTTAGCCTGCTGTGAGTTACTTCCCAGTGTACCTGCCTGAGTGGGCACATGTGTTCAACTGGTCTCTTTCAAAAACAAATCTGTTCTCAGGACTCTAGGGCAGCTTGAAGATGTGGCTGGAAAATAGTCTCAGCCTCAGGTCTTCTTTTGAAGGAGAACAGTTAGCCTGATGCTAACAGATGACCATAGGGCTGTAGATGAAGAGCTGAAAAGGAGGGGAGAGGACTTCTCATTTTACAGCTAGGATATCCGAGGCTCGTAGGAAAGATTTGCCCAAAACCACTCAGATGATAAGTAACTGAACTATAATTTTTTAACACAGGTCCTCATACTCAAAACTGTCACATCATAACCCAAAAGATCACACCTTCAAATATCATCTAGGAACACATCATTGCCAATTACTTGCTACCTAAGACTTTTAATGATCCCAAATAGGTGTGGAAGGACAGAAAACACAGATGGGCAGAAAAAAGTGCAGTCCCCTTTCTTTGACCATCTTTTAGAAAGTGCAAGATCAAGGGAAAAAGCCCCAGCAGCAGGTTTAGTGTCAGAGCACAGACAGCAATCTGACAATAGGAGATTCTTCCCACCCCTTTTTATGGGAGTCAAAGAGGCATATTACAGAGGCAAGGAAAGAAGGGATCAGGAACTTTGAGGCTTGGGAGTCTGGTGGGCAAAGAAAAGAAGATAGGATCTTTCTACAATTTCTGACATTCAATGGTCAAAATACTCCTTGACCTACTCCACCTATAACTTTCAACTGAACTGCCTCCATTTAGTGACCCAGCTGGAGCCATTTCTAGTTCCATGGATAGTTTTACTCTTGGATAGCAGTGTGACCTTGGGGAATCCCACTCACTGCTGTGAACCTTGGTTCCCTAATGTTTATGGTTGAAATGATAAAACCAAGGGGTTGAATTCTCAATCTCTGAGTTTCCTTTTAGTTCTAAAATTCTATGATCTAAGTAATCAGCAATGGACTGCCCAACTGCTGTGAATGGAGGGTCTTTGGGCAGGTTCTTTATTCATGATCCCGGAAATTACAACATCCAACCTCCACTGTATCTTCAAAGTTTTTGGTCTTCCAGAGTCCCTTAATAAATCATAAAAAAAATCATCCAGCCAAAAATAAGCAGGGGAAAACCCAAACAGAAACTTTTAAGCCCTACTCATTCTATTCGCAAGTACACTTGGAAGAAAGAGTAATAAATGAGATCACCATCGATAACTAGTTGAGATGACCACCATCTTGGGAGAACACAAGATGGGTACTTGGGAGAAGGGATGAAATTTAGGAGAGATAGGCTGTGAAAGGGAGGAAGGATAGTGGGAGACCAGCAAAAGCAAACATTAACTAATTCATAATGTTGCCTAGTTCGAATCATATGCAAAAGTTTCTGTTAGACTTGGCACATATGCTGGTCTTTACAAAATAAAGTTAGTTTTGAAATACTTAGAATCTTAGCTGTGCCATGCATGGAGACAAATAAATGTAAGCCATATCCTGATATATTAAGGATTAAATAGTTAAGAGTGAGCACAAGGAACCCAGAAAGGGGAAAAAAAAAGAGTACGTTATCAACTTGCTTTGGTTAACTCTTTTGAACTCACTGAGATCTACAGAAATCTGAAAAATTTGGAAGAGTTGGATCTTAGAATTTCATGCAATACACAATGTTATGTAAATCACATGAATCTGACTTTATTTTAATATGACTATTTTTGTTTTTTTAGAAAGAATATGATTACTTCTTTCTCCACTTCTTAGAACTTTATTCTCTGATAGTAAATTTGAATACTAATTTGTACAAATAATAGGAAAATGTTGATGAAAGTGCTTCATTTGGTAGTTTCAATAAACAAAGATGTGGTGGTTTTTCGAGACTAATTTATGAAGTATTTGAGTTTTGTTCTTCAGTCATTCTATTACTAATTAATATTTTGACCATAAAGGTTTAATTAAAGACTATAGTTTGAATCTCTATTTTAAAAACTCATTAAATATTATTTTGTTATGAAAATAACAAATGTATTTTAAGCAGTAGTCCAGGAATGGTCCATTTTATGTAGCATTTTTTTTTAAAAGAAAAGTAATGGCAAGAACTTTATTTATTCTTTTATTTTGCTATTTCTAATCCATCAAAATAATATATTAGAGTATTATTATTATTCTAATTTCATAAGTGACTGATTATTTCTGAATTTAGGGCTATTCAAGTGCAATATAGCTGCAGCTAAAAGAATATACCAGAATATAGGCAAAATCCATAGCTTCTTCTAGTCTTTTACTTCATGTGGACCATTTTATGGATAATCTTAAAGCTCCCAAATTTCATTGTTGGAAAAAATGTGGAAAGCAAATGGATAAGGACCTGTCAGGCAATCATGAGATTGGGTAAGTTTAATGAGTTTAGGAGCCCTTCAGTCACTGAGTATTCAAAAACTTAACAGGATGTTTCTTTTTTTTCACATTGACAAATATATATATACACACACATATATATGTTTATATTTGTCAATGTGAAAAAAAGCTATATATATTATATATATAGTTGTCTATTTTAGAACACATACACCCTCACCCCCCATCCCTCACAGACACACACAATCCATGTGGAAACACACAATTCATTCTCAGGCTCTATCAAACATTTCCAGACTCATTATTTGCTGAAGAGAAAAAATGAAGAATAGTATTTGATATTGAAATGAATTAGGTGAGCAGGGTGCAGAACTTGTAGAGATTCTCATTCACTTGAGAAGTCAAACATGGTCAAGATTTCTCTAGAATGCAGATGATCAGGGACAATTTCACCATGATTAGTAGAAATTCCAAGCAGCTACTGGGGATATAGGACTGCTCAGGAAGTCAGAATCTTAGAGGGGAGAATCCAAACACTTGAAGTGAAATCTGTGCAGTTGATGAAGAAGTTTAGGCTTTCAGAAACATTGTTTGAGTGTGGACAAGAGGACAAAAGCAGGGTAGATGTTTATTTATTCAATGGTATGTACACTTAACCACATGGCCTAGAACATTTTTTATAAGGGCCCCAGGGAAATTAGAAATGCTCCATTCTCACCAGAGAAATTCAGATCTACCACAGAAACCAGTGGGTTTTTCATGGTTCCTGAAAGTCCCAGTCTGAAACAGTGGCTCATTATGGTACCCACTCCAAAAAAAGTGACATTCCCCCCAAAAAGCAATAACAATTAAAACCATTCCTGACTGAAAGAAGTAGTGAGTTCTCCTTCATGAAAGTCTTTAAAACAAGCCTGAATGGCTACTTGAGTGCACTAGAGGGCTTTTTCATTTGTTTTATTTTTGATTTGATTGTTTTTCATGAACTGGGAGTAGATGGTCTCTAAGATTTCTGCCTTATTTTGTGATTTTCACTCCACCAACAAGCATTTATTAGAGACTTATTGTGTGACACTTCTTGCATTGGACACTGGAATAACAAGGATAAAAATGAAATAGTCCTTCCTTTCCATTATGAAACATTGTACTGTGTCAGCACAAAGCTGTTTCAATCTTTTTACACGCTCTACAAGTTTGCCATCCAAATTCCCCATCCATATTGATGTCAGCCTTTGGTTCTATGCTAATATTTTTCCTACATTTCAAATCCCAGGTAGGTTTGAGGCAATGTTGGCAAGTATCCTGCACTTTGCAAATTAGTTGAGAAACACTATTTCTGTTTTTCAAGAATAGAATCTTATGTGAGGACTTGCCCAATGAAGATGAGGATATCCACATTACCTATCATGCCTTGCGAAGTTTTCACATCTGTGGTTAACATCTATAATTGAAAAAGCCAGTAGAAAACACACACATTAGAGAACAATTCTCCATGGATATAGTTTTTATGTCTTGAATGATTTGTGTCAATGAAATAGTAATAACAGAAGAGAAAGTTATTCTGAGGGAAACTTCAAGTCATAAACACATTTCTGGACAATCTACTTTGGTCAAAAAGCCAAGGAGTTGCTGTATGTACTTCACTTCCAAAACAAATCACAATTCAAGATGACTAGATAATTCATTCTTTCATCCCAGATACATAGGAGATAAGTATATACTTTTCATTTTCTCTCCCAAATCCCCAATCATAAATCACTTAAATTGCTTGACCCCTTTTTTGGGGAGGAGGGGCAGGATTGTCAGTTTGTTTTCGCTTGATGATGATTCACTGATTTGCTTTGACATTGCAAAAACATGCAGACTCTGGCAGTTCTTATATCTGATAATTAATCATTTTGGTTTCATAGCTAGAAATCTGGACAGATGACATAAGCTCAGAAATTAAGAGATTTAACTAACATCACTCATGTTTCTTGTTTCTTCCTCTACTGATTGGATCAATTCTATTGAAAGTTGTCATTTGATTTTCCAAACATTAGGTTAATTGACATAATAATGATTTTCAAAAGTATTTCTTTGAGGTACAGACAGTTTATTTTCAAAGAAAATGAATGGTGGAAATTGGTTTAGAGGCAACAAATTACTAGCAAAGTTTCAAACGAAATGTGTGCTGAAATTCACAAGCTACTTAGAGTATAATTGTCAGATTCTTCCTCTTCTCAATTTCAGTTCTCTTGGGACCATCAACACGATGACTTTTGTTTAGCATTTACCCAAATGCTTTTCATCAGTCAGAATTATTTGTTTGTTCTAGTTTACAGTTATTTCTATGCAGATTTGAAAGTTGTACATAAAAACAATAGTTAAATAGAACTGAAAATCCGATGGATAATTTGACTATGTGATTCATTAAATGCTAAATGACAATTAATTCATTTCAAACACCCATATAATTCATCCCAATCAACTGAGGTAGGGTAGTTACAACACCTGAGGTGTCCCTGGGTGATAAATTTTACTTGTTGCTCATGGATCTCTCTGGACTCTGAAAACCATAAACCTTTTAGATGCCATCTCTTTACCTCTCTCATTGTGTTGAGCATAATCAGTATCTTACACATAGCAGCTGTTCAATAAACATTGACTGAACAAATCAATGAATGAATGAAAACTTCCTCTGTTTTCAACAATGCTAATTTGTGATGCTATAAATTTCTCTGTGCTCTGTTTCTTGTGATTTCTGTTAGGTTTGCAAATTATTTCTTGGGCAACTTTCAGTAAAAGTGCTACAAAAAAATCAGATATTTTTGTTTTTGGACAATTGACTGAAAGACATAGAGAATTTCAGATTCCATTGTGGTTATTTTGGATTGATTTTTTAAAGCATTTGATTTGGTCGAACAGAATACCAACTTAAAAGCTCTCTTCCCTCAAGGTTCTCTTCCTACCCTTCTTCCATGGATCAATATTCCTTTTAAGGTAGGATGACAAAATAACTTTGTGCTCTGATCAGAAGTATTAGGTGAGTTGTAAAACAACGAGATGAATTCTACCTGAAAGTGTTTTCAGTGATGATAAAGGAAATCCAAAAGAGAGCCTAAGTTGAAAAACCTTTCCTTGAGAGTGGTGAAATTTTCCAGCTGCTCTTGTTTGTGAATACCATTGGGTTTTTTGTTAAGTTCCATAACATTTGAGACTTTAGAAAGAGATTACTAATGACTTTAAAGAGTTTGGTCTACATGTGAAAGTCCAAGTGTTTGAAGAATCTCTGTAGCCCAGATTATGATATGAAAAAAAAAAGATGAACTAAAGAGCTTTTCTATTAGTACATATTTTTCATGGCAGGTAGTACAAATAGACAATGAGTTGATCTCAGAATTAAATAGGAGATCGAGACAGTTAAATTGCTTTTAGGAAATTGTACAGCTGCTTTAATGATCCCAGACTTGTACCAGAAACAAAATATCTTTTAATGTCAATATTTTGCCAGTGTTGCAGACATGTCTAAGATACAGAATACAATAATCTCTGAAAAAAATGAAGATTAATATCCTATAGAGGGCAATGTAGAAGTATGTGGTAGAAAGCAAATTGTAACTATATGATTATCAATTCTGATGGACGTGGCTTTCTTCAACAATGAGATGAACCATATCGGTTCCAATAAACAGTAATGAACTGAACCATACCCAGCGAAAGAACTCTGGGAGATGACTATGAACCATTACATAGAATTCCCAATCCCTCTATTTTTGTCTACTTGCATTTTTGATTTCTTTCACAGACTAATTGTACACTATTTCAAAGTCTGACTCTTTTTGTACAGCAAAGTAATTGTTTGGACATGTATACATATATTGTATTTAACTTATACTTTAACATGTTTAACATGTATTGGTCAACCTGCCATCTGGGGGAAGGAGTGGGGGGAAGTGGGGAAAAGTTGGAACAAAAGGTTTTGCAATTGTCAATGCTGAAAAATTACCTATGCATATATCTTGTAAATAAAAAGCTATAATTTAAAAAAAAGAGATAAAAAAGAAAGCAAATTATAACTTAATTTAAAAAAAAACAGAAATAAGGGATACCATGAGAAAATATATATGTTTAAATTACATACCTGTTAGAAAATGCATATTATGTATTTACACACATATATATGTAATATTAATTTAAGATCTGACACTAATATTTATCTATCTATATCCATATTTGAGAAAAGAAAAAAAATATAGACTGGTCACATGGAAAGAGTGAGAGATGACAAGTGTGTGGTCTAAGTGTTCCATTACAAAACCAAGAAACCTCCCTAGCACATTAAGTGGACGCTCCCAGTGGCAAATTTATCTGAAGACATAGATAAGATTCCCACAGAATGATCCATTATCTTTATTGCTAGAAGAGACATCCAAATTGGTCACAGATCTCAGATTCATTGGATAGTTTGAGGATATCTGTGACTATAGCTGTAGTCTATGAAATATGAGTAAAGAATGTAACATAGTAGGGAGAGTCCCAAATCTGAAACTGGAAGAATCTGGGTTCAGAGTCACATCTAACACTTATAGGGGCAAAGTTACTTAACCCCTTTAGTCTCAGGCTATTCCTAAGACTAATTTATAGACTTACTTGCAATTAGCTATGTTGATGGAAGGATTTTCCATGTGGACAAAATTTTAGGATCCTGATCTATGGTTTTACAAAGGATTTTCAGTTTAATTGGGATAGATATAAATGAGAATTGAAGGTGGCCAGGGATTTGAGCTGCAGAAGGAACAACGATCTCTATTTGGTTCACTGAGGTTGGATCTATTGCAGCAAAACAAATGCAGCAAAAACAAATGTAAGAGGAAGTTGGGACTAAAACTTGCATCCTTTTTTTCAAAGGATGAGAGCTTGAATCCCAGTTCTGATGTGCTACCATGGGCCACTCAATGTCTTTGAGTCTCAGTTTCCTCATCTGTAAAATGAATTAAAATTAAATGACATCTAATGTCTCTTTTTGCTCTGAATTTATAGTTTTACTTCCATCATCTGAACCAGCTGTGATCTCACTGATATCTGTCCTATAGAAGTACATATCCCAGCTCACCAAGGGATAAGGATCATAAATTTTCTTGTCACACAATTTCCATTTGGTCCTCCAAAAAGGCTCAGTCAATCAATAGACAAGCGTCAATTAAGTACCTAAGTTGCATGGTTTTGCATTGGGTTTTAGGCAAAAAAATGAAATAGTCATTTTCCTTAAGGAAGTTATATATCTATAGAAAACATATTCAGAATAAATAAATACAGTATGTTTTTTTTTTAATAAGTGGTAATGGTGGATGACTTGAGAAGCATCAAGATCATGAAAAGTCATGTAGAAATGATTACTTTTTAGCTAAGTTTCAAAGGAGATCCAAGCATCCAAAAGGCAGAAATAGAGAGAGTGGACTCTAGCCATGGATCATAAGAAGACAGGCAACATGGGGGAGGGGGAACAACAGGAAGGTCAATTTGTCTGGACCATGAAGAAAATGAATGGGAGTGATAGACAAGACAAAAGCAGAGGTTAGACCCATATCATTAAATGATAAAGAAAAGGAGTTTGTATTTGATCCCATTGGCAATAGAGAGCCCTTGGAGTTTATAAGCATGACAATGACCTAGTCAGAGCGATCCTATAGGAATATCACTTTGGCATCTGTGTAGAGAAGAGGCTAAGGGTGGAGAAATTTGAGTCCAGGGAACTCAATATTAAGAATTAAAGGAATACGTGAGAATATTGAATATGAAAGGAATACATGAGAAAAAATGAAGAGGTGCTTAGCTAGGGAGGTGGCTGTGTGATTGGAGAGAAGCAACAGATACTCTAGAGGCAGAGTGGATCAGACTTGGAAGCTGATTGAATGTGTAGGAGGGAAGGACAGAGAGGAGGTGAAGATGTTTCTCTCAACAGAAATGCAATTTATTCTACATCTTTCTTCAGGTCTCTTAACCTTCACTGGTCAATACATCTATTTTCACACAATCCTTAAAACAGATAGAAAACTATTCACATTGGTGAAAAAGGAATCAGTTAAACCACTTAAAAATCCCACATCAAATAAAAACCCAAACAAAAGCATAATGAATATGTGACTGAACTTTTGAATGTGCAATTGGTTGTTTTATTAAAATGGAGATAAATATCAATGCAAAGGTTCTTAGCCTTGGATCTGGGAAATAAAAAAAAAACAGGATAAATGCTATTTCCTTCATATTATTATACATACTATTTAATGCATTTAAAACACAATTCTGATAAGACTTTAGCAAGGTGGGGCTATAAGGTTAAGGAATCTTGTTCTAAAGCAAAATAGAGGAATTACATAACAACTAAAATAACAACAGCAGCAGCAGGAGGAACAGCAGCAACAGTATATACCATATGTATAATGCTTTAACGTTGGCAAAGCTCATAAGATCTGCTAATTCACTTGATCTTCACGACAATCCTCTGAGGTAGATGCTGTTGTTATCCCCATTTTAAAGACAAATTTAAGGTTGAGAAATTATGAGTTAATCATCTGCATCATACAACTAGCAAATGATTGAAGTAGAAACTGAACTCCAGTCTTCCTGACTCCAAACCCAGGTGACTACATCACCTAACTGTCTCGGTGGTGTTCAATCCAGCTTCCATAGCACTTAAAAGTAATAACTTTTCTCAATAAGCTTATGTTCCTTTAGGGGCATACAACACATTTAGATTCAAGAAGATAAAAGCATGTACAAGCTCACATCAGGAGGGAAGAATGGGATGGCCAGGAAAAGACTTGTTTAGGAAGCAATAGCTGCAGAATGCTTTGAAAGTAGTGAGGGATTCTTTGAAGCAAAAGTCAAAAAGCAATGCATTGTATACAAAAAGCAAAGCCTGGGTAGAGGGTATGACTTCTTAAACTTTATACACTGATGAGCTCTGTTCACCTGATAAATGTTTATGTGACCCCAAGTATATATGTATATAAAATATGTATACAAATCAAAGATTTGCTGATAATAAATCATAAGTCACAAACCCCATATTCAGTTATGAAACTCCATGAACAGTTGCCAGCTACAGCACAAGAAGCTGGAGTATAGGAGATGGAATGTTAAGTAGAAAAAAATAGGTGGTAGGCCATCATAGGCTGAAAAAGAAATGTATTAAGGAAAGTCCTATGAAGTAAGACTAGGAAAGTAGATAGTGAATACATTCTAAAGAGCTTGAAATGTGGGACCAAAGGTTTTTCCTTTTTTTCTTAGATATAAGGAATCTTTGAAAGTTTTTAAATAGAGTGGCGACATGTACAAATCTGTGTTTGGGGAACATCAATTTGCAGTCCTATTGAGAATGGAGAAGGGATGAGTAAAATCAGGCAACAATTAGAAGCTATTGCAATAGTTAAGGGGAGAGGTGACAAAGGAAAGAGACTGGGTAAGTGGCACCAAGGCGATGGATGCATGTGATATTGTATAGCCAGAACCAATAACATTTGGCAACTAATCAGCTATTGGGATTGAAGAGAAGGAAGAGCCAACAAGTATTCTGAGGAATCCATTATCTTTGAGGGATGTCTGTGAATAAAGATAAACTAATCAATTTATCATCTTAGTTGCCTTTGTGATGCTAACATAATAATACAAGAAGTATTTTCTAGTTAGGTTGATTCCTAATACTCTCAGTGACTCACAATAAATTTTAAGTTACCTAAAGAACTATAAAACAAATAAACAAATGAAACAAAGAACAAACAAATAAACAAAAACCCAGAGCTGTGATTTCATTTAGGTATTATTTCCAGCAACAAAAACTCCCTCTACCAATGATGGTCTATACCAACTCTTCAACTTAGAGACTCAAGGAGTTGTCTGAGGCATTGGAAAGTTTAGACTAGTCCAGGATCACAGCCAACATGTATCAGACTGGAAGCCAGCTCTCTTTTCACCATACTGTGTTGCATGTTGGTTT
Source organism: Antechinus flavipes (assembly GCF_016432865.1). Taxonomy (NCBI): domain Eukaryota; kingdom Metazoa; phylum Chordata; class Mammalia; order Dasyuromorphia; family Dasyuridae; genus Antechinus; species Antechinus flavipes. Next base: position 12,716,579 of record NC_067400.1, on the reverse strand, counting down.
ATAACATTAAATAATAGTCCATTATCATTATACATTTTACAGTGTGAAAAGAGCTCTCACATGTATTCTTTCATCTCTTTTTGCTATTCTCCTAGGAGGAAGGGAATACATATGTAATCTCCAATTTATAGATGAGGAAATTGAGGCTTGTAGATCTCTTACGCTCTATATGAACTCATAGAGTTTGTTAGTGGAGACATTGGGATAAAAATTCAGACTTTTGTCCCCAAATTCACTGTTCTCTCTGTTGTAATAACCCTATCTCAGGGTGCTATATAATTTCCAGTTCTGATTCTGCAATTATACACTTTTATCATATGTATAATAATAATTTCTATACATGTTTTATTTGATTTCCTTTATAAATGATTGAATTATTTCTAAATTTAAAAGCCATTGATGTTGGATTCAGTTTCTATCTAGTAAGAAATTTGGATGTATATATATTTTTTCTTTAAAAAAAGATTTATCATGGGGCATTGACTTTCTTTGAAAATTAGAAACACAATAATAAAGCTTTATCGTCAGAATGGTTTTTATGCCAGCATAACAAAGTCCTTAATTCAACAATGTCTTTATCCTTGAAACTGACCTTCTCCTAGTCATGGATTGTTGGCATTTAATATTCAAGCTTCCTAATTCTTTTCTGAAAGCCTGTCACAAGAGAAGCATGCTGGAGAATGCATAATGATTTATTTGGTCTCAGCACTCCTCCCTGTCTAGGAGCCAGAGAAAAGGGAAGAGAGACCAATAGATTCTTTTTGTATTAATGGGGGAGATTCCTCATGAAGTGATCTAAACAACAAAAAGATGTTTTAAAAATGGCCACCATCACCAAAAGATACCATGTGCTAACATGGAGTGTTATTGATGTAAAAGATTTAAAGGGCTTCCTTATAAGCTGCTTTGCTCTCTTATATTGACTCTAGGTGGATCTCTGAACCAAGAAGACAGAATGCCAAAGTCATGGAACTCAATCACCATCATGAACTCTAGGGATTTTATTTCAGAAACCCATCAATCAGAATTCTGGCATTCTACTCTGAAATAAAAGAACAAGGGAAAGCGGCTGACTAGCAGATCATCCCTCTTACCCCTATTGTTCAATCACTTTTCAGTACTGTCTGATTCTTTATGACCACATTGGAGATTTTCTTGGCAGAGATACTGGAGAAGTTTGCCATTTCCTTCTTCATTTTACAGATGAGGAAACTGAGGCTAACAGGATTAAGTGACTTGCCCAGGGTCACATAAATAGTAAGTATTGAGGCCAGATTTGAACTCATGAAGATAAATCATTCTGATTCCAGGCTTGGTGTCACCTAGTTGCCCAAATATAATTTAACTAATAATAGTGATTTCTGAAATACGAGGGACCACAAAGATAATTTAATTCTACTTTTTCATTTTATAGATTGGGAAACTGAGAACTATAATAATTATCTGAACACTGACATTGATTTGGAAGCTTTAGCAATCAGTATGCACCTTTATGTGCTAGACACTATGCTAAATGTTGGATTCAGTCAGGATTCAAATAAACAGCTGGTTACTTGGCAAAGGAAAACAGAGTCTAATTCAAGAAGATTAGTGGCTGAGTTCCCCTCCCCCAGACACTCCCCCTCACCTCCCTATTCAGCCTGTGCTTAGCTAGAGTGACAGCAAGCAGAATCCATTCTGGGTAGGAAGAGCATCCACAAGCTGAGTGGGGATTTCAGCTGTTGCCATGGCCCTCATCTGGCCTACAGCTTCTTTGCTTTGAGTTCAGGTTATCAGACAGGAAGAACAGGTCCCATTCCTTGGGTTGGGTGGAATCCAAGAAAGTTTATCCAAGAAGAGACATGTCCTCCAGCTTGATGGATTGTTTGGGTCAGAAGAGAGCAGGGCAGACTTCAGGGAGAAAAGGCCCAGGCTAGACAGAGAAAGCTCCCTATTCTTCTTTATATGGGTTATGTGGCAAAAAAAAAAAAAAAAACATGGAAAAGAGTTTAAATGATTGAACATTTTCTTTGTTCCTAGATGAGACTTGGGGAAGGGAGAGGGTGATAGTGAATGAAAAGTTTGATTATTACTTTTTGTCAAAGGAACAATAAAACCCTGATGGATAAGTGGTCATGTATTCATTAATATCCTATTGAATTGGACCATCCTGAAGCACATATTTGTGGGCCAGGAGTTCAGGTGAGTTGTGATGGCAAAGGATCATAGGATCATAAAATCATAGGAATAGAAGGGACCTTAGGGGACACAGAGGGCATCTCTGTTCATTTTAAAGAGAAGGAAAGTGGGGCCCAATTGATCAGTTAATCAACAATATTTATTAAACATTTTACTAAGTACTACATTCACAAATACAATTAATGGAAAAAATCCTGATTCCTGACAAACTAATATTTTAATGGAGGAATAGATGTGTATTTTTCATGTATACATATATTATATACTCTTGTATATATGTTTGTGTATGTGTATATATATATAGCATAGGAGATTATATGTACACATATAACATTTATTTGTGTATGTTTGTATATATACATATGTATGTGCATGTAATATCACTTGAGTTGAATCTGGAAGGAGGAGGAGGATTCTGAAGATGGAAGTGAGGAAGGAGCACATTCCAAGTACTAAGGGAAAGAGAAAAGGAGATAGACAGAGACAGAAGAGAGACAGAGGTAGAGAGGAGAGAGAGAGAGACAGAAAGATAGAAGAGAGACATAGAGAGAGAGATAGAGAGAGAAAGACAGAGAGAAACAGAGACAGTCAGAAGAGAGATGGAGAGACAGAGAGAGAGAGAAAGAGACAGATAGAAAGACAGAAGAGAGACACAGATAGAGAAACAGACACACACACACACAGAAAGAGAGAGAGAGAGACAGACAGACAGACAGACAGACAGAAACAGAGAGAGAGAGAAAGAGAAACAGAAACAGATTGAGAAATACCCAGAGAAAATCAGATAGAATAGAAGGACAGAAACAGACAGAGAGGCAGAGATAGACAGAATGTTGGAAATGGCAAGACAAAGAGAGGCAGAGACTGAGAAAGAGAGACAGAAAGAGGCAGAGTTAGAGAAATAGACACAAGAGACAGGCAAAGAGATAGAGAAACAAAAAAAAAAAAGGAGAAAATAGGTACTTGTTTTATCATCTCCATGAACCGGCAATATATCAACAGGACTCAAGCAGAGGAATTCCATTTTTTTTTTGTATTCCTTTTGTGATGAAGGGAATAAGGAACTTAATTTTAAGAAAATAAAAAGTTTGGATGCTGCAGACCATCACTGTCATTTTGCTGTTCATGAATAAAAGCAATTTTGCCTGATATGTGCTTTCTTACTTTTGGCAGATGTTGAGCAGATGTTTTTTTCCCACAGACACATGGGGATTTTCAGGAAAACACCCTTGTAATGAATTGAAATGGCAAAAAGCCGTGTTGCATAACTTAGAGATGGAGTAAAATCAAAAACTTCTCAGTTTAAAAAAATCACTTTAAAACAACACCATGATTTTTTTTTCTTGATCCTCCCATCCATTTCAGGGTGGAAGCAAAAAAAAATGTGTTTCAGGGCTGATGTGTGTATGTAGAAGAGATTGGTGATTTTGCCCAGAACACCTGTGCTGTAAGGGATCAAAATGGGTTACTGAAGAATGCATCGTGTTCCTCATGCTTGCTTTTCTAGCTGTGAGAGCCTCTGTTAAGCATTTCCAGGAAGATCTGCCATAAGGAGAGGTCACTTTTAGCCATTTAACTTTTCTTAAACATATGCAGAACATTCCTTTTTCCCATAGAAGTGGAGCTGCATGTGTGAGGTCGGGGTATGGAAATCACTCGCCCGAGAGCAGCTGGCTTCTTCCACCATTTGCAGTCCAGGCTGTCAAGGAGAAACCATTTCAGGTCATATTTTAGAACAGAAAAACATCTGCAGTTGATCCATGGTTCATGGAATAGGTCTTCGATCTATATCTGGGAAAGACTTCAGGGGCCAGTTAGTCCAAGCCAGGGAGTTGAAGTAACCTATTCATAGTCACACAGACATGAAGCATTTGAGGTAGACTCTGAATCCAGATTCACTCATGATAGCCAGTTACCTTTTCATTGCTTGTAAACGAGGTGTAAGGATTAAAGTCTGACATATTTTGGACTGAATGAAGTGAAATTTTCTTGAAGAGTCTTTAAATTTCACAGAGATCAAATATATCCTTGTTTGTTTGGCCTGTTTAGGAACACAGAATTAGAAGAGAAAAGTCCTTAATTCAGGAAGACTCATCTCTTCCTTTGAAGTCTATTCTCTCTTTAAAATATTTATTTTATTTTTAATTTATGGAATAAAACAAGCATTTTCATAACAGTATAATAAAATAAGATGATGGTGCATGAAACTGCAAACCTATTGTGAAAAATTTGTTATTCCTTTTAAATATTTAAGAAAGATGTCATTTAAATTTCCTTTTTCTTTTTTCCCTTCTCTCCCCATCCTAGAGACATAAATAAGTCTATGTATGTACACACATATAGATACACATATATACATATGTGTATGTATGAACTATGTGTGTATATAATACTCTATAGCTCTATTTATCAGTTCTATCTCTGCACCCAGACAGTATCTTTCTTCAGATATCCTTTATAATGATGAGTCAAGAATGATAGCTAAGTTGTGAATCAGGGTGAAAGGAGGGATAGTGGTATCCTTACAGTATTAGAGAAATTAGGAAGAGGGGGAAAGATAATGATTTCAAATTTTGACATGATAAGTTTAAGAAATCTCTAGGATGCACAGTTTGAAATAGTTCAATAGATAGTTGGAGATGCAAGAGTGGAGGTCAACAGAAAGATTAGGCATGAATAAGTCGATCTGAGGCTCATTCTCAAAATGAACATGTTCAAGCCAGTTAGAGACTTTGTGAGCAGCATAATGGGTCTATTAAGTTGTGGCAAGGGGAATTTTTTCATGGCAGAAAGTGATAGCAAAAGAACGGGTTGAATCTCAGCCCTGGTACAGCTGAAGACAAGGATCACACATTATACAGACAGAACAGAGGCAAGGTTAAATGTGGAATGTCTATTTGCTTATCTCAAATTTGCTTCATGTTCTAGTGTTGATAACTCAGCATCTTGGTTGGTTGAAATAGTATTTATAAATTCTAAATTCAATAATTTAATAATTAATCAATCATCATGCTTGAGTAAGTGATATTGCTGAAATCATGTCAATCAGTGATGCTTATATTTTGTGGATTTTTTTAACATTTGTATTTGAGAAATGAATACCTGACCCATAACTGATTGATATCATGCTTTGTAAACCTCTCTACTCTCTCTTTTGGGAAAACACAAGACATGATCTAAAGCTTAGGTTTTTTTTCTTGGTCCTCAAAAGTGGGTATTTAGACAAAGATTATGGGAAAAAATAATCCAGTTCTATCAATAGATTCAAGAACTGTACCTGACCCAGACTATATGTCTACATTTAGTCCCTAGGGGCCCCTTAGTAAAAAGGGAGATGAATATTACTCCATCTCTTTCTGGGACCAGCAGCAGTTCTAAATATTAGATAAGATCTTACTAAGTAAGGAAAATTTGAAGGGGGAAAAAACTTGAGTCAGAAAAGCAGCATTCTTCTGTATTTGTGATATTTAATGGATAGTAGAAAACCTTGAACTTGTGCAAAATCTAGATTTGCTTAAGCAATACCTTCTTGATCATTAGAGATTTCATTTTTTAATTATTGGATTATTTGCTCTTTATTTTCTTTTTTCCTTTCTCTACCTTTCTTTTTTATTATTGGCTGTATGTTTTTGTGCATGTCTTTTCATTGAGCTCAAGAAGGTGAAGGAATCAAGAGAATTAAAATTTTCAGAAAAGCTGCCAATTTGCTTGTCTAACTCTGAAGATCAGGGGGATTGGGAAAGGAGGAAGCTGAACTAGTTGTCTATAAGTCCAAGATTATGGTTTAATTAATCTAGGCCCCTCCCTCCATCGAGCAGATGATAAACTCTCTGCCTCCTTCCTTTAGTTACTTTATCTAAAATAGGAATTAAATGTTATTTAACAAGGATTTATAAATGCCTGCTGAGTTAGGCACTGTGTTAATGCAAAGGGAAGAAAGATTTAAAAAATGACTTCAAGGAGCTTTTCTTGTGTGAGGAGGAAACAGGTACAAAATATATACAGAATAGATTCACCATACTTACATGAGAATGGGTGTGGGCAGAGACTGAACATTTGAGTTAATCAAAGAAGACTTCTTGGAAGATGTGACCCTTGAAGGTAGATGAAAGATCTGTGAGGTGAGTTAAAGAAGTGGAATATTTCAAGGATGAGGAGTATACTGTTTCCATTATATTTTCTCCAGAGATCTATCATATCTAATTTTTCAAGTATTCTATTTACCTCTTTGACTTTTTATTTATTTTGTAGTTTGATTTATCTAATTCTGAGAGTGCAAGGTTGAGCTCTCCCACTATTATAGTTTTGCTGTCTATTTCTTCTTGGAGCTCTCTTAATTTCTCTTTTAAGAATTTAGATGCTACACCACTTGGTGCATATATGTTTAATATAGATAGTGCTTCATTATCCATGCTACCCTTTAGCAAGATATAGTGCCCTTCCTTATCTCTTTTAATTAGATCAATTTTTGCTTTAGCTTGATCTGAGATCAGGATGGCGACCCCTGCTTTTTTGACTTCACCTGAAGCATAGTAGATTTTGCTCCAACCTTTTACCTTTAACCTGCATGTATCTCCCTGCTTCAGGTGTGTTTCCTGTAAACAACATATTGTAGGATTCTGGCTTTTAATCCATTCTGCTAACTGCTTCCTCTTTATGGGGGAGTTTACCCCATTCACATTTATGGTTAAAATGACAAATTCTGTATTACTTGCCATCTTGTTAACCCCTGTTTATGCTTTTCTCCCTTCTTTCCCCCTTACCTCCCTTCCCAGTATTAAGCTTGTGAGCACCCCTTGCTTCTCACAGCCCTCCCTTTTTAATATCTCTCCCCTCCGCCTTAAATTTCCTCCCCCTATCTTACCCCTTTCCCTCCCAGTTTCCTATTCCCTTCCGCTTAGCTTATTCCTTCCCTTTTCACTTTTCCCTTCTCACTTTTCAATGAGGTGGGAGAAGTTTCACCATAAATTGAATGTCTAAAATTTTTCTCTTAAAGCCAATTCTGAAGGCAGTGAGATACCCACTATATTCATCCCCCTCCATTCTTTCTCTCAGATATAAGATGAGGAGTATACTGTACATGGATTCATCAGAGGCTGTGGAATATGGGGTGAAGGGAAAAGCAGGTTTCTGGTTTGGCTGGAATATAGACTTTTAGAGAATATAGGGGATAGATTGAAGCCAGATTGAAGAATGTTAAATGCCAAATGGTAGGTTCTGTGTTATACTGCTGACTCATCTTGAGCACTGGAGTGATATACTCAGACCTAGTAGCCAACCTTTTGGTGAAGAACTTATATAATCTATTACACCAAAAAACATCCTCAAAGTCTTTTTCTGCTAGATCTTGAGATCTGTTGGCAGGATGACAAGAGCTCCAGATTCCCTCCATGAAGAGGCAAGAAAGGAGGCTTTTTGAGGATTAGTGGAGAGTTGGTTAGACTAACCCATTAAATTTTGTTACTTTTTTTGTAAGCTGGATCCAATTTTAGTATATGCTCAAGCTCTCTCTTCCTTCTCTCTGATTCCATCTTCTCACTCAGAACCCAACCAGGCCAAATTCTCCAGCCTTCTTCTTGGTCAACTTATCACAGTAGAGATCAAAAGGTCATTTCTGCAATTAGATTATTGGTTTGGATATTGAATAAGATAATAAATGAGAGAAAATAAAAATTTTGCAGAAATAGCCACTTGAATGGTAGGCTATAATATGCTAAATAAATGTCAGTTTTGATACTTAACTTCTTTCAGTGGACCGAATACTACAAGTAGCAATCATACTACTGGGATTTACAACTGCTAGATGAGTAATTAGAGAACTCTGACTAGAATTACCCCCATGGTTCTAATTAGAGAAGCAATTCTTCATGTCCGACTCTATATGGAATGATTCGGCCGTTGAGCCTAAAGGCAGGGGGCTCATCTAACTGCTCTCTTATGCTCCCTTCCATCCCCATAATTCTAAGGTTTCCTGTAAGAATGACAGGTCCCACATCTCTAATGACTGATGCCTCTATATCCCATTATATATAATGAGCAGCAGGGCCCCTTAGGACTAAAAGGTGATATAATTACCATAAGGAGCACTTCATGCTTTATAATCCATAATCTCTGATTGTTTTATTAACTTGAATTATTGTACTCTTCTGAGTGGCTCATTTGACAGATCAAGAAACCAATGCACCAAGCAGGTTAAATTTCATAATGCAAGATGTCACAAACTACGATACGATGTCAAATTAAATCTTCACTCAGGAGAGTGTTGAACATCACATTCACCTAATATCATACAAACTCTTTCATTTTATCTGTTCAAAGCCAGCTAATTTTTAAATCTGGCTCTTCCTTTTGATTGTCTTTTGGGTTCAGGAGGAATATACCAGTTTCCAAAGAATCCATCCCAACCTGAGACCAGAGTTATGTGAAAGAAACCTGCTTTAGAGAGAATTTTGACAAAATAAGAGAATAGAAGTGAATGATTTGATGCCTGCTGAATGTCCACTCTTTAGAAGCTTTCAGATTGGAACATAGACTGGTGATTGAGCAGCTTTTCAATTCTCTTCAAAAACAACACTGAAAAAATCATACAATGCCTTAAAACAATGATAGAACGATATTTGAAAAATCAGAGTAGCTAGAGGTCACAGTGGATAGGGTGCCAGGTCCATAGTCAGGAAGACATCTTCCTGAATTCAAATCTGGCTTTAGATTTGCTAGATGTAAGAAAAACCTGGAAAAGTCACTTAATATTATTTGCCTCAGTTTTCCCATCTGTAAAATAAGGAGGGAAAGAAAATGGCAAACCATTCCAATAAGTTTGCGAGAACACTCCAGATAGGGTCATAAAGAACTAGATATGACTGAAACAACTAAACAGCAACAACATTTGAAAAATAGAAGGCCAATCAGCAGCCATGGTGAAGTGGACAGTGCATGAAAATGGAATTTTAGAGCCTGGGTTCTAATCAGGCTCCAATACTCACTCCTGTTTGATTTTAGGCAAGCTGTTTAATTTCCCAGGGCTTAACTTTCTTCCTCATTAGGATGAGAGGATTGGACAAGATGGCGGCTTTCAATCTGTAATCAAATGATTCTATGGAGTCTATATTGAAGATCTGATTTCATTGCTTGATCTCTTGTCCCTTCCCTTACAAAAGACATAAGTTTCAATATCACCTGCACATTCTGTCTTGACTCATTGCTACCCAATTGATTCAATTCAGTAAAGATTTATTAACCATTAATGTAAGACCAGAGGAGTGGGGGCTTCATGGCTAAAAAAACAACCCTGAGATCTTCAAGTCCTGGATTTGAGTTCTGTTTTATCTAACCTATTTTTTAATTCAGTGGCTTAAAATTTTAAAATAGATTTTACTTGCTCTCTTTTGGTTTTTATTGCCTAAGTTTCCCCTATCTATCTCACCTTATCTTCTTTCAAAGAACTATTACACTAATTTTTTTTAAAGAGAATAATCATAGGTACAACTAGATAGCACAGTGGATAGAATATTGGCCCTAGAGTTAGGAGAGCTTGAATTGAAATCTGTCCTCAGACATTTGACACTTACTAGCTAGTTGTGTGATCCTGAGTAAATCACAACCCCAATTGCTTAAAAAAAGACAATAAGCATCGAAAAAGGGAAAAAAAAGTAATCAATATATTTAAAAAAAGATCTGACATTATATTGTGAACTCTCTAGCTCACAAAGAAGAAAAGGTGAGTTATCTTCTCATATTTATTTTTTGGTTGCCTCACATTAAAAAGTTACAGAAGAGTTGTTGGTCTTATTAACAGATCCTGAAAGTGAAGAGGTTTTCCACACTAGAATTCTTTGTGTTGTAAATGACAGCTCTAGACTCCTTCCTTCTTTCCTGCTCCCCCTCAATAAAAGTCAACAAATTTATAAAAACAGTGACAACACATATGGGAGCCTTTGTGCTGGATGCTGGAAGTTCAAACACATTTCATAGCATGAACGCGTTCCTAGTCCTGTGGGGGACAACATATGCACACACATGTAAACATGATTTCATGCAAAAAAAATGAGTATCAGAGAGGGATCCAGATGAAACACTTGGGTATGCTTTAGATAAGGATGTCAGGGAAGGCTTCAGGGAGGAGGTATCTTCTATCCTGATGTTGAATTAAGAGCAAAATCTCAAGAGACAGAAATGAGGGTGCACATGTTTCAGACATAGGGAATGGTCGTCAGGAAATCAGGATAGGGAAGAGCCCACAGTTCAGTTCCAAGAGAGAGCAGAGAGTTATTTACATGAAATAAGGTTGAAAAATAGGCTGGAACTAGATTTCAAAGATATACCAGTCTAAGGAGCTTTATATATTATGCTATTTACTTTTCAAGCCTGTAAACTTCTTGAAGTTATAAGCCTTTTTAAATAGTGTAATACTCTCCAAGGTGCCTAGCATTGTGTACTGTACAAAGAATACACTCAATGAGGAACTCTTAAATTCACACATGAATAAATGTATTTGCCCAAATCCATTTAGCTAGAATTTGTGCTCACCTCTAAGGAATCACAGAACCTGAGCTCAGGTTCTGATTCTGCTGTTCAATGTGGATGTAATCTGGGCCAAATCACTTTTCTGGGTCTCCATTTCCTTAGTTGTAAAATGACAGGCTTGGAAAAGATGGTTTCTGGGGCTCCTTTCAGCTTTAGCATAAGAAGTCCATGGGTTGAAAATTATCTTGCTTCTCACAGTGGAAGACAGAATTTAAGTGAAGAGAGAAAAAAAGGCTTAATATAAACCTGGAACTAGCCACATAATGTAATCAAGTTAGGGAGGAAGGAATAAGCATCCATATAGTGTCTACTCTGTACCAGACACTATGCTAAGTGTCCACTTAGCTTTACTAACAATTGATTCTTACCATGACCCTATGAGGTAGGAGATATCATTAATTCCATTTTACAATTGAGGAAATTGAGGCAAACAAAGGTTAAATGATTTGCTCAGTTAATATAAAAAGATTCCAAAATGAAAACTCCAAGAATATAGAATCTAAATTCCAGAACTATTATATCAAAGTCATAATATTGCAGTCAGAAAGAATTATTCATATATCAAGGAAACAGTCAGGATTTCAAAGGACTTAGTATCTTCTCCATTAAGGGATTGGAGGGACTGGAATATGATATTCTGTAAGGCAAAAGAACTTGGAGTATAACCAATGATGAACTACCTGGAAAAATTAAGCATAATTTTTCAGGAGAAAGGAGAGACTTTACACAAAGTAGAGAACTTTCAAACTATCTTGCTGAAAAGACTAGAGCTGAACAGAAAATTCAGTCTTCAGATAAAAGACTCAAAAGAAGCATAGAAAGGTAATCAGGGAAGAAAAAAAAAACATGTTTTTTTAACAAGATTAAACAGTTTACATCCCTACAGAGAAAGATGATACTTATAACTCTTGAGAATTATTTCTATTAGAGTAATTGAAAAAAATACATGGAGTATATATTGATGTGATGATATGAAAAAAAATTAGGTTTAAAGAAATATTATATTGGGAGAAGAAGAAGGAAGGAGGATAGATAGTAGGTAAATTGAATCTTATGAAGAGGCACAAAAGCCCTATTGTACTAGAAGGAAAGAAGGGAGAAGATGAGCATTATTTGAACCTTACTCTCATTGGATTTAGCTCAAAGAGGAAATAAGAAACATTCAGTTGGATATAGAAATTTGTCATTCTTATAAATAATTCTAGCGGAAAGAGAAAGAAAAAGGAAAAGGGATTACTACTAGAAGGAGGAGCAAAAGTAGGATGAGAAAGGAAAAAAAGTTAAAAGAACATCTGCTAGAAAGGAGAGCAGATTGAGGGAGATGAAAGTCAGAAGTAAAATGCTGGTGAGGAGGGACAGGATAAAAAAAGAAAAAAAGTATAAAAATAGAAAATAAAATAATGAAATACACAGTAAATAATCATAATTGTGAATGTGAAACCTGAATGAAATGAAGTCTCCCATAAAAAAGAAGTGGCTAGCCCAGTGTATTACAAGTCAAAATCTAACAATATTTTGATTACAAAAAACACATGTGAAGCAAAGGGATACACACAGAGTGATGATAAAGGGCTGGAGCAAAATATAGTGTGCTTCAGCTGATGTTAACCAAAAAAAAAAAAAAGTAGCAATTAACATCTCACACCAAACAAAGGAAAAATAAATAAATCTTATAAAGAAATAAAAAAAGAAACTAAATCTTGTTGAAAGATACCATAGACAATAAAGTAATATCAATCACCAAACATATGTGCACCAAGTGATACAGCATCCAATGTTTTAGATAAGTTACAAGAAATAGACAGTAAAACTATACTAGTGAGGGACTTCAACCTCCCCTTTTTAGTAACAGATAAATCTAACAACAAAAGAAATTAGGTATAGCTTAAGGAGGTGAATATAATTCTAGAAAAAGTTTTGATAGCCCTTTGGAGAAAACTGAATGAGAATAGAAAGGAATATATCTTTTTTTTTCAGCAGTACATGGCATACACACACACACACACACACACACACACACACACATAAAATTGACGATGTATTGGAGCAGAAAAACCTCATAATCAAATGCAAAAAAGGCAGAAATATTAAATGAATCATTTTTCAGATCATGATGCAATAAAAATGTGTATCAAAGGATCATTGAAAATAGATTTAAAATGATTGGAGACTAAGTAATCTACTTCTAAAGAATGAGTATGTCAAGCAGCAATTCAAAGAAACAATCAATAATTTCATCAAATGAAAATAAGGAAACAACATACTTAAATTATGGAATGCAGACAATGTAATATTGTATCTTTAGGTGCTTACATGACTAAAATAGATAAAGAGGAGATCAATGAATTGGGTATGCAACTAAAAAATGCTACAAAAAGAACACACTAAGAATCCTCAATTAAATATCAAAGTAAAAATTCTGAAAATAAAAAAAAGAAATTAATAAAATTGAAAGTAAGAAAACTATTGAACAAGTAAATAAAATTAAAAGCTGATTTTATTGGAAGGGGAAGGAAATCCAGTAAAATAAATAAACTTTTCATTAATTTGATTTTAAAAAGAAGAAAACAAATTTACCATTATCAAAAATGAAAAAGGTGAATTCATCATCAATGAAGAAAAACTAAAGCAATAATTCAGAACTATTTTGCCCAACTGTATACCAAATTAATCTGACAATTTCAGCGAAATGGATTGAATATTTACAAATATATATGTAAATATTAAACAGAAGGGGGGAATACTTAAGCCTCTATTTAATTTTTTCCTAATATTTTTTTTCAAATACATGAAAAGATAGTTTTTAGCATTCACTATTACAAAACCTTGTTTTCCAAATTTTTCTTCCTCCCCTTTCCCCCCAAACAGCAAGGAATCTGATATAGGTTAAATATGCAATTCTTCTAAACATATATCCATATTTATCATGCTGCAGAAGAAAAATCAGATCAAAAGTTCATCCCATTTTAGAAAAATAAATTGAAAAATAATGAATGCCCATCAGTTGAGGAATGGCTGAATAAGTTATGACATGTGAATGTAATGGAATATTATTATTCTATAAGAAATTATGAGTGGGCTGATTTCAGAAAAGCCAGAAAGACCTATATGAACTAATGCTAAGTGAGGTGAGCAGAATGATGAGAACCTTACATAAATGAATGCTGGAAACTATCTTCACACATATTTGGAAAAAAAAATACTATTGATAATGTAAAAAATATATAGGACATTAATGAACTTTCTAAGAAAATAATCCCTTAGACCAGATGGATTTACAAGTGAATTCTACTAAACAATTAAAGAATAATTAGTTCAAATAGCTTATAAAGTAGTTGGAAATAATAGGCAAAAAAGGAGTTTTACCAATTTCTTTTTATGGTGCTGATACCTAAACCAGGAAGAGCTAAAATAGAGAAAGAAAATGATAAACAAATTTCTTCAATCAATTTTGCTGCAAAATTTTAAAATTAAATAATAGCAAAGAGATTATAGCAAGTTATCATGAGAATAATACACTATGACCAGGTGGGATTTATACCAGAAATGCAAGTTTGGTTCAATATTAGGAGAACTATCAATAAAATTGACCATAAAAAATAACAAAACCAACAAAAATCCCAGGATTATCTCAATAGATGCTAAAAAGGTTTTTTTTTTTTTTTGACAAAATCTAACACCCATCCCTATTTAAAAACAACAACTAGATAGCATAGGAAGACAGGTAGCATTTCTTAAAATGTTAACTAGTATCTCTCTGAGATCAACAACAAGCATTAACTGTCATGTAAAAAAGCAAGACACATATCCAATAAGATTGGGGTGAAGCAAGGATGCCTATTATCAACCCTATTATGCAATATAGTACCAGAAATATTATCTATAGCAATAAGAATTGGAATTGGAATAGGCAATGAGGAAACAAAACTATACTCCTTGCAGATAACATGATGGAATACTAGTGAATCAACTAAAAAAAAACTATTTCAAATAATTAACAAATTTAGCAAGGTTTCAAGATATAAAATAAATTCACTTAGATAATCATTTTTATATATTACCAACAAAGCCTAGCAGCAAGTGATAGGGAAATTCCATTTAAAACAACTATAAACAATATAAAATGTTTGGGAGTCAGCCTATAAGATAAATTCAGTAACAATATGAACACAATCACAAAATGCTTTTTATACAAATAATGTCAATTTGAAAAATATCAATTACTCATGTATTTGCTAAGCTGATATTACAAGATGACAAATTCTATCTAAATTAATTTACTTACTAAGTGCCACACCAATAAAACTATTAAAAATACTTTATAGAATTAGAAAAGAATGTTAAAATTCATATAGAAAAACAAAAAAAAAAACAAGATTGTCAAGGAAATGTTTTTAAAAATATAAAAGAAAGTGGCATAGTCATACCATATTTAAAACTATTTTTTATAAAGCAGGAACCATCATAACTATTTGGTATTGGATCAGAAATAGAGTGATGGATTAGTGGAATAAAATAGATACCCAAGACATAGTACTCAATGCTTATCAGTAGCCTACTGATCGATAATTCCAAATCTCTGGGATAAGCACTCACTATTTGACAAAAACTGTTGGGAAAACTGGAAAATAGTATGGCAGAAATGAGCCTAAATTAACATCTCACACACTATACTAAGATAATGTCAAAACGCATACAAGATTTAGATGTAAGAGATTGTGGGAACATAGTATTGGATAAGCCTCAAGGATCCCAGATGTAGATTAGGATTCCTGGATGTAAACAAGCAATCACGTATACTTTGAGCAATGTAAACAAACTTGATAGCAAGTTTCTTCTGCATAACATATAAGAGCCAATATCAAAGATTCATTTTGAAGGAATTCAACACGAACAAATTGTTTGAGTTGTACATGGAAATGTATATCACATATATAAGATTGACACCAGTAATTGGATAACTCAAAAGAAAGATTGGGGCAAAGTTGAAAAAGTATTGAAAAGTTCTAAAAAGAAATACTGTCTAGGAAATGGTAAAAAAAAAAAAGAGTAATTATGTTATATAAATGAAATGTAGAAGAAAAAACAACACAGAAGCATTAGAGGGGGCAAGAGGGCTTGTTCTGAAAACCTATTCACATTAGAAATATGTTAAATAAGAAACACAATACTACACACACACACACACACACACACACACACACACACATATAGTCATACAAGGGTGCTCCAAAATCATTATTGATTAGAGAAATGCAAATTAAAACAACTCTAAGGTAGCACCTCATACCTATCAAATTGGCTAGTTTTACAAAAAAGAAAAATGATAAATGTTGGAGATGGGGAAAAAATAGAACATTAATGCCTTGGTGGAGTTGTGAACCAATCCAACAATTGTGGAGAGGAATTTGAAACTATGACAAAACAGTAACAAAACTGTGCATTCCCTTTGATCCAGCAGTGCCACTAATACGAAAATATTTATCCAGCTCTTTTTGTGGTGGTAAAAAATTAGAAATTGAGGGGAGGCCTATCAACTGGAGAATGGTAGAACAAATTGTGGTACATGCATGTAATTAAATATTATTATTTAATAAGAAATGATGAGCAGCAGAATTTCAGAAAGAAATTACATGGAAAGACTTAGATGAATTTATGCTGAGTGGAGAGAGCTGAATCAGAACACTGTACATAGTAAGAGCTCTTCTCAGAAATTCAATGATCCAAGACAATTACAAAAGACGTGTGATGGAAAATGCTATACACATTCAGAGAAAGAAATATGGAGTCTAGATACAGATTGAAGCAAACTATTTTCACTTCTTTTTTTTTTCTTTCTTGTAGTTCTCCCCTTTGTTCTGATTTTTCTTTTACAACATAAATAATTTGGATATATTTAACATCATTGTATGTGTATAACCTATATCAGTTTTCTTGATTTCTTGGGGAGGAGGAAAGGGAGAAAGACAAAAAGAAGAAAAAGTTGGAACTCAAAAATCCTATAAAAATGAATGTTGAAAACTCCTTTTGACATGGAGTTGGAAAAAAATACCATTGAATGGAAGTATAAAATCTGTCAGATGGAAATAAATGTGCACACGGATTCATATTATTTATATCACACTGAAAATTCTTGCTGCATACCCAAGTCAACAACTGTTTTGTTTGTTTGTTTGTTTTTTAAGATTGTATAGGGAGCAGATAGTTGGTGGAGTGGATAGAGAGCCAGCCCTGAAGCCAGGAGAACCTGAGTTCAAAACTGACCTCAGACACTTAACACTTTCTTGCCGTGTGACCCTGGGCAAGTCACTTAAACACCCATTGCCTCAGGAAAAAAAAGATTGTGTAACAAAGATGTACAAGATCTAATATGTTAAATTTTGGTTTTTGAAATGAAGAAAAAATAATATATATCAAAATATTGTGAACTTAATGCCATAATGAATGAATGTATCAAAAGGAAGACAATTTTTTTTGAAATTGCAAAAAAATTAAACTTAATTATTTTGCTTTATTCCAATTTTTTGTATACTATTCTAGCTGCATGCCTTCAACTTGAGAAATATATATTTTTCATCCATTTTGTTTTTCCCAGATAAATAGTTAGTCAACTATATGACAGCTTCACATTTTGTGTAGGACTGACTTTTTGGTTGGTGTGATTCATTCACACTGTTTCTTTGTACAGTGATAGTGCAAGGACTTTTAAAAATAAAAGTATTTCTCCTCTATTCCATATTAAGTGAAATTCTTTGGTTTTGCCAGATGCAACAACAGATCCAGAGAAACTTGAACAGATGTTATTATTTTGCATATTATGTTCAAAGTCTTAAGAAATTCATGAGATTCTCTTTAGGATTTTATGAGACTTCGAAGACAAATAAAGCTATGTAATTTGCAGTCTCTGGAAACAGCCTCACATTTCAGCTGTCTTTCCAAATAGAAAAGCAGAATAGCATTTCTAGGGTCATTTAAGTTTTACTAGTTCTAAGTTTTTCTGCAAATTGATTACACCAGAGAGATGATGCAGAATCACATGGCTTGTCCTTTCTATTATAGGGCTCCTTTGTAGTTATTATGATACTGTTGATTTTTACTAGATGCAATAGAGATCCTCAGAATATTGGACTCATTTTCCTTTGACTCATACCCTTCCTCGGCCATGCTATTCAAGGAACAAATAAACTTACCCTAGCCAGAGCTCCAGAGAAGCATAGAAATGTTTTTGAGACCTTTGAGACCTAGTATTTTTTTTCCTAATAACTAGCAGGGCTTATACAACTACCAAGTGCTTAAAATACATCAATTCACTTTTTTGGTTGTCATAAATGGAAAGTAATGAGCTAGAGAGAAAGAGCTAGCAAACTTGTGGTTTGTTTTTTGTTTTTTGGGTTTTTTTTTTTTTTTTTGGACACTGAGGGAAAAGAAATCAGAAAAGAATACAAGATTACCTATTCATTGGTGGCTCAAGTAAAGAAGGATAATCTCTGAAAACATTTTTGTACATGTTTCTGTTGTCTTAGCTGATTATTTATTAGTTTTAAGCCTCTTCTTTAACCAGAGTTGATATATAAATATTCAAATAGATTTTTGGACTCATGGAAGAATCTAGATCACAAATAAATGGTCACAGCTGGTCACAGGGCCAGCTTATATTTTTCCTCTCTCCCTCTCTTCCTCCCACCCACTCTTCCTTCCTTCTTTCCTCCCTTCTTCCTTCCCTCTCTTTCTTCCTCCCCCCTTCCCTCCTGCTTTCTTCCTTCCTTCATCCCTTCCTTCCTCCCTCCTTCCCTCTCTTCCTTCTCTTCTTTCCTCCCTTCTTCCTTTCCTCCCTTCTTTCTTTCTTTCTTTCTTTCTTCTTTTCTTTCTTTCTTCTTTTCTTTCTTTCTTTCTTTCTTTCTTTCTTTCTTTCTTTCTTTCTTTCTTTCCTTTTTTCCTTCTTCCTTTTTTCCTTCTTCCTTCCTTCCTTCCTTTTTTCCTTCCTTCCTTCCTTCCTTCCTTCCTTCCTTCCTTCCTTCCTTCCTTCCTTCCATTCTTCTTTTCTTTGATCATATTCTGAATTTTGTCCCTGATGTATAATTTTTTATATGAAATAGTTTCTATTTGGCTCATATCCATCATGTATGTCTACAGTGATATTTGGGTAAGTGTCAATATCAAATCTGCAATGACAGTGATTATAGTGTTCCCTGTGTCAGATATTATATACATAATCCAATTGCATATTAAAGTTTGAACAATAGGTATTTTTTAATCACTTAGTTTTTCCTATATTTATATCATACTGATAAATTGTCACATGTGCTCCAGGTTGACTCCTACCTCTATGTCATTGACTTTTCTTGATGGCCTCCTAAGTTGTCTTAAGCTTAAAAATATTTTTCACTCTGAACTTTTCTTGGGTCTGATGCTTCAAAAATTGATTTGAGGCATTTGAAAGTTGTTTGTAGGAAAATTTTAAATGGATTTAGCTATGTTTCTACCTCTACTCTTCTCTCTTGGCTTTGCCACCTTAAGACATGTTTCTCATTAGTTAAAATCACCCAGCAGTAGTTTGGCAGTCATTGCCTTCCTTTTCATCCGTCATTCTTGTCCCATGGCTGCCTCATTGCTTTTTTAGCCATACAACTTCTGAATTATACTGTTATGTTGCATCTTTTTTTTTCCCCTGAGGCAATCGGGGTTAAGTGACTTGCCCAGAGTCACACAGCTAGGAAATGTTAAGTGTCTGAGGCCAGATTTGAACTCAGTCCTCCTGACTTCAGGGCTGGTTCTCTATTCATTGGACCACCTAGCTGCCCCTGTTGTGTTGCATCTTAAGAACAGTTCAGCACTGCAAGCACGCAACAGCTATCTCTTGCCTAATGGCAGAATAGTGGTGAACTAAAGGTGTAGGGTGAAGCATAAATTTTCCAATTTGTCCAATGGGTTAATGTATTTTGCATAATTATATATGTGGGGGCATTGGATGTGTGTGTGTGTGTGTGTGTGTGTGTGTGTGTGTGTATTTACATTTCTAAGTTACAGGAAAGGTTTTATTGTGGGAGAGAAATCACAAAAGCATTTAGATATTAGTCTAGCTGTGATAATTTCATTTAGAACAGAGATTACTACCATTGTTTTTATAGCACCCTAGGGTTCCTCCCATTTATCTCAGAGAGTGCAGATTTGCAAAATAGTTTTTATTCAAAGTTATTTTAATTCAACTTAATTTATAAAATAATTATGTGCCAAATCATATCACTTTTAACAGGGGAGCTATAAAAAATACATTTTTACCATTACAAAAAGTTGAGAAACATTGATCAAAGGATAAGAATCATGAAGATCACTTTCTTTTCCTCTTCTCCAAATCATACTTCAGGTTTTTGCAAACCGTGATAAAAATTTAAATCAGTGTACTAGGGAAAGTTGTGATTTACTCTGAATTCCTGATTCTTCCTTTGATCCTTTATCAATTCAATTTTGTAGCTTCTAAAGCCTAAATATTAAACTTATTGTCAGACCAAGCCTAATGTTGTGAAATAAGAATGAAAAAAAAATCCAATGAAATAAACTGACAAGGTAAGAACAAGGAAATGATTTGGGTATCAAATGTTCTTGAAGTCCATACACTCATGTCATGAGCTCAAGTTCAACTTCCATTAAATTATTCTCCATTCCTGAGGAGAATGGTATTGATTATTTAGACTTAGAGTAAATTTTATTAATTAAACATGCAAGCAGCTTCAGCTTGGTCACATGCTTCTTATTCTTGGGGAGGTAGATAATGAGCATTATCTTCTCAGAAATCAGCTTTAGGTTATCTCCATCAACTACACACTCTTATCACACTAACCTGGTTTTTATAGTCTAAATCCAAGTCCTTAGAATGGATGAGGTGAGCAACTTATTTTCTCCATCTCTCCTAACATCCAAATTGTACACAATCTTACTGGCTATTACCACCTCACATCTCATCCATTTCCTTCCTCCACAGGTAGTCATTGTCTTTCCCCTTATCTATTATTTTTGCCCCATGGCTAGTCTATTGCTTTTTCTGATCATACATTTCCTGAATTATACTGTTATGCTACATCTTAAAAAATAGCAAAAATATAGCTATCTCCCTTCTATTGTCAGAGTTTCTTTTTTGTTGGCTAGATTTCTTTTTGAGTGGCCATGCCTTAAACACAAATCACCTCGGCTCTCATTGATTGGTCAACAATAGACGCTAGACCAAAGCCTTATTTGGTCATTTTTGGGGGCTCTCATGGCTCAGTGTGAATGGAAATAGCAATAGCTTTGGTTTTGGCCAGAAACCCTGAGAATCTTTCCCTCCCAGATTGATTTTTTAAACTAGGTAAAAGGGGGCATTCTTTGCTTATTTCTTACTTATTTTTAATCACTGAGTGGGCATTGTCTCTGACAAACTAAGACCAGGAGATCTTAGCTTAAAAAGACAAGACAAGATCTCAAAGAGGAGCCAAGATGGTGGAGTAAAGGTAGGAATGCACCCAAATTCCTTTAAATAATGACTCTAAATAAATGTTATAATGTCAGAATACCCAAAAAGATGGACCAGAACATTTCCTAGCCAAAGGCAACTTAAAAGTTCAATAAAAAAGTTCTGTGACATCAAGGTGGGAATTCAGCCTTTAGTCCTGGCTTGGCCCCAGTCCTGACCCCAACTTGGACTGGGACTGGGTCCCAGTCCAACATCTGAATCATCAGCAGTGCTGGAGGCTTTTGGACCTCTTGACCCTGGGGAACACCAGGGAGAACTGGAAAGGTCAGCAGAGAGGGCCTATGGCAACAGGGGGTGAATTGGGTGTGCTGTTCCAGCACAAACTGTGCCAGTGGATCCCCAATCCTGGCCCTGGTCCCAGCTTCAGCATCACCAAAGGAATCTGTTGCTTTAGCACAGTAGATATTATAGCTGCAGTGGGGCAGGGACACTTCTAATAATTCCAGGGCAGAAAAGAGTCCCTAGTAGGAATTCTGAGAACAGCTACACAAAGCTCCTAAAGCTTGAAACAGTGAACCCTCTAACCTGGAAACAAAGCCCCACTTTAAAAAAGAGTTAAAAGCTGAGTAATAAGTTGCAGAAGATGAACAGAAAACAAAAAAAAACTTTCTGATCATTGAAAGTTATTATGGTGACAAGAAAGATAAAAAAAACCATACTCAAAAGATGATAAAATCAAAGCTGTTGCATTCAAAGCCTCCAAGAAATGTAAGAATTGAATTTAAGTCATTGAAGAGATCAAAAGGGATTTATAAAATCAAGTAGGGACAGAGAAAAAATTAGGAAAGAATTGAGAGAGGTACAAAAGGAAATGCAAAAAGCTAATGAGAAGAGTGCCTTAAAAAGCAAAACTGGGGGAATCTACCTGCCCAGACAAAGTTAGGGACTATATGAACTCAATTGCAAAATAATTTCCACACAAATAAAGTCAGATTTAATCAATTGGAAGACTATCAAGTACTCATGGGTAGGCTAAGCTAATATAATGAAACTGACAATTCAACCTGGATTAATCTACTTATTCAGTGCCAGGAATCAATCAAATTCCTAAGAAATTATTTTACAGAGTTAGAAAAAAAATATGACAAAGTTTATCTGGAAGAAGAAAAGGTCAAGAATTTATTTATAAAAAATGCAAATGAAGGTGACCTAGCTGTACCTGACCTAAAACTATATTATAAAGCAGCAGTCAACACAACTATTTGGTACTAGCTAAGAAATGGGTTCATGATTTAGATAGAAAGAGTGATATTATAAGCAAATTGGGAAAATAAAGGATAATCTACCTCTCAGATCTGTAGAAAAGGAAGGAATTTGTGGCCAAAGAAGAATTAGAGTACTTTATGGAATGTAAAATGGATAGCTTTGATTAAATTAAGTTAAGAAGTTTCCGTACAAACAAAACCAATGCAGACAAGATTAGAAGAGAAGCAGTAAACTGGGAAAAAATTTTATATCCCACAATTCTAATAAAGGCCTCATTTCTAAAATATATAGAGAACTGACTAAAATTTATAAGAATACAAACCCATTTTCCAAATGAAAAATGGCCAAAGGATATAAAGACAATTGTTAGCTGAAGAAATTAAAACTATTTCTAGTCATATATATAAATGCTCTAAATGCAAAGAGATTTTTAAAAGGTCCTCGGGAGAGAAAAGGATCTATAGGTACAAAAATGTTTATGACAGCTCTTTTCTTAGGGTAAAGAATTGGAAATGGAGGGTATGCCCATCAGTTGAGGAATGGTTGAATGAATTGTGGTGTATAATTGTCATGGAATATTGTTGTTCTATGTGAAATGATGAGCAGAATGCTCTTTGGGGGAAAAACATGGAAAGTCTTTCATGAACTCAAGTAAAATGTATTACTTTTTGTACAAAGTAATAGCAGTGTTATGAGATGAACAACTGTAAATTACTTTGCAATTTTTGGCAGTACAATAATCCACAGCTACTCTGAAGGATTTATGATGAAAAATCCTAACCATACCCAGAGAATAAAGCTATTGTGTCTGAATACAAATTGAATCATTCTCTTCTCTCTCTCTCTCTCTCTCTCTCTCTCTCTCTCTCTCTCTCTCTCTCTCTCTCGTAGGTAGACAAACTAAGTGGGCAGGATTCCAGGATGCTTTGAATGTCCTATTGCCTTCTTCTGCTCAGACACCTGTGAAATTGTGCCCACCAACCCCACTTCAGGGTCATAATTCAAGTGCACAGAGGAGTATTTTGGTCAAAATGGAGCTGAAGTACTAAAGGTCAGTGTAAGTTTGAATCCCAGCAGTCACTTATCCTAAGGAATAGTATAGATTGCAATCCCCAGGGATCAGGGGCTCTTCCGGTAAGGTCCAGAGTGCAGATCACCAGGACATCAGTAATCATACCTTTCTTAGGTCATACATACCATTTGGGAAACATCAAAAATTTCCAAATCCTACAAATTTATTTTGAAAACAATAGTGTGAAAAAGTCTAAAGCTTGAGACCCAAAATTAATGTAAAGGTCAAAACAAAGAAATAGGTTGGAAACATGAGAAAATAAATAAAAGAAAAACCTCTGACTATAAAAAGCCACTATGGTAACAGAGTGAATTAAGTTACTAACCCAGATGGAAATTAATTCAAAATAAATACATGTAAAGCATTAAGGGAAAATGTGAATTGGGCACAGGTGCCACAAGAATTTCTTGAAGAGAATTATTTTGAAAATTAAAATTATAGAATAAAAATTAGATAATTATTAAAAGACAAGTAGTAGTTTGGCAAAAAAAAAAAATGAACAAAATACTGAAAAAAAACACAATTAAAAACAGAATTGGCTAAATGTAAAAAGAGGTACTAAACTCACTGAGGAAAATAATTGCTTAAGAAATGTGGGCAAATGGAAACTCATTAATGAAACCAGGAAAAATTAAGCACTAAAATAAAGTGAAAAGAATTTAAAAATATAAGAAAATGTAAAATTTCTCTGGAAAAACAACTGACTTGAAAAAAAGAATGAAGAAAGATAATTTTAAAATTATTAAATTACTAACAAGTCATCATCAAAAGAAGAATACAGAAATTTTATTTCAACAAATTATCAAGGAACATTACTAATATATCACTGAACCAGAGAATAAAAAAGAAAATTTAAAAATCTATCAATCACTTCCTAAGATCCCTAAATAAAAATTCCCAGAAATATTATCACTAAATTTCAGATCTCTCAAGTGAAAGAGAAAATACTTCAGAGACAAAAAGAAAGCATTTCAATACAGTGGAACAATAGTTGTATAACACAGAAGATTTATCAATACAATGCTAAAGGAGAAGGAGGCTTGGAATATAATATTCCAGAATGTAAAAGACCTGTTATCACATCAAAGAATAACCTGCTACCAAAACTGAGTATAATTCTTAAAGGAAAAAAAAAAGAGTATTGAATAAGATAAAGAATATTCAAGAATTTTCAATTAAAGGACCAAAACAGAAATGTGACTTTCAAATACAAGACCCAAGAGAGGTATAAAAAGGTTAATATGAAAGAAAAACCATGAGATTATAAAGTTAAATTTACATATCTATATGGGAAGTTGATACATAAAATTTCTAAGAACTTTATCATTATTAGGGTAAGTAGAAGAATTCTACATAGAAAGGGAGGGTAGAACAAGTTGATTATATAGGGATGATGTAACAAAAATAGAAAAGACGGGATTTAATGAGAGAAAGGGGAAGAGAAAAAAGGAACTAAGAAAATTTCTCACATAAAAGACACGTACAAAGAAGAATTTTTATGGTGGAGGGCAAAATGGTGGAGAACACAGGCAATGTTTGAACTTCATTCATATCTAAATTTGTTTAAAGAGGAAACACACAAACACACACAGGCATGCACATACATGTGATAATACAAATCTATCTTACTCAACAGAGAAGTAGAAAGGGAAAGAGGTAAAACAAAGGGAGGGGTGATAAAAGAGCATATAAAAGAAAGCAGGTGTCAGAAGCAAAACAGACTTTAAAGGAGGTACAAGATAGAAGAAACAGAAATAAAATAGAATTGAGGGAAATGCAATTAGTGATAATAACTGTAAGTGTGAATGGGATGAATTCACCCATACAATGGAAATGTATAATAGAATAGATTAGAGACCAGAATCCAAAAATATGTTGTTTATGGGGGGAAAAAAACACTTAAAAGAAAGACACACTGAGAGTCAAAATAAGGAACTGAAGCAGAATCTTTTTTTGGCTTCACCTGAAGTAAAAAAGCAAGTGGTTCAGTGATGATCTCAGATAAAATAAGAATATACCTAACCAAAAGAGTAGGCAAAGAAGCTACATCTTGCTAAAAGGCATCAAACACAATGAAATAATATTAACCTTAAAATATAAGTTCACCAAATGGCATAAATTCCTAAAAGATAAAAAATTATAGGAAGAAATAAGCAAAGCTAAATAAAACTAGCATTTTTTTGGTCATTTTTTAAGTCGTTTGACTCTTCATGAACCTATTTGGTATTTTCTTGGCAAAGATCCTGGAGTAGTTTGTTATTTCCTTCTCTAGATCATTTTTGCAGATGAGAAATAAAGGCAAGCAGGGCTAAGTGACTTACTCAGGGTTACACAGCTAGTAAGTGGCTGAGACCAGATTTAGACTCAGGAAGATGAGTCCTCCTGATTGCAGGACTGGTACTCTATTTATTGTATCACTAACTGCCCCAGTTTAATCCAAACATAAAACATATAAGAAAGAAAGAAGTCAATGAGATAAATAGAATCTTATAAGATTCTACATTATAGATCTTGGGAGAAAACAGAATGGGAACAGAAAGGGATATTGCCTTTGTCTCAGCTATATCTGGTATCCTTACAAAAGACTTACCATGTATTAAGACATAAAACCCTCACAAGCAAATGCAGAAAAACAAATATTAAATGCAGTCATTTCATAACATTATGCAATAAAAATTATGTTTAATAAAGTGCTAAGAAGGCATAGATTAAAATTAATTAGAAACTAAAACAGAGCTGGTTTTATGAAAAAAATATATATAAATCATTGATGAATTTGATTTAAAAAGGAAAGAAATAAATTAAATTACTGGTATCAATAATGAAAATAGTGAATTATTACAAATGAAGATGAAATTAAAACAGTTATTGCCCACATGAATATGAGGACATAGGACATTTAAATAACCTTATCTTAGAAAAATAAATTGGACAAACTAAAAATGAGGTTTCTAAGGAAAAATCTGTAGGATCAAATTTACAAGTCAAACATTTAAATAACAGTTAATCTCAGTACTATATAAGCTATTTAAAAAAAATAGGCAAAGGAATCCTACTTACCAAGTTCATTTTATGATACAAGTAGGATTTTGATACCTAAACCAGGAAGAAAACCAAAGGGAAAAAAAAAAGATTATTTTCTTATGAATACCAATGCAAATGTTTAAAAAAAATATTAGCAAAGATCACAGTAACATAGCAGAAAGGTCATACACCATGATCAGATGGGATTTATGTTAGAAATACAGGACTGACTCCACATTAGGAAAACTATCATCATAATTGGCCATATCAATAACAATAACAACAAAAATCATATGCTTATATCAACAGATACATAAAAAAGCCTTTGACAAAATATGACATCCTTTCCCCTTAAAAATAGTACAAAGCATAGGAATCAATGAAGCTTTTCTAAAAATGATAATTAGTATCTATATAAAACCAAGGGCCAACATTAGCCATAATGGGGATAAACTTGAAGCTTTTCCATTAAGATCTGGAATGAAGCAAGGATGAACATTATCACCCTTATAATTCAATATTTTACTAGAAATACTAGTTTTAACAATAAGAAAAGAAAAAGAAATTGAAGGAATAAAAATAGGCAATGAGGAAATAAAACCAACACTTGTGCAGATCATATGATGATTTAGTTTAAAAACTCTAGTAAATCAATTAAAAATGGTTGAAAAATTAATAACTTAGCAAAGTTGCAGAATAAAAAGCAAACCACAAAATCATTAGCATTTCTATATACTACCAAGAAAACACAGGAGCAAAGATAGAAAAATCCCATTTAAAATACTAGCAGAAAATATAAACTACTTGGGATTCTACCTGCCAAGGCAAACCCAGGAAATATATAAACATAATTACACTTTTCCCACAAATATAACAGACTGACAATTGGAAACATAATACTTGCTCACAGCCCATAAAATAAATATGATAAATACACCTCAGTTAATTACCTTATTCAGTGTCATATCAAACTACTAAAGAATTATTCTATAGAGCTACTCTTTTAAAACATTCTTTTTTTGTTTTGTTTTGTTTTGTTTTGTTTTTGTGGACCATGTTTTCTTTCTTGTAACATGGCTAATGTGGAAATACATTTTTTACAAGACTTCGAATATATAATTGATATTAAATTACTTGCCTTCTCAAGGAAGGGGGAGACAAAGAAGGGACAGAAAAAATTTGGAGCTTAAAATATTTTCTTAAAAGGATTGCTAAAATATAAAATATGGGAAATATTTAATTAAATAAATAAAATATATTTGAAAATATATCTGAAATAGTGATTGGGGTTATTGATTTAGTGAACAGGCTCAGTGGTTTTAATTTCAGATTGGACTAGCTCCAGACACCTTCATATTTGGTTGATGGGGACCAACAGGCTTTTCTTCATATCAGATTTTGAGAGGATTTAGTGGTTATCGTATGAATGCTGACAGTTTTCACAAAACACTTGTGGACATACTGAAACATAATCTTCCACTAGTGCTTGTAACTGTAAATGTATACATATTACTCAGCTATAGCATAACTCCTTTCCCAGGCTTTTATTTTAATAGCTTAGCATGTGGGGGTGGGGGTGGGGAGGAGACAATAGAAACATGGAATCATGAAGGAAATGCAATTTTAGAATTCCCCAACCCCATAAATAAATAATTCAATTGAGATAGTAAAATCTCAAGAGTGTATTTCCATTACCATCATCAACTATAATTCATTTTTTATTTTACTTTATTGTTAAATATAGCATTCAGAAATAGTTCTGGTTGGGTGGAATGAGGATTCATAGAAGACTATTTGATTTGGCAATTAGGGGGTCACTGGTGACCTTTCAGAGAGTAATTTCCATGAAGTGTTTAAAACAGAAGACACATTGAAGGGATCTGAAGAGTGAATGAGTGGAGCCAATAAAAATATTCTTTCAAATCTGGAGGTGAAGGAAGGGAATAGAATCATAAATAATCAGAAATACAGACACACAGAGACAAAAAATATAGAGAAATAGAGAAAGGAATTTCTCTTTCCTTTCCTCCTTCTTTCCTTTCTCTCTCTCCTTCTCTTTCTTTCTTTCTTTCTTTCTTTCTTTCTTTCTTTCTTTCTTTCTTTCTTTCTTTCTTTCTTTCTTTCTTTCTTTCTTTCTTTCTTTCTTCCTTCCTTCCTTCTTCCTTCCTTCCTTCCTTCCTCCCTCCCTCACCCCCTCTCTCTTTCTTTCTTCCTTCCTTTCTCGTTTTGATAGAGGAGAACTGAGCATGTTTTTAGATACAGGAATTGAGTCATTAGAATTAGAAATTAAATCTTCAAGAGAAAAAGGTAATGATTGATGAAGCAAAATTACACTGGAAGGTATAAAGAGTGGGATCAAGAGCACAGATGGAGGAATAAAGAAGATGGACAATTTATCCTCTGAGACTGGAGAGAAAAACAAGACTATGCATGAAGATATATATGAGTGTTTAAGCTTTTAAGCTTAAATTATGAAAACTTTGGGGATATCCAGTATTAAAATTTCAAGATGGAGAGGAAGAAAGTTGGGAAGCTTATATAAACTCAAATCTTCTCAGCACAGTAGAAGTTAAGATCATCTGGTGGGGATTGAAGGTGCCTAGAACAGGTTCAGCACAGCAGCTGTGGGGATTTTGGTAAGGAGGCATGAATGGAAATGAATGATAGGGTTTCTAGATAGAAGCATGAAGCCAGCTGTGGTTAGATAGCATAAACATACATAACCATCATTCACACACAAGCACCCTGACCCCAAGGAAGGGGGCTCAGGTTCCTTGCTGTTTCCTCTCCATAAATATGGTGATGCTGCAAAGAGCTCAAAGTTCTGGTATTTTGCATCTTGACCTAATGTTTAATTTAAATTATCCATAGTCTGGCTGTTCTGGGAGCCAAAGAGTAATCTTCTTTCTTGTCTGGGGCAAGTTGCTCTTTTGGCTTCTTGGTTCTATGATTATTATACTAGCATATTTCAGTCCTTGATTGAGCAATTTTTTTTGGTAACATAACCCCAGCAGTGGATGCCATCTAAGGACAATTTAATTAAACCCAAGAAGCTCTAGGACCAATTTGGCAATTTGGCAGAAATTTATTCTGATTTTTTTTTGGTAAGGGCAATTCTTTAACTATCTGCTAAATATATAAAGTGGTTTTGATCAACAATTCAATTAAAGAATCCAACAAATATATATTAAGCTCCTACTGCATGCAATGTAGTTTTCTAGGCACTGAGGATATGAAAATGAAGGTTAAATAGTTATTTTACATTAAATGGGGATGAGAGAAGGGGCAGTCAATATACATACATATATATGAATACAAATTATATACAAAGAAATGAGAGTCAGCATGTCACAGTAGATGGGAGAGAGAGGTTTTCATAACCAAAAAGTTCTGGGTTTGAATTCCATTTTTATGCCATACTGGCTTTTGGGCTCTGAGTCAGTGCCTTAACATTTTGATGTTTTAGGTCGTGCTCTAAGACTGAATTGCAGCAACGACTCCAATATTTATTAGTGTAGCAAGTTCCTCACTACTGATGAAATCAGAGAACTGCTTTTTTTTAATGCAAAATAATTTAAAGAGGTAGAGAATTCTAATTATTAGAGTGTCCAGAATAGGTCTCAAGAGAGAAGGGGGCATCTCAGCTGTGATTTGAAGGAAACTAGAGATTGCTGAGGTGAAGAAGAAATACAGGAGAAACACTTGGTCAAAATGAATGGTGGGAGAAGGACACTGAGGCACACAATACTATATCAGGGTAATTTCACCAAAATGGCAATTTCGTGAAGGAGAGTGATATGAAATAAGAAAGATTGTAGAAGTGGAAGGACAAATGGCTTTAAATTCAGGGCTGAGTTATAAGCTTTTAGTCTTTTGCCTTATATTGTTTATTGAAGTCACCTCACCTTTTCAGACATGATTATGATCCCAGTTATTCTCAGCTTATATGTAGCATATAACCCAACAGGTTATATGCAATGGGATCATAATCATGTCTGAATCATGTCCCCAACAGGGACTAAAATATTGGAGTATGGCTTTTACCTCTGGAGAAATGAGTATTTATCGATATAATTCAATTCAGAATATCAGGGAAGGGAAGATCTTAATTGGGCAGGTCTTATACTGGCATTTTAGATAAGATTGGAAGATAAGGCAATTCTGAGTCCAGAATGCAATCTGGACTTGAGAGGAGTCAAAAAAAAAAAAGAGGGGACTGGAAATAAGTGGCATTTGTATAGTATTTTGAGGTTTGAAAAATACTTTACATGTCTTAAGTCATTGGGCCTTCATAATAATCCTCTGGGGTAGGTTTTATCATTATTCCTCGTCCAAAATGATTGCATTATTGACCCCTTTACATTATTTGCCTCATTGTTCCTCACCTTGTAGAGCAAGAAGTCAAAGCTTTGTTGTGTTGAGTTTTAAAGCTATGTAGTTCATTGGAAATAGTCTTTAGACGCCATCCTCCATTTTCCTCCCAGAAACACTAGACAAAACTGTTTCTCTAGATAGGAATTTTTGTTCTTTTCATTTAGTTCTGTTCTGGTTAACTGTTTTCTGAATTAGAGATCAACAGTACAAAGTGTCATTTAAAATACTGTAATCGATGAGCAGCATTTTAAACAAAAGCATTATGAGAATTCAACTCAAAAAAGGATTAGGAAATGGCTTTTCCAGTCCTCTGTGGCTCAGTGTTTCTCCAATTAACAAGAACTGCTAAAGGCACATGAGAAAAAAATTAGTGCAGCACAGGAGAGAAAGGGCAGGTGGAAGGAGGAATCAGAGTCCTGAAACTTGTGGGAAAATGATAGAAAAGTGGGAAGTAGGACAACTATTGAAGAGGGAATATGAGGGAAAAGTTGGTTGTCTTTAGGGCAAAAAATCAATAAAGAAAAAAAATAGAAATGAGACAATTTACAATTAACCCTAAGGAAAAAAACATTCTAGGAAGGAGGAAGAATAGAAAAGGCTTAAATATGTCTCATACAAGAGTCAGGGAGGAGATCTGGCTGGCAGTCAGAACCAGAGTAGAAGTGAATAAGGCTTTGCCCTATGGTAGAGATTTTCTAAAGAATGGCTCAAATTTGCCCAAGAATCTAAGTAATGGGGCAGTCTGTGGCAGGATAGTGAGAATTTGGCAGGATCAAGATTTCCCTGGGGAACTAGGTCAATTATGACTCAAGTCCTGTCTTTTAGGGAGACACAGAAAAGGATCTGATTGGGGGGTAGAGATCGAGGTTTTGTTTGTTCCAGAAGTTGGGAGGAGAGCAAATCCAATACTATTTCCACATGACTTCTTGCCTCTTGTTGAATGAATAAATAAAAAAGAATAGCCCTGTCAGGCAGCCACCACTGCTATCAGTCCATCTTTGTTGCTTGTTGAGTTGTGTCAGTTATGTCCTATTTTTTTTTGTGATGCCCTATGGGGTACCCTTGGCAAAGAAACTGGTAAGTCAGGAGAAAGCAAGGATCCTTACATCTTGGGTTCAGATAGTCACTGGACTTTCCCTTAATAACTTCAGCTATCTATATCATTATGCTCCCTGAGAAATCAAGCTTCTTCGTCAACAATTTGACATCAATCGAGGTTCAACAATTTCAGAAGCTACTACTCAAGAAGAGTAAAAGGAAAGGGTAATATGGGAGAAAGAAAATCAGAGGAAGATATTTTTCCTATGAACCTCCATTTTTATTTAAATATTGAATTGTAGCAAGAACCAAAGTGTCATTGGAGAGGATCATTATTCTATGGTCTGACAAGGGAAGTAACAGGCTTTTACTTATGAAGCAAAGGTAAAAGGGAAGATTTCCTAATTATGTTCAAAGACCAAGAGTTGATTTATCGCACCTATTAAGAATCTACTTGCAGAGAATCTTTTTAACTTTTGGAACTATTCAATAAATCTTAGAAAACCCAACAAATTATGGCATTAGCAAAATATGAATTTCTCCCCATGAGACCCCAGTGCAAGCAATCATTTTCTTAAATGAGGGAGAAGCTTTCACTTAATGATGTTTGGTAGCCTAAAGAGAAGTGAGGCTGTTTACAATTTAGTGGATTACAAGTCCCTAAGCAATGATAATACTTAGAAGAAATCTCATATTTTCAAAAACACAATTTTGGGTCCATGTTTACAGCTCCCTTAATCATTTCACTGATGAGATGACTCGGCAGTCCTAATTCACAGAAGAGTAACAAATTACTTATAAAGATTTGCTTCCAGAGGGTTGAATACAGTCCTGAGTATAGTTTATATGACAGCTGTTTAAGGAAAACTATTTTAACTTCACCATTATTGGTCTTCTACTTAAATGGGACTACAATGAAGTTTTATTGATATTATGAAAAAGGGAGGAAGCTCCACTGGGATACTGGGGGGGATCCCATGTGGCTCATCCTTCCCTAAGGTGTATCAGAATCTTGTTGGAGTGTCAAGGCTCTTCAGTGACTATTGGTTATGAAGACATAAGTGAAATTGTTTCCCCCTAAAATAAGCTTACTTTCTATTAGGAGAAACAATGTGTCCAATAATAATATTTAAAATGAGTTCAAGGTAGTTTTATAAAGAAGACAAAAGCACCTGGGGCAAAGGAAAAATGTTATTGAGAAGGAAGCGGTTGATCTGAATATTGACAAGAGGCAGAAGTTTCAAGAGACAGAGAATATATTCCAGGCTTATGGTCACTGAAAGCATTTGTATCTATGATGGAGTGATTAAAAAAAGTTCCAGCTGGATGAGGGACTCCCTGGAGATGGTCCCCTTTAGCCTATCTACTGTGTATATAGCAGGTACCAGGTGACCTGCTATGACAATGAACTGGATCAGTAGGGATCTCAAGAGATTGTGGGGTGCATCTCCTTTCTGGAGATAGGTGAGCAATTCAATCAGATTCCCAGATTGATTGCCTAATCTCTAAGTTTACAATGAGAAAATGTGGGAGCAGACAGTCTTCACAATTCTTGCTGCCTTTTGATTTTGAAGTACTTTCAGCTGGAGAAGCATCTGTTCAGACAGTTGATGACAACAGTTTACATGTTGTGGGGTGGTGGGAGTTGGGTTTTTGTTAACAGCCACTAGAGGAAAGCTGAATTTGTGGAAAAGGATGGGGGTAGAGGGGAGGTGGACCATTCAATGAGATATGAGAGAGTTGCTCTGAAATCCAGCTGAGCTCATTAGGCAGCTTCTCTCCCAGGCCAGGGAAGGGGTATATGATTCCAGCTCTTATAACCAAAGACAATCAAGGATTAAGATCCTCCAGAGGGATGGAAAGAGCTGAGGGAAGAAAATTGAAGAAAGACCAAAGTGAGGAAAACAGAAAACAGACTGAGTTAGCTGTGAAATTATGCAATTTCACATCATTGATTACTTTCTATTGAGGAAAATTTTGTACAACCTCTTTATAGTGATTCAGCTTAGATTTATTAAGAAAAAACAATAATTATATAACTATGAGTCACAGAATACCCAGGATCACCCAGAGAGCATTGGAGGAATAGTGTAAGTATGACTAGGCTCAACAAAAAGCAAATACAGAGTTATCAAGGAGAACAGGAATGAAGGATATAAAAAGATAATTGTGTGAATGAAAAAGAGGATGAGCTGGTCAGATCCTCTACCAGTTTCCTTGTGAAAACAAGAAAAAATGAGGAAGACTTAGAGTCAGGCTTGTTGTTATTATGAGTTTATGAGAGGTCCTAGAGAGGAATCACAAGGGACAACTCAACATGGATGATGGGTTATAGCTGTTGTTCAGTCATTTTTTTTTTGGTCTTGTTTAATTCTTCACCATTTGGAATTTTATTGGAAAATAAATTGGAATGTATTGACATTTTCTTTCACAACTCATTTTTTACAGATGAGGAAACAGATAAACCTTTCCCTGAATTGTACAGTTAGTAGGAGTCTGGGGCCAGATTTGAACTCAGAAAGATTCATATTCCTGACTTCAGGTTGGACATTCTACTGTATCCCTTGCTCACCTTCTATCAGTATAGCTACTGGGTCTTCATGATCTGAAAATCTCATTACATTATAACGACTTCCTAGAGGCAGGAAAGCAATTAAGCCCTTCCTCCCTTTTGCCCTGTCTTTCCTCTCTTCCTCACACATTGTACAAATCAATTTCTACCCCATCAATGAAGAGGGATTCACTATTTTAGCTCAGAGATTTATATCATCCCTCATCTCTTAAGACAGGAGACTAGGTGACAGTGTGAAAAGAACACAGCCCTTGTAATCATGACATGGGTTTGTGTTTGGTCTCTGACCTGTTCAAGTCACACAATCTCAGAATTAGAAGGGACCTGCGTGGTCCTAAATCCTACCTGAAAAATGAGCCTTTTCTATTTTTCCACACTATCCTTTAAGATTTAGGTTATTCAGCTTTTCTTTAAAGAGATCCAGATATGAGCCATGTAATTTAATCTTGGAATAACTCTAATTATTAGAAAATATTTTTTAGATGGAGCCGCTATTTGTAATTGTCTAGCTTTCACCCTTCATTTCTACCCCTTCCTTTTGGGGTTAAATGACTAACGTATATTATCTTTTTTTCCTTAAAAGGCCTTCAGATATGGAAAATGATAATTATGTTGTCTCCATTAATCTATTTAGCAGATGAAGGACCCCCTACTCAGTCCCTATAATTGATTTAAATATACCAAAGTTTCAAGCGCATGTAGCCTTCTGGTCTATTTCCTTTAAAATTCAAGCTTTAAATCTAGGCCAAAAGGATCCATAAACTTGGATGGAAAAATAAAATACATCATTTATTTTCACTAAACTCTAATTGAACTCTAGCAATTCTTTTAATTACTTTTTTAAAAGGCATAATTCTGAGAAAAGGTCCATAGTTTTCACCAGGCTATTAGAGGGGTACATGACTCAATTGACTGTAAGGTGATCTAAAAAGCAGTTTGCTAACTTTAGGAAGCTAGAGAAATTTGATCTATTAAAAAAGGTTAGATTTCTTTAAAAAAAAGTGATATAGTAGGGCTAGCACTGATCCTTAAGTCAGGAAAATATGATTTCAAATTAGACCTCAGACATCAACTAGCCATATGGTCATAGGTAAATCACTTGACTCTGCCTCCCAAAATGACTAGAAAATCTTACTCCCAAAACTTGACAATTCATTGATTTGTCCTTTTTCTAAACTCTCTTCCCATGGCTTGCACTCATTTCTAAGTTGAGGACTCCAAGATCAATATAGAGCTCCACTCTTTCCACTAAGTTTCAGTCTAACATTAATTGCCTCTTGCCTATTTTGAATTGGCTATCTTTGGGATATCTCAAATTCACTATGTCTGAAACTGAACCACTGTCATCTGTGATACCTGTCTATGGCCTCCCAAGAGTTCATCATGGCAACCAGCTTCCTAGAGGTCTTCTTCCCTTTCCCTTGACACTGATAGAATATGTGACCAATTATTTATTAATCTGGATGCTTTGCTCTCCCTCACCTCACTTAGCCAATAAATTTCCAAGTATGAGCATTTTTTCTACAATACGTGCTTAAGAGTATATGACCAAAAGTGGGGTAAAATACTTTGTAGTCATAGAATACTATGTCAGTCTAAGCTATTATTAGCAATTAAATCCACACCCAATTTATTGACATACTCATTTATTTATTTATTTTTGTTTAAAAAAAGAACACGAACAACAAAACAACAACTTTGGGGGATTTTATAGTAATCTATATATATATATTTTTAGTATTTTTATGGAATGTTACAAAGACCTTTTTTTACCTCTGACAATTTGATAAGTAAGGGTGCCAAAGAAACACTGATTTTCATCTGGTACAAAGCTTTAAAAGTTATGTTTCATTATATTATGTTATGTTATGTCTTGTTGTGTTATGTCATCTTACTGTTTTTTTCAGTATTAGAGAGAGGAAGCCCCTGTGTGGTAAATAGAAAGTTGACCTTGGAGACTGGAAAACCAGGGTTCAAGTCTGTGCACCATATTAACTGTGTAACTTTGGATAAGCTATTTAACTTTGTCATATTCTAGGTAACATTCTCAAGGCATACATTTCAGTTAATGTGCCCATCTATATCATTAGTGGAAGGAGTTTCCTCACCCAGAAAGTGCTTATAGAAATTATAGATATAACCTTTATCCCTACTCTACTAACAAGCCTTTAGAAAAAATGCACCATCCTCTGTCATGGAAAACAAAGGAGAAACTTTGAGAATATGCCCTAAGAAATCATCCATAATGTGCTGGGATAGAGTTTCATATGAATTTCTTCTTCAAAGTGGATGGCAGATAGGAGCAGAGGTGTAGAGATCTACCCAATGCAATTCATAGAATGAGAAAGAACTCAGATTTCCAAAAGGTTTCTGAGGGCAAATAGAGACCAATAAAGAAAATCTTGTAGTGGCTCTGTGAGATGGTTTTTCCAGCTTCAGAGCTACTACTCCTTTCCCATTTTTAAGATAGCCTGCAATTCTGTTTCCCCCATTTCCCAGCATCTTAAAGCACTTAATGGCACTTAAGGAATACTAGACCAAGCAAAACAAATGAACAAGCGAAAACAAATGGGTTCCACTTTCATCTTGAAAGGAGAGTCCTGGGGAAAAGCCATTATTAAGAGGCCTCCAGCTTTAAAGGTATTTGGGAATTTTAAACCAATATAAGAGTCAGTTCTAGGCGGTGTATAGGAGAGCTGGTGGTGGGGATATGATTGCAATGATGATGGTATTGGTGATATAACATTGGAGGGTGAAAGCATCCCAATGGGGAAGCCAAATGACTGGCTGGTACATGTTCCTGTTTAATGTCAGTAGCAGATTGAGAAATAGATCCAAATAAGGGCTTGGACTTCTTGAACTTAATTTTGAACTTAAAGACCTTATTTCAAGTCTTCCCAACTATATGACCCAAACAAATCAATTAACCTCACTGAGCCCATTTCCTCATTTATAAAATGGGCCAATGATAACAATTATTCATCTGATTTTATGAGGAATAAATTAGATTCTTCCCAAATCTTGGAATACAATGTACATTTCATCATTATCATTGTTGTTGTTACTTCAAAAATACTATTGTGACCAAATGGTAGCCACAGACAGTTCCCAAAGAGAGAGAAGTGCAGAGAATCATGCACCTGATTGCCATTTCTCAATGTTCAGCAGATATAAGCCTGGGTGGAAGAGTTTCCTCTGGCCAATTAGTAATTGCTCCAAGCTTTAGAGATAAATTGGAAAAGCTCATGGGTTGAAATTGTTTCTTCTTAGAAAAAGGGGATTTCTTGCTGATTATCAGTGGGCAAAGAGAAGCAGGAAGGAGGGTTTGATAAATCAGTATTCAAAATTTATCAGGGTATTTTGATTTTTGAAAAAAAAAAACTTTATTTCCCAGGCTTTCCCAATGCCAAGTATAAAAATCAATTACCAGCAAACACAAGGGAGGAAATTATTCCTAGTGGATTTGGGAACGTTTAAAAGGTTCTCAAAGCTCATTCTGGTCCATTGGTTTTGCTTTTGGAAATTGTAAGGATCAGCAAAAAACAGTTTCTGCTTAATTATTTTGTTGCATTTTTACTCTGCTTTGTCTTTAAGCTCATTTTAGAGTATTTGAAAGAGACAGTATATGTGCAATACAGACAATCAATTTGACTTGCACAAAGCTATTTGAACTTCATGACACCTTTGATCAGAAAATCTGTTAGGGAATTCAAGTGCCTGGATGAGACTAGCAGTTCCTAGGTCCCTGGAGGAATTGTGTGACCCTGATTGTCCTTAGAGTAATGTCTGCTAATACAGTTACTTTTAAAAACAAGATGGTTAAGGGGAACATTCAGTCTGTGAAACAAATATTGCCATACTCTGCCAACTGGAAAATAAGTAAAAATAAAGTTCAACCAACATTTATTAAACAAATATTCTATGCAAGGCAATATGCTAGTCGGTGTGAATTTACAAGTTATTTCACCTTTCTGGGTCATTGTGGAAGATAAATGGCACACCTAGTACTTGATGGAGAACAAGAGTTGACAAATCTAGAATTTCAAAAGACTAGAAGATTTGGGGAAAGAGTCTGGAATCTATCAAATACATAGAAACCTTAAATCTATATATCAGCCTAAATTATTAGGACTTTAAATCACTTGCTTGGGGTCACACAATGAATAAATATGACATGTGACTACAAAACCATCTTTCTCTCTATTATGTCATAATACGTCTCAGCGGTAACATAGCAAGAACATGCTATAGGCAAAATAGGATAGCAAGAATCACATTAACACTTAGATGATTCTCTACTCCAGACCACATCTTCAGTTATATAATTAACTGATGGGGGCAGAAAATACAAAATTCTGCGGCTGATTGTTTTTTGTAAAAAAAAAAATGATAGCCCAATATATCACTTCAAATATATCACTCAACTATGGCCCATATGTGCATGCATATGTATACATATATAAATATATGTGTGTGTATTTATGTGTTTGCATATATATATTTATGTATTTGTGCATATGTATACATAAAATATGC
This sequence comes from Antechinus flavipes, assembly GCF_016432865.1. Lineage (NCBI taxonomy): Eukaryota > Metazoa > Chordata > Mammalia > Dasyuromorphia > Dasyuridae > Antechinus > Antechinus flavipes. Next base: position 12,677,549 of record NC_067400.1, on the reverse strand, counting down.
TCCTATAAGTTTCCTTTGATAAATGCAACCACAAAGATAACTGTATTCAATAATTTTCTGACACAATGTTACGGAAGACAGAAAATAAAGTCACTAATGATTACCCAAGGCATTTCCCATTATCAAAAAGGATGTCTTGTACATGGTCCAAATGGAAAACAATATTATTTTCCTCAGATATTCTCTTTATAGTTATATTGTGTTGATCATGCCCTAAAACATTAGAAAACTTCCTTGATTAGTTCTAAGAATTCTCAAGAGAGATTAATTTAACAATATTTATGGGGAAAAATTGAACAAATGAAAAATATCTTCCTACATAAATTATGGTAGGAAGTTGGATAGCCATTCCATTGAGTTATTGCATCAAAACATATATTGGCACAGGGATGTCAAAAGGACAATGAATGTAGTACAGACTTCATTTTTAAGGGTTTTTTTAAGGACTCAGTTTCTTTATCTTGTTCAATCTGACTTCACAGCTAATTTCTGATTATTACGGGAACGTCAACCTATTCTTTTTTGAATCTGAGTCATTTCAGCCTTCCTTTCCTAATGTGATGCTTCCTATGGCCTACCCAATAGACATTACCCACTGCATCTTAGAGTTCCTGAATTCAAATGTTCCATCAACTTCAGCCAATTTATAGCTATGATTAAAGCTTCACCATGTCCAACTGGGCACATAATTGAAGAAGAGAAAGAGAGCAGAGTAGAATACATTTTGGAACTTGAGCAATGTTATTTTAATCACAATAATTTGCTTCTTAATGCAATACGCAGCTTTTTAGTATAAATGTTCTTGGGGTGATACAGCATAGTTGTTAATTTTTTAACATCATTATCTCAAAGACATTAAAATTGCATGTGATGCACAGATTGTTGGAGAAATGCATACTGAGTATAAGTAAACTACAGTAGATTTCTAGAGATAACTTAAATTCAAATGAATAAGTGACATCATTGGAGAAATCTATGACTGGAAAAGGAAGTGGTTCTGTCATGTGATGATATTGGGGGATAACAGTAATGAATAACCAATGTATATTCCCTTGTATATTTCAAGTGTAAAAAATACATAGAGGAAGACTTTTAAAATGGGAAAATCTCTGTAGAAGTTCATAGAATAATACAGAAAGGATTACAAAGGATCAAATAAAATGAAAGGATGTTAGTCTGTAACAATAAAGTCATTCTCCATCTTGATAAACCATAAATAAGTGGAAGTTTTGATGAATCAAGTTTTTAAATATTTCAATTAAATTATTTTGAGTCAACATATTATTTGATTTTTTTCCCATCAACTCACCATGAACTTTTCTTAAATGCACACTTTGGAATATTTTCAACTCGAGTAAGAAAGCTAGATTTTTCTGAAGGTATTTGGAGAATTTCTATAGTCAATCTCTTCCTTAGATTTCCCACCTTCAATTATGGCCAGAAATAATTTTTTGTTTGAATTTAATTTGCCTGGGCATTACATATTTGATTTCTATGCTTAATTGTCTAAATCCCTAAATTAGAGCATTTTCTAAATGTGAATGTACTGAAAGAACGAAGGTTTAAAAGCAACAAAATTCAACAAGCTTGTATTAATACAATATGAAATTTTAAGAAATAAAAATTCATCACCACCATTTAAATGCAAGCTTCAGGCTGAAGCATCATTTTTCTCAATTATTTCTCCCTGTCTATACCCATCTGGATTCAGAATTAAGTAAAAAGAAGTAAGCACATTGTTCTGCATTTGAGAGATTGTGCATCATTTGTAACAATCTCAACCTTCTTCCTCCTAGGAAAAATTCCTATCTTTTCAATATTGACATTTTTTTCTAATGATGTTAAGTGAGTACACAACACAATGCCTGCCACATAGTAGGTGCTTAATAAATGTTTAATGATTAATTGATGATCATAAAATATTGAGCACTTAAGTACTGGACGAAGCAAAATCTCAAGTGAGCCAAAACATAGTTGAGAGATTCATAGAATATCAAAGGCATACCCTGAATTCATTTAGAAAATAGGAAAGACACCAGGCCCTTTGTATTTTCTACTACTCCTTCCATACTTGATACCAAATATCAAAAGCCACAGGTATTTCACATTTGATCTTGATAATAACCCTACACATCCAGGCTCAACTGTTATATCTGAAACTTGAAAGATTTCTTCCAAAGAATAATTTGGGTATAGCTGGGTCTACTAAGTCTGGAGAAATAAAGGCTAAAAGGTAAATTTAGTTGTCTGGGAATATGCTGAAGGGGTCTTAGTTGTTCCCTATCTCAATATAAAACATAAGCCAGCTAGAACTCTAAAAAAAAATTAAGACTATCTTAGCAAATAAGCACAATACTTACATGTATATAGATAGAAGCATATATTTATATATGTATATGTATTTATGGTTATTGTTTGGTTGATCGATTGTTGTTCTTCATTCTTGAAGATGACCAAAATGACATCATTATATTAGAGTGGAGTTCCAGTGTGTCCAACTATGGTTGATCAGAGCAATACAATCTTGGACTGCTCTGCCACAAGTCAGACACAAATAGTCCCTATGAACATCTGAGGTAGTTTCTGCAGATTGGGATCCTTGCTTGTCACAGCAGTCAGGCCAACAGACAATTTTTAGCATATCTTTTGTTTCAATGTTTTTTTTTTTAAATTAAAGCTGTTTCTTTACAAAACATATACATGGGTAATTTTTCAACATTGACCATTGCAAAATCTTGTGTTCCAAGTTTTTCCCTCTTCTCCCCCCCCCACACATTCCCCTAGATGGCAGGTAATCCAATACATGCTAAATATGTTAAAATATAAGTTAAATCCAATATATGTAAACATATTTATACCTTATCTTGTTGCACAAGAAAAATAAGGTCAAAAAGAAAAGAAAATGAGTAAGAAAACAAAATTCAGGCAAACAACAACAAAAAGAGTGAAAATGTTATGTTGTGATTCACCCTCAGTTCCCCACAGTCTTCTCTCTGGGTGCAGATGACTCTCTTAATCACAAGATCATTGGAAATGGCCCAATCGTCTCATTGTTGGAAAGAGTAGGGCACCTTTGGTAATCCCTTACACATGGAGATGAACAGTGTATGGTTATAGATATCTATGAATATATGTGTTATTTGTGTGTGTGTGTGTGTGTGTGTGTGTGTGTGTAAGTATGTTGATGTTTAATTGTAGATCTCTTGGGGGAGAAAGGGAAAAATAATAAAGGAAAAAGTGCACAACAGAGAACAAAAGAAAACCTCCAAGGAAGCAAAGAAAATATGGACAGCTCTGAACACAACATGTAGTGTTTATTATAGATGTTTTTGAAATGGAAGTTTATTGTCTTATGTTTTGAATCCTCTCTTATGTTCTGTTTTTTTCTATTTGTTTTAAATTAATAAATATTTTTAAAAAGAATATCTTGGTGCTACAAAGTTAAATTAGAGTAAAAATACCTTTGTTGTCTGGGGATCATAATGGGCTATCATTGTCTTAGGATTGTGATCTTTGTCAACAGTCACATTTGGATAGATCATCAAAGTTGGAAGGAAAGGGATAGTTATTTAAAATCTTGTGATGGTGATTTTTACCTTTTAGAGTCAAAAGAATCAATTAATGAGCCTTTGAAAAGTACCTTATATATGGCAAGCACTACATCAGGCAAAGGGGATACATGATACAATTCCTGTCAAAAGAGCTAAAATATAAATTGGTAAGAAATGACATTGGATTCCCCAAAGCCTTCTTGGAGAGTGCAAGAATACAGTGGTGAGCACAGTGGTTGAAGTTTTAGCTTAGATGCTGAGAAAGGATTTTGGGGATCACCAACACCTAACTATACACAGGAGAAAAGTCCAGAAAACTGATAGTCCTTCCCAAGGTCATATCCTTTTGCTAATGTCTTTCTAAAAACTGAAATAAAGGACTTTGTTTTTATGTCCAGAAAGAAAAATGCTAGGTATTAATGCTTCACTTGTGACTTCAGAGCATCACCACAGGGCCTAGAAGCTACACTGAGTAACCTCTTAGGGGTTTCTTACAGCTCAATTATTCCATTTGCTATTTCTGGGCTATAAAATGCTCTCAGCATTTATCTTCATTTGAGAATTAAGAGGTTTTGTTATTAAACTGTGTTCCAAGATCATCATTACGAAGGTGCTAAGTGTATCAAACTTCACATTTATGAACTTCCACAGACATTTTTAATGTGGCTTATTTGTCTTTGGATATCAATTTTTATCTGGTTACCTTATCATATATGCATGCTACTAGTGATAGATAGTTTTAATATAACAGAAATTAACTGAACATTTTTAAAGGTTCTCCTGCAGAGAGCAGTTTATTAATGAAATATTGATAAAGCCCTTCTAAGCACGGTAAAGTGGTCAGGATATTTAAAGGAAGTCTTTAAAAGAAATTGCATATTGCTCTGATAGATCCAGTATTATGGTTTATAGATGGAGTAATGAATGAAATAACTACTTTATTCAAAAATATTTGAAAAAATATGGTTATTCTCAAACAACCACAAGGGTTTTCATACTGGGAAAATCTTGACTATCAATTTCTATCAGATTTAATGAGTGTGAATATAGATGATAAAATAGAGCCCATATACAACAATGGGGGTAAATTAGTCCCTATTCTGGGTCTAGCTTTTTCTGATTTTGAGCTGGTAGTTTGGGGTCCATAAAAATCATCAGAGATCCTACAGACAGACCAAGAGTGGAAAACAGAGTCTCCTAGAATAGTACTAACTGATGATTGAGTCAAAGATAATTTTCTGAGGATCTCCAAAGTTTTAGGGATTTTTGAACCCTCATGATTCTTGAGAGAAAAAATGCAACCTTTGGAATCTAGACATTATAATTGTGAGTACATTTATAAGTAATTTATTAACAGAGAAGAGAATATCTAGGCTTGGAGTTTGAAGTTCTCATGTTCTCTATATATGTACCTCATTGGCCTTGAAGTTGGAAGCTTGGCGCTCACTCTTCCCACAGACGTGTGTGTGTGTGTGTGTGTGTGTGTGTGTGTGTGTTTGCCCAAACCTTCCAGGGAAGTGTGTGCCCCCTGGTTGGGAGGAGAGTTGTGTAGCTTCTATAACATTTCACTAGCCTTTCCCAAAATTTAATAAATAGGGCTTTGGTTGATTGATCACGGAGGAGTAGTGGTATAATGATTGATAGTGTAGGTGATTGATAACATAGGAGACAGACAACTGGTATATAGAACTTGGAGTCACAAACACCTGAATTCAAATCCTATCTCAGAAACTTCTTAACTGTGTGACACGGGGCATGATACAGTGGCCCAAACTTTACAGAATTATTTTTAACAATAACAATAAGAAAAATGATTATCATACAGTACTTTAAGATTTGAAAGCATTTTATACATATCATCTTGCTGATTTCTCATAAAACCCTGTAAAATATTATTATATCCAGGGGACACACACACACACACACACACACACACAAAATCCAGTTTCCCCTTCTAACTCTCATACTACACTTCAAGTCAATTGAATCCTGACTCAAAGTAGGGTTAGCAGCCTTCTATAAATGGCAGTATAATATCACCTCTTCCAGATGTTGCTGCTCTCTCAGACCCAGGAGAGACACCCCAATTTTCCTAGTTTATCTAACCCACCCCATGTGAGGAATCCAGCCTCACGTGAAAGTGATACGCTTCCAAGAAGGTTTTAAATGGCTCATCTCAAAGCTTCTACTCCATTTGGCTAAAAATGAGATTCCTACTTAGGAAGCGAGGTGTGTGATAAGAGGACAGAATGGGACCAGACCTGTGGTGTTATTGAGGTCAGGCCCCCTGATGGGCAAACTCCCCCTGCCCATAAGGGTAACTGCTGCTCTGCATTTTAGAGAGATGCAAGGAGCCCAGAGTCCAGAGTCACAAGTCAGTGGGTGTGAGAAGTAGGGCTTGTACCCTGCTCTATGCTCTGCTCCACTTCACCTTGGGGTGTCAAAGAGCAGGGAAACAGACAGAAGAAAATACATTAGCTAGAGTTCTATACTCTGGGAATAAACTGAAGCCATTATTTCTATTGAGAGTGAGCCAGACCAGCACCGGCTGAACGACATGTGTTCACAAAAGAAAGCAATCAGGCTAGTCTAATTTTATTAACTTAACCTTAATCTCCTAAATGGCCCCATACCACACACACTTCAGGGCCAATGTTTCTCACAGTAGGAAACATCATTATAGATTTCCCATTTGGTTCTTACCTTTCTGACCATACCAACCTGTTTTGAAGTGAAAGCAATGGGGAGCCTGTGATGGAAGTTGAAATCAGGCCAATTACCTCTTTTCCTTAAGGTTTTCTTCTCTCCCCTCTCTATGCTTAAGTCTTTGCTCTGAGCCTTTCTCTGCAAAACAAGTCTGTTGTTGATATGAGCTTGCCTCTTGTCATCTCCCATTGTGATAGCTTGTTCAAGTATCCCCTTATCTTTCCATCTCCCCTTCTGACATATCCGTGGTCTTTTAAATATAACTATACCACGGGAGGAGTTAATCATGGGGGAAAATAATCTAAGATGGTGACATTGATGTACATGCCTTTTCAGACAAGAACATCACGTCCACGTCACACTCCCAGTTAATTTATGAGTCCACAGGACCACAGGGAGTTGTTCACGTCATCGAGTAGACAAAATTGGTCTTAAAACAGTAGAAATGTCCATGATTAAAATGGATGCTCCTGAAAGCAGAGAATGTGTCATTCCCTAAGATTTTAAGGATTATACGATTCTAAGGAAACTTCCATTTAGGAAATACACATGATTCTGACTGGAGGAGGAAATGGAATCTCCAATTCAATCCAATATGAGTTGCTAAAATTAAAAGCAAGGAAATCTGCATTTTAAGGTGTATACATATAACCCAGCATTTTAGCCTGGTGTATTAGTAGAGAAGGATCTTCTTGGGTAGGGAGGGAATGATGTTCTGTTCCTACAGGGTGCTCAGAGTTGGTAAGAGCTTAGAAAGAAGAGATTCTTCTTCTGACTTCCAGTTTCCAGAAAGGACTTGCATGAACCCAAGTTCTCTTCATGGAATGACTCCTGGAGAGAGATGGTCTTTGAGAAGCAAAAGACATATAAAGGACAAGGTACTTCAATGCATCTTTGACTTTCAGCTTGCTTCATTGGAGATATAATCTGTATCACTCCTCTGATTTCTCTTTGCTATATCCTTGGATAAAAAGTTTTATTCATTATTTGTAATAGTCTTTTACACAATCAGCATTTGAGAGTAAGGCTATAGCCTGAAGATACTCCATTTCCTTTAAGGGATAGCAACAAAGAAATTTCAAACCTATAAGTCTTTTTATTTCCTTTTTCTCTTTAGCCTAACAATGTTTAGGGGAGAAAGAGATATAATTCTAGTATGGTATCTCTACTATGAGGAGAACATTATTACTCAATTGATAGAACACCTAAGTTCAGACACTAAACATCTATTCAGTTCCAAGTAAGCCACTTAACTTGTGTTTGTCTCAGTATCCTCATCTGTAAGATGGGGATGGGACCTTCTTCCTAGGGTTTTTGGGAGGAACAAATAAGATCACATTTATAAAATACTTAACAAAGTGTCTGGCACATAGTAGGATCAATATAGATATATATCTTTCATCATCATTATTATTATTGAAAGAAGAGTGGTTACTTTTGTGGGATTCTTCTCCTACCTAATCCAGGTATCTATTCATATCTTCTCCTCTAAGCTGTATTGGAATAACCCATTCAGACACATAAGTAAATTACTATGGGGATTATCCAATTTATAATATAGAAACTGAGACAGAGCTCTGGGCCAATGTAACTTTATGGTTCTATGGTTCTCTCTAATGAAGTGGACTTCAGATCTACCTCACAATTTGAGACCTATCCTTATGCCACTACCATTTAATACTAGATTTGTATCTGAACACCCTAAAGGGGCTATACAAAGTCCAGAATCCCATCAGTTGAAAGACCTTGCTTCACAAACCAAAAATGTTGCATCAGCTAGAAATGATATATTAGCCGGGATCTTGGGTCGGATGAAGCATGTATGTTTCTTGATTAAATGGTCATAAGATGGCCATCTTCTCATTTTGGATAAAGGAAAAGGGTCTGGAGTTATAATAATAAAAAGTTGGGAGACTTTACATATAATGGACTCACTTCCACCACACTAGGATTGTTCACCATGACAGGAAAAACAAGGGTGGAGAGCCTCTAATTAATTTCATATGAGTAAGCAAGTAGATTTATACTCTGCAGCTTATAACTCTGGGGTCTAATGTACAGAACGTATAATCACTATCCCTAAGGAATCATAATGAACTGATTAAGATGGATTGGAATAGAATAGGGGGCCAAATGAATTGTTTCTCACATCACATGGGCAGCACATATTTGTTACATGTGAAAAAATCTGAACTAGAATCCATGGCTCACCCAGCCTCCAACATCACCCTGAAAAAAGTTGTCTTTAAGTGTGTCAAATATCACTAATAAGACTGAATCACTGAGTAAGCAAAATTCAAATTCTGCTCTAAGATTTCATGTTCTTCTAAATTCACACCCACTGCCTATGGAAACTTAATACATATGTTTTCCATTGCTTTATGCTCAATTTATGGAAATATTGCTTGTCAAATGATTTTTGTTTTACTAAGATTTCTTTCTTGAAGAAAAAAAGAGGAGGTTTATTTGTTAAGTGCAAATGGAACAAAAGTCTATAACTATGAAGCTTTGAGGGCAGGGAAGAGCTTGAAAAAAGAAAGAATCTTTATCTCCAAGTTACAATGCAATGAGACAAAGAGATGGAAATTATATTGGAAATGTCATTTAACTCATGTTAAATATAAGTAACTAAGCTTGGTATCTAGTTTTATAATGCACCCTCAGATGTACATGTTGCTTTTCTAATAAAAGGGAGGCACCTTAAAGACTTAACCTGTAATTTCATTAAAATAAAGATCACTTAGAAGAGGAAATTCCCTCTACCTATGCAGATTGATATCTTCTGTTTACTTTGCAGTTACAGAACTGGAGAGAATAGATAGGTCAAACTTGCTGATCATAATTAACTGATAAAATCATGATCGGTGAACCTAGATTAAAATATAATTGGGAAAATTTTTAACAAAGTAAATTGAAATCTAATAAAACATAGATAAAGTTAATTTATGATCTCCTAAATCTATATGTGGCTTAAGGGATCTGTTTTTATTTGAGTTTGATATCGCTGGTTTAGAGCATTAACTTTCCCCAGGGTCATACATGTGAGAGGCATCAGAGCTGGATCTTGAATCTTTGAAATTAGGAATGATTTTTTTCTTCTTTTTAAGTATCTCTAGCACCTAGCAAAGTGTTGGGAACAAATACCAAGTTCTTAATATGTCTATTGCTTGATTGGGTATAATTTTGGTTATGGAAACTTGCCTAAACATGCTTTGATTATGGAGATAAAGGCTGCAATCTAATTTTTCTTTGGCATTCTGGTGACTTTTCAGAACATGTAAGAACTACTTCTTTCTAGAGACTTCCCATGCAGAAAAAAGGTATGGAAAAAAGCTTGACATGTTTGTTCAGTGATTAATGGCTAAATGTAAGGATTATCTGACCCAGAATTCTGCCACAGGAGACTCTCTGAGAGGTGAAATTCAGTGTTATGACTCAAATCTCATAGGAGAAGTACAAACTAAATTTCTTGTCCATCAATACCATTTCTTCATTCCTTTCCTCCTTCCCTCTCTGTTTTCCTCTTTTCTTCCTTCCTTCCTTCCTTCCTTCCTTCCTTCCTTCCTTCCTTCCTTCCTTCCTCCTTCCTTCCTTCCTTCCTTCCTTCCTTCCTTCCTTCCCTCCTTCCTTTCCTCCTTCCTTCCTTCCTTTCTCTCTTTCTTTCTCTCTCTCTCCATTTCTCTGTCTCTCTGTGTCTCTGTCTCTGTCTCTCTTTCCTCTCCCTCTTTCTCCTCTCTCCACAATGGTATAGTAGAAAGAGACAGATGGATTGGGTGTTAGGAAATGGGAAAAGACACAATTACTCCTTGATGCTTAGAGGAAAAGAGCTATAAAGAACATGACTACATAGAGTAGTTTAGTCTAGTGAAAGATGGAGTGTCTCTGGAGGGCATCAGCTGGAACTTGACATTTTCCCTAGAACATTTTCCCCCTCATGGCACTTTGCAGAAACATGCATAGTTCCCATTATTGATGGCACTAACAATATTGACTCTATTATCCCAGAAACAAATTCACTTTTTTTCCCTTGGAAGAGAAAAAACAAATCTGTGCTGTAGCTCTAGCCTGATAGGTGTCCAGAAATGCCTGGATAGGATTCTCTGACAAATTTATTATCTCAGAAGTAGAGGGGGAGAAAATTAGTCAACCTTTTGGGAATTACTTTATAATTAGCTAATCTACCATGTGACAGGTGAGAACAGTCTGAGAGGATGGGCAATTGAAAAGCAAAGTGAGGCAGAATGAAAGCTAGACCTTCAATGAGCATTGCACTTATAGTCAGCTTTCTCACAGTCAAATGGAAAAAAAAAACTTTACAGATCATGCTCTTTTGTTTCAAAATTGGAGAAACTGAGCCCAGTGAAGTTAAGTGCCTTTTCTGAGTTTACATGCCTAATGCAATTAAAATCAATATGCATTTAGTAGGTGTTTGTTATGTTCTAGGCATTATACCAGGTACTAGGGATATAAAAATAAAACAATTCCTGCCTCAGGGAGCTCACATTCTACTGAGTGAAAATATTATGTCCATTGATATGTACATACAGAATGTATTCAACATAAATTTCCTATAAGTTTGGTGGGGTGGCAATAAAATCTTGAGACTTGCATCTTAAAGGCAGTTGGGGGTCCCAAGAAGCAGAGATGAAAACAAGTTGTTGTTTTTTTCCTAGACTCAGGGACAGCCTGTGCAAAAGTTTGACCTTGGAAGATGGGATTTTATGTGAGAGGGGAACCAAAGAGGTAGGTTTGGCAAAGCCAAAGATTTCTGATGAACCTGGGTGGATAGACTGAAGATAAATCGCTAAGGGTTTGATGTGTTAAAAAAGCAAAATTTGTATTGTATCCTAAGGGCTGTGGATGCACTGAAGTATTTTATACAGGGGATTGAGATGGTCACATCTGTACTTTGGGAACGTCAATTTAATAGCTGGATGGAAGATGGAATGGAGAAGAAAGAGAGTGGTTACAGCTATCACTGTGGATCATCATGGTAGAAAGTGAATTTAGGAACAGTAGAAAAAGAACTTTGTTCAAAGGACCACCTTTCATAAAGATTATCAGGGGATCATCAGACAGTGAGTACTAGACAGGAATTAAAGATAAGAAAGAAGTGACATAATCCTCACAATAATCATTGCAATAGTTAACATTGGTGTTGTTTTTGTCATCCTCTAATGACATCAATGTGTATGTGCACATACAATACATTACACACATATTACACAAATATTATAATGTCGTTAAGGTTCGCAGAGTTCTTTCCATATATTATTTATTTCGATCCTCTAATAACTCAGTAAATTGATGAAATTTTTTTATAGATGAAAAAATTGCAGCTTAAATTAATCAAGGCAAAGAGTGTACTATATGCCAGAGACAGTGTGAAGCTTGAGGGATGCCAAGAAATGTGAATGAAATAATCTAACAGAAAATTGTTAATTCTGAATGTCATATTAACCGACACTCTCTCTCTTAATCGTCCTAGCAATGTCAGGGTCCCAGTAATGTCCCGTCATATCAGCTTTCAGATTAAGTGGAGAGAATCCCTACCTGAAGGTCCCATCCTAGATCTTTCATGGTAAACAGAGTCAGCTTGAGCCAGACAGCAGCCCTTGATGTTCATACTCTGGTTGGGATTCACAGCACAAACTGCAAAACGGTCAGAATGATGGGGTTTTTTGTAGTTAGATTGTCATCAGCATCTCATGAGCAGACTCTGCAGTCTCATACTACCTTTGTCCCCTCCCCTTATAAAAGTAGAAGAACCTTTTCATGGGTCTCTTGGCTGGGAAATACATTGTGTTGTGCATTCAAAGGATATGCCCAAGTATGACAAGTTTGCTACCCTGTTACCTCAATTAAAAATGCTTTATTCCTCCACTTATGACTTCAGTTTATTTTAGGACTTGACAAAAGCAGCTAAGCACAAACCAGTCTCACTTCTCAAGGAGCACTCAACCAGAGAGAGAAGGGATGACGAGAGAGAGAGAGAGAGAGAGAGAGAGAGAGAGAGAGAGAGAGAGAGAAGGAAAAAGAGAGAGGGAAAAAGAGAGAGAGAGAAAGAGAGAGAGAGAGAGAGAGAGAGAGAGAGAGAGGCAGACAAAGAAAGACAGAGAGAAAAAGAGAGACAGAGGAGAGAGACACAGAGAGACAAAGGGATAGAAAGAGAAAAACAGAAAGAGAGGAGACAGACAGAAAGACAGAGAGAGGAAGAAGGAAAGTGAGAAAGAGGGGAGAGAGAGACAGAATGAAAGAGAGAGAAACACACACACACACACACACACACACACACACACATACAGAGAAATGGAATCAACTGAATTTGAGGGGGAAGGCACCAGCACTGAAGGACTGGGAAAAGCTTGATATAGATCATAGGATTTATACTAGACCTGAAGAAAGTTAGGAAGTCAGGAGACTCAATAACTATTGAGTAGAGAAATGCAGATCAAAACAACTCTGAGATATCATTGTATACCTATCAGATTGCCTAAAAGATAGAAGTGACAAATGTTGGAGAGGATGTGAAAAAATTTGGACATTAGTTCATTGATGATGGAATTATAAAATGATCAATCATTTTAGAGGTTAGTCTGGAATTATACCCAAAGAGTTATTAATTATCAAACTCCCTATATGCTTTGACCCAGAAATATCGCTAGTCGGTCTATTTCCAAAGTTGATTAGGGGAAAAGGAAAAGAACCCATATGTTCTAAAATGTTTATAGCTGCTCTTTGCGATGGCAAAGAATTGGAAATTGGGGAATGGCCTAACAAGTTGTGTTATATGATTATGATGGAATACTGTTTTGCTATTAAGAAATGATAAGCTCAATGATTTTAGGGAAAGTACATGGAAAGATTTGCATGAGATAATGAAGAATGAAATGAGCAGAACCAAGAAAACATTGTATACACTAACAGCAATGTTGTTTTAAGAATACATTTGAGTGAATAAATCATTTTGTCTCTGACGAATGCCCAAATTAACTGTAAAGGATATATGAAGAAAGATGCTATTTGCATCTAGGGAAGGAACTACTAAATAGATATATAGAATAATTTTATACATACCCATACATCTCTGTGTCTAATGGTAGCCATCTCTAGGACAGGGAGAAGGAAAGGAAAAAAAAAACGTAACACAATGATTGTGTTATGTTACTTGAAAGATATAATAAGTTGTATGTAGAAGATTTGTGATTTCATCTACAATCATCTTTTTATTGTACTGTTATAGGAATATTTATCTTAGTCCATAAAGTAAAAATATAATAAAAGCTAAGTTGAGGATTTTATTTTAGATTTGGAAGGGGATTGGAATCCAATAGAATACTTGATCAGATGTGTGTCTTAGGAAGATCAATTGAAACCCTCTCCATTTCCAAACTCTCCTATTAATATTGAGAGCACTCCCATTCCCCAGTCATCCAAGTTGACAGCCTGAGTATCATCCCTTGATTTCTCACTCACTCTCACCTTTCCTCTCTAATCTGTTGCCAAGTACTATCAATTTTATCTTCGATGCATCTTTTAAACATGTCCCCTTCCCACAATAACCACATTGATGTAGGTTCTCATTACCTCATACCTGGACAATTGCCAGAGCCTGGTAGCTGTTCTCCCGCTTCCTTTCTCCCCACTCCAGTCCACCCTCCACTCAACTGTCAAATTAATCTTCCTCAAGCACAGATGAGACTATTTCATCTCCTTATTAAAGAAGCCCCAGTCACTCCCTCTCACCTCTAGGATTAAATATTCAGTCTGTTTGACATTCAGAGTCATTCCTGGAACACTATTCCTTGAACATGATATTGTATTTCCAGACTCCAGGCAGTCTGTTTCCAATGCCTAGAATACTCTTCCTCCTCAGCAGCAATTCCTAGATTCCCTGGATTCTTCCTAATCATAACTAAAATCCTATCTTCTATGAGAAGCTCTGACTCCATATCTTTAACATAATATGTAAAATATCAAGAAAGATCTAACAAACAGAAACCAAATAACCATTTAGAACTAATTAAACCGATAGTTTGTTTTGTTAAAATGAAACTCTCAAACAACATTTAAAAAAAAGTTAGGAAAGACACGTACACAAACAGAAATGTGAAATCTTCAAAACAAGAAAATATTTCTATTTATGAATTTTTCAACTTCGTTGTCTCTAGAAATGTGTTTTAAATATAAAACAAAAAAAATAATGTATACTCTTATAAATTCTGGCCAAGTCTTCCAATGTTAAAAAAGCCATTGTAATAAAAAGACTCGCTTGACTTTTCAGAGCCCCAGAGGTGAACAAAAATGGGCAGCAGTATTAGCCATTTACCTATAAAGCAACAACTTCAGACTGTAAAAGCTCTCTCTAATGCCTCAAAGAAACAGCTGCAAAATGGGTTCTCATTTTATTAGTGGTAGAAATTTAGCTGATAGAGGGGACTAGTTTCAGTCAGATTGTTTAAATTTGTTTACCCTTTAGTCAGTTAGCAAAACGAACCTGCTCTGCTCAGCTTAGTGCTTTGCAAGTGCTGCCAAGGATCAGCAATAACCAGCTTTAGCTTTTCTGTGCTGTCCTCCAAACTTTCTGTATGTTAATGTGCCCTTTCATTCTTTGAAGTTTTCATTCAGAGAGGAATGAGTTTGTTTTAGTATGGGGCCTAACAGCTTTAGATTGAAAGATGCATAAAATAATATTCTGGAATTAAGTAATTGCGGAAGAGACCTGAGGAGCATCATTTTTTCTGATTTTCCAGATCATCCCCTTTAGAGGAAACAAATAAAGTCCTTCACCTCGAAAATGTATTGCTTCAATTCCCTTTCTCTTGGGCTATAATTCGTCATGCCATAGAATAAAGGATAAAAATTTCAGTTGAAGGATATTAATGATTTCAAGTGGGATTCTATTTCCAGCTTTAAAAACCAAAGCCTACACCTATCAGTGGCTTTTAAAATAATATTTTATTTTCCTTCAATTAGATATAAAAGCAATTTTTAACATTTAAAAAAAGTTTCCAGTTTTAAGTTCTGTCACCCTCTGCTTTTCCCCTGAATTATAAGCAATTTGAAATAGATTATATGTGCATAATGACGTAAGATTTGTATTTTAGTAAAGAAAAACTGAAGAGATAGAGAGGGGGAAGGGAAGGGGAGGGTAGCAGGGAGAGAGAGAGAATGAACACTTTGGTCTTTATTCAGATGCCATCAACTCTTTCTTTGGAGATAGCATTTTTCATCATGAGTCATTTGAGATTATCTCAGATCATTATATTGCTGAGAAATTCTAAACCATGCACAGTTGTTCATCGTACAGTATTGCTGTTACTGTGTAAAATATTCTCGTGGATCTTCTCACTTTACTTTGCATCAGTTCATGCAAGTCTTTTCAGGCTTTTCTGTTAGCATCCTGCTCATCATTTCTTATAGGACAATCATATGTCACAACTTGTTCAGCCATTTCCCAATTGATGGACATCCTTTCAATTTCTGATTCTTATCTAGTACAAAAATGCTGCCATTAATATTTTCATACAAATGGGTCCTTTCTCCTTTTTTAATCTCTTTGGGATACAAACTTAGTAGTGGTATTGGTGGATCTAAAGGTGTGCACAATTTGCAAGCCTTTTAAGCATAATTCTAAAATACTCTTGAAAGTGTCTGAATAAATTTACAACCCCACCAAAAGGGCCTTAATGTCCCAGTTTTCCAATATCCACTTCAATGTTTATAATTTTCCTTCTCTGTCATATTAGCCAATCCAATAGGTATGAAGTAATGCCTCAGAATTGTTTTAATTTGCATTTCTCTCATCAAAAGCAATTTGGAACTATTTTTATTTGATGATAGATAGCTTTGATTCCTTTATCTAAAAGCTGCCTGCCAGTGCCCTATGACTATTTATCAATTAGGGAATGGCTTATAAAAAGGCATTATGCTAATGCCTCACTTATCTGAGGGCATTCAGCCTTAAATCTCAATAACTGGAAATATAACCAAGAAACATATGAAGAACAAGAAATATGATCACAACAGTCAGAAGAGATCTCACTAACCCTGTATTCTATCCATAGGGAAGTATTTGGGTGATTTCACTCTTATGTCAGATGTTTGATCCAAGATTTAGCACATTTCCTAGCACGTAGAAGGGACAAACATTTATTAAGTTGCCATCATACTAAGTACTAAAGATACAAAGGTAAATGAAATACATTCAATGTAATTTAAGGAGAAAGAGGATACAAATAATTAAGGGTACCATAAAAGACTTCCCATAGGATCTAGCATCTCAGTTGAGTCTTGAAGCAAGGTAGAAACTTTAAGAGTGGGAATACTTTCTCAAATATTTCTCAAGCAAAATAGATAGTGCAGAAAGACTTGCATTTCCAATATTTTTAATTAAGGAAAACTTTTCCTCTAAATCTGATTGGACTAAGCCTTTGATATTGTGTGTAAAAATTCCACAAAACCTAATATTCCCAAAGAAAACTAAAATAGCTTCTAAGGCCTTATATTTATGGGAAATGATGGTTGGAGAGTGAGATGGTCAAGTAGTGAGAATAGACAGAGAGAACTACTGGAGTAGCCTAATATTTCTAAGTAGTTAAAAAAGAACCTGGGATGATTCCAAGCCATTTAAGTTGATCTTCTATGCAGGATTTGTTGGGAGGAGGGAAGACAACATGGAAAATATTTACATATGGTGAGACAGTATGAAAAGATGCTATCTCTAATAGTGGAATAATTATCAAATTATCCAAGAAAAGTGTGGATGTAAGAGCAAAATAGATATTGCAGACAGACTTGCATTTCCATTTTTTTTTAATTAAGGAAAACTTTTCCTCTAAATCTGGTTGGACCAAATCTTTGGTAAGCTAAAATAGTTTCTACTGCCTCATATTTCTCTAGACACTTTCTTCTGTGAAACTGAATGTTCAGGAAAACATCTTTTGGTAATTTTCATCTCATCTTTGGGTGTCAGAAATTGTCCCCCTCTAGGGCTGGCAGATAATGAAATTAAGTCTTGATTACCACAAGGATACAAGGACAAAATTGGAATGAAGTTCACTAAATGCCAATATATTTACTTTATCCAGTGAAACTTCATAGACTATTTTTATTTGAGCTTTTTATTTTCAAAACACATGCAAAGATAATTCTTCACCACTGACCCTTGCAAAGCCTTGTATTCCAATTTCGCTCTTTCCCCTTACCCCTTCTCCTAGATGGTAAGTAATCCAATATATGTTAAACATGGTAAACATGTATGTAAATCCAATATAGGCATATGTATTTATATGATTATCTTACTGCACAAGAAGAATCAGATCAAAAAGGAGAAAAATTAGAAAGAAAGTAAAATTCAAGCAAACAAGAACAAAAGAAGTGAAAATGTTATGTTGTGATTTATCTTTCAGTTCCCACAGTCCTCCCTCTCAGTGCAGATGGCTCTCTCCATTACAAGATCATTAGAACTGACCTGAATCATCTCATTGTTGAAGAGAGAGCCACATCCATCAGAATTGATCATCATATAATCTTGTTGCCTTGTACAATGTTCTCTTGGTTCTACTCACTTCACTCAGCCCTAGTTCATGTCAGTCTCTCCAGAGACTCCAGGCCTCTCTGAAATAATCCTGCTGATCATTTCTCATAGAACAACAATATTCCATAGCATTCATATACCATAACTTATTCAGCCATTCTCCAATTGATGGATGCCCACTCAGTTTCCAGTTTCTTGCCACTACAGAAAGGGTCGCCACAAAGCTTTTTGCACATGTGGGTCCCTTTCCCTCCTTTAACATCTCTTTGGGATATAAGTCCAGTGGAAACACTGCTCAGCCAAAGGGAAGCACAGTTTATAACCTTTTGAGCATAGTTCCAAATAGCTCTCCAGAATGGTTAAAATCAGTTCACAACTCCACCAACAATATCTTGGTGCCCCAGTTTTCCCACAATTCCTCCAGCATTCATTATATCTTTTTCTGTTATTTTAGCCAATCTGAGAGGTATGTAATGGTATCTCAGAGTTTCTTAATTTGCATTTCTATGATCAATAATGATTTAGAGCACTTTTTCATATGACTAGAAATGGTTAAAATTTCTTCATTTGAAAATTGTCTGTTCACATCTTTTGACCATTTACCAATTGGAAAATGGCTTGAATTCTTATACATTTGAGCCAATTCTCTATTTTAGAAATGAGGCCTTTATCAGAATTCTTAAATGTAAAAATATTTTCCCAATTTATTGCTTCCCTTCTAATCTCGTCTGCATTAGTTTTGTTTGCATAAAAACTTTTTCACTTAATATAATCAAAATTTGGTGTTCAATAATGACTTCCATTTCTTCTTTCATCACAGATTCCTTCCTTCTCCATAGATCTGAAAGGTAAACCATCCTATATTCTTCTAATTGGCTTATAATATCACTCTTTATATCTAAATTATGAACCCATTTCGACCATATCTTGGAATAAGATCCTATAAAGTCCAATGGACTGTTCATAGTCACTATGTTCATCTATGAAAAATGGTATAGAACATCCAAAAATTCCAATGCAGTTTAAAACAGATGAGCAAATCCAGAGGAAGAGTTTTATCTGCTCATGTCAGTTTGTAAAAAAGCAGGAGGAGAAGCATTGCTAAGAAAATTGGAGTAATTTAATGGCTTCAAAAGTATTTAGGAAGTATTTGCAAAAAGAACCAAATGTGTTCCTTCCCCCTATTAAGTAAGCATTAAGTAGGGTCATTTTGGAACTCTTCATAGTATCTTCCCCATTTCATTAGAATTCCAGAGAGCAGTCAGTAGTGGAAGCTGGTTCATAGTTAAAAATCCAATTATCTTGAGCTTTGTGGTTCTATTGCCTTGATCCCATTGGTTTCTAATGTATGCATGAGAGAAAAAAAAAATTGATTTAGGAAGTTTATAAATAGAGAACTTGGGAGATTTGGGTGAGTTCCCCTGTTATTGCCAAGAATAAGTGGAGTATGCTCGATGTTTATATAGTTCACCAATAAGGATGTTAAAC
This sequence comes from Antechinus flavipes, assembly GCF_016432865.1. Lineage (NCBI taxonomy): Eukaryota > Metazoa > Chordata > Mammalia > Dasyuromorphia > Dasyuridae > Antechinus > Antechinus flavipes. Next base: position 12,658,265 of record NC_067400.1, on the reverse strand, counting down.
AAGAGACTCAGAATACAAAGTGTAAGATCAGCTGAGCCAGACATGATACATTTTGTAGTTTCTCCATTGCTTTCTGCACTGGATGGCTGAAAGTTATATAATAAACAGTATTTTAAAAGGAAGGTACATGGGAAATACACAGATATTTCAATCCTTTCCAAATGGCTTTTAAATCACACTACTCCCAACTTGCGTCATTGGACAGAGACCATTTCCCTTCCAAGCAATTAGAATTCCATCAAAGAGGCAGTAGTTATGAGATCCTGGTGGTACTTATTTTTAGCGCCTGACAAGGTCAAACCAGTTAGGATTCATCAGCTGTCCAGAAGGAGGGTTTTCAGGGTGTAGTAATGATAGTGTTGCTCAGCAGAACAAACAAGATGGACCCAAAGACATGGTAAAACCACAGATAAGAAACTGGAAAAGTTCTTAAGATGTTATATACCTGAATATAAGACTCCAGGTTTACCATTTTGGGAAACAACTTCAAAATGTCAATGGGAAGAAATTTTAAGACTTCTCTTGACTACCCACGTTTATCCACTGTACTTGTTAAATTCTACCCTTCCCAGGTGTAGATGAAGCCCCCATTTCCTTGATGAAACTATTCTGCTCTCCCTAGACCTTCACTAATCCTTTCCTTCTTTGAATTTTTTATATCAGTGCTTAATCATACACCATCTACTGTTACTCTCTAATTGTTTTAACCATTCAGTCACTAGACAAATGTTTGTTAAATTCTTACTATATGTCAGACACTGTGCAAAGCACCAGGGATGCAAAGAAAGGCAAAAACATGGTACCTGCTCTAAAAAAGATTTTTTTTTAATGTCAGAGAGAACATGAAAGCAATTAAGCACATAGAAAGCTATATAGACTACAATGGGAGATAAATTCACTTTAAAGATGGGCTGAGGGAGGCTTCTTATGGAGCATGAGATTTGAGGTGTCTCAATGAAGATAGGAAATTCTAGGTGAAAAGCAAGACATAGGATTATCTACTATAAAGATACAAAATCTAGAATTAGGGTTGTCATTGAAGAATGTCTAGTAGAATGTATTAAGAGGAGTCAGATGTAAGAAAATGGGAAAGCTGGGAGAGGTCCTGATCTGAAGAGCTTTAAATACCAGATGTTTTATTTTTTACAGTTGATCCTGGAAGCCATAAGGAGCCTCTACAAATTATCGTGTGTATGTGTGTTTATGAGTTTGGGGGCAGGGAATAAAGAGGTTGACATGATCAGACCTAAACTTCCCAAAATTAGCTTGGCAGACGAGTGGAGGATGATTTTAGTGGTAAGAGACTGGATGCAGGGAGGTCATCCAGAAGTGTGCTGTTATAGTCCAGGCACTGTGATTGATGGCCCGAACCAGAGTATTAGCCTCATGGATAACGATAATGCGATGGATATGGGAGGGGATAAAATGGTAAAAACAAAAGGTGATGACCACATCCTGGACATATGAAATGAGTGGGAGTAAGGAGCCAAGGCTGACACTGAGGTTGTGAGTCTGAGTGACTGGGGTAAAAAATGGTAGAACTCTCCAATTATGATGGGAAAAACTGTAGGGAAGAATCTGCAATAAGAAGAAGACTCTTTTACCTGTATGATCAGAATAAGTTAATAATTCAGTTTTATGTACCTAAGCTGCCATGGTATGGAAACAGATCTGTGGTCCTGACCCAATCAAAAGAGTAACAGAAAGAATGTCCCTGAAAAAAATCCTACTGACTTGGCCCAAACTCCTACTGATAAATTTCTCTTTCACAACTTTGGGGCCCAGTCAAGTGGACTCTTCATGATTTTCAATCACTCATACTGTTGTACTTCTCAATTATTATCAATCATTCTGGGTTTGCTCTGTTTTTATTTTGAATAACTTTAAATAGATCTTTCTAATATCCACGATGGCTTTTTTGGAAGTGTTCATCTAATCCTTTGTGCATAACTTGATGAAGTGAATAGCAACCAAAGCCATTTGCCTCATCATTATTGACTTAAGGCAAACTGAATGACAATGGCTTTCTAAATGGGTCAGAATCCTTTCCCAAAACTTGTGATGAAGTGTTAACCAAGCTATTCTTTGATCACATAAATGTGCCCATGTATTATTAAAGCAATCAGGGAGAAAGTGATAAGTGCCAGGCAGTCCTATTATAAATTAAAGTTGTCTGCAATTCACCAGTTTGGAACCCTACTGAGAAAATAAAGCTTGATAATCGTCCAAATGATTCCTTACCCTCTGAATTTTGATTTGATATTCTGATTCATTTTGATTCAGAAGACTGGAACCAAATTTCAAACAATATCTGCCATTTCATTTATGACTGAGTATGAAGCTGGCCCCATTTTCATGTGTGATGTGAACCAACAGAGCTGTTCTTCCTTTTCTGCCGGCCTTCCTTTTGTCAACTTTTTCAGATTCTCCTTTGTCAAAGATCCTAAGCCAACAGAGAACCCATCAAAGAGCTTGGGTGAATTTGCCTCATCTGCAGAGAGTATTTGTACTCAAGAAATAGGCTTAGGAAATGATTCACCTTCATTAATGTTATTCCAAAAGGGACAACCAAAATCCGACTGTGACAAGTACAATAGGACTAAAATGCAGGTTAAAATTTTTGATGTTAAAAAAAATACTGAGTAACTAAACATACTATTAAGGAAGGAAAAGAAAAAATCCAAGGAATTGTGACCAATGGTTTACATGATAAGAAAAAAGCAAAAGATGAATTTAGAAGAGAAGTCACCTAGAAAGAAAGAACATTGTGCTTCCCTAAGGGAGTATATGCTCTTTGACTTCCCCAAGAGAGCTTTTTGAATATCAAATCTGCACATAAAAAGTGCAAACAGATGAACCTCCAACATCTTGAATCATGCTGTGTTTTTCTCCCTTTGCCAGATTTTGGCAGCTATGAAGCATTACTTTAACATGTGCTCACAGTAAAACCAATGAGGAACCTGACTCTTGCTTCAGGCTCACTCATGGCTTGGTTGCTCAATTTTGGATAGATATTAAAATAAAATCTGCATTTTAGCCTTGTGGTGATAGAAAATTATTTCATATCACTTTTACATAGCTTTCCATATTCTATTCTCTATGTTACATAGTGCTCAAATCACTAATAAGTCAGATTTTTAGGGCCACACATAGATATTTAGGCCTATTGGAGCATTATTTAGTGAGCTATAGTATTCTAGTCTTTCTTTCTTTTCTTTTCTTTTTTTTTTTTTTTTTTGCTGAGGCAATTGGAGTTAAGTGATTTGCCCAGGATCACACAGTTAGGAAGTGCTAAGTGTCTGAGATCAGTTTTGAATTCAGATTGTCCTGATTTCAGGGCTGGTTCGCTATCCACTGTGCTTCCTAGCTAGTCTTTCTTTTAAAAAAGAGAATTTGATGTCTCTTGGGGTTCTGGAATCTGGGAACATCAGTTCTAGTAAAAGGTAAATCCTTTGAGGATTTGGGACTGCTTGATTTTAATCTTTGTTTCACCAGATCCTAACACAAAGCATCACACATAGAGAGGCCTATTAAATGTTTGCAGAGTTGCAGAATCCTTGCCTTCCTAAGATTATTCACTTGGAGCTGGGAGTTTAAAAATTACCTACCCCACAGATTCTTAACCTGTTGTTCATCCCCTCCCCAAACTCAAGGAGTTTAGGGTCTATGAACTTATGGAAGTATTACCTCATTTCAACAGTTGGTTGCCATTATAATCCCATATATTTAAAAACATTATTCTGAGAAGTCCATAGATTTCACTAGACTGTCAAAAGAACAATGGCAAAAAAAAATAAGCTTGAGAATGCCCTGGACAAGTCACTTAACCCCGATTGCCTCAGCAAAATAAGTAAACAAACACACAAATAAGCAAGCAAGTAAACAAACAAACAAACAAACAAATAGATAGATAAATGAATAAATAAAAAGATACTCCATGGGGCTGATCACTAATATAGTTAGGTTGTCCTCTCTTCATTGAACAAATCATATGTTATCAATCACCCAAAGAGCTAGCCTTGTGGCTAGACTAAGGTTATCAATTGCCTGTTAAAACCGAACCAGAAATAATGACCATAGTGTAATTTTTTCAAGAGAATAAAAGATAAGGTCATCACTCAAAATGGAAAGTCCATTTCTCTGTTACCCTTAGTTCTATATGTATATATATATTTTATTTATAGACCTGTTATGGACAGGAAATACTGCATTACCCACAGAAGACAAATGGGGAAATGGAGCATGTTATGAAGTGATGAAAATACAGGTTGGCACCTTTTAGTGAGGCAGGTACCTTGATGTTTGTCCTTTAATTATTACACAGTTTCTTCTACAGTGTATATAAATCAAAACTTCTACCCCTAAAAGCCTCTTAGAGATGAAGGCAAGGAAGATTGGGCTGCTTCTTAAAGCCAGTTCCTAAGCTGAAAGAGCTAGCCAGCCCCTCGATTTACTTCTGAACCTTTTCAGTCAAAGGCAAGATAATTGACTGATTACAACTTTAAGCATCAGTCTTTCCCAAGAAATCTCATCCAATGCAATAGTTTCAGAGAGAAGCCTTTGGTGATGTCATGGCCATTGCCGTCTTTTTTTTTTTTTTTTTTTTTTTGATGGAAATGTAATTAACATGTAACGTTATTGCATCTCTCATTAAGGAACTGACAATGTTTCAAGGATAATAATCTATATGTCTATGCCGTATGCATCATGATGGAATTAAATTAGGTTTGAAAAGCCCACAATTAAGTGCAAACTTGTTAATCTACAGAAAGCCTTTTATTATGGCTTAATTTGTTATGTTTAAAGATTTTCTTCTCCAATTATGTCACTTAGTGACACAATTGTAGTGATTTATTTCCCGCAACAAACTCTTTCAATGCCTTAGTTCAATTTAGTCAGCATTTATGAAGCCCCTACTATGTGCCACACATTAAGAAAGCATTCAATTGGTCTTCCTTTTCTACTTTTAAAAATACCCCTTAGATTCTCATTCTTCACTTTTCTTGGTTCTGCTGCCTTCTGGTCTGTTTACATTAAGGTAGCAGAAAATATAATTTAAATATAATGACTGGAGTACCCTGAATACCAAAACTTAATATTCATTCAATAAGGAGAAAGTAAAATAATTTGGGTAGGGGGTGGAAAGGTAGAGAGTTTAATTTCTTTAAAGTTCACACTGTGGGAACTGGTTCCATCATGTCAATTTATCTATACTAGTATTTGATGTCGTTGTTTAGTCATCTCAGTTGTGTCTAACTCTCTATGATCTCACTGGGGGTGTTTTTGATAAAGATACTGAAGTAATTTATCATTTCTTTGGTTCACTTTACAGATGAAAAAATGAGGCAAACAGTGTGAAATGACTCGCCTAGTGTCACACAGCGAGGAAGCATCTGAGAAAATACTCGAACTCAGCAAGATGAGCCGTCTTGACTCCAAACCCAGTGGACTGTGAACTATGGCACCTCCTAGAAACTAGCCAGGGACACAGGTATTAAGGGACTTGCTTCTGGTGACATAGCTATTGTGGAGAGAAGCCATTTCTTTCTTGCCCTCCCTCCACTCTACCATGCTCCAAGGAAATGCATTTTCATATAAATGGGTTTCTGGTATGGCAATAAGAATGGCCGCGTATCTTCTTGCATTTCAGGTACTAATGGACAGAGACATTTTCTAAGTTTGTCGGCTTATATGTGAATTGTTAGTGATTGAAGGTTTGTGTTTAAGGTCATACTGGTAGCTAATAAACTTCTGTCTCCCTCTCATCTGCAGAGTTCCTTCTCCATCTCACATACACATACGCACACAAATATGCGTATACACCCAACATGAGGGATTTTAAATATTTTATTTATTTATTATTATTATTATTTCATTTATTTATTTATTTATTTTTGCTGAGGCAATTGGGGTTAAGTGACTTGCCCAGGGTCACACAGTTGGGAAGTGTTAAGTGTCTCAGAACAGATTTGAACTCAGGTTATCCTGACTTCAGGGCTGGTGCTCTATCCACTACACCACCTAGTTGCCATAAGGGACAATTTTTAAGCCATTATAGTTAGGTGTCAGTGCACCTGCCTTCTGCCATCAGTTTACTTAACACTGCCCATTCTAGTGCTCCTTTAATGCAATTATTGTAAATCCCAAGACTCTAAGATTTGGAAGACTGCTAAATATATTTGCAGACAAATGCCATCTTCATAGTCCCCAACAAGTCCTCATCCAGCTGTCTTTTAAAGATTTCTCATCAGGGGTACTGACTACTTAAATGTTCTTTAAAAATACATTTTATTCCTACCTTTTCTTATGTCACCCCCTTTCTAAATGGTTCCCTTTAACAGAAAAAAAGTTAAAGAAAAAAAAAGTGTATATAATCTGCATAATGATGTGTATCAATCATTTCCTTTTGTCTTCCAAGCTTTATAGCCCAAGCTGTTTATTTCTGTTCAGTATCCAGACTCTTCATGTCCCCACTTGGAGTTTTCTTGACAGCAACAGAAATAGTTTGTCACATCCTTCTCCAACTCATTTGATAGACGAGGAAACTGAGGCAAACTGGATTAAGTGACTTATCCATGGTCACATAGCTAGGAAGTATCTGAAGCCAAATTTAAACACAGGAGGACAAGTCTTTCTGACTTCAGATCTGGCATTCTATCTACCATAGAACCTAGTTGCCATCTCCATTCTAGAAATACTCACAAAACTGGGTACTTATCAGTTTTAGTTCTTCAACACATTATTCTCTTTCTTTCTGGTTTTTGCTCCTGTGTTTTAGTTAATTAAGCTCACACAATTGGGTGAACTCCAGATAAGTAAAGCATTAGTGTGTTTGACCTACAGAAAATTCTGTGACTGTAATTATGGAGCCAATAATTCTAAGAAAACCAAATGAACAGAACATTTATCCACAAATATAATTGAAAGTGTAGGTTATTTGAAACATGTATTACTGTGAATCACAAAGAAAATTTTTGGTATTTGAAAAATAAATATTCCTTTGCTCATTTTTTATATCCTTAAAGTTATATATTTATTTAGATTATTTGCAAAACATTAAAAAAACCTGTATATAAAAATCTTGTCAATTTTTAGTTTAGCTTTTGTTGTTTATTTGTTTTATTTTTAGAAGTGTCTGTGGTAACGAAAATAGTCTGGGCCCAAGTTTATCAATATTAAGGTGAGGAATTTTATTGGAAGAGGAGAAACTCTATTACCTAAACTTGACCTCAGTCAGATTCTCCTGCTTGGCATTCTATTGCCATATTATTTTCTAGACTTGGGTTCAACTTCTAACTTTAGATTCTACAGGTGAAATAAAATAGGAAAACTTATTTCCAAGCATGACTTTTACACACCTTACATCTGAGGCAGACTAACATCTTATTGTTATTGGCCAGAAGGATTTTTTTAAATTAAAAAAAATTCTAATTCAATCCCAAAGTGAGAAACAGTGCATTGTAGTAGAAAAAAATATTGGTTCTCTGTTTAAGCTTTGGATCTACCAATTCCAGGCTGGATGAACACAAGAAAGAACTTTCCCCAATTGAGGTTCATTATTTTCTCCGTAAAAGGAGATAGATGGAGAAAGTCATTTCCAAAGCACTTTGCAAATCCAACATCCCATTACCCTGTGCTCATCCATCCATCTGTTCAATATTTGAAAAGTTCCATTTAAATGATATGGTCATTATTAGATTTGAGATTGTTTTTTCTTTGATCAGATCTCCTGGCTTTGGAAGAAGAGAAATATTAATTAATATTTGCATTTTGACTGCAAATATATGAATCAGTCAGTTGGTCAGTCACTCATCTAGGTTTTGTTAAATGCCTTCTATATTCCAGGGACTATGCTAAGCATCTGATTTGTGAAGTCTCTTAGAGTGACAGAACTCATTGTCACTTATGTTTCAAGAGGTGATTGGATTTTGAAGCTTCTCACTGTAAGTATACCTCACAGCCACAACAATGGCTGTGAGAAGAAATGGAAGAGAAGAAAGGAAGGAGAGAAAGAGGAAGGACAGAATGAAGCAAGGGAGAAGGTAGGGATGTTGGGAGGAAGAGAGGAAAGGAAAAAGGAAGGAAGGAAAGAAGGAAGGAAGGAAGAAGGAAGGAAGGAAGGAAGAAAGGAAAAGAAGGAAGGAAGAAAAGAAGGAAGGAAGGAAGGAAGAAAAGAAGGAAGGGAAAGAAGGAAGGAAGGAGGGAAAGAAATTGGGAGAAAAGAAGAAAGGAAAGGAGAAAGAAAGGAGGGAAGGAAGGGAGAAAGGAAAGGAAAAGAAGGGAAGGAGGGAAAAAGAAAAGGGGGGAAAAGAAGGAAGGAAGGGAGAAAGGAAAGAAGAGAGGGAGTAAGGGAGGAAAAGAGAGAGGGACAGAAGGAGAGAGGAAAGGAAGAAAGGAAGAAAGGAGGGACAGAGGGAGGGAGAGAAGAAGGGATGAAGGGAGGGAAGAAGGAAGGGAGAGAGGATTGGAGAGAGGCAGGGAGGAAAGGAAAAAGAAAAGGAAAAAGGGAGGAATGGAAAAGAGAGGTAAAGAAAGAGATGAGGAAGAAGGGAGGGATAATTTTTCTGTTCTTTAATATTATTATTGTTATATAAACATTGATAATAACGACTAGCTGTGTGACCCTTTGCCAGTTCTCTAAGTATAGGCAACTAAGACTGAATGTGGAAGAGACTGCTCCACGCCTTCATTGGTTGAGGTATTTTGTTGTACGTATGAAATGGAGGGTCCAGTTCTGAGCCCCAAGTTTTATTCATGTAAAGTCCTGAATGAGGAGGTTCAAGAGAAAAATCATCTCAACTGCTTTACAAACTCCTTCAAGCCCAATGTTAGTGTCAGTTACCAAGAGAATCCTGAGAATTCTCCCGCTCAGGCCTCCCAGATTCCCTGTGCTTCTCCATTGGATTCTGTAGTTCTTTATCCTGAGAAATGCTGATCCCCAAGGACTCCATGCTGCTAAGTAAGCTAATTTAGCATCCTGACAGATTCTTGGGCCCTTGCAATCCCAGTTGAGTTTGGCAAAGGCTTCGCTAATAGGCAATTTCTGGAGGAAGACTTTGCTGAGTCCACTGTGGGTCAGACTGACAAAGGAACCCTCTAATTTAGCTCATGTGATTTTGGGAATGCAATTAGCTGAGGGTGCAGAAATTGTGTGTTCCACTAATTGAACTCATATCCTGCCCACCCCCCAAGAATAACTGCTTATATATTCAATCGGTGTCTAATGCTGCAGATTTGCCAAATTTTGCTAGACGCCAGACTTGAGAGGAGTATCTGACTTTGTATTACAGCTTTCAAATCCTTCCTATTTGTAGTTCCAGCATTCTCAGAGTCAAACATGAATTGTAACAGGACAGCTGTGAACAGCTGGGAAATACCTCTAACTGAAATCGTGTCTACTCACTGAGAAATAGATCTATACAAGACATACTATTTGTGACATTAATAAGAGCCCACTGAAAGCTGGAATTATATCTTAAATTTATTTTCCTCTTTCCAAATTAATCATTATCTAATCAAATGAATATATATATATATATATAAATTATGGGCATATATGTAAATACATGTATACATATATATATGTTACATATACACATTTACATACACTTTTTTTGTGCACACATTTACAATGTGCTTTTGAGATAAAATGAGCTGCCCAGGAAAAATCACCATTGGAAGTTAAATCCATCTGGGGTGCCCAGAAACCTGGGAAGATTTAGATGAACTCTTATAAAGTAAAGTGAGAAAAAACAGAAGAACACTGTACACAGTAGCAGCAATACCGTAAGGATGATGCGTTGTGGAAGACTTAACTATTTTGATAAAGATAATGAACCAAATTATTTCCAGTGGACCCCCAGTGAAAATTGCTCTTCACCTCCAGAGAGAGGAGCTCTGAGTTCAGATCAAAACATACTTCAATTTTTTTTAAATTCAGTTTTGTTTTCTTTTGTAAGATGATTGATGTGGAAATATGTTTCATATGACATCATATGTAAAGTCACTACAAAATTGCTTGCCTTATCCAGAAGGGGAGAGGGTGAAAGGAACAGAATTTAGAACCCAAAATTTAAATAAAACTTTTTTTATGGAACTAGGAAATAATTAAACAAAACATATTAAAAGGGGGGGATCTAGTGTTTTCTAGACCTTAAAGCACGCGCGCGCACACACACACACACACACACACACACACACACACAATGAAACCTTTCATTCCACATCTTTTTAAATAGAAAAAGATATTTCTTTGACCTGAGACACCTTCTGAAAAAAATATTTGCTTTCACCTCCAAATTATTGAAGAAATATGTCTTTCACTTTCTTGTTAAAGATTTTGATTGATTATTAAATTAAAAAGATTTTGATTGATCACCTAAAATACTCATTCTTCACTTAAAATCTAAGTCAAGCAGAAAAGAAATAATTTAAGTACATGTGTATATACAGCACACACACACACACACACACATACACACACATACACCCCCACACACACACATTCTGACTTTTCTGGGACAAACCACATTGCTGATTTCTTTTCATTATCTTTCTGTCAATCCTTTATTGAGACCATGACTGACTCTTGCTCTAGTAGGTGGCCAAATTGAGACAGTCAGGGAAGTCCATTTAAGTCAAACTATTTAATTATCTCCTTAATCATGATACCTGAGAAAGCTGTGAACCTCCTAGGTAGTAACTAGAGGCAACAAGAAATGTTTTGCTAAGTTTAATGTTTAAACATAAACAAGCACTAGTTTTGTTTCCAAAATGGAATGGAAAGTAGTGAAGAGTTGAGCAGAGGCAAAATTAGGAAGACGAAGAAATCCCAAGGTTCTAATTTAGGTCTTTGTAACATATGTATATGGGTGTATGTGTTTTAATTTGGTTTGAATTTGTGCCTGTGAATTCCTAGAATATCTGTATTGAAGTTGAACTAAATTATATTCCATAGTCATTTTAAAAAATTGTATCCACTGATGAGAATTATTCATAGATTTTTTTTCTATAAGCTTTGTATCTGATTCCTCCATACTCTTCAAAATGGAAATATTGCATAGAAATATTTGCTATTTTTTTTCCTACTGTTGAGAGGTTGCTAGTTTCAGGAAAGGACAGAGAGCTGAGCCTGAGAGCTGGATTCAAATCTTGACATGTTAATCATGAGATCCTGGGCAACTAAGACTATACATAATAGAGAAGATGCTGTACCTTTGGTGGTAGAGTTCCTGAAATCAAGGCGATCACACATACATTCTCTTTCTAAACTTAATGTAATGATTATTATTCAGAGGATTTTATCCATCCCTTCTGAATCAGAAACTTCCCTTTGGTGAATGGCAATTCTCCAGTAGGGAAAATAAATAAGATTTACTGAAGAAAGTGCATAAAACAGGATGGCAGAGTCCAGTTGACCCAGGGGTAGGAGTACTCCTTGTGCCCTCCTTTCCAGGGGCTTTTCCTCCTACAATGCCAGGATTGTAGGCAGAGAGGGAACCAAAGGGAACAGGAATCACTGCTATGCTACATGCATTTGCTAGATGTTGGGGTAGGGAAAATCTCTGGCTTCTTGCTCCCAGACTCAATAGCCATGTTTTTATCTCTTATGGATAAATTCTAAGAATATAGATAACGCTATGGGTATTTCAGTTCAAAGAAAGCTTAAAGGAATGATCTAGACCACAAGGATCATCAGAATTGATTTCAAAAACTGAGAAGTTCTGAACCAGCGTTCTAGGATCAGAGCTTTCAAGCTAAAAGCCATGCAGGAGAAAGGCTTTGAGTGCCTTTGGTTCAACCCCCTCATTCAAAGGAGAAGGACATCAAGGCTGAGGGGCAGTCACAGATCCCAGATGTGGAACTGTGGCCTTTCCATTCCAAAACACTGCCCGATTTAATTGGAAATACTGATGAACTCTTTGGTAGTAGGATGAATAGGCACTTTCGACTTCCAAGCTTGGTTTTAAGCAGTTTTAGATCAGAGGATTTTCTGTGAACTTAGAAAATATTGTAAAAACTGCATTTCCATTTGCTAATTGGTTTCCTTTGTACTTCTCAGCATTCCATGCATTAAAAAGGTTATTCTAAGGAGAGGTCCCTAGGGTTTACCAGATGGCCAAAGGGTGGCCCCAAAATTGGGTAAGAACCCCTGTTTTCAGTTAATTTAAAACAGCAAGTCACAACCAAAGTCACCACGTCTCCGGCTTTTAAGAGCATCCATTTTGACCTTTCCCTGAATTGATCTCCTTTTTTCTTGTTGGAAGGAGACATGGACATCCTGTTCTTAGAGTTCTCCTTGCCATTATACATTTCCAATTTTTTTTTCCTTTTGAAGGTACGTCCCTCTTGAGCTCAGAGAATTCTATACTCTTTACTTTCTTTCTATTCATAATGTACCATGCTGATAATTTCCTTGGAGGCTCCAGTCTTTCTTTTGTTCTTTTAGAACATTCAGTAATGCCTTAAAGCTCAACTCTCAATTTAAAATTCTTCTAAATCTCCTAATTAGTCAAGGTGAACCATTTAGAATGCATTATAAGGCATGTTCACCCAGCTTTATTACCATTAACAGCTTGGACTGTTATATCTGAACAAATTTTTAAATCCAATTTATTTTTTTACCTACTCTGCTATTTCTTAATAATCCATTTATTTTTCTCAGTCCTCATATCACAGGATAATGCTGAAGTCTGCATGGGCAGTGGATGCTGCGGGAAGAACATTGCAAGTAGAAATGTGTTCACAGCATCCTAGGATTCTAGAATCTCAGAGTTCAGAAGGACTTCAGAGCTCATCTGGAACTAGTCCATGTGGAACGAGAACCCAACCTCCACAATGAGAGGCTGCTCTCTCTCTCCTCGGTTCTGATCCTTGAAATCCCCTTCAGTGCAGGTCTTTCTCAATCCTCTAGTTGTTACCCATTTATTTATTTTTATTTATATGTACTTTGTATACTAAATTTACATTTTATATATAATGTGTGTGTATATATACATATATGTGTACATATATATTTACAGAGAGAGAAAGAGAATGAGAGGGAGAGAAACAGAGGAAGAGAAACAGAGAGAGAGAAAGAAAGAGAGAGAGAGAGAGAGAGAGAGAGAGAGAGAGAGAGAGAGAGAGAGAGAGAGAGAAGAGAGAGAGAGAGAGAGAGAGAGAGAGAGAGAGAGAGAGAGAGAGAGAGAGAGAGAAAAGAGAGAGAGAAAAGAGAGAGAGAAAAGAGAGAGAGAGAAAGAAAGAGAGAGAGAAAAGAGAGAGAGAGAAGAGAGAGAGAGACAGAAACAGAGAGAGAGAGAGAGAGAGAGAGAGAGAGAGAGAGAGAGAGAGAGAGAACCTGAGAGAGTCTATATTTTAGCTTTATTCTTTTAATTTGTCTCATCCCTATATATATTTTGTAAGTGTCCAGAAATTCTTTTTACTCTCAGTGTAAGAGTATCTTGTACAAAATGAGGACTAGTGTTTGCTGACTTGAATAATATTAAGGAAGGTTTATGTTTGTTAAAGAGGCTTGAGAAGAATAATAGAGAATTTTAGTGTTTTAGAGGAAGTGCCCCAGCTTTCTCCCTACACACACACAAACACATACACACACAGACAGCATACACCCCATATATAGATATATAGTGTACATGTGCATATATGTGTGAACAAACACAAAAGAAAGAAAAAATAGGGCAAATCAATAGAAAAAACATATGGGCCAGGAGTCAGGCTTTAAAATATGGGTTCAAGGTTCTCCTTTCATTATATAAATCAATTCAAAAAATATTTATTAAAAATCCAGCGGATGGGGCAGCTAGAGGGCGTAGTGGATAGAGCACCAGCCCTGAAGTCAGGAGGACCTGAGTTTAAATCTGGTCTCAGACACTTAACACTTCCTCTGTGGTCCAAAGCCACTGACTTCCATGTTGATTAATGCGCAAGATGTTCCAACTCTTGAATCTGGCCCTTTGCACTGGCTTTCCCCATGTGGGGAATGCTCTCTTTCCTCATTTCCATTCCTGACTTCCTTCAATTCCCAGGTAATTGCCTATCTGATACTAGAAGCTTTTTCTCATCTCTCTTTCCCTTCCTGATTATTTCCAATCTATCCTGCATATACATACAGAATTGTTGGCATTTGGTCTCCTCCATTATACTGTGAGATCATTGAAGGCTGAGATTTTTTTTTTTGCCTTTCTTCCTTTCTTTATTACACCAATTCAAAGACCCCCTCTCTGGAAAATTCAGAGACAGACAGACAGACAGAGAAAGAGAGAGAGAAAGTTTAATAAATGCTTATTGACTGATTGACTTCTAGAACCTGAGAATATAGAGATACATATATCACCCCCTGCCCTTAAATAACTTATAATATTATAGGGAAGATTAGAAAAAACACATAAATATATGATATACATTTAAGGATTGAAAAAGGAGTTATTGTCCCTGCCTGTTGGTAGTCTATGCTCTGTTTTTTAAAAAGCTTTTAGAATAGGAATTGTATTAATGAAAATGGCTAAACCCAAAAAGGGCCTCACCAGTTCCAATGACCAATGGCCATATGACTATGCTTGAATGCTTATAGTAAGTATTAAGAATGGGTTTCTGTTAGACAATATGCTATAGACACTATTATTTTCAAAACAGAAAAATCTAGAATCCCCAGAATAGGGAACCTGGAAGTTTTCCAAGTCATATGCTTAATTTTCCAAATAAAGGGACCGGATTCCCAAGATCAAGAGGTCCGAGATCAAACAGATGGTAATTGGCAGATTGAAGATTTAAATCCTGGTTTTCTGACTCTAATTCCATGGCCCTTTCCACTCAACCATATCTCTCCTATTTTCCTAAATTATAACACAGTTTAAGACTCTCCTAGAACCCTGCCATCATGTAGCTCCGAGCACAATCATTTCCTGCACCCCTCTGCCCCAGCTGAATCATCATAGAGAGACTGGCTATTTCCTTCTCCTTTGTCTTCTTTCACCTTTTTCACCACCATGGTCAACCCTGTTTTCAGTTCATTGGCTACGGGAATAGAAGGGAAGTATAGAGATGGGGGTTTGGTGAAAAGCAAATGGAGAAAAAATGAGTGGTCAGGAAGAAGCAATTGCTTTACTTCACTGAGAGAAGAACAAAAGATTCTGCACATTTAGGAGCATCAGTATCACCAAAATCCCAAACATTTTTAGGTAAAGTTGCTCAATGTTTTCTTTTTTGTCACATATGTATTTATGAATGATTATTTTCACCTAAGCAACATGTAGAAAGATATAGACTGTACTGGGATTTCATTGCTAGTGGGAACTCCTGGATGACCAGATTCCCTTCATCAGTTCAGATCTGCACCCTCGTAGGCCCTCATAGTCTTAGAGAACTGTCTGTAATGACAATAGATTGATGACTTGCCAGGTTTACGCAGTTTAAGGTTAGGGTTAAGGTTAGGGTTAGATATTGGAGACAGAACTTAAACCCAGAGATTCCTGCCTCCAATACTGGTCCTCTATCCACCATCCCACACTGCCACCTAAGGACTGGGCACAGAAATCCCAAAGTGAGAGAGTAACCAATTGATCTAAACCTTTGTCATCAGAACCCTAGGATGAAAGTTAGTTAACGTTGAGTCACAATACACATAGGGAACAAAAATAATCCCCAAGAGAAGATTATAATTGAGTCAAGAAAAGATGACTGAATTGATGAGAAAATGATTTGATATTCTTTTTTTATTATATTTCTTTGTTTTTACTATTTTGGAGGGGAGAACTAATTTTTGAAAGAAGAATTCTTTACTGTACATTATATGAAGAGAGATTATCTGTGAATTAGCTGTAGTTATGGGCTGTTTCATACAAGCTTTTTAACTGGAGAATTATGATGATACAAAGACACAAAGTATCTCCATATTTTGCTACGATATAGTTAAGACTGATCATTGCTTGTCTTAATTCTTCTATTATCTGAATACTTAGACTGTATCTTTTTTCTCTTCACTCTCTCTTTTAACTTAAAAAAAAATTCCATTCCATTTTGCCTGAATGGAAAACTTACCTTTTGTTGATCAGGTTTGGGGTCAGCAGGAAGGTCAGGCAATTTTTTTCAAAATCACTAAAGCCTTTATGAAAGCTCCTCTTCTATCTTTAATGACAGCTTTTTAGATGTTGTTCAGCTTAAGAGAACTAGTTCTGAATAAGATAAAATGAGACAGAAAATGACTACAAGAATAGCAACATCGCAGCCTCTCTGAGACAGAGAACGAGGACCACCAAGCCCAGGAATAGTGAATATAAGAGACTCTTGCAGCAAATTCTGTTAGAAAATGGCATAAGTGGCATTGACTTTCTCATTTGACTTTACTTGGGCTAAATAACTATGTTTTGCAACATATGAAAGAAAGTCAGTTTCTTTTTTGTCGTGATGAAATGATTTTGTTAAGTTCAAGAATCCATTTTATGTAAAGAACTGTATGTTGTCAATTAAAGATAAGTATACTAGTTGTACAGGTGTTTCTTGAAATGTAAAGGACAGAGTGGATAGAGAATGGATATAGTTCTGGACTGAGAATCAGGAAAAATGGGGTTTTATATCTCATCTCTGCCCCCTCTTGGGGGATGTGGCAAGTCATTTGTATTTTGTATACAACTCCGTAGGACTTATTTACCAAACCATAGGTAGGTTGTTATCTTATTGGTAGGAGAAGTTCCCATAGTAGGTTCTTTTTTTGGGGAAAATGTGTATCCATAAACACGAAATCCCTTCTTATAAGGGATTCTTCTGTATAAGAAAATAGAATAAGGATTACTTCTTAATTATTACTTTTGTACTTTGGTATTTTTATGTATCTGCCAAAAATTCCATTTTATGGTGCAGATGATTATATATTTATACTTTGTCATTTTGTATGATTTTTGTCCACATTCCCAGAAATGGGTCCTCCAGCTGTTCATCCTCTTGTTTTTGGGATCTTTTTCTAGGTCTTCTTATACTGCCAGAATGTTGACCATAAAGAGTAATGTTTCCTCTTTCTGTATGATCACAATACCTCTTTTTCTGGTCATTAATATACATCAGCAGATCAATGCTTAATGCTTGAATACAATTTTAACACTGTGTAATGCTGAACAAAAAAAACAATTTTTCTGGAATAATTTATTTTGTTGATGTAGATAAATATAAAACATAGAAAATATTTGTAATGAGATATATGTCCTGGAAAACACAATAATGGGTCCTAATCCACACTTAGCATTTTAGCCCTATAACATTTCTCAGTCAATGCTCTTTCTTTCTCTCCTTTTTCTTTCTCTAAGCTATTATTTGAGGGAAAAAATATCTCCCTGTTCCCTAGTACTATAGGCCTGCCTGCCTTTTTTTCTGGTTCTCCCTCACCAGTTATTCTGTGCCCTGAAGAAAGAGCCATTTAAGATGGAAAAGTGACAGGAAAACCACAAGTAAGGGACTTCACAGAAATGAGACAAAAGATTAGAGATATACTGTTCAGTAGATATTCAATTTAACAAGCATTTACTAAATGACTATATAATAAATATGACAGATTCTTGTTTATATTTAACTATATTAATTTGTCACAAGGGAAAGCTTTTAGTTGGGAAGAGTAGTTGTAATTCAGTGGTAGTGACGCAAAAACAAATAAAAAACCAAAAACCAACCAGAAATGGATACCAATGTACCACTTAAAGTATACAGAGGCGGGGAAGAAAAACATTTTGAAGGAGCGTAGACAATGAAGGTAGTGTTATTACTACAGACACACGTATATAATGTACGTATGTAAACGTCAACTGTAATACATTCATAGGTTCAAACATGATTCTCTCATGTGTAAATGTCAACTGGAAAATAAATATCAATGAAGCTGCTGTTGTATGCTAGGTACCATACTAAGTGCTGGTGATAAAAAAGAAAAAAAATATATAGTTTCTGCTCTCAAGCATTTCAGTGTTTAGTAGTAGTAGTAGTATGGAAGCAGTTATATATGATAATGCTATTGGTAAGAAAAATTGGAAATAACAGCAAATGGAAGGCATTAGAATTATTGGGGATTGGGAGACTTTAGCTGAGACTTGCAAGGTGCCAGGGAAGGCAAGAGGCAGAAATGAAGATAAGGAGAATTCTGGGCATGGGAAATATCCAGAGAAAAAATGTTATTATTGGTTGATGATTGCCAAGTTTATTTCATAAAAATGAAACAAACAGAAAAGGAAAAACATCTTCCAAGTCATTCTGCTAGGTGCAATAATAAGACAATCAGACTGGAAACTTATTGCCTTCATTCATTATTCTTTTGCAGGAGTGATGGAACATAAGCTGATGATTTTGTTGATCTAAAAAATCTATTGAAGCCAGGTCTTCCTGAATGTGTGGCTGCCATAATATTTTACATTGTTCTGAGTCAAAACATTACTACATAAAGCAGACATGCTTGGCACATAGGGATTAAAGCTTTGGCCACATCTACTTAAAAGACCATCCGTTGAAATGTGCAAGTATTACATTATGGAGAAAGAGAAGGACCCCTAGGAATGAAATCACATATTGTTTTTCAATAATGAGATTAATAAATCCTACCATGTTTATGCCAATTCTTTGAACCAATCAGTCAGCTCAACATATTTCATGAAATAAAAATAATATTTTTTATTTATTAAATAAATATTTTTAAAATTTATTTAAATAAATATTTAATTTATTTAATATTTATTAAATAGGTTTATAATTAATATATTAATTTATATTAATAATTTAATTATTATTAATTAATGACATCAATAAACAATTTATTTATTAAATTATATAATTTGATATTTTGTTATTTAATATATATTTATTATATATAATATATTATAATTATATTATATCATAATATAAGGATATTATATTATCCTTATAATATGAAGGATATATATTCATCTGGTATCAAATTTTAAAATGAATAGATTGTTGAATTACTTTTATGAATAACAAACCCAGGGTATCTCAAAATTCTCAGTGCCCTTAGGTTATTTACCAACACCCAATGATGCAGATGGGCTAAACTAGGTTCAGGATAACTGTTGGATCCCAGCCTCTCAGAGCTAGGGGGATGTCTACTCCAAACAAGGGAAGACTTACCTAGTGGAATGGGTATATGAGAACAAAGTGTTCCAACATCCATGAAGGTGGTGTGAAGCACTTGGATATTAAGGTTATCCACTACATCCTGGGTCACTGCCAGTCATCCCAACTTTTTGTTCTGCCAGGGGACTTCATTGACCCTGCAAGACAGACTCTGATGACTTTGCACAACTCTGTTTTACTTAAATTCAATTCACACATGAGTGAAAACATCATTTAAGGTCATTGGGTCTCTCTGAAAATGAAGGACAACCACTTTCCTACAAGAAATCCCTTCTCAGAGAATTTAGAGTTGGAAGGGATCTGAAAAATCATTGAGTCCAATTTTTATCATTTTACACATGAGAAAAATGAAGCTCAGGGATGCTAAATGTTTACCAAATTGGGTTATTCAGCTAAAAAAATATCTCCATCACCTTCCAAGCCCAGGGTTTCTTGATTCTGATTACCCCACCACCTTGCCTCTCATTCCTGACCTTTCTTTTTCATAGATTTATTTTGTCTGTCTATCCATCTCTGTGTATGTCTCCCCCTCCCCTCCCTCTCTCCCTCCCTTCTGCCCTCCCCTCTCTCTTTCTCTCTCTCTGTCTCTCTCTCTTTCTCTCCCTCTCTCTGTCTCTCTGTCACTCTCTGTCTGTCTGTCTCTGTCTCTCTGTCTCTTTCTCTGTCTCTGTCTCTCTCAATCTCTGTCTCTCTCTCCTGTTTTAGTAGAATGTAAACTCCTTAAGAGATCTACCCCTATAACTTCCATTCATAGAAGACTATCTGGAAGCTTAATATATTCTGGCTTAATTGAATTGAATTTCCATCTTCCTTACTCTCACATAACAATCACACACAAATTGTTCGACATGAGAATCCACCCCCTTTTCTTTTCTCCCCTTTCTGTGATCCTGTGGTAGATCTCACTGACATGTCACATAAAAAACTCTTTGCTGCTGCTGAGAATATTTACAAACCATAAATTCCAGGGCTGGGAGTGACTTTAGGGCTCATCCTGCTGAATTATCTCTTGGCTCACATCCACCCCCCTCCATTGGCACTGATGGGCACCTTTCAAGATCTGAGGGGGAGCATGGAGGATTTGGGGCATTCATGAACCACCTTTTGGTAGGTATGGGAGGACAAAGTAAGAACAATTGGTACAACTGAGTGCATTTTTCCTCTCTTTGCATGTGCAAGATCCCTGGAGGGAGTGGGCTCAAGCTTAGGGAGGACAGATAGCAAAGGATTATCTGTGATACTTGGTTTCCAGGAGTTTTCCCTCCTTTAGTGGAATCCTCCTAAAATTCTCCCCCGCTCAATGGGCTCTGGGCTTGGTGCCCTTGTGAAGTCCTTAGGCAGCGTGGCCTCATTGTGTCAGCTTTGTTCATGTCCTCAGTACACATACTGCCTGTGACCACTGATATTCTGGAAAATCTACTAATGTGCTGATGTGGATCTGGGAACCCATTGTACATGCTGCTGTGAAGCCCAGGTCTTCTGACCTTTAATGTCTATGAAGGTCCCTTCCTCATGACCCCAGAGGGCCCAAGTGTCCCCTCTCCATGACATGGCTGAAGCTTTTTACTTCCAGATAAAGGCTTACACATATAAGGAAGCCAAGACTCCATGGCAAGGAGAAAGGAAATGCAATTTATGAGATCACATAGGTTCTATGTAGTGGAATTGGGTATTTGAATTTAGATCTTCTGACTCCAAATCCTAAAGCACTCTCTCCACCCTCTTAATGGCAAAATCATATAATAGATAAAGCTCTAACCCTAAAATAAGAAATTCAAACTCCAAACCAGTCATGTGAGCCTGGGTAAGACACTTAATTTCAGTGTGCTTCAGTTTCCTGAGTTGTAAAGTGGGGATGATAGTAGCATCTACCTCTCCACATTGCTATGATTATTGAATGAAATATTATTAACACTTATCAGTGTCAGGCATGAAACATGCACTTAACAATTGCCCATTCCTTTCCCCCATTCCAGTAATCAAAATTTCAGGAACCTCCTCAAAAGCTTATTGTTTGGACACCCATCAGTTGGAGAATGGCTGAATAAATTGTGATATATGAATGTTATGGAATATTATTTTCTAGAAGAAACAACCAGCAGGATGAATACAGAAAGGCTTAAAGAGACTTACATGAACTGATGCTGAAGGAAGTGAATGGAACCAGGAGATCATTGTACACAACAACAGATTATACAATGATTAATTCTGATGGACAGGGCTCTCTTCAACAATGAGATGATTCAGGTCAGTTCCAAGAGTCTGGTGATGGAGAGCGCCATCTGCACCCAGAGAGGAGTATGGGAACTGAGTGTGGAACACAATCTAGCATTCTCACTCTTTTTTGTTGTTGTTTGCTTGCATTTTACTTCTTTCTCATTTTTCCCTTTTTGATCTGATTTTTCTTGTGCAGCATAATAATTGTATAAATATGTATGCATTTATTGGTTTATATATATATATATTATCATGTTTAATCTATATTATGTTACTTGCTATCTAGAGAGGGAGTAGGCAGAAGAGGGAGGAAATGGAACACAAGGTTTTTCAAGGGTTAATGTTGAAAAATTATCCATGCATACGTTTTGAAAATAAAAAGCTTTGATAAAAAGAAAAAAAAAGCTAATTGTTTCTTGTTCTCCTCTTCTCATGTAACTATAATAAACTGGAACGTCTTAACATGGCTCTTATTCTTCTTCCCATAATGACAGTTTTAGTAGGATTTTTCATATCTCTTCTCAGTGTTAAGAACAAACCTTGTAAAATTTACCCTTGAGATCAAGACCTTCTGGATCTTCATCTTTTCCTTAATTGCTTCACCTTGACTTCTGAAGAATTGACCTTGACTTGCTTATATTATATTCAGTTTCCTGTCTGATCCTGTATGACTTACAATAATATATTCTTGCTAATGACTTGAATTTTAAATGTAAGTATTTGAATTGGATGCGATCAGTACAATTTGCATTGATTAAGATGTTAACAGTTATATATCCTCTACAATGATTTTTTTTTTTTTTTAGTTTTCAACATGTCCTTTTCAATAAAAGCTCAAAAACATCTATTAAAAATTGTGGGGCAAGGTAATTGAGGTTATGTTACTTGCTCAGGGTCACACAGTTAAAAGTTCAACATCTCATAGCTTTCTTTAGAACTTTATTGCTGTCTAACACTTTTGTGACACCATTTAGAGTTGTTTTAGCAGAGGTACTAAAGTGGTTTTCCATTTTCTTCTGTGGCTAACTTTTGCAAATGAGGAAACTGAGGTAAACAGGGTTTTCTGGGATCATACAGCTATTTAAGTGTTTGAGGCTGGATTTGAATCCAGGTCCTCCTGACTTTAGGTGCCATTGTGCCTCTGGTTGTTCCCTTTAGAGCTATGTAATAACTAAAATTTATTTTAGTTTGGTGAGTGTAATTATAGAGATTGACACTAAGAAAGCAATTAAAACCATTATTTTCTCAAACAAACCTGACAGCTATTTTAAAAGCAATTTTGATCAATGAGTTTTCATGCTTTTTTTGCATCAAAAATGCCTTTCCTCATTGGTGGAATAGCCACCCAAACCTTAAAACTCAATTTAAATTGATACCTCTGCTAGTAAGATTTCCCTGGCCCTTACACAATCATGATTATTCCCCTCTTGTACCTCACATGGTGTTTTGAATCGAATCCTATAATCATTTTATACCCATGTTCAAAAATGACCTCAGTATATATTTCCGCACAGCCCTTCCCTCTTCCACAATTACTTGTTTTTTTCAGGGATACTCCTCACTAAGACTCAGCTCACATATTTAGTCTGCTGTTGAGTCTTGTCATTTTAACCTCTGTGACATTTCTTATGTGCCATCCCTTCCTCCTCTGTGACAGCGGCAGACCATTCCCCGTCCCCATGCAAGCCCCCGTCACCTCACACCTAGATTATTACAAGAGCCTTCTGGGTGGTCTACCTGTCTCCGTCTCTCCCCACTCTGATGTCTCCTCCACTCACCTGCCAAAGTGATCTCCCTAAACTGTAGCTCTGACTGTCACTCCTTCTCCACTTAATAAATTACAGCTACTCCCTGTTACCTCAAGGATCAAATGCCAAATTATTTGCTTGACTTTTATTATTAAATGCCTACTATTCACCAGGAATGGCACTAAGTTCTAGGAATACAAAGAAAGGCAGAAGCCAGTTCCTGCTTTTGTGTAGCTCACAGTCTAATGGGAAAGAAAGCAAGCAAAGGGATACGTACAAAATGGGACATTCAGGCTAAATGAGAAATAATTACCAGAGGGAAGGCACTAGAATTAAGAGAGAGCCAAAAAAGCTTTGTGTAGCATTACAAAAGGGGTTTAGCTGGTTCTTGAAGAAGATCAGAAATTGAGATAAGGAAGAAGAACACTCCAGGAATGGAGGAGACCTCCCGAGAAAATGCCGGGAATGAAACAGGGAGTTTCTAGTTGGAGGAACATCATAGAGGCATCGCACTAGATCATACAGTGTATGGGGAGGTATAAGGTAGATGAAGACTGGAAAGATGGAGGGGATAAATTGGGTGACATTTTGGAAAGTTTGTGACACAAAATTTCTGGGTAATTGAATCATTTTATTAAGAATGCCCGAATGTTTATTAATAAAAGGATGGTCATTTGGCTTGTCAATATCTTGGACCAAAGACAGTCATAATGGTGGGACTTATGTCTCATGTGCCATTTTGGAAAAGAAATGTTGCTAATGTTGGCATGGTTAATGATTAATGAGAGGTGCATTTTACAAAGAGAAGTGAGCTTACTCCAATGAGGGGCTAAAGAGGACATCATGTCACTCATGGACGAACTATCCTTATACCCAGACCATGACTAGCCTTGGGCTATCTATGATCTATCTCCAGCCAAGTTTGACTGAATAGAGTGTATTTTAGACAAGAGATTCTTGGAAGATTTGGTGGAGAGAGAATAGAGGAGAAGATTAGAATAACCTTTGGAGGCTGAGCTCTTAATGAAGATAATAGAAAAAGGGGGGAATCTAAATCTCCCTAAATCATTGCTTATCAATAATTATTTTCCTCACTTAATAAGGGCTTATAATGCCAGCGGATTTTATATTTGATCTTGGGGCAATGGAATGAAGCTCACTGAGTAAAAGGGTAACATTGTCAGATCTGTAATTTGGGAAGATCAATTTGACAGTTAAGTGGATGGTGGACTGGGGCTACAGAGAAGCTTGAAGATGATAGATCTATCAGCAGGCTATTATAATAGTCCAAATACAAAGCAATGAGAGCACGCAACAGGATGTTACTAGTGTCAGAGGGAGAAGGGGTGTACATGAGAGAAACAGTGAAGGGAGAAACTAGAGGCAATGGTAACCAAATGGAAATGGGGAAAGAGAGAGCAGAGATGAGGGTGGTTCCGAGTGCCTAAATCTCTTTTCCTCTTTCTCTCTGAATCCCCACTTTCTTGAATTCTTAGCTAAAATCTCATTTGCAAGAAAATTTTCCTTAACTCCTTTCATGTAACTGTTTTGTCATTGAGATGACCTTCCATTTTCTTTGGAGGCATCTTGATTGTATACAGTAGTGAGTAGGTTGTTTCCATCATTAGAATGAGAACTCATTAATAGTAGAGACTCTTTTTTGTCTTTCTTTGTTTTCCCTCTGCTTAGCACAATGTCTGACACATAGTAGGTGCTTAATACACATTTGATAGTTGACTGATTGACAGATTTCCAGTTCTCCTTCATAGATATCACAGGTTTCTTGTGTAATACAGAAGAGCAGAAGACCAAGGCCTTGGAGAAGCAGAATGGGAATAGAGGACCAGGGTGGGAATCAGCAAGAGCCACATTCAAGTCCCTCATCCCACTTCAGGTACATCCTGACTGCATGAACAGAGCAAGTCCATTGCTTTCTCTACGTGCTGGATAACTGAGATTTTTTGCTGCACCTGAGCTACATATATGTATCATGGGAGGGAGATGTTACTCTGGGAATTTGCCCAGATTAAAACACACATGCTTACCAAAGGGCAGCTAGGAGGCATACAACAGATAGATCAGTAAATGAAGTCAGGAAGACTCATCTTCCTCGGTTCATATCTGATCTCAGATACTTACTAGCTGTGTGACCATGAACAAGTCACTTCATCCTGGTTCCCTTCATTTCCTCATCTATAAAATGAGCTGCGGAAGGAAATGTAAATGACTCTAGGATCTTTGCCAAGAAAACCCCAAACAGACTTATAGAGTAGGACAGAAAATGGCTAAACAATAATAACCATGAGCTGACCAAAATCAAACCATATTCATAATTGTGTCTGCTCTTCCTTCCAGAAGATCCATGAGGTTAGGGAACAATATACTTTATCTCAGTTTCATCTATCCTTCAAGGCCTATCTTAGTGTTTGTTCCTCACACATTAGGCCCTTCATGTATTTTTTTCAAGACTGAATTGAATGTCCTGCCCGCACCCAGTCACTAAATGCCTTTAACCAAGCCGGCACCATGTTTCCCACAAACTGTCTCCTGTACCAGAAGGCATCTTTATCATAATTTTTTTCTCTATTCCCGACACCTTTCATTCACTTTCTGGCATTTTTTTTTCTTAACTACCCCCAGATACATAGAAATATGCACAACATACACACACATTCAAAAAAAACATGCAAGACATCTTTCTCTTTCTCTTTTTCTTGTTTTATTTTGTTTTTTATTATATTTCCCATTTCTTACCTTCTTTTCTTTTTCATCTTTTCCATCTGTATTGCTGTACAACATGTTTGATTCTGACCTTATTCTCTCATTAGATTTTACTAATGTTACATTTTATCCACTTAGAAAGTTGGGAAGAATTTTTTTCTCTGTCATTAGCTTGAGTCCTCACTGGCCATGCTCCTTCATCAATTTTAGGACCTAGTTTCCATTTAGCCACTTAACATTAGATAAGGTTTTATTGAGGGATGTGTTCTGCAAATATACAGCATGAAGAAACATACAAACAATTCCCATAATAGCCCGAGGGCATAATTCTCCCTAAACTGGCTGACTAGAGGAGGGATGTGGAGATAGGGTCACAATTTAAATCATCTTTTACACAACATTGACTCCACCAAGTTCAATCCCAAAGTCAGCGGTTGGACCACATCTCCAGTACATAATAGCCATAATAACCAGCTTGGATTCTTGACCTACTGAATATTCATGGACAAATATTCTTAGAGAAGAAAAGAGTGAACAACAATTACCATGACGACAACAAATGCTACCATTATAACAACTGCAAAAACCCAAGTTTATTTCTCAGCACTCCATATCTCCTCAGGGATAGAAAAAGAATACCTAGCATTGCCCTTTCCTTACACATGATCTGACCAACTGGAAGTGAATAAATCACTTCTTCCTTCAGATGCCAAGGAAACAAAAATCCATGGCTGATGCTGAATCAGATTGTTATAAAAATGGTGACAGTATTAGCTATACAGTTAACATATATGCCAAAGACTAATCTCAAGTACAAATGCTCTAGTCCTCCAGTCTCCTGGAAGCAGATGTCTAGCTTCTTCCATGTGGATGATGCTATCTTGGCAAACTGATGATGTCTGCATGTGTACCAAACAACTATTACAAATACACACTTATAATATGAGTCTTCCAACTAGGATCAATCGCTTTGTCCCAATCATCTTGCCCCCATTCCATTTAGTCATGTGTATAGCGATAAACATTTTCATCTTCTGCATTAGCTTTGCCAATCTTTGTTCACAAGTTGACAAGGGATACTCATTTCTTTTTTGAACTAAACTTAATATTCTAATCTTTTAAACTAAAGAGGGTGATCTTAGGATCAAAAGGAAAATGGGCTTCAAAATAGATTATAAATCATGCTCTTCTACACATTAACTACTGTCCTTAGTGGAAAGAAGTCTAAATTTGAAGTCAAAGGCCCTCCGTTCACATCCCAGTTATGCCATTTGCTAGCTGTGTCCTATTAATCACTTACTTTAAGTTTATAAGGACTTTAATTTTTCCACCTGAAAAATGAGGTGGTTGGATGCTTGTAAAACTCCTTTGCAACTCTCAATCCATGATCTCAGCCATTCCTCATTGGCATTTATATGGATCTTTAATCAAGAAAAAAATAAACATTTTACTGCGTGATTTTTGACACATTTGTACACATCAGATTTCTCCCAATGTTTAATCCTCTGAAACATCTCTTTCTAGGCACATATGTGACATCATTTAGGTTGATGATGGAATTGACTTGTTTCTGATCAATTTGCTGCTTTATTTTAAGGACTCTTGTAACCTTAAGAAATATCTGATTTATCTAATTCAGAATAGAAGTCCATTGCTAAGGAGAATCAGCTAAGAAGTTAGATAAATATCAAACCAATGGGGGATGGTTCAGCTAGGGGTGCTCTGTGCTTCAGAGATATGAAGAGGAGAGAATTAGAGTGAGTTCTTAAAGAATGGGAAAACAACAATAACAACACAACTTTCAAGAATGAGACATAAATAAATAAAGGAAAGGGAGTCTAGTGGTGGGAAGGAGTGGGAAAAAAAAAGGAGGGTTTTGACTTGGGGGGGAAAACTGGAAGGATTGAAGGAATCTTCAACTCCAGGAAAGAGAAAGTCATACAAAACTAAGTAGATAAGTGAAAAGAATCTCTCTCTTTGAAGCTAAGTTCAAGAACACAAGAAAGGAAAGCCACAAGAGAGTAGAGAACTCTAGCATCAGTCAAGGAAGATGCACTAGTATGTCTTCAAGGTTTGTTTGCTTCTATGTGTACCACACAGCATTAACTTTGTCTTTAGCGTTATTAGAAATTTTCTTTGATTGGTATTTTTCCTATTAGAGGCATAGATGATAAAAGGGTGATCCTAGAATCAAAAGGAACTGGTTTCAAGCTTTTTTCTGAAATCCTGACTCCCCCACTTAGCCTCGGAAAGCCCTGGTCTAACCTCAAACACTGAGTTCCAAAGGAACTGCTAGTGTTCACTGGCAAGAAACCATTGGTATGCATCTAGAGGAACAATATGGGAGTTCCTACTCCCCTCATCCCTCAAGATTGGGTCAGAATAGGAGGGAAAACAAATCTGGTTTTCAGTTGATGACTCAGTTCTTATAACACCCCAGTGGTTTTATTCAGAATTTTTAGTACATTTTCACGATGATAATGACTGCATTATTAAAACATGCAGAAGCAAGAAAGTCTAGACCCAAACCATTGAGAGCCCAGTGCTGGCCTCCGGCCACTAAGGAAGCATCTGAGATGCTAATAAACAGCTGAGGTCTTGTGGCTATTTAAAACTCCACCTGCAAGTAACAGGGAAGAATTCTGTCCTCTTAATGGCAAACTTAGAAATCCCAGAGGGAATGAAGGAATGGTTCAGCAGGCCCCAGTTCTTTAATTTCTCTAACCTGAGTCACTTGTCTCTCAAAATCTGGAAGCCAAGCTTTTCGAGTTGAAAATCCCTGGAACACAATGAAACTGAATCTGACCTTTTCCCATTCCTGAGCAAGGAGTTCTAATTAAATGAGCCAGGCAATATATTACCTTCTAGCACTTGTCATCTGCACCACTAGACTGACATCTAGGTGACAAGCAGATAGTGTAGAATTCAGGAAAACTCAAATTCAAATTCTCCTACAGACACTTAATGGTCACTAGAGTGATTATGGGTAACTCTCTCAGCCTCGATTTCCTCATCTATAAAATAGAGAAAGTATAGTAACTATTTCACAAATGTTGTGATAGTCAAATGAGATCACATGTAAAAAGTAATATAAACAGTAGCCTATTTGATGACAAGAAATAGCCAGTAGACTTCCAAAAGGGAAGAACAAGTTTCTTCAAAAAATATTGACCTTGAACAGGCAGTTTAGATTAAAGACTTCCCAACCCCCTCTACTTGTAGCCTTCTGCTAACGTTCATCAATAATTTTGTCACAATGATTCTAATGTCACTGAACGTGTCTGATTGGCTGCTCAACTCTATAATCTATATTTCTATGCCAGGATATGTGAAGCAGAAGTAAATGTCATAGGATTATAAGCTTAGAGTTGGCAGATCTTTGGAAATCACTAGTATGCCATTATTATTCCTAGTGCTCATCAATAGTGTGATCCAGAGATGGTGGGGATGAAGAAGGCAAAGAACAAGTAGTGCTGGAGAACAGAAATAAAAGATGGCATCAAGGAACTCTATGACAGAAAGAAAAGTTGGGCTGTTTACAAGACAAGTGTACAGCTAAAGGACTCTACTGGTACCCTCATGCTCTCAGGTGAAAGCAAAGAAGACCCTTACCAGACTGGATAGAACCCCTTAAATGGAAGACCTTTTGGCAAAACAAGAGACAAGATGTGATTAGGATCGAAGTGCATGGAAAGGCTACAATTTGCGTAAATGGAGGTGATTTCCAAATTGTTCAAATCCATAGATTCATTTGAATATTGAATCAAAACAACATATTATCCATGAACTATTGATTTAATAACTTTCATTGTATCTGAAGGCACTCAACTGCTTTTGCTCACTAGCTCTCAGTCTCAAACACATACATTTAAAATGCAATTGGTTTTCAAGGTAGGAAAATATACAAGTTCCAACACTACTCAAGTCTGCAACATTGTTCTTCATGAGGCAACTATATTTTCTGTATCTTATATTGTTTTTACATATAAACATCAAGAAAGCTGGAAAAATTCCAAAACTAATAATTCATTTAGAACTCTAAGTGTTATAATAGTTTGCACTATAGTCCAAAAAAAAATCTTTGAGTTTTATAAAGAAAAGTTCTTATTCTAAAAGAAAATGTTTCTAGGCTATCATTCTTTTAGAAATATTCAAATGAAGAGAATAAACTTTGATAGAATATAATTGGTATATACTTAATATCTCTATGCATTCATGTATGTTTTTATATAAGAGCACTTTGAGGACAGCCTGTGGGACACCAAGTTCAAGATGTCTTATAAATAATCTCTCTCTTGTATCTCATCAAATGACTATTTGAAATTAAAACTTGAAGGTCCCCTGGACATCTCAAGCTCAATATGTTCAAAGTAAAACTTATTTTTTCTCCCAAACTCATCCCTTTTTTCAATTCACTATTACTACTGAAGAAACTACTAGTAGAGATAGGTAGGTAGGTAGATAGAGATAATATTTAAGTATTCCAGAAGCTTTTCAAATTTGGTTGTGTCCAAATCAGAACTCATTACATTAAGTTAAACATCCACACACACATAAACATGCATGCACATTTATATGTATATGTACACATATATATATATACTTTAGGTGTATAAATGTGTGTGTGTGTGTGTGTGTGTGTGTGTGTGTGTGTGTGTGTGTAGTATCCAACACATAATTTGGAGTAGATTTGTAATTCCACGGATAGAAGAAATTCACAGGGAAGAAACTGTTTATCAATGCAGATCAGCACATGCTCTGCAATTTATAGTCAGTCATTAAACATTTATTAAGTGTTTACTATGTTCTAGGCACAGTGCCATGTGCTGGGAATAACAAAAAGAGGCAAAAGACCTCAAGGAACTCCCAATCTAACAAGAGGTTTGATAAGCAAATTATTTTGTATCAACAAGCCTATTTAGGACAAACAGCCAATAATCATCAGAGGGAAGGCAATAGAATTGAGAGGGTGAGGAAGACTTTTTGCAGAAGCAAAGATTTTAGTTGAAACTTAGGGAAGAGCTAAGGAAACCAGTAGCCTAGGAACTGCACAATTCCCTGAAAGGTTATTCATCTCAAAGCCAGTATGTATTAGAAGCAGAACTTGAATCCTAATATTTCTTCTCAGTTCATGATTTATTTTCCCAGCTATCTTTTATACAATACATGCATACATATATGTGAATGTTACAACATATAGAATACATGTATACTGCTATTTGGTCCACAGTACCTCTATTTGGCATAAACTTATGGAGACACGTATCTCTGTCTTGTACTTGGGAAGGACGGGATGTCATACTTCTCCCATGTAGCAAAGTTCAATGTCTATGATCTGACCACATTCATTTATTATAACTCTTCCCAACACTTGTTTTGTAACTACCTATTTAATTTTATCCTCTTGATGTGTGTAGTTTTCTAGGTACATGCTGTAAAAATGTAATTTCATTTAAAATACAATCTTTTCATTAACTAATTAGTGTAAACATCACATCGCAGTTAGTAGGATATTATTTCATAAAAGCAGAAATCTTTCCTGAAATTAACTTTCCTTATCTGTAATTAAATAAATATTAAATCACTAAAAGGTATAATTTGTTAATGAATGAAAGCCATGAAAAGATAAACACATGCATGTTCATAACTATGTGGCTATGAATGATGTAGCAGCATCCAATGTAATAAAAGTCGAGTTCTTTTTACTTGTCTAATAACTCTGTCTTATACCATTAAAGTCACTCCAGAGAATGACTATAATGTGGGAATATTCTTAATATTGCTCTTCAGGGTTAGTCCTTTTATCTCTCTCTTTACTCTTGTAATTACGAGTAACACTCTCTTCAAAATATTTGCCAATCTTCCCAAATTCTTCAGGCAATTCTCTTTATAAGGTTTTATTATAATATATAACTTATGACAGATCAAATGAAGATGTTTCACATTACCTTTTCTCCTTCTATCTTCTCTACAAATTTCTCATGAATCTTCATGTATCATATATAAAACACCTACTTTCTGACTCCATAGAGAAAAGTACTTTGTGTGACATTATGTTCTCAACTTCTTTTTGAAGCTGTCAACTTGAATTGCTTTTTTTCAATATTCATTCAGGATTTAATGCTACTGTCAGAGAAAAAGGGGTCACTTATAAATATGTTTATATTCATGTCATTTTAAATCCATTTAGAATTTATTCATTAATGTTGTCTTAGGAGTTTTCAGCTATGTCTGTCTCTTTGCAATATCATTTGGGGTTTTCTTGGCAGAGATACTGGAGTGCTTTGCCATTTTTATTCTCTAGACTAGTTTCTACATAAGGAAAATGAGGCAAACAGAGCAAAGGGACTTCCCCAGGGTCACACAGCTAGGAAATGTCTGAGACCAGATTTGAACTCAGGAAGATGAGTCTTCATGACTCCATGTCTGGAATATACACTGGCAACTCAGAATATATTTAAAAATGTACATATTTAGGAGCATTCAGTTTGGAACAATAGATAGTTAACTAGTCTTAAAGGCAAAAAAGCCCCTGAAAACACTTGATGTTAATTTTTTTCCTCTTACACATATCAATTGTTAAAGACCTAAAATGTTGGGGCTCAAATCCTACCTTTCTCACTTATTAGCTTTATGATCACAGGCAAATTTCTTAATTCTCTGTCCCTCAGTTTCCTCATGTGTAAAATAATTGTTGTAATACTTCAGAAAATTGTCATGGGATTCAAGCGATCTAATGAGCGTAAAACCTTTTATAAACTTTAAAAACATTTGAAATTTAAAAAAATATGGAAAGATAAATTATGTAGTTTGACATAGTTGAATTTTACAGAACTTCATTCAATTTTCACCTGGGCAATCTTCCATTCTATTTAAGTAGGAAGAAAAACATGTATAAATTAGGAATGTAACAGTTGGTATTATCTCTGATGAAAAAGATTAATGCAAAGATAGTTGGGTCATATTATTTAAAAACGTTTTTATAAGTTTCTTTAGCCAGAAGCACTCTTGAAAATTCTTAGATGCTGAAAATATCAATTTAATCACCCCTCTGTGCTTAAATATGATCATCCTCATCATCACCATTATTGATTAAGTATTTATGATATTCTATAAGTGTTGGTGAAAAAACAATGATGCTTTTGAGAAGTCTACATTCCTAGTAAGTGAGATAACATGCAAATTATTATATATACCAATGGTATAAATACAGTGTAAATCGGAAGTGATCATAGAAGAAAAGAATTAGCAACAGGAATAGGAAAGCTGTGGAAGTAAGAACGTGAGCTGAATTCTGAAGATTCCTATGTTACTATCATTGTCGTGACCATGATGATAACTATCATCATTATTATTATCATTTTAATTTCCTATTATTATATCATTTCTTTCTATTGGTAAAATGTTTTATAGTAGATTCATGCCCAACAAACATTTCTTCATTGTACAATGGGTTTGGGCAATATTAGATTAGTTTATATTATCCAAGTTTTATGTAGTTGGTAGTAAAAACTTGAATCTAAAATCAGGAGACTTGGATATGAATACTTCTTTGATTAGTAGTAACTTGTATCTTTGTGCCCAAGCTTAAGGTCTCTGAGGCTCATTTTCTTTATCTAT
The DNA here is from genome assembly GCF_016432865.1 of Antechinus flavipes. Lineage (NCBI taxonomy): Eukaryota > Metazoa > Chordata > Mammalia > Dasyuromorphia > Dasyuridae > Antechinus > Antechinus flavipes. Next base: position 12,624,834 of record NC_067400.1, on the reverse strand, counting down.
GAAAGGGAGAGGAGTTGAACTCTGACCTCTGAGGCTCTCTCCTGATCAATGTTCTCTTTAAAATGATTTATTATTAAACATCATTAATACTAGAGCCAACACAGTTTGATAATTTAATGGGAAAAAGGGGCAAATTGTTGGAGAGTTTAGAATTACATAGTCAATATATAAGCTGAATGAATTATATTTTTTACCCACTTGCCATTATTTTTTGTGACATAAATGGGATAAAGTGATTTGCCCAATGTCACCTGGTGAATGAATGACTTATGACTTCACAGACATCATGAACAGTATTAAATAGGACCAATTCTAGGCAATTCTGCTTTAAATTTAGTGTCAACCCAAAACATTTGAATGAAATGAGAAACAGCAATGTCCCAAGTCTATCTGAAGTCAAGGGATGGCTGTTTAATTGGATAATAAGCTCCTGGGATAGTTGCAATCACGAATAACCCCCTTTTTATTTGGATTAGAGCACAAACTAATATATTACAAACCATATAAACTGATTACCCTGAAGGAAGAGATGATAACATATGATAAAGGCTAACTGGAGAATACTGACCTAGCTTAGCATTAATCTGTTCGAAAACACAGTGTGAATCCCAATCGTATGCTCCACTCATACTGGGCAATTTTCCATCCATTTTCCTTCTCTTATCATCATTTGCTCTTCACAGTTGAGTTGGAAAACTTCCAGTTTATTTTTATTACATTTTGAATGGCCTAATTTCTATTCTTCACACCATTATGTTGTGGATAATCTGGGGCCATTTCATATCGAGTCGAACTCTTTGATTTCACCTTCTGGGCCAATATATTTGCATGCTTAATTTAGACAGGTAGTAGTATATTCCTTTAACCTTGGATAAAGAGGCTGTTAGAAGTCTTTCAACTGGAAGTTCTATTTCCCACATTCTTAGAAAAATTTTTAAAAGTTAGCCAGTGGTGAGAGGATCAACAAGTGGATAGATCCTTTTAAAGACAGCCTTGCTAAATGGTAATTTTTTTTCATTATTCATCTAGCACAAATAACAGCTGATGTTCAACAAGTATCAAAGAAAGCTGGTTTTTATTTTGGTCAGGTAATCAGATTGGCTGAAATTGAGATGGTTCACCCAGTTTAAAAAAAAAAAACAAACATATTTTACACAGCTTAAATAAAGTATCTCTAAGTACAGGGACACATATTACATGTTTGCTTTTGTTCTTCAAGGATGTGTAATTTCTTTTTATTTTCTGAGAAAATTGGGGTTAAAAGACTTGGCCAGGGTCACACAGCTAGGAAGTGTTAAGTGTCTGAGACCAGATTTGAACTCAGGTCGTCCTGACTTCAGGGCTGGTGCTCTATCCACTACACCAACTAGCTGTCCCTAAAGATGTGTAATTTCATGTATCAATGAAAATTCTTTCTCCACTGTCTTAAATTTCAGTCCTTCTACAATTTAGTACTTTGTCTCCAAGAGTTGCTGTGACCAAAAAAAAATTATCACGCCATGGAAGCTTTCATCCTAATTCTCTAAAAATGCACCTAGGTTTATCCATGGAGAACATATTGGGTAATTAAAAAACCAGGTTTATGATATACTCAATCCCTAGCATGTGGAATTAAATCCTGAGTTATGTGAATGACAAATCCCAAATATGAATTCATATTAGTTTAAACTATAATTATGTAAATATGGTAACTGGTTATTATTTGCACTAATTGGGGCCCAAATATACAGTCTCATCTACATTTTAATCTTTAAATATTTAGTCTTACTAATGGGTAAATCTAACCCAGTCATTTCCTTGCCTTGTCCCTTACTAAATGATTAGTGGCTACCACCAGAAGTTCACTCAACTCACTGATCACAATTAATCCAGTATGATTATTTCAGAAGCACTGCATCAATTGTATCAACAAGAGAATCAAGCACAAAGTTTGGAAGGAACAAATGGGAACTGCAAAGGCCTTTGGGAGAATCAGAGAATAAAGGGTGTCTTACGTGCTTATTTCTGTATCTCCTGAATATGATATAGGATCTAACATATAACCATTAATACATGATCAATCTACCTATGTATTCATGTATTCACACATATGCATCTTTATATGCATATGTGTGCATGTATTCATCTATATAATTACCTATCTGTCTATCAGCTATCAACTGAGAAAGAGAAAAGAGAAAGAGAATATCATCCTCAGGGCAGGAGCAACCACATTAAAGGATTTTTCATAAGCAATATTTTTCCAATGCTACATGGCTCATAGACAATCTAACTGTATTGCTGTACTGAAACTTTTCAAACAAGTTACATATCCATATAAAATATTTGTAAATATGCTTCATATATGTGTATATTATATATATATATAATCTTATATTTGTACTGCATATATAATATATACATATATATATATATCTGTGTATATATTTTTATCAGATTCATGATTTCAGTTAAGAAGAAAATGGCCAATCTCCAGCAATGAGATGAACTAAATCAGTTCCAATAGAGCAGTAATCAATTGAACCAGCTACACCCAGCGAAAGAATTCTGGGAGATGACTATGAACCATTACACATAATTCCCAATCCCTATATTTTTTGTCTGCCTGCATTTTTTATTTCCTTCACAGGCTAATTGTACACTATTTCAAAGTCCGATTTTTTTTTGTACAGCAAAACAACTGTTTGGACATGTATACTTATATTGTATTTAATTTATACTTTAACATATTTAACATGTATTGGTCAACCTGCCATCTTGGGGAGAGAGTGAGGGGAAGGAGGGGGAAAATTGGAACAAAAGGTTTGACAATTGTCAATGCTATAAAATTACCCATGCAAATAACTTGTAAATAAAAAGCTATATTTAAAAAAAAGAGAGAATGGCCAATGAGGAACTTCTTTCTACCAATGCAGAATGGTGAGTAGTCACTTAGAACTTTATTCTTGAAACATTACCTAGACCAGGATTTCTTAAGCTTTTTCCTCGTGTCCCTTTTCATCTGAAAAATGCTACTCTGGTATATAGGTATATAAAATAGATCTACAACTCAATCATTTTCTGATAATCAGTTATAATTTCATGGCTCCATATGGGGTTGTGAACTATAGTTTAAGAAGCTGGGACCTAGGGCACTGAGAGTTTAAATGACCTCCAGAGACACAACCAATATGTATTAGAAGTTGGACTTGAATTAGGTATGTCTTATTTCTGCATAGATGGAGGGATACATGGATATTGTATGCACACACATAGACACATGCAAATTCTATCTACAATTGCTGTTATATGGGAATATAATGTGGGCTATACATATGTATCCATATGAACATGTCTTTTAGCATCCTTCATATCAACATATAACTCTACTTCAACCAACCAGTTCAGCAAGCAGTTATGTAAAACTTACTATGTACTGTTTGGGGAATACAAAACAAAATGGAAACAGTGCTTCTCTCTGAAGAAGATTATCTCTGATTTATTCTGCATATCTCTTTTGTACTTCATGCCTTGTCATCTCCCATTAGAAAGAGAACTCCTTGAGAGCATGGGTGATTTTTGCCTTTCTTTGTACCCCTAGCTTCGAATACATTTAATGGTATATTATAAGTGCTTGATCTATGCTTTTTTGATTTAATTTGAGAACAGATCTTGGTAAGCTTTTCCCAGTTGCTAAAATTGTTAGTTATATCTTTCCGAGTTGACTAAATGCGAATTGACAGTTCCACAAACCAAGGAAACCATTGATGTAAAAAGGACAGGAAGCCACTCTGTCCCTTCCCTTGAGCCCAATGACACAAAATTTATAAAGATGGTTCCATAGACATATTTATATGTAAACAAAAAGAAAAGTAAAATGCCATAACTACCTTGAATGAACTGCCACATGTATGGACCTCAAACTATCATCATCATCATCATCATCTAAAATAGTGTCAAACAGTAAATTTACTTATCACATTGGCTATGCAGAATAAAAAGACTAGTTCTCTGAGTTGGTTGGGTTTCTCTTTTTTATAATAAGAGAGTTAGATTATACATTCTCTGTAATTCCTTCTCTCTATAAATATGTCCTCTATTAGACTCCACAAGTATACAATACAATTGATTTTTTTAAAAGTTATAAACAATAAAAAACACAAGGACTGACTTAATAGAACAAGGCAAAGATGTTTGAAGAAAGAGCCATGAAGTTAATATTTGGACTGCTGATTGAAAATATCCTTGAATGATATTGTGAGAATGGACAGAAATTGTGAACAACAAAGACCATTTGAATTTACTGCTTGCTTCTCTTAAATAGCTTGAAGCCACTTTAATCAACAATATCCCTGTCCAAGGTTCTGGGATAAAGAATAGATATAAAATGTACTATCTTATTAAGCACTTATTAAGCACTGGATTTATAGGTTTGCATCTTCAAATGTCTCAGATAAAGTATTCTTAGAGGATTTCAGTAAAGTACTGTGAGAATATATACAGGTAGAAAAGAAACTCTCTTTAGTACAAAATTATAAACAATTCCATGCCATTATAAAAATGAATTCCCATTCTCCACCCCTTAGGAGACACACACTGAGCCGTACGATTTTATCATTATCATGTGACCCCAGTCAATTAAGATTTTAATATGGCATTATTCTGTATAAACAAAAACTTCAAGGTGCTAAATGCCAAATGATTACATTGAATGTTTTCCTCCAAGGTACTTCAGGAAGGATTTAGCAAAACATTGTGTAATTGTTTCTTCCCCTTATTTCCCCATTCTCTCTTTGCCTGGCAATGGCATGGCATTAAAATCTGTCAGTATTTTATAATAAATATTGCCCTAATTTTTTTTAAATCTTTATGGACTTCACTCTGGTAGTTAGTGTAAGTTTTCAGATACAATTGTTTTTACTGCAAATAGAAGAGGAAGGACATTAATTGCTATTTGCAAGTGTGAGACTCAGAATCCTGATTGTGTTACCCTGGGTTGGCAGGAATCACCAAAGCAATGTGGACAAAACAAAATGTGAGAATGAATCACTGGACATGGGAACCCAGAATGTCACAAATCATATAAGGTTTCAGCAGGATGGGGAGGGAATGTGTAACAGGAGATCCATGTTTTAGCAAAGCACCTTTTATAGCCTCCTTACATACTTACCTTCCAAACGTGAATTGAATATTAATAAGTTAAGCATTTTAGGAATGCTAACAAGTCACATGCATCCATGGAGATAGCTCTGCTGAGACAGCAACTAAGTCAGCTTACATGAATTATAAGACCGGTTTTAATAACAATCTGCCAGGGACTGCATGGACCAGCACCTCTCTAAACACATTATTAGTTCCTTACTCATCTCCTGCCCTACACCCCATAAGTTCGTGTTAATGCTCAAGAACTCCAAAAGAGCATAATCAATAAAAAGCAAATACATTTAGTATCCTGTAGAATTTATTTTGGCATCAAGTGGCACAGTGAATAGAATGCTGGGTCTGAAGTCAGGAAGACTCACGTTTCTGAGTTCTAATTCAGGCTCAGACACTTGCTAGCTGTGTGATCCTGAGCAAGTCACTTAACAGTCTGTGACTCAGTTTCCTCATCTGTAAAATGATCTGAAGAAGGAAATGGCAAACTGCTCCAGTATCTTTGTCAAGAAAATTCCAAGTGGAGTCACAAAGAGTTGGACTGAGCAACAAGTTTATTTTATTATATAACTTTCAATCTCTTGTCTTTCCATAAAAAAAGTTTTTTATCACTAGGATAATGGAAAGGAAGTATTTTTGTGCATAACTAGATAATACAGATGTTTATATAAAACATAAACTAATGTCTGTAAGGTCTATCATTATGCTTGGTATCTTTTTTCCCTCTTCATAAAAAATAATTTTTCTTTTTGCTAAATAATAGAACTAATGTTTTAAATTCTTGTTTTATGTAAAGGTTGGTTTTTTTTTTTTTTTTTTGGTTTGTTTTGATTTATTTTATTTTCACTGACCTCTTGCAACTCCTTCCCAGGGGTCTTTTTCTAATTTCAAAATAAGCATAATTATAAGCATATGGATAATGTAGATAAAAGATTTCATCCCAAGCAATATTTCCCACTTTCCTGGTGAGATGACCTGGATCTTGCAGTTGTGAAAAAAAGTGGATTTATTTATGCTTTCACAAAGTCATCTTCAACAATGTCTCAATAGAATTATTGATGATGAAAGACACCCAGTCACATTTGTACAGCTTTTTCTGGCTAAGATTTCATTTTTAGGAGCTACCTTTATAATCAGTCATTCAGGTCACTCATTCCCTTTCCCATTTGTGAACACTTTCCAATGTCACTTATTGTATTTAGAAATAAAGATCCCAAACCAAAGACTCAAAGCAAAATGTTCTCCTCTAAAATAAGCTCCCCAGCTCTTCTAGATGAATTAGAAGCAGGATAAAAATCCATGCTGTGTTCTCATGCCTCAGGAGCTTTGATGTCCCAGAAATTTAGTGTGTTGCCTTGTCTTTTCTTGAAAAGCTGGATTCCTTGATGTATTCATGGAAAGCATATCAGCTGTCTTCAAGCAGATAAAATTGGCGGCTATAATTACATACCGATCCAAAATATTTCTTCATTACCTTATGAAACAGGATGTTGAGGACTATGGGGACCCGTAAGAACATCAGTATAAAGAAATAAAATTGGCAAATTTGCTTCAGATCATGTGGTTTGGTAATCCCAGCTGCCTCACTATGAATCTTTACTCTCAATGCTTTCTTGTCTCTATTACCTGCCCATTATGTCATGTCATTTAATCAAGTGGACTCTGGGATGGAGGGGCCTTCTCTTCTACACCACTATCCAGATCGTGGTCAGGAATGGTAGTTGCTAGTCCATCTTTCCTTTAAGAAGATAAGAACTAGATCTGTGATTTTAACATACTGATTGATCTAATGATGAGCCCTGTTGAGCCAGGTATTGCCTTTTATCATCTTAAAGAATTGTCTGGCCTACTGAGAAGTTATAATGCTTGCCCACCCAAGATCACATAGTCAGTAGGTATAAAAGACAGAACTGAAATCGAGATTGAGATCTTCCTCTAAGGTTGTCTTTTTTTTCCCCCTGTAGCAGGTGCTTCTGAAGTCCCAGCTGAATTCCCATGTGTGAAGCTTTCTCTTATCATTTAGGCCCCTCAATGTATTCTTCTAAATTCCAATAATTAGTTTTCATTTTCATGACTCTTCTCAGTCTCAATAATATTTCCTTTGATCATTAGTTTTTCATGTGTATAAATTTTGCTTCTTTGGTTCCTTAAGGGAAAGGAGATATTGAAGGGGAAGTATGGTAATAATGGACAGTATTGGATTTGGAGTCAAAAAGATTCTAGTTTGACTGATGTCTATAATATTAATTAGTTTGGTATCTTCAAGGTCACACACTCAAACTATTTGGATCTTCAACCTGCCATCTGGGAGAAGGGGTGAAGGGGAGGAGGAAAAATGTTGGAACAAAAGGTTTTGCAATTGTCAATGCTGAAAAATTAGCCATGCATATATCTTGTAAATAAAAAGCTATAATAAAAAAAACTATTTGGATCTTAATTTCCTCATCTACAAAATGGACTTTGACCTTGGACTTTATTACTCATAGGACTTGTTAAAGCCCAAGTCCATTATCTGATAAACTTATATTTTTTGAACTCTGGTGATTGAAAAGATAGTGGCAGCCTCCAAGTGGATATGTAGAAGTTGAGGATGGGAGGAAGGAGGAGAAAATTCTGACATGTGAATAATAAGACATCCATAGGGAAATATGAAGCAGCAGATAATGAGGTGAGTCTATGGAAAATTAGACTTAGAAACTATTCCACACAGGTAAGAGTTAAATCTGGGAGAATAGATATCACTTTTGGAGGAGGGGAGCAAAATGGACTCCAAGAACTGAAATCCATCAGATGTCCTAATTATATAAATAAAGAGAGACACATCATGAGTAATAACTTGGAGATCTGAGATAAACATGGCAAAATGAATGCCTAGAGGAACAACAGAAAAGGTATTCTCAGATCACCTTTGGGAAATAACTTCAGGCAGGAATGAGAAGAAAGACTTAAAAGAAAGAATTGGGAATCAGGAATATAAAGCCTTTCTTGGGAAGAAACTTGTAGGAGGAAGTAGTTAGGGAGAAAAAAAGCTGGGGATACTAGAAAGTAACTGTTGGGGAAAGCATTATTAAAAGAAAGACCAGGATTATGCAAAACAAAAAAAAACTTGTCTAATAGAGGGCAGGGAGGAAGCATGATATCTGGTAGGTTTTTTTTTTTAAATAATACATTTTGTTTTCAGATTTACTCCTGTACCATCTTTCATCCCCTATCTAAAGATGTTTCAGAATAACAAAAAAAAATTTTGAAAAAATAAAAAATCAGCAAAACAATAAACACATTTAAAACATATTTACTTAATATTTTCCCCAATTATATGTAAAAATAAATTTAAACATTCTTTTTAAAAATTTTTGAATTCCAAAATTTCTCCAATCCTTCCTAATAGAGAAAACAAAGGATTTGATACAGGTTGTACAAGTGCATTCATGTAAAACTTATTTTTCATATCAGTCAAGCTATAAAAGAAAATTCAGACCAAAAGCCAATCAAACCAAATTAAAGACAGGTTTTTTTTAAGTATGTTTCAATTTGCATTTAGACTCCTTTAGTTCTTTCTTTGAATGTAGATAGAATTTTTCATCATGAGTTCTTTGTTATGGTATCAGATCACTGTATTGCAGAGAATAACTAAGTCTTTCACAGTATAGAAGTGCTATTATTAAGTACATTCTTCTTTTCCTCATTTTATCTTCCAGCAGTTTATGCAGATCTTTTCAGGTTTTTCTGAGAGCATCCTGCCTGTCATTTCTTATAGTACAATTGTACTCTTTCACAATCATATATTACAGCTTGTTCTGCCATTTCCCAATTGATGGGCATCCCCTCAATTTCCAATTCTTTGCCACTACAAAAAAAATTGCTATAAATATTTTGCACATTTAGGTCATTTTTCCCTTTTAAAATCTTTTTGGGATACACACCTAGTAGTGATATAACTATGTCAAAAGGTATACATGTTTTTATACCCTTTTGGGCATTATTCCAAACTGCTTTTCAAAATGGTTGTCACTTTACAACTCTATGAATAATGTATTAATGCCTCAATTTTACTCCACTCACCTCCAGCCTCTGTTACTTTCCTCTTCTGTCACATTAGCCAATTTGATGGGTATCAGGGCTGGTACTTCCGAGTTGTTTTTATTTGCATTTCTCTAATCACTAGTGACTTATAGCAATTTCTACATATGATTGTAGATAGCTCTGATTATTTCATTTGATTGACCTTTTTGTATTCTTTAGCCATATATCAATTGAGGAAAGGATTTTATTCTTATACATTTGACTCATTTGTCTATATATTTGAGAAATGAAGTCTCTATCAGAGAATCTCACTGTAATTTTTTACATTTATAATTATCATCCTCTATCCTATTTTTTTTTACCTTTTTATCCTACTCTTTATCTCTCTTTTTACCCTACTTATACTCAAAAGTGTTTTGCTTTTGATTACCACCTTTCCCTCATCCACCTTCTTTTCTTTCAGTCCCCCCAATTTCTCTTATTTCCTACTTTCCTGTAAGGTAAGATAGATTTCTATAACCAACTGAATGTGCATGTTATTCATGCTTTGAGTCCATTCTGTAGGAGTAAGCTTGAAGCATTCTTCTCCACCTCCCTCATCTTCTGATCCACTGCAAAAACTCTTTCATGCCTCTTTTATTTGAGATAAGTTTGAAATGCCAGGAGCAGAATGGAAGAGAGGCCTGTTCATTGCATGGACTGAAGGTCTTTGATATTGACATTCACAAGCCTTGTAGAAAATCATGGCAAAATTTTGTTGCCTGGGCAAGTTGATCTGGAGCATACATCAGTTTGAAGATGGCCTGCTTGCATGGGTTCTGGACACTGGGTGATACTCTCACACTTTCTAGTCAGCAAGTGAAGCAAGGCCACATAGTTGCTCCCATGCTTTCTAACATGATGTTTTCAGCAATGTTAGATAATTTAAGTAAAGGCTAATACAGCATCAGGGTCAGTTACCACACTGATGTTAAATTATTTAAATTAAAAAGGCTACAAGCCAAGACTCAAATGGAGGGGAAATTGGTGCAAGATTTTTTGTGCACATATGATTGTACAATTGATGCAGCCACTAAGGCTGTGATGTAACAGGGTATGAAGGGATTCTCTGCTGCTTGAGCTAATTTTGACTTAATAGCACCAAGAAAACAGAAATTCTCTAGAAATGAACACTAACCCATCCATAGATGTAATTATATATTACAGCAAATGGAGAAATTTTGAATTCTGTGGGTAAGTACCTTTACCATAGCAGTTTATCAACCAGGTATGGTCACATAGATCATGAAGCTGATGAATGTCTTGCAGAGCTGCTTAGTATTTGAGAAGTTCTGAAGGACAGTGTGGGAGAGAAGAGGTATTAAACTGACTACAAACTGAAGGGATAAAGAATCATCGTTGTTACGTCATTGTTGGCTTGGGAAACCTAAAGTGTATGTTAGTGCCATGCCAGGAATTGGAATTGTCTTAGGAAGATCCTGGTAAGATAAAGTACTGGACATTGATGTTCTTTCTCAAGATGAACTTACAAGAATCTTCTTTGTTTTCTGGAATATATTCCAAGTCCTCTGAACTTTTAATATGAAACTTTTGTCATCTTGACTGAGACTATTATATCTGAATTGTTTCTTTCTGTTTGCTTTCAATAGTTTCTTTTTAACCTGGGAGCTCTGGAATTTGGTTATAATATTCCAGGGAATTTTCACTTGCAGATCTTTTTCAGGAGGGAATTACTAATCCAGTTTCTATTTTTCCCTCTGATTCTAGAATATTGGGGAAGTATTTCTGGATAATTTTTGAAAGATATTTAGACTCTTTTTGCTGATGGCTTTCAAGTAATTTGATAATTCTTAAATTATTTTTCTTTAATGTCTTTTCCTGCTATTTTTCCAATGTGTTAATTCCCTTTTTTCCCTATTTTTTGATTCTTTTGATTTTTTAAATTGTTTCTTAAATGTTTCATAGAGTTTTTAGTTTTAACATGCTCAATTCTTTAAGTAATTATTTACTTTAGTGAGCTTTTGAACCCCCTTTTTATTTGGCTAACTCTGGTTTTTTAAGGCATTCTTTTCAGTGGATGTCAGTGAACCATTTAGTCTATTGTGTTTTAAGGTGTTATCTTCTTCAGTATTTTTGTGCCTCCTTTACCAAGATGTTGACTTTTTCCAATTTTCTTATATCACTATAAATTTGTTTCTAAATTTTTCTTTTACCTTTCTTACTTGACTTTTAAAAGCATTTTCAATATCTTTCCAGGACTCTTCTGGGGTGTGAGACCATTTATATTTATTTTTCTTTGGGTTTGGATATAGCAATTTTGACTTTGTCATTTTCTTCTTAAGTTGTGTTTTCATCTTCCCTGTCACCATACTAAACTTTTATAGTTAAGTTCTTTTTGTTGTTATTTTCTCTTTTTCCGGTATATTCCTTGATTTTTTTATCTTATGTTTAAGTTGGGCTCTGCTTATAGGGCGAAAGAGACATTGTCCCAAGATTCAGGGCTTTTGTGCAGCTATTTTCACAATTAATTCAGAAATAGAGTAAGTATTCAGTTCTTCCAAGGTGATATGAACCAAGAAGAGTTATGTTTACTGTTTTCCTGGCCTGTTCTCCAGTCTGTGAACAATTAAATCACTTTTTCTGCCTCGGAACTATGACTAGGGTCCCTGTTTCCTTGCTCCACAAATTATGGAGTGCTTGTATTGCTCTTTGACCTAGGACAGAGACGTGGGACTGTAATTTAGGATTCAAGTATGGGCAAGACAATCGAATTCTGTACCCACTGCCAGAAAAGAACTCCTTTAACATCCTTTGGACCAGTTAACCTGTAGGCCGAGAATCCTGGAAATCACTGATACCATTGCTGATAAAGACATTCCCAAGGTCTGCTGGTTATTTACTGGGTGAGAGGTATGGCCTGCACTGGAATGTGAATTATGGTTACTTACTCTGATTTTAGCCCTGGATGAAATGTTAGAAAAAGATGGAGGAGCAAGCCAAAAAAAGAGAAAATCCCAATAAGTTATAGAATCATAAACTTAAAGCTGTACATAAAGCTGTAAGAGACATCCTAATAAGTTTGATGTGTTTAGTGTCCTTTTTTGGTAGAGGATGTCATTCTAGTCATTTCATTTGCATAATTCAAAATGGTAACTTCCTATTTTTACTGTCTTACTAACAAGGTGCTAACTTCTATTGCTTTTATTTGACAATGCCTTCTAAATTTCAACCCTGTATGGCAACATTATGATTGCTTACTCTAATTATGGCTCTGGGTGAAATATTAGAAAGAGATGGAGGGACAGGTCAAAAAAGAGAAAATCCCAATAAATTATAGAGTCATAAACTTAATGCTATTCTTAAACCTGGAAGAGACATGAGAGATTTTCTTGTTTAACCGCTTCATTTTATAAGGGTTAAGCTATAATTTTTTTTCATTTAATAATATATGCATTATTAAAATTCCCTTTTACCTTAAGTTTCTCTGAATTATGACATATTGTCATATTTTCATTCATTTTTTTTCTCTAAGCATTATGTACACTCTATATGTGTGTGTTGATGTTGATAAGTAATTGATAAATTAACTCTGGGAAATCAGGGTCGCACAGATATATCAGAGGTATGAATTGAATTTAGGGCCTATTACTCAAGTTAATGCTTTTTCCATTATTTATTTCCATGTTGAAGAAACTTTTAAAAGGAAGAATTTTAAGACAGAGAAAGTCATCACTGTGTCACTGTATAGAAGTCAAGGAGAATGAGACCCGAGAAAAGATAATTGGTTTGGGAAATTAGGGGATTGTTTTTGTAACCTATTAAGAACTTTTCAAATATGGTTATAAGGATTATAGAGCTCTTTACATATATTATTTGATTAGATTATCTGTGAGATATATTTTTATTTTTATTATTTTATATGTTATTATATTAAATTATATATGTTGCATTATTATTATATTATAAAATTATATATTATGTGTTATTATTATTAGAAGAGGAAACAGAATAAGAGGAAATGAGGGACTTTCTCAGGATCCTGTAGCTAGTAATAGCTTGAACTCAACTTCCAGCCTCATCTCTTCATTTCCTGTTTTGGACAAGTTAAATGGAAGAGTACCTTTGCCAAGGGATTGTGATTTGCTCAGAAGTCTCCTTCAGTTTGGAATGATCTCTTACCTTCTCTATCCTTATATAAGTCTAAGTGAGATTCCACACAAGTCTACTTCTTGGGTTCTTGTAACTGAATGTGGGAATCACAAAATGATGATTTATTATCAATAAGTATTTTTAATTCTATACCTGTTTTCTATACCTATATATCCAGGGTCGTGTAAATATTTCTTGGGCAAAAAGAGGTCATGAGTGGAAACATTTTAAGAAACCTTGATCTAGGGGCAGCAAGGTTGAACAGTGGATAGAGCACCAGCTCCGAAGTCAGGAGGACCTGAGTTCAAATCTGGTCTCAAACACATAGTACTTCCTGGCTGTGTGACCCTGGGCAAGTTACTTAACCCCAATTGCCTCAGCCAAAAAAAAAAGATAATTTCTGTTGGGATAATAATGAGCAGAACAAGAATAACAATGGAGTATTATTTTAATCTTATCTAGTTGACAACAATTGTCCTTATGGCTGAACTTCATTTGGAATACATATTATCAAGAAAGGTTTTTCCTGTTCAGTGCTGCAAAAAGAGCAAATTTGTTCATCAATCAGCAAGTATTTGTTAAGTTCCTACTATGTGCCAGAAACTTCACTAAAACCTGGAAAAGAGGCAGGAGATGTTTCTAGTGATTAAATACTGAGTTTGAAGACTGCAGCAGGTATTTATAGATGTGTAACACCAGTCACATAATTTATACTTTTTAGGCCTTCATTCCTTGCTATAGTGAGAAATATTATTAGATCACAAGCTCCTTGAGGGAAAGATTTTTTTTTTTTTGCCCACCTCCTTTTTTCCATTCCCAAGGGTTAGCACATTGCTAGGTGTATAATAGTGCTTAGTAAATAATTCTTAAGCTGATTCTAGCACTTAGGTTACAAGGTTATATGCGAAGTTCAATTGAGATAATGCAAAGTCTTTTGTAAAATTTTAAGTGGTATTCAGTTCAATTAGAAGGAAATAGTATCTATTACATGCTAATCACCATACAAATATTGTCTCATTTGATACTCTCAATAACCCTGAGAGGTCGGTATTATTATTACCTCCATTTTACAATTGAGTAAACCGAAGCTGATGATAATTAAATGACTTGCACAGATTGGGGCCTAATTCCACCTTAGCACTGTTTCCTCTATACAATCTAGAAACAAAGGACTTGGGTTTGGATCCCGACTCTGCTTATTTCATGTGTGATCTTGGACAAATCATTTCCTTCATTGCACCTTCACTTTCTTCGTCCAAAAAGAGAATTGGACTAAATGGCTTCTAAGTTCTCTTCTAGTTCAAAATCTAGTATCTCAACAAATACATATTGATTAGGGTGATTATTGAGGTTTGGCAAAGTATTACATAGATAGAGACATTTCAAGCAGATCCCATTATTCACGGGATTCTTGAAATATGAGCAGGATTGGCTTTGGCCTTTGGGACTTCACCTATCTCTTGACTTTATGGAACACAAAGATGCACATGAGACTATATTCAGAAGTATTGATTAATTATCTGTCATCAGAGAGAAAAATTGTAAAACAATTGGATAGTAATAGTAATAGAAATCATAACAATAGGAAATGGAAAAATTAAGTAAGATCGATCAATATCAATCACAAAAACTAAGTTTCAGAAAATTGAAAACTTCCCGGATGAATTTGGGTAGTTCACAGGAATTTCTGTGGTCCTTTCACAAGAAAAAAATCAATATTTCATTGCACAATCCCCATTCAGCTTAAATCTAATTCTACTATGGATCATATTATCTTACTCTTAGATAAATGTATCAATCAATATCACAGTAGTATTAAGTTAATTTATAGTTCAATAGATGATTAAGTGCTATATAATATATATAAGTCTATATAACTTACCAATATTTTTTATAATAATAAAAAACTTTTAAAGTACTTTTATAATCTACATTGTAAAATTAATTTCTGTTGGGATAATAATGAGCAGAACAAAAATAACAATGGAGTATTATTTTAATCAATTAATAATATGTTATTAATTATGCTAGATATTTAGGACACAAATACAAAAGCTCCCAAAGAACTTTGCTTTCTTTCAACTGGGATTTATGACTTGTTCTGAGATAAGTAAATAAATGTAAATTAATGCCCTAAGGCCTCTTAAGAACTATGGTTTCACATGAATCAGGCTCCTCCTAATTCTACATTGTCAAGCACATTATTTTCAATTATTTAAAGACAGATTATTTGACTTGTTGCAGAAACTTATGGTCTACTTGCTAGGTTTCTAGGACTCTGGATCTGGGTGTGGTGAAAGATTATATTTCTGTCATCAAAAGACTATCCCCTTTTAAGTCCCTTTTTTTGTTGTTGTTGTTTTGAAAAGGGGACATTTTTTACCTATTAAGTAGAATTGATATTCTGTGATTTGTTACAAACATTACTTCTCAGCACACAATCCCCTTGTCCCCTTAAATATCTATCTGTAAAACAAAACAAAATTAGTTAAGCAGAATAGTCGAACATAGCAAAAAGAAATGACAGCACGGGCCATATATGGTTCCCACTATTTGACAGGGCTATATTCTAAGATTAGGCACCTGGAGTTAATTACAATCCATATGAATTCATTGGCTTTTAACTCAATCTTCATCCATCAATATTGTCATCATGAATACTTTTTTCCAAGCTCAAATTTTTCCTCCTCCCCCTTTACACTAATTTATATAAATCTTACCAGATTTCTCTTAATTCTTCAAATTTATTTTTCTAACATTACAGCAATATTCTATAATATTCATATGCTTCATTTTGTCCTACCATTTCCCACTTGATGAACAAAATTAACAATTTTCTTTCATACTTTTTGTTCTGATATAAACAGTGTTGCCTTGACTATTTTGGTGTAAATGGGAACTGTCTTTCAGTAAGCTTCTTAAGAATATAAATCCACTGGTGGGATAATTAGATTAAAACATATCAGCTATGGCTTAGAATTCCAAAAAGGTTTTCAGAATTGGTGGACTAATTCACAATGCCACAAATTGTATATGAATACACTATCTTCTCATAGCTCCTCCAGCATTCATTGATTCCACTATATACCAGTTACCATCTTTGCCAATTTGTCAGTAGTAAGACGATATTTTAGTAGTTTGATTTCTCTTATTGTTAATAATTTGGCCAATTTTTATATAGTTGTTAATAATTTTCATTTCATTTTTTCCTCAAGTTCATTGCTTTTTCCAGTTACATGTTGAGGTAAGTTTTAGGATTCATTTTTTAATCTTTTTATTTATTATTATTAAAGCTATTTATTTTCAAAACATATGCATGGATGATTTTCAACATTCACCCTTGTAAAACCTTGTGTTACAATGTTTCCCTCTTTTATCTCTATTCCCTCCCCTAGATGGCAAGTAAACTAATATTGTTAAACATAGCAATTCTTCTATATATTTCTACGTCTATCATACAGCATGAGAAAAATCAGATCAAAAAGAAAACAAAATGCAAGCAAAAAACAATAAAAAAATGGAAATACTATGTTGTGATCTACACTCAGTCCCCCCAGTCCTCTTTCTGGGTGCAGATGGCTCTCATCATCACAAAGTCATTGAAACTGTCCTGAATCATCTCATTGTTGAAAAGTCACGTCCATCAGAACTGATGATCATATAATTTTGTTGTTATGTATAATGATCTCCTGGTTCTGCTCATCTCACTCAGCATCAGTTCCTGTAAGTCTCCCCAAGCCTCTCAAAAATCATCCTGCTGATCATTTCTTACAGAACAATAATATTCCATAGTTTTCATAGACCATAACTTATTCAGCCATTTTCTAACTGATGGATATCTGCTGTTTCCAGTTTGTCACCATTACAAAAAGGGCTGCTATAAACATTTTTGCACATGTGGCAAATTGGATAATAATAGTAAGATGTTATTTTTTTCTTTGCTTTTAATTAGCTCTATTTTTGCTTTTACTTTGTCTGAGATCATATTGCTATCCCTGCTTATTTTTCACTTCCTCTGAAACATGATAGATTCTGCTTTAGCCCCTTATCATTACTTTATGTGTTTTTCTGTGCTTCAAGTGTATTCTTTGTAAACAATATGTTGTAAGATTCTGGTTTTTGCTCCACTTTTCTATATGTTTTTGTTTTGTGGGAGTGTTCATCCCATTCATACTAACACTTGTGATTATTATGTATCTCCCTACATTCTATTCTTCTCCTTTGTTTGGGAGCACATACTCATATGAGAGAGTCATGATGATTCAATTATTACTTCATCATCTTAGTTGTTGAAAGTCCCTTTACCTGCATTTCTTCTTTTAGAAACTACTTATATCCTTTGATTATATATAGCCTATGGGTAATCATTCTTATTATATAAACCTACTAAGTAATAAAGAAATTATAGTTTTAATTGCTAGAAAATCAATTAAATCTTTTTTATCCTCATGTTTGTATGTTTGCTGCCAAAGTTCTAGGTAGAAAATAATCTATAATCAGTTACATTTATTTTCTCACCACCTTATTATTCATTCCCACAAGTCTGGCTTCTGTTCATACTTTGCTAAAGGCTTGCCTTTTTTGAATATTATTAATGATTATTTCTAGAGAAGAGTTCAGGGATGGACTTTTCATTTGATAGATATGATGAACACTTGGCAAGGAAAATACTAATGCAAGTTTGTACTTGCTTAGCAATATGTCTTGGTGAGTTATAAGTGGCTGGGGGATTCTGAAAAATTAAGTGACTTTCCAAAGGTTCCAGCCTATATGTATCATATTATATATATTCATATTATGAATTCATATTAACTCACTTTGAAGTCAGCTTTCCATCCACTAAGTCTAGCTATTTTTATTGATATTTACTTATTGTTACCTCCAATGAGTATTCATCCTCTTAGACTTAATTGAGCAAATGAACTCTGTGATGTAACATGAAGCTTTACCCAATCCTCACATCATCCCAACTTTCCTCCCCAAACCACACATAGCTTATTTTACAACCTATGAGACAGTTTTCTCACATGGATGTTTTCTTCATCACTGAAATCATAGACCAGTTCCTGTCCCTATAGTTTATCATTATATAGGTACATTTAGCTTTGTTCAGTAGAATATGACTATACTGAAGACAAAGTATTTGTTTTTGTTTGTCTGTCCGTCTATGTATCTCTATCATCTATCTATCATCATTATCTTTCTGTCTACTCTTACCTATATATAATTTCCATCATCTATCAATCTATCTTGGGTACCCATGTACCTATATAGATATATGTCTATATGTCCATCATTAGCTTCATCAACAAATCTCTCCTGTTCTATTTATCTGTCAATTCTCCTATCAGTCAATCTATCAATCTGCTTGTCTTCTCAGAACCTTGCAAAGTGTAGGCCTGTTGTCTACCCCTCATTTGGCTTCTATGCTGCTACACTATTATTGTTTTATTTGTATGATTACCCTTTTATTGCCTTTCTCAAAAACTCCACATCCTCCTCCCACCTTATATATAGTTTTCTTCCAAGTTTCTAATCTTGGATCATTCGCTTTTCTTCTATCTCCAGACATAATCATCATTTCTAGGATGGCTCCCAAATCTATGTCTACAACCCCAATTCTTGCCAAAGCTTAATCCTATATTTCTGATTACCTGATGGATAGCTTTGCCAGGATGACTCAAAAGCCCTCAAATTGTCCAACACTCAATTCACCATCATCTTCCCCATTTAACTTCTCCTTTAACCTCTCTGTTTCTCTCAATGCTAACACTTTCTTTTCAGATTCAACAACTCTGAATTATTGTCAACCCTTCTTCTAAGCTGATTTTTGTAAAAGCACTTAGCACTTAGCAGAGTTCTTGACACATGGGAAGCACTTATATAAATGCTTATTCCCATCTTATCCTTCTCCACTTCTCACTTAGACCTTAGATCCCATTTGGTGTCATATCTTGTAATTTCCTCCTCCACAATATCTTTCACATCTGAGATCTTAACTTCATACCCATTTCGGAACCTTTGTTTAGGTGTTTGAGTCTTCTTGTCTATTTAAACTGCATTATCACTGATGTTCTTGTCTCAAGAATACTTTTATTTAAGGACAACTAAGATTAGTTAATTTATTTGCTAAAACAAAGAAATAAACAAAAAAATCACTCACACACAAACACACACACAATTTCAATGTTTCTTACCACCTAGGCACTGATGTATACAATATGGTTTCAGCAAAAAAATCCTTTTTAATCTGGATCTGGAATAATTTTATATAATATATATATATAATATTTTATTTTATTATTATTTTAAATATTTTATAATATATATTTTATATAATATGGTGTGATGTAATATAATATGATAAAATACAACAACATAATATAAATAATGCAATATACTATATAATCTGGAATCTTTTTTGCCTCAGTTGGATGCTGGATCAACAACTGATTTTAGAACCAAGAACACTCAGGTTCAAGTGACACATCTAATATATAACTGACTATATGGCTCTGAGAAAATCATTTAATTTTTCACCATTTTAACAATCTAAAAAATTTGTTATAGAAAACTTTTGATTTGCATTGGTAAAGGTTTCTTCACCTAAGAATCCTCTATACCAATTAAGTCACAGTTTCATTTCCCACCCCTATTCCTTCATGAGCCAGATTGTAAAACATAATGTTTTCCTTCCTAATTCTCCTATTCCTTGCCTCTTTTACATTCTTTACTTTGTGTCATATTTTTCCTATGTTCCCTGTAATAGATATAGATTTCCTTCATTCTATTTGTTGATAATCCTGCCTTTATTCTAGGCCTAATTCAGAAATTATATCATTTATGAAGATTTCTTTGGTATACCTTGTAGTTGAAGTGGTCTTACTAGTCAAATTTCTTTCTTTCTTTCTTTCTTTCTTTCTTTCTTTCTTTCTTTCTTTCTTTCTTTCTTTCTTTGCTTAGGCAATTGGGATTAAGTGACTTCCCAAGGTTACACAGCTAGGAAGTGTTAATTTTCTGAGGCCAGATTTGAACTCAGGTCCTCCTGACTTCAGGACTAGTGCTCTACCTACTGTGTCACCTAGTTGCCCCAATTGTTAAATTTCTTAAAGCACAATATATGGATTGTTTTATTTGTACTAATCATGCTCTCTTTTATAACATATTAATTTATGCATTTGCATCTCCTTTTTGACAACTCCCAAATAAAATATGAGGTGCTTGGGAGCAGTTTTTGGGTTCTCTCTGCTTTTATTTAGTCACTGGAACCTAACATAGAGATAGTGGGTACCTAAAATATGATCATTTAGTCAAATAGAACTTGTAGGAGTAAACAAAATAACCAAAGTAAAAAGGAGGGAGGAGGGGAAGGAGAGAGAGAGACAGAGAGAGAGAGAGAGAGAAGAGAGAGAGAGAGAGAGAGAGAGAGAAGGAGAGAGAGAGAGAGAAGGAGAGAGAGAGAGAGAGAGAGAAAGAGAGAGAGAGAGAGAGAGAGAGAGAGAGAGAGAGAGAGAGAGAGAGAGAGAGAGAAGGAGAGAGAAGGAGAGAGAAGGAAGTCCTAGGATGGAACCTTGGTGGATGATTACATTCAGATTCCTAAAGAAGTTAATAAAGCCATTGAAGGAGAAAGAGAAACACGAGGTATGAGTCAGAAACAGGATAGTATAATTCAAGAAAGAGAAGAACATAGAAAGACGTTTCAGATGAAGGAATGCTTCATATTAGAAAAAGTGTTTATTGTCTTTAGGAAAATGAGAATGATGTGTTTTCTTTTTAAAGTCAGTGGATTTGACATTTGGAGATTATTTTTTTGTCAAAACACTTTAATTGAAGAATACATGGGTGATTTGCAAGTGGTTCTATTGAGTATAACTTACTCTTTTTAGGTATTGTGTAAATCAGTAAGCATTTATTAAGCACCTATTATGTGCCAGATATGAGGAATGGGATGGTAGTTGGAAGGTAGGTCAGTATCAAGGACAAGAGAAGATTATTTAGGAATTAATAATGGTCTGACTATGTTTGCATCTGAAGGAAAGAGTGTCATTGATGTGGGAAATATTAATATTTACAAGAGAAATGTTGAGTGATGAATAGTACTAAAGGAAATTGGAAAAAGTCTAATAGTTGAAGGAGTTAACCATGAAAAGGAGAAAGGAGTCAATCATGGAAAGGAAAGGGACTTTGTCTGAAGCCAAGGAAGAGATTTGAGAAAGATATAGAGATTTGGAAATGTAATAGAAGGGAACCAAGGGAACTTATATTATTTACCCATAATCCTCTTAGTAAAACTACTGTAAGCATGTAATATGTAATTATAATTCATGTAGTATGAAATTGAAGGATCTGGGGTGTGGGTAGGGGTTTGATGGAAGATGAAAGTTCTTGGAATGATTAATGTGGAAATTGAATAGAAGAATGGGTCAATAATAAAGGGATAAAAAAGCCTACAGAGCAGCAGTAGGAAAACATTAGAGAATAAAAGATGTGTAGATTTTTTTGTGAATTTGAAATGATGAGAAGCAGAGGGAAGCTTTTGGTTCAGAAATTTTAAAGAAAAGAGAGCTGGGGAGAAAAGAACTCTTACCAGTTAATAGGTGCTCTACAAATGCTTGCTGACTTGACCTGGCTTTCATATTATTTAGAAAATTCATTGTTTAAAACAAAATTTTAAAAGCTATAAACAACATAAATATAGCATGAGAGAAGAGAAACATGGTACTGTTGTGCTGTTGTACAGGATAAGGCAGATGGAAGAGCAGGGGACTTTGAAGACTCAGGCAGTCGAGATCTTCACATCACATTATTGTCACTTGAAGCAGCATATATCACAATCATTACCCAATAGCAAGAACTGGACTGAGGCATATGGTTCTATGCTAGGTACTCCAAGAAGCTAATGAATCTGATATGACCTTTCCCCTGCAGAAACTTAAACAGATGATGTGAAATGATAAAATGTCCCTTGGGAAGAAAAAATAAAATGGGAGCCGGGGAATATAGCTCTTTAATTCTGGACTCATTCTTTTTATCTGTTAAGAAATGGCAGAGCCCATGTTAAACCAACTCAAATCAAGTCAATAGGCACTTATTAAGTGTTGCTGTGGGCCAGTTATTATGCCAAGCAGTGGAGACACAAATACAAATCAAAATACAATCTCTGCCCTCTAGGAGTTAAATGCATACATGTCTACGTAAATGGACAAGCTTTGAGAGAACATGTGTGTATAAGTCATATGTTTGCACATACATGCACATGCATGAGTATATATGTGCATATTTTAATCTAGAAGAACATTATGTGTTATGTGCATAGACACAAGTGTGAATATCTACCTGCGTGTATACACACTTATGTTCATACAAGCTACTTTTTGTTTGTTTTACGTTATAAATCTAAGTGCCTAGGACATGATCTCACATAGAGTGAGCACCTACTAAGTGCTTATCAAATCAAACTGAATTGAATGAGGGAAGACAACACATGAAAGAAACTGCCAAAACACGGTTTCCCCCATGGGGCACAGTGGCAAAGTCTGGAGTGTCAGGAGCACAGGGGCTGAAGTAAGCTTAGCCTGGGCACCTCCCCCAAATGGTGCTTAAGGGAATGAGCTATGATTGATTCCCTTCTCCTTTTCATGGTAAACTCACCAGTAGGAAAAAGGGCTACAGGGAATGCAGGGAGAAGGGAACTGAAGCATGATGGTCAAATATGGAGAATAGGAAGGCTGAGGGGAAAGAGTTTTGATATCTGAAAATAATTCAATTCAGTTCAATTTGATAAGCACTTAGTAGGTGCTCACTCTATGTGAGATCATGTCCTAGGCACTTAGATTTAAAACATAAAATAAACAAAAATAGCTTGTATGAATACATGTGTATACATGCAGGAATATATTCACACATGGGTATATATGAACATAAACATATAAAGTTTTAGATTATAATGTGCATATATAAATATATACTCATGCATGTGCACACATGTACAAACATATGACTTGTATGCACATATTCTTTAAATGCCTCTTTGTGTGCATATATCCACACACACACACACACACACATATATATATATATTATATATATAATCATGTACATATACAGCCATTGGACGGCTCAGTGGATTGAAAGATAGAGCATGGATGCAGGAAGATCTGAGTTAAATTTGGTTTCAAACACTCACTAGCTGTGTGACCCTAGGCTAGTCACTAAAGTTTTATTTGTGGCACTCAATCCATTGGAAAAGGAAACAGCAAACCATTCTACTTTCTTTGCCAAGTAATGCCCTGGACAGTATTGGTGTGCTATGATCCACAAGGCCATGAAGAGCAACATGACAGAATCATTGAATAGAAACATGTGTCTATACACACATAGCTACATATACCTGTGTGTACATATATATGCAGGTATAAACATACGTGTTTATATTTACAAAATCCTTTGAAATTCTAGTGGCCCTGATTTTTAAAAGCCAAAATCTACCTTATTTCCATGATCTCCTCCTGACCAAACCTTTCATTCATTCAGATTTATCTCAGGCTGGTTCAGGGATTCAGTTTTGGAACTGGAATGAAATTCCACACTCACAGATCATGAAAGGTATTAAGAGCAACTTTATTTAGAAGGAGGTTAAAATATTATGGCTTCGGATACAATACTCCTACCCTTTGTTCTATATTCACCAAATATAGGTGAATATAGCAGCCTATACTGAATCAGAAGTGAATGTAATAGGACAATGGGGATTTTGCTAAAACTGTGAGAGCACCTAATCTCTATAGGTTCTACCTCAGAGACCAAGGAAATCAGATTCATAATTCATTCAAGCCATAGGTGATAAGACTTGTCATCTTAAAGGAAAAACTATCCTAGCCTATCATAAAATAGAGGTTACTTCTGTTTCACCTTCCTACTGACTGACTTCCATTGAGTTAATTCACAATGGATGAATATCTTCCTATAATCATAATAATCTCCCATGTTCTAATGGGTTTAGCTCAAACCCCATTTACCAGCTCTTCTTCTAGGAGACTGGTAAAGGGAAACTTCCCACAGCCCTTCAGTCTCTTAGCCATTGTTGAATGGTACCAATGCTGAAGATCCCTACTTTCAATCAGTGAGCCTTGTCCAACTGGTTTTGAAGGTCAAGAAGTGTTTCAGGTCATATGGAGGAAGATCAAAACAGCTTTTTCTCAGAAAGAAGCAAATGTGGTAGACAAGGCAGAAATATTTTGTCAGTTAAAACCCCAGGAGTCATATTTCAGCATTTCTAAGGCAATCCCATCTGTAACTTTACAATTTAGCTATTCTCTTGGGAGAAACAGAAACAGAAAGGAAATACAAATAAATGAGAAACTAGGAAGGGATAGGAGAAAGATTCCAGCTGAGTCAGTATCTGCTTTATGGAGTCAAATAGAACATTTTCTACCAGTAAGCACAAAGATTATTACCCAACCAAAACCCATTGGAATCCAGCCCTTTACCCCTGCCACAAATTGGGAGGAAATGAATTCAGTGAGAGGGAAGGGAATTGATGTTGAATTTCTTATTAATCACCTTTTACTGGCCAATAAAAATAGCTAATTATATAATTATCCAATTTGTGGGCATTTAATACATTTGTTATTGGTCAATCTAATGACAGCATTGAAATCAACAACATTTTTTTTTTCTTCTTTAGTTTGAGAAGGAGAGGAAAATCTTAGTGGATGAAAAAATAGGCTTAAAATTACTCTCGTTGTGTGTGTGCATGTGTGTGTGTATGTAACTATGCATATACATATATATGTAATCTGAAATCGATTTATGTCTATGCCAAACTTTTAATTCATCGAAAATTAATTCTACAGTAATTTATTTCTTATATAACAATAATGTAGGTTACATTTGTATAGTGTTTTAATGGTTTACAGAGTATGTAACAAGATGTAGACTTGGAGCTAACTCTCTTCCCTTGTCAGGAAGAAGCCCATCTGGCTACTATGAGGCATAACTAAGTCCTATACTACCCTGTTTGTATAGAGCGATTTGTAAGACTAGAACTCTTTATCAGCCTCCATTGTTTATCCTTCCAATCTCTGAGCATCTTTAAAAACCTTTGAGATATTAATTAGCAAATCATTAGACAGGTCTGGGATCTGGTCTGCCAGGTTCATTCCATCTGGCTCCTCCAAGATCCCTTCCTCTGAGCTACTCTGGTACTTCTTTTCTGACAAAATCCCAAGGTTGTATTTCCCCTATAAAATATTTACTCCTCTTTGTTAAGTCCTTTCCAGGACTGAACTCCCTATGAAATATTCTTTCTTTCCCTTATAGGTCGTCCCCTTAATGGCATCTGTCTCCTTACCATAACTAAGTCTGGTTAGTCTGCTAAACTCCTCTATGAATCTAACCTGCCAGTCAATGGCTTACTCCGGTATATTCTTTTAATGGATTCTTTCACACTTCTTTCTTTCAAGACTTTCCCAAGTCTATTTCACATTTACCATTCTTGGTGCCTATTTTACCACTTCATTTTATCTGTAACCTCTTCTTCTAAATAAACCTTCCTTTTGGCAAAAAGAATTGACATTCTGAAATTGTCACATGTTTATTTTGAACTAGGAATTATTACCTGGACCTTATATATAGTTTCATTGACTTACTGTGATCACCCACAAGATGAAAGGAATGCCCATTTTAACCTTATTTTCTCCTAAAAGATGCTGAGTTTCAGAAAGTTGTAGTGATTCATTAAAGATCATAACAGACACAACTATTAGAGACTGAACTTGAACTAGCTCAAGTCTCCTTCTTCCATGATGGTTTTTTTTTTTAATGTAGAACAGTAATTCAATTCAGCCAGAATGAGAACATCTGAGCCATAATGAATATTGTCTTGAGTAAAAGCAAGCATTTTGCACTGTCATTTCTCCAAGAGATTTCCTTCTCCCTCCGACTCTTTTTTTTTTCAATTAGATGGGAAATTTTGTTGATAAAAAAATTCTCTCAACCTATGAAAATTGGTCTGTGATCTTCTAAAATTTAGAATGTATTGAAAACTGATATTGTCAAATAAGAAAAATGGAAACCAATTGGGAATCTTTCTATTATTTTCCACATATCCATATTCTAGATATCCTTTGAAGCCAAGCTCAAATTTCATAACTCTGCTATGAATCTAAGATTCTAATCTATATCTTCCCCAGTTACGAACTCTTTTATTATTTATGACTCTTCTTGTCAGTCCTTACCCTCGATAAGCTTACAATCTAATGGAAGAGGACAGTCTACAAAAGGAAGCTGAAGAACAGGTAGGAAATAAAGAATATAGCCATTAAGACATTTTCCCAGGTGGTTGGAAAATGAGGAGTTAGATGGATTCTGGGGGCTCTCTTTAAATGGAAACTTGTGGAGGAATTCTTTATTACACTCCAAAACCCTCTGATCAGAGGGGCAAAGGAGACTGAGGATACTGGTGAGGTAGGAGTACCAAAGCTGATGCAATCTCAAGAGGGCTTCCTGGGAACATGGTGAAGACCTGTCCAAAAAGTCCCAGCTAGTGGGAAATCGCTGCACAGATTTCAAGTAGAGGCAAGAGCTAGATCAAGGAGGCTGGCAATACCCACAGATGCAATAGAAGACCTTGGTGGGTTTAAGCTAAGGTCTTTCCCAGGTCTCAATTTGTCTGAGGGAAGGCCCATTCAGTGGTTAAAGACTAAATAAGAATGAGAACAAAAACTTTTGCCTAAAAAAAAAAAAGATCAATCTGGGAGAGAAATACGCTCATTTTCTGACAAGAACGGAAACAATTGCTAATCACACTCACTATGAGCCATCAGAACTTATGAAGGAGAGGGACTAGATCACCTCTGAGCTTCTTCTTAGCAGTAAATCTAAGCTGTTTCATTTGTAATATTGCTATATTCCCTTTGAATTTATTTTGATACTATCCTCACTGGTTAGCTGATACTGGGTTATGTGCCTAGCATTGTGTTTTCTGCTGTGGGAGATTCATAGGAGTGTAAGGTATGGTTCTTCCACTCTCCCCTTGGAAGAATTTACACATAAAAAGCTATCACAAAACAAAATAGCAACATGTGGTATACTTATAAAATTTATTATACAAATTCAGAGACAAATGGATGAGTGACAGAGGGAAACTGGAGTTTGTTAAGGAAAGTTTGGTGAGGACAAAAAAAATCTGACTTTGACTTTGCAGAAAGCAAAGGTTTGGAATATACAAAAGAGAGGGGGAAAGGTGTCAGTTTGTTTCAGACCATCTTCTGGTTCAGGAAATTTGATTTTCTTTTCTTTCTTTTTGGCTAGTACAAGTCTCCTAAACATTCTTTGACTAGTTCATTTGAATCATCTTATTAGAACAATTAGATTTTTAATTTAACCCCTCTCTCTCCAAACTCTCGTTTCTAAATTGATTATTAGCCTATGATCCTGTCCTTAGCCAAATTCCTGGATAATAATAGCTCTGTGGATTCCCATCAAGGCAAACAACCTTTCTTGGCAAACCAACCCACTCCCATTCATTCCCTTATTTGAATGAGAACTCCTTAAAGTCAGGTTCTATTTTTTTTTCTTTTTCTTTTGCACTTAGCATAATGTTTGACACAATAACTATTAAATGATTTTCATTCATTCATTGATCCATGTATCCATCCATCCAATGTATTCATCCTTCCATGTATATATTTATCCTCATATACAACTATTCATCCATTCATTTCAGAGACAGGGTAAAGAATCCAAAAGGGAAGGGACTAATCACTAAGAATAGAATTTAGGGATGGAAAAGCTGTTTCCAAAAGGCACAGTAGTTCTAAGGGATGTGGAAAATGGAGATTACTAGAGGGAAAAAAAAACAGAAGAAGAGAAATAACTTGCCGGTAGAGTCTATTTAATTTTTCTCTTTGGACTCCCAGCTCCTGGGTTAATGCTTTGCACATAGAAAGTGTTTAATAAGTTTAATTCCTCACTGAATTGAATTAAACCAATTGAGTAAAAGCATTTTCTCTCACCTGAATAAGAAGCAATCTTGAGAAAGACTTACAGATACACATGAAATATACTATGGATAACATGAGGGAGAGCATTTTACAACCCCTTTGAGGTTTAATTGATTTCTTGGATATTCCTGGAAAACCCTAACCTGGATTGTTTGGTTCATGGCAACATCAGGCATCCCCAGATATTTCCATCATCCTGCCTATTGTCTTCACTTCACAGTGTGTTTACATGGCGTGCAAATCATAAATGCAATTACAGCATCTTCCATCAAACATCTGGAACTCTGTCATCCGTCATTGGAAAGTTCAAGAATTAGCATGTGCATCTTTCGAGAGAGGTAAAAAAAATACCTCATAAATTAGCAAATACAATAACATTGTTAGAAAAGGATAATGTCAGGATACTTCCAGGTTTATTTGTTGTATTTTGGGTGAAGCTTGGGGGTGGGAAGGGGTAGTGTCAGGATTTTCAATATTTTTAAAGGAAGACTACATTTCCTTTTTGGAGAATAACACATTTCTAACTGAGGAAACCACAATGACACGCTTTTCCTGAGACAAGAGAAAGAGAGAACCACATGTTCACCTATAATTTTAGAAAGATGGATGAGATACTGAGGCAGAGTCTGCCTTCACCACTTTGAATCACCAGGAAAGAGGCGGAAAGGGGGCACTGTGTCTTTAAAGGAAACAGATTAACTTTAGAAAGGCAAGTTGAAGAAACATCTGTAAAGTGTGATAATAGATTTACTTCCTGAAATTTGGGGTAGACTGGAACTGTTTTGGGCAGGAAGTTCATGCTTCTTATCTCAAGCTTGAAAAAAAAATACATAGAATGATACAGGGAAACTTAAGCTGAATGCTGAAATGCAATTCCATAATAAAATGATTATTTGAGAAAGCTTAGTCTTAAATAATAAATGCAACATTTAGTTATAAGAGTCATATTTTATCTTTGCTGAAGTCTAGTGCACAGAAAATACGCTAATCTATTCCATTCCTTTCTTGGGGACCTTTTCAGGAGAAAGGCATATACTTTCTTTTTTAAGGAAAGGACTATAATCTCTTGCCTGAATTACTAACTCCAGGATCCAATTTTAATGGAAATTACATTTCATTCTCCCAGAGCAGCAGTTTTGATGCAGAAATTTCTTGGTTTGACCCCCCAAAAATAAAAAATAAAAAAGCATTAACATGGAGAAAATACTTTGTAATCAGAAAAAAATAACCTTTGTGCTGTGAGCATGCAGATTTGGGTCTCCAAGGTTTTAAACTAGAAGGATCGCTACCTCTTTATGGTTACTATGCAATGTAGTATCAAATGAACAGGAGAGTCTCTCTAAGTTTTGGTGAAGGGCTCTTGGAATCTGCTCCTAAGTCTCATTCATTTCTATTTAAAGAAATATGATGGTAGATTTACTCTAGCAACAACTCAGACCAATATTCTTTTTATTTAAACTAGTGTTTTTTATGCATGTAAATTAGCATTACCGAACTGTTTAAGTTAAATTAAAAGAGATTGACCCCATTCACACAAGGAAGACCAAGTGGATGAATAAATCAATCACACATTTACTAAGATACACTTGTGTACTAGGTACTGTGCTTGATGTTAGGGATACAAGAAAAAAAAATTGACCTCAAGAAGTTTATATTCTATCAGTTGAAGAATGCCTATTGCAGTTAGACAACCTATAGAATTTTTGATCAGTGTGTATACACACATGTATATGTAGGTGTATATGTTTATGCACATATGTATATGTGAATGTGTACGTGTATGTGTTTGTGTCTTTAAAATAGATACTGTTGATGGACAGCATCCTAGGACCAGGAAGGAAAAAAAAAAACAGACTGAAAACTTTTGGAAAACTGAATATTCTTTTTTTTTAATGACTTCAAGCATTCTGTTATATTTTTATTAACTTTGATTAGAATCTCAGTCTCTCAATCATAGAATATCATACTTACTGATAAATTTGAGAAGAACATCAATGAAAGGACAATGGAAAAGTATATTATGAGCATGAATAGACTGAAATCATACTACTCATCTGGAAACGCAAGGGAGAGATGGTCATAAAGCATGACATCAGAAAAACTGGGAAAAATAATACATTGATAAGATCAGGAGAACAAGCAATTCTATGTTCTTTTTTGCTATCTAGGAAATATCAAATGAGTTAGAAGAAAATATTCAATATGTTGGGGGGATGCCCTTTGACTGATAGATGGTATACCATGGACAGGAATCATCCTCGATAGTTAGTTATAAATAGATGTGACCACATTATCCAGCCAATTTCCACAGCACTGAGTTCACAGGCAGATATTTTAAAGTATGAAAATAAAAGCCAATTTGTGAACTTTGGGCCAGATATTTGAAGAAAGCAGTATTCACTTCTACATCAAGCAGGCAATCAAATTGAATTTATTATATGGAGCAGCTTGGTAGATCATTGAATTGAACACTGGACCTAGAGTTAAAGTCTTAAGTTTAAATTTAGCCACAGACACTTATGATCTGTGTGATCTCAGGCAAGTCGCTTACCCTTTGTTTGCCTCCTTTATTTGTGTATAAAACAGAGATTATAATAATATCTACCTCTCAGGGCTATTGTAAGGACTAAATGAGATAATAAGAGTAAAGCATTTAGTTCAGTGCCCGGCAGTTGGAAATGAGAGACAGGAGGTCTGGAGAAAGAGCAAAGTTGGATAAATAGATCTGAGCATCATAGAGGTGATTATTGAATCCATGGGATCTGATGAAATCACCAAGAGAGATACTCTTTCTAGAGTATCTAGAGGAAGGAGGGAAGAGAAGTCAATACAGAATGTTAGAGGAAGCCCATGGCTAGAAATCATGACTTGAATAAAGTTCAAAAAAAATAATCTGGGAAGAATTGGGCGCATGGGTAGGAAGAGAACCTGGATAGGAAAATTTATCACAAAAACCCGGGAAGGAGTGACCATGAGAAAATGATGGACATGTTGAGGGATGCAGAGAGGCAAAAAAAAGTCTGAGCATTGAGAAAAGGCCATCAACAAATTGGATCATTAACAAATCACTGGTAACTCTGAAATTTCAATTGAATAATCTGAATTCAGATTGCAAAATTAAAAAGATCATGAAGAAAGAATATAGAAGGATAAATTGTTTCTTCTCAAGGAGTTTAACCATGAAATAGAGGAGGGACAGACCAATGAGGGATTTTTAAGGATTAAGAATACCTGGATATGTTTGTAGATTGTTTGTAGACAGTCAGTAAATGAAGTCTTTGAAGACTGGTGAAAGAGTAAGGATTAGAGAGACAGTAATCTGCTAGAGAAGATGGTGGAAGTAAATCACTTGTGCTCATAGAGAGCTTTGGCCAGAAGAAAAGGCATCTCTTTTCATGTAGGAGAAGAGAAGAGGAAGACAGAGATTAAAGTTATCTAAGTGGTGTGAGGGGAAGAGGAAGAAGGAAGAGGGGGCTTTCAAAAATGGTTTCCATTTTTTCAGTGAAATACAAGGTAAGATCCCCATCTCAGGGAGTTGGGAAGAAGGAAACATGGGAGGTCTTGAGGAAGGTTGAAAAGATCTGTTAATGAGGGATAGTGAGTTGATTAGGAAGGTAAAAAAAGATTGCCCAGATATAGTAGGGAGGAGTTGAAAATATATATCATAAAATCATATGAGACCTAGTCAGTGGAGTTTCATGAGATTCTTCAGCTTTATCTAACAGCAAAGAAGTAGGAGGGAAGGCAGCAGATGGGGAGAGGAACCTAAAGGCTAACTTACCAATAGGATACGGGTGCGGATAACAAAAAAGTGTAGACTTCTAGCTTGCCAAGGGGTCCAGAGCAGGAAGGGAGAAGAGTATAAACAAGTGCAGATGGTCTGGAAGGAACTGAGAGATGGCAATAGAAGTAAGGACAGGAAATAGGGTTGAGGGTTGTAGGCAGAAGTAGAGTAGATATGATATTAGAGAGCAGTCAGATAAAGGGATTTGAGAATTCCCAAAGAGAGATCACTTTTGCATGATGGTAAGTCTTTCTTTCAGTGTAAAATGGGGTAGAGGCAAAGATCGTGGAAACATGGAGGAGGGGCAAGGTAACTGAGGTGGAACTGATGTCAGACTGGGTTCATGGAGCACCATGGGATAGTTGCTTGAGGAAATTGGGAAGTTCTTTTGGGCACATACATGTAAAACAGTTGTTCAGTGGTATTCCCAGTGTGACAGTCAGCATGTAGCAAAGACAAGGCTTGAACCCAACTCTTCATGCTTCTGGTGTCAATTTTCTATCTACTATGAATCATATACAAATATAACATATATCTACCTGTATACATGCATATACTTGTTTATATATATGTATATATACATATATACGCATATATACATATATACGCATATATACATATGTACACACATATATTCATATACACACAAATATACATACACACCCATGGGTATATGTATATATGTTTGTGTGAACAATCATACAATCATGTATATATTTGTGAGAGATGTATATATACACACATATAAGCATATGACTCAAAAACATATTGTCATACTTTCTTCTTTTTTGTGTAGTTATGCTGTGAAAGAGAAACCTGGTGTAGACATTTTTGTCACCAGCCCCTGAATAAACAATTTCAGAGGTCTTTGTGCCAATAGAATCTCACAGTTTTTACTATTTTTCTTTTTAATCTATGCCTTTAGCTGAGCTCCTAGGCACATAAAAGAAAATTATACATTCAAATCAACCTTGTAATTACAGTCACTTCTTGATTATCTCTAAAAAGGAGGAACACGGATAGCAGGGGTAGATTCCATTTACCGTACGGATCATTTCTAATCCGTTGCTTATCCCGGTGGCAGAACAAACACAGGCTGGGAGTCTGGGGACTTGGAATCCAATCCTGCATCTGCCACTAATTAATGATGGAACCCTCACCTAAATAAAGCTGCTGCCTTTGCTCAGTTTCCCCACTTGGAAATTACAAATGGTGGTCTGGTTTGTTAAGCTCCCTTTGAGCTGCATCTATCATGGAAGTAGCTCTCCTAAACCTAAATCTAAAAATGATAAAATGGTTAAATATTGCATTTCCCCAGACATCTTCCCATTATCTTTTCATTATAATTCTCTTAGTAGTTTTTAAATAACCCAAAGGCAAAGATCAGGAGACAGAAATAGGAGATAGGAAGAGCCTTGATAATCAACTGATGACTCCAATTACTAATCTAAAACAGGGAAACAGCAGTGTTCATTGCATTGCTTATATTCCCTCTATGCTTCCGGGAGGAAGGATGGGGCAGGGCTCTGTGGAGGCCAGCTCAAAGGGCTCACATATTGTTAATTTTTGGTGTATTTGTATCTCAGAAAATAACAAATATTAGAACACACTTTATTATTTGGTTGATTTCTTGACTTAAGAAGGTGATAGAGAAAATGTTAAATTTTAAAATGTGTGATTTTTTTTTTCTGGAAAGTTGGTTGGTGAATATTTCCCAGCATCCTTCTAGATTGGCGTACAGTAGGGTTCTTAGTTACACATTGGGTACATTCTTTGCCAAACTAGGGAGAGAGCATGAAAGAGTGACAGAAGATAATTTTTCATTGAATTGTTGAAGGAACAACCATTTCTAAGAGACTCTGTTGTGACTGTTACCAAGGAGGATCAGTGGTAATACTCATCCAGGCTGGCAATCCCCATCCTTTCTAGGAGTGGGATCTCCCTTGGACATCCATAGGCCATGCTTTATGCATGTCTAGGATGAAATTGCATATCATGTTGTGGCAGTAGACCTAGGCTGTTAGGTATTAGAGATCTTCCAGACATGGAGTATCATGTGATCCTGGGGACATGCAAGATACTTGATCCCAGTTTGGGAAAAAAAATACTTCGTGGAGTATAAAATCTGTAATAGACTGAACTTAAACCAAGGAGTCTCATTTGCCTAGAAATCCAATAAAAAAAATAAAATCCCTTCTCTTTCCCCATCTGCCCCCTTCCCCAAGGGAGATTTCATCAGCTCCCCAAGAAGTTTCATTCTGTGAGTATCCCCTGGATGTTGGAATTCCTGTGGCCAGGGGACTATTCATTCAGTGAAGCTGACTGCTCAGAGCAATCCATACTGCCAACTTTGCTCTTCCCCCTTTTTTCTTCAGGGAAATTATGCAGAAAAAACAAGCATTGTGGCAGATCATGGAAAACTTTTATGCTCAGGACTAAGACAATTACATGTTTATCCCCTGCTTAGAGTGTTTGGAGGACACAATTGGGGGGGCGGGGGGAAACACCAGAGATTAACTAGTCCAGTTTCCTGGAAGAAAAAGACTCTTAGAAAGAGAAACCAATTTGGCCGAAGATTATAGAGCTAGTTACTGGTAGAGTTAGGACCCTGCCTCTGAGAGCAGAAACTTCCCATTTTCCAGTCCAATTGGTCTACATGTTCCCCATACTACCTCTTTCCCCATCCTTGGCATAATGGTTCTTAGTCTTGTTATTCTGTCCTTATTAGTAGTCAAGCTAAACTAACACCTTTGTTATTATTGTGGCTCCTTTTGGGGTTTTCTTCACAGAGATACTGGGCTGGTTTGCCACTTCCTTCTCCTGCTCATCTTACAGATGAAGAAACTGAGGCAAACAGGGTTAAGAGAGTTGACCGGAGTTACACAGCTAGTAAGTGTCTAAAGCTGGATTTGAACTCATAAAGATCAGTCTCCCTCTTCCAAGACCAAGTGCTCAAATTAACAGCATCTATACTCCATTCACTGCCCTGTTCCCCTGTTTACCTCCCCCATAGACATATATTAGCCACAGCATCATTTGATAACATAAACAAGAAAACAGGACAACCATCCCAAATTCAAGTCAGACCAGCATCTTTCCAAGGTCTCTCCTCCAGCATCTTTATTGTGGGATGTTTCCTAATTTAAATAAGCAAATCACCTCCCCACTGATTCTGTGTCAGTAGATTATACACAAATTAAGCATGTGTGTAAATTACCCTCCCAGGGAGTCCATTTCAAAGAGATTTATTTAACAAAAATAAAGGAAGGCAGCTCCAGGTAATATGGACAGAGAGCATGAATGTCACTCAAAATCAAAACCACAAGAAGCATATATCAGTGCTTGATAGATTGCTGCTCAGCTCTTTACAAAGGTAACATGGTACGGGAAGGGGAGAAAGAAGCCATCTTAGGAGTTCAAGTTTCATCTTGGAAAATACTGACTGTGAGCACAGGCAGACTATTTAACCTCCCTATTAGCCTCACAACTTATTATGTTATACTACAAAGAAGATTCTGAACTGCCTTGGAAATGGGAATTCACGGAGGAATGAAATCATAAGTCTAAGAGCTATATCCGTGTTTGTTTACTAATTGTCTAAGGATTATTTAACTAGGTGACACAGTGGATAGAACGCTGAGCCTGGAGTCAGGAAAATTAATCTGGCCTCAAAAACTTACTAGTTCTGTATTCCTGGGCAAGCCACTTAGCCCTGTTTGCCTCGGTTTCCTCTTATGTAAAATGAGCTGGAGAAGAATATGGCAAGTATCTTTGCTCAGAAAACCCCAAAGAGGGGCACAAAAAGTTGGACATTATTTAAATGATTAAAGAATAACACAAATGCATGCCCACATTTTAAGCTCTGTATCCATCATTATTACTATTTTATAGGTGAGGAACCACGGTTTGGAAGTGTTTAGTTACTTAGTTGTGGTTGTAGAGTGAATATATGTATTATTAGCAGGAGTAAAATCTTGATCTTTCCTGACTTTAATCAGGGCACTTCTCATACAAGATGTTGTTTGCCATTAACAACACAATCCCCACCATCAAGGTGATTATGCACTAATTGGGCATGTACACAAATTCATCTGGTACAAAGTAGTAATGTGATGAAAGCAGAAGGAAAGAGCCAGGTGAAGATCTCTAAGAAAGGTGGAAAGTGGAGAGATCCCTTTCAAGAGTTCATGGAGAAGATAATACTTTAACTGGACCCTGAAGGAAGTGATATCTTTCTAGACAAAGATATAGAAGCTGTGCTCAGGGGACTATAATGAGATTTGTGTGTGTGTGTGTGTGTGTGTGTGTGTGTGTGGTGACAAAAGGATGGGATAACTAGGATAGTTTTAGTTTTCTACATCTGCCAGAGAATACTGGTCTTGGAACCAGGGAGTCTGAGCTTCATGAATTCAAATTTACCCTTAGACTAGCTGTGTAATTCTGATCAAGTTTCATATCCCTGTTTGCCTCAGTTTCCTCATCTATAAAATGAGCAGGAAAAGAAAGTGAACAACAGCTCTACATCTATATCTACATGAGGAAGAAAAGGAAAGCAAGAAAAGATTGGAGGGTATCTTGAAATGCAGTTGTAATCAGTCAATCCACAAATATTTATTAAACATTTACCATGCTCTGGGAAAGGACATCCAAGTGAAAATGTCCAGCAGATGCCTAGAAATTCAGGACTGTAACCCAGATCTAGAGATTTGGGAGGCACTGGAATAAAGGTTTCTATTGTAATTATGGCAAAGCCTTTGTTAATAAGGTTATTTTAAAATGTAACAAACTAAATTGAAAGGAAAATAGTTTTTTTAATGGATCTATGATTGAGTTGAGTCAATCTGTTTTGAAGTACAAATGCAAAAAGCTTTGATGTTATTTTATGGAGGGTGGACATATTTTATTTTATAGACAATGGACTATTTTGTATATTAGGGACAAATGAAAATAGTAAAATACACAAATATTCTCTGGATTACAGGACTAAGGATGGCTTTTAAATCCATCTTTCCGCTGAACACATATAAAGCATTAAACAGGATTTGAACCCATTACCTCCATTCTAATTCTGTTGGCTCGTTGTTAATAGATTCTATTGAACATCTTTGTTGTACATAGCCCTGATTTAGGCACCAGGTGGCAGTGACGGACTACCCCCAGAGGGTAAATATTTATTGGATACCTTATGGAAATGAGATGATCCAGATAGTTCATACTTTTAGAGGTTAAGATAAGCAGTAGCAAGAGTTATTACAAAGGCAAGTTGTCCTTAATGTAGACTATAAAATCACAGGAATTCACTTGAATCACCTGTTTTTAGAAAAATAATGCCATGGATAATGAGGAAAGGGGGAGGAGACAGGATGAACTCAAACTGTTCCAAGAAACTTTATCTTTTGTGATTCTTTTGCTAGTTGGCTGAATGTCATTGAGCTAATCATTTGGGTGGCTGGTATATCTGTATTTCAGGAAGACCTGAGTCCAAAGTTGCTTTCTAACACCAGATGTATGACCCTAGGCAAGTTACTCAATTCCTGATTACCTCAATTTCCCCACCTTTAAAATAGTGATAATAATAGCAACTACTTCTCAGGGTTGTTGTGAGGATCGAGTGAGATAAGATTTAGAACATATTAAACACTGTATAAATGTTAGTTGTTATTAATCATTTTTATCAAGCATTCAATACACTGTCCTAGACACGAAGGATGATTATGAAAAATGATGTAATCCTTCTCAAGAAAATTGTTTCTAGCAATTATTCATTGCTGGCACAATTCATGGCATAATGGAAGGAGTCTTGGAATGAAAGTCAATAAAAATCTGACAGCTCTCCTTCGAATGGTACCATATCATCATACTCAAGTATAACAATTTCTACACATGTAAAATGAAGAGATATGGTACAAACACATAAGAATGATACTTTCCAGTGGGAAAAAAGAAGAGTTCTGATGATGGAATAAAAACAGGAGTGGAAAAAACAAATCAATTAACCTATAACTTTTGAAAAAAAATATATATATGTATGTATGTACTTTTGCTGAGGCAATTGAAGTTAAGTGACTTGCCCAGGATCACACAACTAGGAAGTGTTAAGTATCTGAGACCAGATTTGAACTCAGGTTCTCTTGACTTCAAGGCTAGTGCTCTATCCATTATGCCATCTAGCTACTCAATATTTATATTTTTTTTTTTAAAGAAAGGCTAAATCAAGTAAGGAAAGATTCATAATAAAATAAATAAATGAGTATATTTGTATCTACTGGATTCACTGTCTTTAAAACTCTCCTTTCTCTGTGGTAGTTAGATGAAGAACCCAACCTCTTTGTGTTATCTACAGATTCAGCTGTTAACAATGTGGTTGATCCAAGCCCAACTGAAAACCCTCACACTGGTTTGTCAGCATTAATTAACTCAATAGATCTTGTAACTTCTCTTGGAAGAGAGAGTTACAATGTGGATCCTTCCCTATCCACATTTCCCCCCTCCCCCACCAATTTGTTGCTTCTGATAAGCAGAAAAAGTGGGATCATATGATAAGACTTGTGAAAAGATTTAGCGTGCTATTTAAATATTTCCTGCTTTACCTCATTTTTTTTTTATATTTTCACAAGTTTATGAGTTTATGGATCTTTCAATTTTGGTTCATCATTTCCTGTAATATGTCTGGTGTATGTTAAAGGCAAAATGCAAGTGGTATTAAAATAGAAACTGTAATCAGGCAGTAGATCATTAAAATTGGGGAATGATGATTAAGAACTGGAGCAGAGACTTGAACTATCTCTACACAATTAGAACAAAACTCAGTAGATTAATGAACAACTTAATCAATCAACCAAGCATCTGGTTTGAATGACTTTTTTTTCCCTTTCCATGGAATTGAGTAGGAATTTTATTTTTATTGGATTTATCAGCCTTGATCAGTTTGATGTATAGATAAGATTTCAAATTCCCTAGACCATTACCTTCCAAGAAAATAAATGAACAAAGACTTCTGATTTAGCCAGTTTCTTGTTCTTTATAATCTGAGGAAAAAAATCTTATGATTTCAGAATCAAAAGAGATTTCATAGACCCCCTAATTGCACTCATACCTGAACAAGAATCCTAGTGGTTCTCCAGACTTTCTAAAAATTACCTCTAGAGAAAGGAAGCCCATTAATTTCCCTACTTCCACTTTTGGATATCTTTAATTGATGGAATTTTTTCCCCTTTACATGTAGTCAAAAATCTGCCTCTCTGAAACATCCACTGATTGTTGACCTTGTTTCAACCCTTTGGAGTCAAATTTTCCCACAATAGTGTCCTTTATATACTTAAAGATAACATTTCTATAGCCCATTTATCTTTACTCTAGACTGAATACTGTCATTCCTTCAACGTGACCTTAAGTCCATTGGCAATCCCGGCCACTTCCGTCTAGACACTCTAAAGAATGTTGATATTCTTGCTGGCACATAGGAGATGCTTAATAAATGCTTCTTCAATGATTGATCAGTTCCCACATTTTATTGCTCAGGATTTAACACAATATTCCATTTGGGGCTTCATTGGGGAAAATAATGTCATACTTTAACTTCCCTACTTTCCTCATTTGGGACAACCTCTTAATGTAACTTTAATTTGCATGAATTCCTTCGGCTGACTTGTCACACTGATGACTTACACTAAACTATTGAAATGCCATTTTTTCCCATTTAAACTACTGTGTAGACTTGTCTTTCCTTCTTGGGCTTATTTTATTCCCCCAAAAAATCTCCAGATTTAAAATGATTACAAATTTTTCTTTTCTATGTACCTTCCTTTTTTGACCTTCTTTATCTCCTTTCCTTCCTTTACCTTTTTTTTCTCTCCCTCTGTCTTTCCTTTCTTCCTATCTCACTTTCCTTTTTTCTCCCCACTTGTTACTTTTTGCTTCTTTATTCTTTTTCTTTCTCCTTTTTATTTTTCATTTTTTAAAAGGAAGCACATTGTGCTTTTCGTATCATTCAAGGATTCAGATCAAATACATTGGCTTGAATGATCTGAGTTAAACAAACTTAGGAAGAACAGTTAGAAAAAATCGGATAAGGGTGAAAAAATTGAAAGCAGTTTCTTGGTAAACTGAGAAGTTCCACTGTGGCTCAATCACAAAAATGGCAATGCAGGCAATTATAGTTAATGCACATAACTCCTCTTGACTTCCTCGCCGCTGATAAGTCTTTCCTTAAATAGAATCCCAGAAGACCCAGGTGATGAGCATCCTCACGAGCCACCTGTCATTAAATCCATCCCCAGGAGAGCAGCTTCTCTCCTGACAATTAGCAGTTTCTCTGTGTCTGCACTGTGCTGTGTGTACCTCAGTACAAAAGTTCAGCTCTTTTCTTGAACTCTGCCAGTTAGGGATTGCTGAATTTTTCTGTGCCATGAAATCAGCCGTTGATACAAGTGCCTGTGGAGTGCTCAGGAACAGGGAGCAAGAATAATCCTAGCCTCCAATATTACCGCCACTGTTATTAGAGCAATAATGAGAGCCTATGTTTGTGATTCCATCTTGATTATGTTGATATAAGAAAAAAAATCAGGGGCAAAAAATACACAATATTTCTCTTGAAAGTCATTAGGTACTTTAGCCTTTAGAAGTATTTATTAAAATAAATAGGTCTGGATGAAATTAGAGCAGGGCAATTCAGGTATGGCTCATCATCTCTGTAAATATTTCTTTGTTAATTTATTGTTAATTGTTAATTCCCCCATCAGAATGGCACCTCTTCCCCCAGTCAAGAAAGAAAAAAAACACCATTATTTAAATGGCAGAACAATTAGACAAAAGACATTAACTAGGAAAAACAAAAATGGGTTTCAGCAATGCTATTTTAGATAATACAATCTTTATGCAGTCTGTTCCATTCATTTATCACTAACCATGCTACAACTGATAATGAACAAGGTGTCCAGGAATACTCACAAAACATAGGAAATGTTTCTGTGACTCATGATGGAGGAAGAGGTCAGAAATCTAGACATAATGAATGTACCCTCCTTCCAAAATGTTATGTTAGAAGAACTCAGCTGTTTTGGAAGCAAAAATACTAGATATTCAGAAGTAGTCCAAAGAGTGGACATCACACTTAGAAAAGCTTGAAAGGTGGAGAATAGTGGTGTAGGGGAAGGAGAGATCAGAAGGACATTAGAAATAGCCTCAAAGTTTGTGGGATAAAAGGGAAGAAACTCATACAAGGAGGTCATTCATTTTGCCTTCACATGTATGGAGGAACATACTTGGCCAAGGAATATATACGGAAGAAAAACATTCAGGAATAAATGAAGCTCACATACATTCATGACCAGGGAAATTCACAGATCTAACACCAAACAGCTGCCAGAACATGCAGGGGGAGGTATTGTGTTGATCTCGGCTACTCTAGGCTGGATAACATATCTATTTGTCTATGCTGGGTATGTTCTCTATGATTTCCCATACAATTATTTGGAGTTCTGGCTCATCTGCTGTCTTAAGCTCTCTTTTTATTGATATTTGGTGGCTAGAGAGTCCCCTCTCAACAAAGGCAAAGTGATTTTCTTTTAGTGCAAAGATACAGCAATTGATACTACACCTAATCAGCAAGCTCCAAATCTCCAAGTCAAGTCAGCCAGGTCATGATCATTGACTTCATTGATTATGTTAGTTTAAGATTATATTGAAATCATAGGTATTAGAGAACTCTCTGACATAATTAAAATATTTCCTATGATTCCTGTTAAATACCTATGTCCCTGGAAGTCATCCTAGTGATTCCTTTTCCCTGGAATCCAGTAAAGGTTATATCTTGACTGGATATCATGCTCACTTTGCTCCCAAGATCCTCTTTGGTCTACAAAGGAAGTGAGAGATCTGAATAAAATCTAGGGAAAGAATACAGGCTACTTTTTCTTTATTAGTATGAATATCTATCAACAAGAACAATGATGGTCTTTTGTGCTCTATTCTAGATAGCACATCCCTCCCTGGTTTTCTTTTACACATTGCCCATTAAGGAATGGAAATAACACAGTAGCTTATATTGTTTTAAGTATCTAAAAAGTCATTATGTTTCTTGATTTATTTCTCAAATAATAGCAAACTTCAATAATTGAATGGATATTTATGAAATCCCTGTCATATGGATGTGTTGGAAATAAAAATACACAAAATGAAGAAGTGTTTCCCTCAAAGAAATCACATTCTATTTACATGAGTATAATGCTTTCAGGTTTTCAAAAGACATGTAGACGATCTTATTTAAGTCTCATCGAAAAGTGGTGGTGGGCGAATGATGACATAGATTTTTATTTGTGCCATTAAAAGATCTTAAATGATCTTCCTGACTCAAGTATTTCCACTCACCAATCCATCCTAAATCAATGTTCTGAAAATGCAGGTTTAATCCATCCCTGACCTCAGTAAACAAGAAAATCTCTATTAGGGCTATAATCAAATATATTTTCCTCTGGTATTTTTAGCACTTTGCCTATTGGTTTCAATCTAACCTTCCAGGGCTCTCATATAAGATATTGCTTCCTGTATTCCTTAGTTTAAACATATTGACTCCATTGCTATTTTTCCTACATTACACTACATATTTTGGGTGGGTGTTTAAGAAAAAGCTATGACCTCTGTTGGGAAGGTTTGCCAATCACTTCTATCCATCTACCTTTGGTGGCCACTCAATTCTCATCTGTGGATGCTAGAAGCTATAGTGTGGGCAATGGCTACACTGATAAACCATTTCAGCAGATGCTCTAAACCAGGTTGAGGAAAAGTGAAGCATTGCTATTAGTAAGTTGGGGGGGATGTCTATCTCAAGCATGTGAGATCAGTGAAATGGGTATATAAGAATAATTTATTTCCATGGCTATGAAGAAGGCTAAA
Organism: Antechinus flavipes; assembly: GCF_016432865.1. Lineage (NCBI taxonomy): Eukaryota > Metazoa > Chordata > Mammalia > Dasyuromorphia > Dasyuridae > Antechinus > Antechinus flavipes. The sequence continues at coordinate 12,581,847 of NC_067400.1, read as the reverse complement.
ACAGCTGCTATGGAAGTGTTTAGGGATTGGTCAGATATCATGTTTGGTAACATGTCATGATCATTCACTGCTTCCTGGGCCATCTCCAGTATTTTGCTACTGGACTTCAATGACTGAAGACAGAGAGAGGCTGTTGATTCTGCCATTCACTGCGCTTAAATCCAATTTACACAGGATTCAAGACACAATGCTGTGATGTCATTGGTCATGAAAAATGAGAGACAAACTGAATATCCTCTCTATGAATCTGCACAGGCTGTCCCATTCCCCATTTCTAGAATGTATTCTCTGCTGCCCACTAACTTTCCTTCAAAGGTCAACTCAAAAGTTACTACTTATAAGAGGTCTTTCCTGATCCTACCAGCTCCCAGCTCTTTTCCTCTTAAAATTACTTTAGATTTATTCACACATATGTATATATACACACATATGTATGTATACATATATATGGATTTATTCTGAATATATATGTGTGTGTGTGTGTGTGTGTGTGTATGTATTCTCCCTAAATAAAAATAAAAACTCCTTGAAGGCTAGGCATTTTCATTTTTGTGTCTTTATTCTTAGCACCTAGCATGGTGCTTGGCAGAAAGTAATTGCTTAATAAAAGCTTTTTGATTGCTTACATTCATCACTGAGGAAAATGAGGTATGAAGATACCTAAGTCTCTCCTGCCTCCCAAGGTCATCCCACCACTATAAGGAATTTGCCCTAGCTGCAACTTCTGATTTCTAATCCATAGCCCATCAAAATTTTTCTCTATCATAGATAATGCCAGACTAGGAGTCAAGAAGATGTGAGTTCAAATCCCGCCCCAGACACTTTTTATAAAAAGTATTCTATTTTTTTCCAAACACATGCAAAGACAGTTTTGCAATCAGGAGGATGATTTCAGAAAGGCCTGGAGAGACTTACATGATCAATGCTGTGAAGTGAGTTGAATCAAGAGAACATTGTACACAGCAACAAGATTATGTGATGATCAACTGTGATGGACTTAATTCTGCAACAATGAGGTTTTCAATGATTTGGGCCAATTCCAATAGGTTTGTGATAGAGAGAGCCATATGCATCCAGAGGAGGACTGAATGTGGATCACAACATAGTATTTCACTTTTGTTGCTGTTGTTTGCTTGCATTCTTTTTATTTATTTTGATGATTTTTCTTGTGTAGCATGATAATTTTGAAAATATGTATAGAAGAATTGCACATGTGTAACATATATTGGATTACTTGTGGTCTAGGGGAGGAAATGGGGGGGAAGCTAGGGAGAAAATTGAACCATAAGGTTTTGCAAGGATAAGTATTGAACATTATCAATGCATATGATTTAAAAATTAAAAAAAAGTTTTAATAAAAACATACCAGAATTATTAAGAATAAGACAAAAATAGTTTTCAATATTCACCTTTGCAAAACCTTGTCTTCCCCTCTCCTTCCTTCCCTATCTAGACAGTAAGCAATTCCAAAAGGGTTAAACATGATTAATTTTTTCTAAACATATTTCCATATTCACCATGCTGTGCAAGAAAAAAAAATAGATCAAAAGGAAAAAAAAAACAAGTAAGGATAAAACAAGCAAACAAATAAACAAACAAACAACAACAACACAGTGAAATACGATATTTTGATCTACATTTGGTTCCCAGGGTGCTCTCTGGATAAAGATGACACTTTCCATCCCAAGTCTATTAGAATTACCTTGAATCACCTCATTGTTGAAAATATCCTAGTCCACCACAATTGATCATCACATGATCTTGTTGTTGTTGTATAGATGTTCACTTCTTAGCTGTGTGGCTCTGGGAAAATTCCCCCATTTTTGTCAGTCTCTGGTACCTATTCTATAAGATGAAGCTGATCATTAGAACAAGTCTTACAGGTTGTTGTGAAAGTCAAGTGAGATAATACATGTCAAATGCTTTGAGAAAACAAAACACTATAGAAATCCTAACAAACCAACACCTTAAAATCAATAAGTAAAGGTTGTTCTCTGAGCCAAGCAAAAAAAAAAAACATTGCATCATTTTGGAAGGTAAGATCTTACTTGGAATTTAGCTTTCTCAACAATATTTGAAAAGAAGGATTAAAAGTAAAATATGGGTATTGCAAAAAAAATTAAAAGGTTAATTGCATAAGCCTTATGAGGATTTATTTTCAGCAAAAGCCACATTATGTATTTGCATGTATTAATTCTAGATGAAATACAGGAAGCTGGGGTTGCTAAAGGTGATGGATAAGCCAGGTAGTGAGAGGATACAACATTTGTGATCCTGGAATAGCAGTTTTAGAGTTCTTTTGTTTACATTGAGTCTTTCACAATCTGGCTGCCACCCACTTTCCCAAGTTTGCAAGACACATCATTTCTCTTCTTCTACTTTTTGTTTCAAACGGACATTTTTGTTGTTTCTTACTTTATCTACCATATTTGTAAATACTAGTCTAAAGCCAAAGAGGCCTTTGAATGACTGGTTAAAGGAATAGAGCATGACCCTTGAGGCAAGAAGTTCAGAATTCAAAATCATGTTCAGATATGTACTGTGACACTGGGTAAGTCACCTAAATGCAATTTGCCTCAGTTTCCCCATATGTAAAATGGGGATGAAAAGAGCATTTGAGTCCAAGATTTTCATTGGGATCAATTGAAATAGAAATTTGTGAAGTGCCTAGCCCAAAGAAGACACTTAATAAATGCTTTCATTTTTTCAACTTTAAATAGTCAATCATTTTGGGCATGGATATCTATAACTTGGAGAGTCATTAACAGATAAATGGATAGTGATAGTGTGAATATAAAATATTATGCCTAGATTCTCAGCCATTTTGCCTAAGATCAAATATAAATTGATACATTTCTTCTAGATATTATTCCATTAAAATCAAATGATGTTGTTTATGAAAATAGGATCATAAATATTTTTAAATGACTCAAGTCCTTTTGTCAGTTCTCATTTTTTGAACTCTTTTTCATCTTTGAATCTGCCAATTTCCCTGCAATCCTTGATGCTTTCTTCTCTTTAGGTTTCTGTGGCTCTTTCTTACCTAGTTCTCTTCCTGCCAATGGGACTGCTCCTTTTTAGTTTCCTTTGTTGTGTCTTTTTCCAAGTCCTGCCTAATTGTGAGTGTCTTCCCAGACATAGATTACCATCTTATCTGCTAAATAAAAAGGATTGATGATCATATTGCATCTTTACCTTTGCTTATTATCTTCTTTTCTCTTTTCTATTGATACAGCTAGTATTTCTGGAAACATGTTCAATAGTAATGGTGAGAAAGGCTCCACTGATTTGCCCCTGATCTTACTGGAAAGACTTCAAACTTTAAAATACATATATTTTTAAAATATCAGCAGAGGGAAGCAGAATTGGTTTAAGCATTGGGATACTTATGGTACCCAAATCAAGTGGTTGCCCTCCTTTCCTCTGCCCTCTGGGAAGAGAACATACTAAATTAGGTTGTTTCAATGCAAGTATGGGGCTCAAATGCCAGCTAAATGTGGTCCGTTGAGTTCTTGTGAAAACTCTGCTGAGGGGCATCAGAGAAATCCTAAAATACAAATCATGTTCTTGCTTGTTCCTTTGTTCATTCACTTCACTTCAGGTCCTTCTGTAAATATTCATTGCCAACATTCTTACAAGTACCATACCTCATCCCTTCTCCAGCTAATGCTGGGAACCTGAAGAGTCTATGGCTTCTTTGGAAAATAACTTTCTCACACCCCCATTCTCTTTCTGTATATGAAATAATTCAGAATAAAGAAAAGTAGACTACAAAAAATAAAATGAAATAAATAATACAATCTATAAAGCTTAAAAATAAAGGAACAAGTAAATCCACAGAAAAAAAATGATATTACTTTCTTTAATTTAAAGTACATATTTTATCAATAGACTGTATGTTCTGGAAGTTTATGATATTAGAGGCATATTTATTTTTGTTTATTTTGTTCGTGTATCTGTAATGGCTGTTTTACGCCTGTGGAAAGTTGCCAAGTTTATAATAAAAATAATTTGATTAAAAATAGAAACAGCTTTCCTCGAACCTTCATTTACATGTATAACACCGATTCTCTCACTTTTCAGACTCTTTCAGATCATAAAATTTCGACTTGGAAGAGACCTTGCAAATGATTTCTCTCTGTTATTTTGCAGATGAGGAAACTGAGACTTACATAAATTAATTGACTTGCTCAAGCTCTCACATGTGTAAATTATAGTGGATGGATTAAACCTCATATTTTTGAGCTGTACATCTTCCTGTTATAATATCCACTCACTATCTCTATTTCTATCTCTATCCAAATCCTCCCACTTCTGTTCTGGGTACATTTTCTTCTCATATATTTTCCATCTCTAGTTGTCTCTAGATCTTACCACCTTGATGCCAATTTACCATATTTATTTATTCTGCCACAGCCCTTTCTCCAGCTCCACACATAGGCAATCCATTGTTCCAAGACCCCACTCATCAGTCCTGAGACATTTTAGACAAATGGTCTCTTTTCACCCACCCACTTAAATAATACGTTTTATTCTCCTATTCAAATCTGAATTCTTACTAGCATCTAAACATGGGGACTGTCTTAGTTTTTGTGCTTGCAAATTCAGGGGATAAAAACTTTGGTCCTTTCAATTGTGTCTGACTCTTGCTGGTTTCATTCCAAGTTTTTTTTTTTTGCAAAGATACTGAAGTAATTTGCCATTTTCTTCTTCAGCTCATTTCATAAGGAAATTGAGGAATACAGGATTAAGTGACATGTCCAGGGTTACACAGCTAGGAAGTATCTGTGATCAGATTTGAACTCAGGAAAATGAGTCTTCTTGGCTTCAGATCTAGCATTCTATCCAGTGCCCCACCTAGCTTCCCAGAAAAAATGAAGACTTTATGAAATAATATTCTTTACTTTATTATTCAGTCATTGTTTATGGAATCTCTCTCACTGGAGGTTTTCATGCAGAGGCAGTACTGACATTTAGCAGACGTGTATATTGGGAAACTTTTAAAAAATATGTACTGGACTCTAAGGCAAGGGCAACTACTGAATAAAGTACTGGCCTAGAGGTAGGAAGACTTATCTTCCTGAATTCAAATCTGACATAAAACCCTTAGTAGTTGTGTGACCCTAAGCAAGTAACTTAACTCTATTTACCTTGGTTTTCTCATCGGTTAAATGAGCTGGAGGAGAAAATGGCAAACTACTTCAGTATCTTTGCCAAGAAAACCCCAAATCAGGTCACAGAGAATCAGAAATGATTGAAAAGTAACCAAATGGACCAGAAGGACTAGAAGGCTGTGGAAGACCCTTCTAATTTTCAAATGCTCTAATTCTGTGACTGAATACAATTCTTTCTTCTTTTAATTGAAGGTAGTCCCAAATGGACCGCAAAGAGTTGGTCAAAACTGAAAAACAACTGAATGACAGTAAGAAACCCAATTGCACTCATTTTTGTGTGGCTGTGCTTAAAAAAGGAACATTAATCTTCTGAGCCTAGCGCTTGAGCCCCCAAGACTCTCAGACCAGCTCTTTAAATCTTAGCTTGATCTCAGTCACTTTACAAAATCTTACATCTTCACTTAAGATTTTCAACAATGTCTTTCAGATGTCAAGAGAAATGAGACATAACCATCTTCTGAGCGGGGACAGATCCCTTTATTGGAAACATATTGAATGTTTCATTTGAACTTGAAAAGAGCCCCCCATTGCTGTTCATAAAGCTTTCAAATTAATAAGATTCTACAATGTGTCCCTTTCCCAAAGAGTTGACATCTGACTTAGCTAAAAATAAACCTCCACCTGAAACAGGCTTTGAATATTTGAGGTATCCCAAAAGAGGTGATATTCAGGCTTGGAGTTTTTAGGAGAGGAAGTGGACTTTAAGCTGTGATTTCATTATGGGGGAAATCTCACCAATGAAGCTGACTGCACACACTTGCCATTTTAAAGAAAGAAGTTAAGGAACTGAAGTCTAGTCACATGGACATAATGCATGAGAAACAGGATTATACGCCATCCTTGACTCAAAACTAGCCTCCTATGTATTGTACTATGCTGCTTCTCTTCAGTACTAAGGTAATAATAACAACAATAACTCTTTTGTTCCATTGAATATACAAAAGGCTATATTTGAGGAAGAAGGAATAGGCAATATTAAGTTCTTACTGTGCACCAGACACTATGTAAAATAATGCAAATAAAAATACAAGAAAAAGAATGATAGTCCCTGACCTCCAAGAGCTTGTATCCTAATGAGGGAAGACATACAAAAAGGAACCAAAAAAGACGGCAAGGTGGGGAGGGAGGAAGAGAAGGACAGAAAGTAAGAGACAGGTGCCAGAGGAGAATGAAGGCCAATTTGGTCCTCTCTACGAAAGGAAGATACTGGGAGGAACTCACCAATGGAAGAAGGTGGCAAGCCCTATAGAGGGATATATTGTAGGTTTGGTTCTGTGTTTCAGGACAAGGAGGCTTGAGGAATAAAACAAAATTCCAACATGAGACAGTAAAAAAAGCATGACTTTGAAATCTGGAAGGCCATATGCAGGGCCAGGGAGTCTGGCACTCTATATCCTGAAAAATGAGTTCACCTCCCTTCTCTTGTGTGCCTTATATTGTTTATGGACTTCTGCTTCAGAGTCATTCTGCAGAATAATTCCTATTTGTCTAGTACATTAAGTGCTAGCACTTATAGGCTGTGAGGGTCCTTATCCCCAAGTTCTATTTCCATTAATGAGTCAAGTGCTAGAACATTAACTTGTGGCTGTTGTTATTGTTCAGTCATAACCAACACTTTTCAAAGACATGGACTACAGCATGTGAATGCTGTCCATGGGGTTTTCTTGGCAGGCATACTAAAGTAGGTTGTCATTTCCTTCTTCAATGGATTAAGGCAGATTGATTGTGACTTGCCAGGATCACACAGCTAGATTTGAATTCAGGTCTTCCTGACTCCAGACTCAGCACTCTATCTACTTAAGCCATGAAGCTGATTCTAGAACAACATTAAATACAGGTCCTTATTCCATATTTCCCTCTCATTGGGAAGTCAGGTCCCCAAGCATGCTAGCTTTAGATTGGTTTTATGCTAACCTCCATTTTCACTACTCAAAATAAGCCCCCTCAAGATCCTAGAGGATAGCCTTGAATGGTGAAGTATCTTCTTAATCTACCAACTGAAGACTCCATTCTAGGATATTCTCTCTAATATCAATTAGACATTAATTATTTAATTGCTTGTTATAGTTAGAATCTTTTCTGTAACAATTGTTGTTCCAATAATTATTTAACTAATTAATCTTCATTAGTAAACATTAAGAGAATTAATATTTACTAAGAAGATATAGCAAGAACAATAAGTATAAACTTATCTCCCTCTAATTGGGGATACACTCTCCCCTCTACCTGCTTGGTCTCTTGGAGAATAGGTTCAAACTTAAAGTGGTTACTTTAATTCTGCTTCCTTCTCACTCACATATACCAAATGATTTCTGAAGCTAATTTAGCTTTCAGAAACCAGAATCTTGTATTTCTCTATGGCTACACTGGGCTACTTTTTTTTTAAGATCACTTGGGGTTTTGCTTGCCTGGGTGCCTACAAAGTGTACCATGGTCTCCTCTGGACCTCTATTACTCTGTTAGTAAGAATTTCCCAAGATTTATTCCCACAGAATAAATGCAAAAAAGGTAAAGGACCCATGGATAAGATCATGTTCACAACCACATTCTACCCCAGATGGAGAGATGGGCAGCTGACTATTACTTCAGCTTATTTTTCTACCTGGAGCCAAAAGTAGTTTTTGCTTCATAATTTGTGTACAATCAGGGAGTACTAAAGCTTGAGTTGCACCCTTGCTGGTTTATCTACTGAATGCACATCCAATTTTGCCTTATCAAGCAATCAAAAAATCACACAACTAATGAGGAAAAATCACAGAATATATGCCCATTGCCCAAAGGAATGACATCCAGATGATCATATTTAAGCATCAGATAGTGTATATAAGGGCTGGACTATCTGGTCAGTCCTCCATTGCTCATCCAACAATATAGATAAGGTGAGCGTAGGGGAGCTGAATTATGCTAGAGGGGAGTTAGGGGAAGAAGCTAGACATGTGACTTAATAGTTGTAGCAACTCTCCTTGTGGAAACTCCTGTCTTGGTACAAATGGGCACCTTCTCTAAAAAATTATAATCTTTGAGAATTACCTCTGGTACTAAGAAATTAAAGAACTCACTTAGAGTCATGCTCCTAGACTATACATGATTTGAACCCAGATCTTCCTAATTGCAATACCCATCACCCCATGCTATTGTTTTGGACAAGTTGGTTCCCTATTTTATAAATGAAAAAATCAAGACACCAAGAGTGACATGTCATAAGCATATCAGCCCAGTTTCCTATCACTGAATCCATTGTCCCACCTGTTCAGCCATAATCTTGGGCTGAATAACTGTTCTGATGGGCATCCCCTCAATTTCCAATTCTTTGTCACTACAAAAAGAACTGCTACAAACATTTTTGTACACATGGGACCTTTTATTCTCTTTTATGATCTATTTGGAATTCAGACCAAATAGAGACATGGTTGGATCAAAGAGTATGGGCAGTGTGATAGCCTTTTGTGTATAGTTACAAATTTTTCAGATAAGGAAACTAAGGCTCCCAATATTTCACTTGCATTCAAATGTTTTGTGTGTGTGTGTGTGTGTGTGTGTGTGTGTGTGTGTGTGTGTGTAGCAAATCCTAAAACTTTATCACGGGCTTCTGTTACCACAGCCTATTTCTTGAAGGAGCTACCCTTCTTTTCTCTGCTCTAAACATTTAAAAACAAAGATCATTTAAGGAGAAGAGCTTTTGAATGCCGGGATGCAGTAGTGGTTTTTTTAAAACAGATTTTGGTGAAAGTAATTAGTAGTTTTATTTTTCTTCCTTAATCTTCTCATTCCCATTAAGAAATTAGCTAATTTTCAGGTTCAGAGTTTATCTCCACACCCACTTTTTATGTCTTTTCTTACATAGCCTGTTTGTCACCTTAACAGAGACAGTGCGTTCATGTAGACAGTTATTGGCAATCAGTTGTGAACTGCTGTATTCAAAAGATGTTTCAGGGACAAAAAAATCTGTATTGTCAAAATTGAGACTTAACTGATTTGTGCAGCAATGTAATAATAAATAGCATTTTACAAATAATAAATCTTGTGAAGAAATCCTTCAGTGGTACTATACAAAGTTTGCAACATATTTTCTTTGACAGGAAATACAATAAAAAATTATTAGACAGTTGTAAACAGCGTCAGTCAATAGTTCTTTCTCTCAACCTACCATATCAGTCAGCTTTGACAGTGCAGAGGGGTGATGCATTGTAAGGCCCAAAGAATGATATCTGGGGTTTTTATAGTATTCTCTTTTAGAACTCAACAGATTTAGATGCATTATGATTTTTTTCTTCTAAAATAAATTGCTTCCATGCCTCAAAGAATTCACAGTGTCAGTTGTGTACATCATGATCCTGCATGGCTTCTTATTCTTGGGGCTCTTGTCCAAGTATTTCTTCAGATCTTTCATAGATTATCCATACAATGAACTCAAAACTATATATATATATATATATATATATATATGATTTTAAAAATCCAGGAAAACCAATTAACATTAGCCAGAATAATCTGACGAAATATGTTTTGTTCCCTACCCCTATCCCCCTGCCTCCTCAAGAAGCAGCAGCTGGTGGCATCTCATATCCTTTGACTATGTCAATATTACTTGGATAGCAGTATAAGAACACTATACACAATGGATAAAACTCCAAGCTTAAAATCAGGGAAGACCTGAATTCAAATGTAGTATTAGAAATTTACTAGTCAAGTCACTTAATGCTATTTTTCTCAGTTTCCTCATCTGTAATCTGAGCTGGAAAAGGAAGTGGCAAAACTGTCCAGTATCTTTGCCAAGAAAATCCCAAGGGGGCTCACAAAGAGCGAGACAAAGCTAAACAATAAACAGTGTAATAGTCTGTTTATTATACCTTACACTGAGTACATGAGTGATTTACTCACCAGTACACATATATACCCACATGTCTACATGTATGTGTGTGTGTGTGTCTCTCTCTCTCTCTCTCTCTCTATATATATATATATATATGTGCATATATATATACATTTGCACTATATAGATATGAATATAGATATAGATATTTAGTTAATTTTTTCTAGCTGATCCTTCCTCTGGTTCTTTTATCTATACTGTTTCTTCTGACTAAGTCACAACTTGCAGTATCATATTGCATAGATATCCTTTCCAAATCCCAGTGCTATCAATCCAATTCAATTTAGCTCCTTAAGTTTGGTTCTCTATTTGAACTTCTTTCTTGATAATACTATGGACATTTTTTGAGAGATCTGTGAGTGATAGATTTTGATTTGTTTGTTTGTTTTAATCTTTGGCTTCTTTCTTGGACTTTGTCTTCTGTTGATTTCTGCACTCTTCTCATGTATTCTTATACTCTTGGTTGCATACCTTGTTTGAGTTTCACAGCAATTATCATTATTCCAGTTTCACAGATGAGGAAGAAATTAAGTGATTTGCCTAGGATCATCCATCTAATAACTGGGTCAGGCTCATTTTGAACTCATCTACCTGAGTCCAGTGCAGGATTCTATTAATTATGATATCTAGATGCCTCAAGAAAGGGAAAAAATTAAAACTTGATACATTTACATGGACTTAGAATAGGATATTGATATTTAAAAGTATCATTTAAATCAGGGCTTCTTAAACTTTTTCCATTCAAGACCTCTTTTTTGCCTGAGGAAGTTTTATGTGTTGTTGAATATATAGGAATATAAAATAGGTATACAAATAAAACATCTCCTGATAATTAATTATAATTTCATGATGCCCAAAATCAGTTACAGGATCCTATGTCAGGTCACAAGTCACAGTTTAAGCAATGTAAATGACACTCAATACCTGCTATTACAAAAGTAGTTGATACAAAGGTCAAAATGGAATTGTGATACCTTAGGGAAATAAGTGAATAGTAAATCTGTGGAAATGTCTGAAATATTATCAATATCAAATGGAAACATGAACGATAATAAAGAAGCCGAGTTAGCTAAGACTAAATTGTGCTACTCTAATGATGTCTCTATGTGAAAATGGCAATGTTTTTTAGATATGAAAAAGGAATCCGGTACTGCCGCTTTTGTTGTAATCCATCAAAAAATATGGCAAATTTCTGTTTCTTTTGGACTAGATGGCATAAGGGGTCTCTTTGAAACCCAAGATTCTATGATCCTAAGGCTCATCAGTGCATAATATGTCTCCATGGTGAGGAGCTCTTTGTAAATTCAGTTTAGGAAAGGAATGTGTAAAACATTCCATGTGAATTATGAACCACATTTTCATAAAGATGAGAAAATGAAATATGTTGATTTGGTTGCCAGTGTCAACATAATCCACAAAGAGTGTTTTGCTTCAAGAAAAAAATGAGAAGGATTATTGTAATGAGAAGAATCTGCAGCTAATGAAGACAACATCTCGGGTTCTTTCCATTAACCTCACTTGCCCCTCCTCTCTGGGGTTATTCCCTCTCATCCTCCCTCATCTGTTCAACATCATTTTCTTGTCAAAACTTAATGCAAAAGCATTTCGGGTCTCTGATTATGGGTTGTGGGATTGGTGAAATGGATTTTCTAACAGGAAAAATAAACACCGATATCCCTGCTACATAGACTGTTGCAGGCAGATAACTTTTTTCTTCGTCTACCCTCCCTACCTCAGTGCTGCCGTTATATCTACTGATTAGCTTACAGAAGTTAGCTTATTCCTTTCAGATGTCTTACACACATATCAGTGTATGTTTACATACATAGGGATATTGCATGTATACATGTGCTTATGTATACATATATACATATATGTATATATGTATGTGCATGTATACATATAAATAGATATAGGTATAGATATATATAAATTTGCAACAAACCAACCATGGTTTTTATATCAATCAGCAAACATTTATAAAATATTTATATATTTTATATATAATTATTAATTATAATAATAATATATAAATATATTATAAAATACCTACTGTGTGCTAGATACTATATTAGGTGCTGTGAATACAAGTAGAATAAGTAGAACAATTTCTTCTGGTAAGGAGCTAACACCTAACCAGGGATGTAGATATATAAATATGGGAGAAATGCAAAAAAGACTAATTAAACATAAGGCAGTGTGTTAGGGAGGGGAACTAGCATTTGAAGGGAATAGGAAAAGGCTTCATGTGGAAGGTGGTACCTGAGCTGTATTTTGAAGGAAGATACAGATGTACTGTGAGGCCAAAGTGAGTTGGGAGTAAATTCCAGGCATGATCTGGGCAAAATCATAGAGATGGAAGATGGATGCTGTGTGAGGAACATTAAAAAAATAATAATAATTTGTCTGGATCAAAAAAAAAATGGAGAGGAGTAATAATAGAAAGCAAAGCTGGAAAGATAAGTTGGAGCAAGTTTGTGAAGGGATTTAAAAGTGAAACAGAGGAATTTATACTTTATTCTAGAGGCAATTCTAGAAAACTATTAGAGAAGGAAAGTTATAGGTTCCAAAAGATCAGCAATGAGCACATTAGAAAGTCAAGAAACCTTTCTTTTCCTCTCTGGTGAGCTACCATCTCCCTGAGGGATCTTAAAATCTTTCAGATTTATACGACTAGCCTGTAATTGAATCCCACACCCCTACACTCCAACAAGGGAAAGTATCAAGTATTAACAGAAAATCATAGACTCTACTTCTTTAGGTAAATTTTTCCTCCCCTAGAGACTTGTGCATTGTACATATGAAGATTTCTACCTTGGGATCTTTCCTTTAAGTGGAAGAGAAATTGGAGATTTCTAGGGAATAAACAATTCACTCTAGCCCTCACTCCCACCTCCCAAAGGGAACTTAAATAGTTATCAACCTTTTCCAAGCTTAACATTCTATCTGCCACATCAGTAATTTTATGTACAAATTATCATAGTTTTATCATGGATTATCAGATTTTCATTATGGGGTACATTTCCTGCTCATGTCCATTACTCAAAAAATTTTACTTTCTTTGAGTTTTCTCAAGTGTTATTTCCTCTGTATTGTCTTCCCTGATCCTAAAAATTGTCTTTCTCTCTCTTCTAAAATTAACTGTATTTCCTTATTTTCTTATATACAGGTAGAGTGTAATTTCTGTCCATTCTTGGATGTTTTTGAATTTTGCCTTGCTGTCCTCAGCACTTAGAGTGGCTTGTTTCAAACTGGAAATTTCCTCTACCAGTTAAGATCTGCAATTGAGATATAATGTTTAAGAAAATGGCCTGATGAATTTAAAAGTGAACTTAAAAAATAGATAAACATTTAGTGTCTACTATGTTGCAGGCACTATGATGAGTACTGGGGATACAAAAAGATGCAAAAGATAGTTCCTGATCTCCAGAAATTTGTAATTTAATGGGGAAGATAACATACAAACATTATTTGCAATTCCAGGTATATTCAGGATTAATAGGAATATATATATATATATATATATATATAATTTTAAGGAAAGGCACTGGAATTGAAAGATATCCTTTAAAAGATAGTATCTTTATTTGGAACTAAAACCAGGGAGATCAGTAGTTGAAGCAGAAACAGGAGAGTATTCCAAGAATAGAAGATAGTCAGAGAAAATGTCCAGAGTTGAAAGATGGCGTGACTTCTTTGAGGAACAATCAGGAGACCAGTGTCACTGATTTGAAGAGTTCTTGGAGGAGAGCAAGGTATGAAATGCTGGCAAGGTAGGAGGGAACTAGGTTATGAAAGGTTTTAAATGGCAACAGAGAGTCTTGTATATGCTGTTGGAGGCAATTGGGAGCCACTGGAGTTTAATGAGAATGCTTTAGGAAAATCACTTTGGCAGCCAAATGGGGGATGGATTGGTTTTGGGAGTCTTGAGAGAGATCACACAGCCCCATGTATCAGAGGAGGGAATTTAACCTAGTTGTTCTTGACTCTGAAATAAACTCTTCATCTAATGTAACATGTATGTACACTAGGCAAATCCTTATTCATTGTTTATACCAACACATTCTCAATTTAGAACATTGCTCTATTCAACACTCCAAAGACAATTTTTTCCTGAATAAGGCTTCATTTGGGTTTATGATCTTTGAGATCCTGATGTCACCTCTTCCCAATTGTATCAATCAACATCATATAGGAGCTTCCACCTTCCCAACTGCCATATTGAATATGACATTAACAATATACCAATTGAAAGGGAAAATTCAAAAAGGTCTAATGTTCACCCTTGATGAGCTTAGCCTTTTATTCTTGAACAATGAAATCTGTATCTAATTAAGTACCACTGAGCAGGGTAGATAACAGACATATTTTGAGTAGGTTAATAGCTTTCTTGTTAAGGAAACTTTACTACAATATAATTTAGCTTATATTATGGTTACTGTCATCGATCTGTTCAAAAGATGATATAAATCTTAATTTTGATAAAGGCAAAGAAGTTTGAGCTATAATAAACACCCCCAAAATCAACTAGTCCAATCTTTTCATTTGAAAAAGCAGCCTATTCATGGTTTAATTTTCTAGTTCTCAAGAATTTAGTATGAAGTCAATGAAAATCATGAGAAAATTAAAAATAAGAAAGAGATAAAATATTATCATTGGATAAGGAAATTTCAACCTCAAAAGTTCCCCAAATAGTTAAAATCAAAACTATACTCCCTTCTTCCAGCAAACACAGAGAGAAATAGATAGATAGAAAAAAGGAGGGGAAAGGAAATTCTTTAATCATGGAATAACTCACATGATGACATTGTTCTGTGTATCATTTTGGTGGATAATAACCCAATGGTCTTATTAAAAAATGTATCACTTCCAGAAATTAAATTCATTTTCATAATCTAGGTAGTATTATAGACCTGGTGTCTGGGAAGTAAATATTTAGCTTCAGTTTGAATTTGCAGCTAATCTCACTGAAAATTTCAGCTCACTTATGTAAAATACCCTCAATTCCTGCTTGTTCTTTTTTTGGATTAAAACCAGAAAATGAGCTGTTTCTCTCTCCTTGATCTGCATTTGACCCCGGAGTGATTTTGTTCCAAAGTTATGTTAGCAAGAAAATGATTAACCCTTTCTCTTGCCTCTCTCATCTCCTATGAATAATCGATAGATAACAACATGATAACTTGATAATAGAAAAAAGAAAAAAAAAACAATGATTTTTGGAGTGGGATTCCAAACCACTATTTTTTTCTTTTATAAAATGAATGTTTCTTTTTTAATAATATTGTTTTTTTCCAAATACATGTAAAGTTTTCAATATTCATTTTTGTAAAACTTTTTATTCTCTTCCTTCCCTCCTCCCTCTCTAAGACAACAAGAAATCAGATGTAAGTTAAATATATGCAATCCTTTTAAACATATTTCCTTACTTGCCATGTTATTCAAGGAAAATAGAACCAGAGAGGGGAACACAAGAAAGAAAACAAATGAATAAAAAGGTAAAATAATATGCTTTAATCTACTTTCAGTCTCCATAATTTTATCTCTGTATGCAATTGGTATTTTGCATCCCAAATCTATCAGAATCTCCTTGAATCACTGCACTGTTGAAAAGAGTCAAGTCCATCACAGTTGATCATCATATAATCTTGTTGTTATTGTGTATAATGTTCTCCTGGCTCTGCTTATGTCACTTAGCATCAGTTCATGTAAGTTTCTCCAGACTTTTCTGAAATCAGCCTTTTCATCATATAAAATGAATGTTTCACTGAAGCACTTCCATGGTCTCTCCCCACTGAACATTCTATGGCTTGCCTCTCCCATTTCACCTGAGGCTTTTGCCACTTATATCAGCTCAGTCATATCTTGCAGGAACCTGACATTTTCCCCTCCTTTCTTTGAATACCTCAAATATATTTGAACACCAAAGAATCACTTATTAAGCAAGTCATAAGATATCTTCCTCAGGATGACAAAACAACTCCTGGGTTATTTATTTGACTAATGGCTCTCAAAAAGTCACCTGAATTCTTTTATTTGCTCCATTTTAAAGGTATTTTTAATATGTCTATGAGAAGATACTATACATACAACTCTCTCCTAATGCTTTTGATATACTTATCTCTATTCTTTCAGGCATTTAGGAACGTAGTTTTCAAGGGGAACCTAGGGGACAGAGAATTAAAAGAATCCACTTTTCCAGTTATCACCCCTGTTAGTTTCCCATTACTTAACTGACCATTCAGGTAACCATGCCTGCTGCCAGATAAATCATAACTTCAATTGTTTTGTAAAAATACTTTTAAGTTGTGACTCTTCTTCCACCTCTCCTCCAACTTATATTTTTTCTAAGACGAGGGAATGAATTATTCCATTCCCTCTAATTTTATTCCTGAAAAGGAATTTTTTCAGAGTTTCTCCCCCAGATATTGCTTTTATTTGTCTTCATGGCATATTATCTGGAATACAGCAGGCACTTAATAAGTGCACATTGACTGGCCAGGGATGGACAGCATTCAGTTGACTGCACTATGCTGAGCAGAATAGCCCAGGCTCATGTTTTATGATAGCAACAGCTGGGAAGGTTCAATCAGTCTGAGCTTATTGGAGCTGAACACATCATCCCCACCAGGTTCTGTATCACTATTACACAGTTTTGGGCTTACTGGCACTAGCTAAAAGGATTTCCTTGCAACCATTTGGGTTTGGGCACATGATAACAGTGCATACACACATACAGCCGGGGAATGAGGCAATCGAACAATACAGTTTTCAAATAGCATGAAATTATCAATGGGGAAACACATGGCTGTCAGATACTTGAGTGTGGGCTTGCCAAATCCAGCTTAAGAATTAAAGGTAGGGAGAAGGAAGATTATTAAACATCCCAGAGAATTCCTTATATCGCGAGCTGAAATGTCATTCTTAGTTTTAGGAGATGCTTCTATGACTAGTTCAGCTGATCTTCAGATCTGCAAATAGGCAAGTGCCTTTTGGAGCCAAAAGGAGATGGCTTTTTAAAATGAATTTATTTCAAATTTGCCACTCAGGGAAAAAAAAGTTGTTTTTTTTTAAGTGCTCATATTATTAAGAGTTTTAGTTCAGTGTTTGGAAGGACCTCGGCATCTATTAAGTCCAAACTATTCCTGAAAAAGTCTGACAAAACATTCCCAACAAGTGGTCATCCTCTCTTTGCCTTCCACTGAAGAAAATCCCCTGATCTTCTTCTTTCTCACTTTGATTGTTTTTGGGATAGCTTCAAATGTTAGAAACATTTTCCAGTCATTCACCTCTTATTTCTCTGTTTACAGTATCCATCTTCTATCAGCCCAAGATGTTATAAATGGGGGGAGATGTTAGAATCTCTTGATTGAATTTTGGTGTTGATTTTGTACTCTAAAGCATTCTGAACCTTAAACTTTAAAAGTACCTCAATTATTAACCAAGCATGTGTTGATTAGAAACTACTATTGGTAGTTAATAGGAAAGAGCTCCTGATCCATACATAAAGATCCAGGTCAATTATCGACTTAGTTTTAAAATATAATGTTATCTATGTTTGGTAACATTTTTATTTATTTCATTAAGTATTTCTCAATTATATATAAGTAAGTTCAGACAACATTTGAGAGTTTTGACCTGCTGCTTCATTAATGCTTCTGGTACACTGATAGAGATATATTAAATCCAGGGGCTTGCTAATAAAAACAACAATAACAACGACAACAATAAGGTAAGAATCATTTATTAAGTCTGCTACATGTCAGACATTAGCAAGGTAGTGGAGATGTAGAGATGAAATGGACTCATTCTTTCTGCACAAGAAGTTTATGTCCTACTGAACAAATACAACTTATACACAGAAAAGTAATACAGAGTGCACAGCAAGTCATGAAACACCTATAGTGGTTAGCACTGTCCTATGTCCTAGGGATACACACACAAGAGCTAAAATAGTCACTGCCCTCAAGGAGCTTAGAGTCAAATGAATGAAATTCAAGTTTAAAAACATTTTGACAAAACATTTCTAATAATCAAGGATTGGAGGGTTGGGAAAAGTCCTCCTCTCGCACTTGCTATATAACTCTGTAAGACTGGACTGAAATTAGATCTTGTCTCTGGACACATAATCCTTATGTGAGTCTGGCCAAGTTGCTCAGATTTCTAGGTACCCACTCAACTCTATAAATTCACAATAATTGCAGATTTTCTATGGTATGTTCTTCTATGGGAATTTCCTGCACCCCCCAAAAAAATCACAGTTCTAGTCTGAAATTTTTCACAAATAAGATAATTTATCTTATCAAATCTTTAAATTCTTACCATTATTTGTAATTAGGAAACTTACCTAAGGAGACATTATATTCTTGGCATTAGAAGCAAAGTTCCATCTTTAATTTTTTTAAAAAAAGTTTTTTGATAGATTCAATTTTTCTTCCTAGGGTGAACAAAATGGTTCTCTCTTAAATTAATCACTTTTTATATACAAAGGTTTTGTTCTCCTTGATGTAGTTTGCTCCTTCGGTCAATTAAAAGCTAAATATTAAGTTCTTGAAGAGCCACTGAGTCCAAAGATGCTTATTTAGATGATAGACATTTTCCAGATGTGTATCTCCAGACTTACTTAGACTAGTTATACATCAATTTATAAACATCTGGTAAGCATGCCAGGAACAATAGTAATTAAACATCAGGGATATAAAAAGGGGACAAAGGAGAGTCCTTGCCCTCAAGAAGCTCACATTCTAATAGGTTTGGGGATGTACAGAAAAGCCTTTCCATTTTGGTGGATTGTAGCCTTCCAATGTAGCCAGCCCTGGTGTCATCAAATAGAAGCCTTTCACATTATTTCATTGATAACAGTAGACCATCAATAAACATTTGTTAAGCTCCTCTACTACATGAAGAGGCAGTATGGCATAGTGAATAGTGGGCTAGTCTTCAATCCAAGAAGAACTGGGTTCACGCTGTAGCTCTGATACATATTTTCAGAATAGGTGACCCTCTGGGTACAGCATTTACTCACGCACTGCCCTAGGCATCTCTCTATCTCTTTAAGACTATACATTGTAAATAAGGTGCCAACTTGTATTAGCAGAAGGTGATCCCCCTCACCTGAGAGTTTCCAAACCAATGAAATTGCAGGCCCAATATCTATCTCCCTGATTGTTTTTTTTTGTTGTATTTGTGCCCCTAGTTTTCTAAGGTGCTATACCTGATACACAGTAGGCACTTATTATTAAATGTTCATGGTTGACTGAGATTGACTTGACTAGTCCACATTCCTGCAACAGAATGCTAATTGTTTCCCCACAGCATGCAAATTATTATTATTATTTGGTTAATTTTGCTAACATGTATGAGGGTGTTCCTCAGTTATCGTTTAAATTGAATTTCTCTTATCATGAGTGATGTTGACTATTTTGTCATGTGATTATTGATAGTTTTGATTTCTTCCTCTGAAAACTATCCATTCTTGTTTTTTCATCATTTATAAATTGGGAGTTAAATGACAGTTAAGTCACTTGCTTAAGGTTATACAAATAGTGAATTATGAATGTGAAAATGAACGTGAACTCAGATCCCTTGGCTCCAAAAATGTTTGTTTGTAAGAAAGGGTAAGAAAAATGTAGAGTTTATGAGAACATTCATAATTTCATTCAAAGACACCTAGATAGACAGCCCCAAAATGGTAGGAACACACAACTAATGCTAAGGAGTCATTAACTGGTAAGAGTAAAATCATATTCATTCTTCTTTTATGGAAAAAAGAAAAAAAAAGATTGAGCAGGCAGATTAGAAAAAGTGAAAGGATTCTATTCCTACCTACTAATACTCATTTGTAAGAATAAATTCAGAACTAAACAAAGAGATGAGAGTTCCTCAATTCAATACTCATTTGTAAGAATAAATTCAGAATTAAGCAAAGAAATGAAAGTTCCTCAATTCAACTCTCTATCCATGAGGAATAACCTTGAAACTCCACAATCTGAGAGAGGAAAGTGCTTGGTTAACATTAAGGTCAGAGAAGACCCAAGAGATGTTAAAGACAGGGAATCTGCAAAAACCATAACTGTGGCAATGTCACAGAATAATCCCTTACTGCAGAAATGTGGCTATCACATCAACAAGTTAGAAGACTTTTCTCTGACCTGGAAAGCTTTAGTGAAAGAATGTTACTCATTCCCATGTCATCTAGGAAAACTCAATTTTTTTTTTGTTGGTTGATGGAACTGGTAGAAAATTGAGGAACGGATTTGTTGGGATTGGAGTGGAGAAAAGGCTGGATAGCTGTTTTCAGAATGATATGAAAGAATCATTAGCTTTGTTCCCATGGTATAAGATAAGGAGTATTCCATGGCAGTTTCATAGAGATGACTTGAGGCTTGTTGTTAGAAACAATTTAATAGTGACTAGAATGATACAGAAGTGGAGTGAGTTGCCTCATGTACTGGTGATGGCTTTAAGAAAGGGATGGATGTCCACTTCTACCCCTTCAACGTGGATGTTTTCATGAAGAAGCTGGAAAAAAATACTTGGTGGATATGTGGACATTTCTTTCTTTCTGATATGTGTTGTTCCAGATGGCTTTAGACACCACACCCATCTCCCCAATTCTGTTTGTCTGTGATTCTTGCCTTTGCATTAGAATGGCTCTGGGGTATAGTTCAGTTCTTAGTGAATGAAAATTTAATAGATGTGTTTCGGAAAGAAAGCGGAGCTTTTTTACTTTAAATATAGGAGTGATCCCTGAAGGTTAAAGATTCAGAATGAACCTTTGGGTCACAGATTTGTGCCAAACCTAATCCCCTACATTTCCTATTTTAGTCTTTGCTCCAGGCACAGCAGTAGCTCTCTAACAATCTCCCTAGTGCTTTAAAAATGAGAGGGCAGGGAACAGAGGAAGAGAAAGAGAAAGAGATCACAAGTGTATGACATGAGATGGCATTGACAGATGGGAGGTTTATCAAATTCATTTACTCTAAAGCTCAAGTTAAATGTTACACAGAGTTATAGAATGTCAGACCTGGAAGGGACCTCGGAGATCAACTAATCCAATTCCCTTATTTGATAGAAAGTCCCTGTTCCAGCTAAAATAACACAATACTGCATGGCTCAGAAATCCTTAGTCTGGGTTTCAAAATGAAGATCTCTTCTTCCTTCCCTTTTTTCCTTCCCTCCCTTCTCCCCTCTCCCTTTTTCTCTCTCTCACACACACATATACACACTAAACATATATACATATGTAATATATATACATTAAGTATATACATATATATAATACATCAGTATTTGTATATGTGATATATTAATAGATATAAATATGAACACGTATGAGGATTAGATTGATATCTATAGAGATGTGTACACTATTAAATAAAATTTTATACATAAACTGCTTTGTAGAACTTAAATACTATATGAGTTAACTATAATAATTATTATATAATTTAGCTGCACATATGAAGAAATAGCCAATTCAATTATAATGGTTATTTCCAAAAGGCAAATTCATTCCTATGTGATTTATATATGAAGAAACAATTTGAATATAATGAGAATTTGTGTTTGCTTATGTGCACATTAAGGTGTGCCATTTGATAATAACTTACAGACTACAATGTTTCCTGTGTCTACTTTCACATCTTGGTCAAAGTGAAATTCATCATCATTTCTACTGGCAAAGTAGGAGCTGTGGGCTGAATAGGGCTGGTTTACCTTCCCCTGAGGAACTTTAACACTCACCCCCTGGGTCCTAGAGGTATGATTTCCTTCTCATCCACAATCATGGACTTTGCCAGCCTGGGGTTGTAGGAAGGGGGTGCAGACCAGCAGTATTTGAACCTGAGGCTGCTGATGCTATTGATTATAGGATTTTGTGTTTCTTAACTATTTGATATATATATAACTCCTATCATTTTGGGTTTTTTTTTGTATTACTATCTTTTTATGTATCATTGATGAAGTCTGTTATTCCTCTAAGCCTATTTCTCCCATAACCCATGTAGTTGTTATAGGATGATTTTACACAGAAAGCTATTTTAGGAACCCATCTCCTGCATCGTAGCACAGACACAGCATGCTTCATGGACAGAAAACCAGCCCAATAACAAGGAAAATGAGGGTTCAAGTCATGTTTCTGACACCTCCTGGATATCACTTGATTAATCATTTGAAAAGTCTCTGTGCTCATATATGTCTTGAAGATTGGAAACTGAAGAGCATTTGCTGATCTATATCAGTACAAGAAGTACTTCTCTAGGCACTCCAACCTTATACTGGGGAAATCCAGCCTGGTTAAAAATATATAACATGCACACGTGTATATATGTATGAATTCATGAATGCAAATTGTTATAGGATCATCTATCTAGAATCTTGAAAAATCAATTGAAGGCATCTATTCCAACAACCTTATTTTACAGGTGGAAACTGAGGCCAATGAGGTTAGTGGTTTCAAATACTACTTCAAAAGTCCCATTTATTTTTAAGCTTTCTAGTATTTTTAACAGAAATTGGTGGCATATTTTATCAAAAGCTTTTTCAGTATCTACTGATATAAGTATATTATTTTTGTTATTTGTGTTATTTTTATAGTCAATTATGCTTATTGTTTTTTCTAATTTTGAACAAGCCTTGCATTCCTGGTCTCAATCAAGCTTGGTCTTTGTTTATGATCTTTGTGATAAATTTTTAACTTTGTTATCTCTCTTATGATTTCATACTCATTTTTACCTTTTAATACATCTCTTGGGTCGTTTGTTAAAACATCAAAAATTTATTCAGTTGTGTCTGTCTCTGTCTCTCTTTTGATCATGATTTTCAAGTAGTTTAACAACTCTTAAATTATCTCTTTGATCTATATTCAAGATTTTTTTGTCCCTAAGAAATTTTATATTTTCTTGATTTTTAAATGTTGTTACATTGTTTCTTGATGTCTTGTGGAGTCATTAGCTCTTACTTGACTAATTTTAATTTTTAATAAGCTATTTTATTCAGTCAAGTTTTGTATCTTCTTCACTATGTGACTGGTACTAGTTTTTAGAAGTTAATTATTTTCTTCAGCATTTTTGTGCCTTTTTTTTTAAAACAAACTACTAATTCTTTTGTTTCATAATTTTCTTGCACAGCTCATTTCTTTTTTTCCCATTTTCCCTCTACTGCTCTTATTTGATTTTTATATTGTTTTCCCTCTTTTTCTATCTCTTAAATCTTCTAGTTTGGACTTGGATCAAAACTGAGATTTTACTTGAGTCTCTGCTTATTGATATTTTTCAGTAGTTTTCTTATTCTGTGTTTGTATTTTGAGCTTTCTTGTCAACATCGATTTTTTTATCATCATATTCTTTGTCTGTTTGTTCATTTCCCCAGTTTCTTTCTTGGCTTTAAACTATATATCAGAATTAAGTTTTGCTCACTTCTTTCCTCTAATGGGGAAAGGAGGAAAATCCGGCCTGAGTTTTTGTCTTTTACATTATTTTTCTGCTTTCAAAACCCACTGGGGAAAGGATTGTAATTTGTTGTGCTTTCAGCACACTATTATCTGGTATAATGTCTAGTCACTACTCTCCTGTTCTGTGCTCTGATCCTTATACATGTAGGCCCCTACTCCCCGATGACCATCTAGCTCTCCTCTTCACTCTGGGACTATGGCCTGGAACTGCATAATTGGTAATATAACAACCAGATGTTGCTCATTTCTGCACTCAGCACTAGTGCAGGGGTCCTCTGGGCTTTCTGTTTAACTACTTCCAATTCTTTGGCATTTTGTTGCTACCACTGACAAATCTTGCTCCCTTGACTGGTGCTACTTTTGTCTCTGGCTATCCTCCTGGTCAAGTCCCATCCCAGCTAGAAAAATCACTCTCTTAAGTAGGTTAAGAGAATCCTAGAAAACTTAGGGATGATAGACCTTTGGAGAAAATTAAATGGAGACAGAAAGGAATATACTTTTTTTTCCTCAGCAGTACATGCAATCTATGCAAAAATTGACCATTTACTAGGGCATAAAAACCTCAAAATCAAATGCAGGAAAGCAGAAATATTAAATGCATTTTTTTCAGATCATGATGCAAAAAAAATTAAATGCAATAAAAGGCCAGGGGAAAATAGATGAAAAAATTAATTGGAAACTAAATGATCTAATCCTAAAGAATGAGTGAGTGAACTAACAAATCCAAAAGAATGAAAATAATGAGACAACATACCAAAATTTGTGGAATGCAGCCAAAGCAGTTATTAGGGGAAGTTGCATATCTCTAGATCCCTTATTTGCATAAAATAGAGAAAGAGAAGATCAATTAATTGGGCTTGCAACTAAAAAAAAACTTAAAAAAATTAAAAATTCCTAATTAAATACAAAATTTGAACTTCTGAAAATAAAAGGGAATATTAATAAAATAGGAAGTAAGAAAATTATTGAATTTTTAAATAAAACTAAGAGCTGGTTTTATGGGAGGAAATTCCAGCAGAATAGATAAAACTTTAGTCAATTTGATTAGAAAAAGAAAAGAAGAAAATCAAATTGTTAGTCTCAAAAATGAAAAGAGAGAACTAACCATTAATGAAGAGGAAATTGGAGCAATAATTAGAAGTTATTTTTGTTCTACTATATGTTAATAGATTTAGTCATCTAAGTGGAATGGAAGAATACCTATAAAAATAAAGATTGTTCAAATTAATAGAAGAAGAAATTACTTAAATAGTCCCATTTTAGAAAAAAAAAAGAACAAGCTATTAATCAACACCCTCAGAAAAAAAAAATCTCCAGGACCACATGGATTTACCTGTGAATTCTACCAAACATTTAAAGAACAATTAATGTCAATACTATGCAAACTATTTGAAAAAACAGGGAAAGAGGAAGTCCTACCAAATTCCTTTTATTACACAGATATGGTGCTGATACCTAAACTAGATAAGGTAAAAACAGAGAAAGAAAATTACAGACCGATTTCCCCAATGAATATTGATGCAAAATTTAAAAATATATATATATTTTATTTAAGATATTAGCAAAGAGATTACAGAGAGTCATCTCCAGGATAATATATCATGACCAAATAGGATTTATAACAGGAGTACAGGGCTGGTTCAATATTAGGAAAGCTATTAGCATAATTGACTTTATCAACAACCAAACTAACAAAAATCATATGACTATCTCAATAGATGCAGAAAAAGCATTTGATGGAATCTAACACCCATTCCTATTAAAAAAAAAAAACTAGAGAATATAGGAATAAATGGAATTTTCCTTAAGATGATCAGTAGCATCTATTTAAAACCATTGGAAGCATCATATTCAATGGGAATAAATGGACCATTCCCAGTAAGATCAGAGGTGAAACAAAGTTGCCCGCAGTCATCAGTACTATTCAATATTTTATTAGAAATGTTAGCTTTGTCAATAAGAGAAGAAAAATAGAATTAAAATTAAATTAGGTATTAAGGAATTAAAATAGGTAAAGAGGAAACCAAAGTATCATTCTTTGCAGATGGTATGATAGTATACACCTAGAGAATCAACTAAAAAACTAGTAGAAACAATTCACAACTTTAGCAAAGTTGCAGGAAACAAAATAAATCATCAGCATTTTTATATATTACGAGCAAAGTCCAACAGCAAGAGATATAAAAAGAAATTCAATTTAAAATAACTGTCAATAATATAAAATATTTGGGAGTCTATCGGCTAAGGTAAAGTCAGGAACCATATGAACATAGCTATAAAACACTTTCTACACAAATAAAGTCAGATCTAATCAAGTACTCATGGGTAGAATATAAAAAAAGTGGCAATGCTACCTAAATTAATCTATTATTCAGTGCCATACAATCAAACTCCCAAGAAGTTATTTTACAAATCTAGAAAAAATAATAATAAAATTCATCTGGAAGAACAGAAGGTCAAGAATTGAATGAAAAAAAAAAAAAAGCAAATGAAGATGGCCTAGCTGTACCAGATCTAACACTATATTATAAACAGCGGTCATCAAAAGCATTTGGTACTGGCTAAGAAATAGTCAATCCGTGGAATAGGTTGGGTTCACAGTACAAAATATTCAATGACTATAGTCATGTAAAATTTGACAAACCCAAAGACCCCAGATTTTGGGATAAGAATTCACTATTCAACAAAAACTGCTGGGAAAATTGGAAACTAGTATGGCAGAAACTATTGACCCATACCTAACACCATATACCAAGATAAGGTCAAAATGGGTTCATGATCGAGACATAAAGAATGATATCATAAACAAATTAAAAGAACTTAGGATATTTTACCTCTCAGATCTGTAGAGGAGGAAGGAATTTGTGACCAAAGAAGAACTAGATCTCATTATTGATCACAAAATAGATAATTTTTATTATATTAAGTTAAAAAGTTTTGTGTAAATAAAACTAATGTACACAAGATTAGAAGGAAGCAATAAACTGGGAAAATATTTTTTATATTCAAAGATACTGATAAAGACCTCATTTATAAAGTATATAGAGAACAGTCTCAAATGTATAAGAATTCAAGCCATTCTTCAATTGATAAATGGTCAAAGGATACAAACAGACAATTTTCAAATGAAGAAAGTGAAGCCATTTCTAATATATGAAAAGGTGCTCTAGATCACTATGGATCAGAGAAATGCAAATTAAGACAACTCTGAGGTACTACTACACACCTTTCAGATTGGCTACAATGGCAGGACAAGATAATGAGGAATGTTGGAAGGGGATATGAAAAAAACTGGGATGTTGATACATTACTGATGGAACTGTGAATGGATCCAACCATTCTGGAAAGCAATTTGGAACTATGTTCAAAAAGTTACAACAAGATTATACAACGATCACTTCTGATGGACGTGGCTCTTTTTTACAATGAGATGATTGAGGCTAGTTCCAATGATCTTGTGATGAAGAGAGCCATCTACACCCTGAGAGAGAACTTTAGGAACTGAGTGTTTCCACTCTTTTTATTTTTGTTTGCTTGCATTTTATTTTCTTTCTCATTTTTCTTCCTTTTTGATTTGATTTTTTTGTGTAGCAAGATAATTGTGTAAATATGTATGCATATATTAGATTTAACATATATTTTATTATGTTTAATATATACTGGATTACTTGCCATCTGGAGGAGATAGTAGGTGAAAGGAGGATGAAAATTGGAACATATGGTTTTGCAAGGGTCAATGTTGAAAAATTATCCCATGCATATGTTTTGAAAATAAAAAGCTTTAATTAAAAAAAAAACTAAACTCTCCATGACTTTTAATTAACTTTCTTACCCAGGATTTAACACCTTTTTTTAGGTTGTTTTGGAAAATTTATGTTTTATAAGTCTGGCAAAATTTTGCTTTTTCTCCAACAGCTTGAATTCTCCTCTATCTTTGAATTTGTTTTTGTTTTGGGTTTTCCCCATATTATATCTTATTCTTTTAATTTATTTTTTGGAATGAAAATCTCTCTTCTAATTCTAGTTTTGAGAGTATGAAGTCTATTAGAAATTGAAAAATCAGGTAATTCACATTAGTGATTGTCCTCAATTTGCTCAGCTTTCAGATGAAGGGACTGGTCTCAGTGGCTCTGAAGTTGGGGTCTGTATCTCCTGTTGCTCCCAAAATTGATTTTGCAGTTTTGTCTGAATCAATAACATTGTCGAGAGGGAGATAAATAAAGAATGTCTATTTTTTTTTTAAAACAGTGACTCAGATCCCTTAAAGCTTCCAACCCAGATTCATCTCACCAGGAAATCATCTGCTAGGACAGGAAAGAAAAAGAAACAAATTTATATGATTAAAACAAATACTTAATGTGTGTTCAGTGACATAAATTAAATGATGATTTGTGAATAAGCATGCATTTGGAAAAGATTAATGCATTTTAAAATAATGTTAGAAACTTGCTTTTATGTCCTTTAGAATTATGATCCTTGAGGGGAATAGCAATTTCCCCCTTTCTTTGTAACACTAGTACTTAGCACAATGCATTAATACAAAGTAAAATGCTTATTGACCAACTATCTTTAGGTAACTTATTTGTCCCCCTCAGAGAAATTGAACAAAGAATAATTAAGGCATCTCAAAAGTAATAGGAGATCCCTAAAGTTAGAGAATATATCTTAAATATTCTCATGGACTATTTGTGCCCAACCTCTGGCAGAGTATTCTGAGTTCAAATTGGTCTGATTGGTCACAGCTGGACACACTGTAACTTGACACTAACATAATGGTGTCACTTTGGTCCTCTTTGAGAATGAAGAACAACAGCCAATCATTTGATCTTGATGTCTTTACAAGACTCATTTGTGAAAATATTAGTGAGGATGGGCTAGAATGATTTCTACATTTCTTTCCTATTAAGTGTACATTAGTTATATTAATATTAATATGTAAACAATATATTAATATTAACTAAGCATAAAAGAGCTTTTTGATCATACACTTGTGCATAGTTCTTTTTAAGAGTTAGAATTTAGTCCTATGAAAAGGGTAAAGCAAATGAGGAATTTTTTATTCACATTATTTTTATATTATTATTTTTGTTGTTTTCTAGACTTTTGATTTCATTGGTGGAGGGTGATTTATGGGGTGATTTCTCTCTCCCAAGGCTGATTCAGAGGATTTTTTAGAGTTTATATTCTTAGAGAATTACCTTTGGATCCTAAGGGACATAGTAAAGGTCATATTGACAGATAGTGGCAAAGATGGGCATTGAACCCTTTTTTTGACTTTAAGATCAGCATTCTAGGGGTTATTCAAAAAGCTAACTGTGACTTATATGCTAATAGTCTGATGTATCTGTGGAAAGGGCATTCTCTCCAATAATGAAGACCTCAGAGCTTTCATATCTGCCCTTCTTCCTTGGGTTTATCCATATCCTGTGATATGGATACTTCAGAGGTCCATCTAATATCAGGGACCTTGAACTCTCTTTATCTTACTGTTAAATGGATAGTAAGAAAACATGTGGGGCTGGGTACCAGAACAAAAAAGGCGGAAAATGATCAATTTTGGAGCATATGTGGTGAAACATGTGTACTAATGCACACTAATACACTAAAGCCCAGCTTTTCTGGGCAAAAAGCAAATTGAAAGTGTGTCCAAGAGAGTATAAAACTGCATACCCTTTGACCCAGCAATACTAGATTTTTTATCCCAAGGAGGTAAAGAAAAAGGGAAAGACCTTATGGGTACAAAACTATTTATAGTAGCTCTTTTGTGTCAGCAAAATGGAAATTGAGGATACTCATCAGCTGAGGAATGACTGAATAAGTTGGGATATATTTCTGTGATGAAACACTCTTGTGCCATAGTAAATAGAAAGCAGGATGGTTTCAGAAAAACCTGGGAAGATTTATACAAACTGCTGCAAAGTGAAGTGAGTAGAACCAGGAGAACTTTGTATACAGTAACAGCAACATTGTAACGGTAACCAAAGGTGAAAGACTTAATTACTCTGATCAAGACAATTATTCAAGACAGTCCTGAAAGCATCCAACATGAGGGAGAACTGATGAATTCTGAGTGCACATTCAAACATTTTCTTCACATCCCTTGCCTTTTACCATATGTTGTTGTTATTACAATATACTAATACAAAAATACATTTTGCCTGACTCCACATGTATAATTGATACAGTAATGCTGGGATCTTCAGTGAGTGGGGGAAGGGCAGAAGGACACAAAATTTGGAACTCAAGATTTTTTTTTAATTAATTATAAAAAATTTAAATTTTAAATATAAGTTGGGAAATATACATAAAAGAAATAGCATTTGGATTATTCAGGCTCAGACATTCATAAGCTGAGTGAATTTAGACAGGTCACTTAACTTTTGTTTGCCTCAATTTTTTCAATTGTAAAAGAGATGATCATAGCACCTAATTCTCAAAGTTCTTGTGAAGATAAAGTGAGATAAAATTTGTCTAATGATTGAGATAAAATTTATAAATTGCTTAGTATAGTACCTGGCACATAGTAGCACTTAATAAGTACTTTTAAAAAAATCAATATTATATCAGTATTCTCTTTATTCTCTTTGTGTGTGTGCCCCTTCTGACTTTTTGTGTGTATGTCTGTCTTTGTCTTTCTTTGTGTCTCTCTCTCTCTCTGTGTCTCTGAGTTTCTCTCTCTTTCTCTCCTTTCTCTCTCTCCTTCTCTCTTTCTCTCTCTTCTTCTCTCTCTCTTCTCTCTCTCCTTCTGTCTTTTTTCTCTCTCTCTCTCTCTCTCTCCCCCTCTCTTTCTCTCTCTCCTTTTCTCTTTCTTCTCTCTCTCTCCTTCTCTCTGTTTTCTCTCTCTCCTTCTCTCTCTCTTCTCTCTTTCTTCTCTCTCTCTTCTCTCTCTCCCTCTCTCTTCTCTCTCTCCTTCTCTTTCTCTCTCTCCTTCTCTTTCTCTCTCTCTCTCTCTCTCTCTCTTCTCTCTCTCTCTCTTCTCTCTCTCTCTCTGTCTTCCTTCCTCCCTCCCTCCCTCCCTCTCTCCACTTTCGGTGTGCCTCTCTCCTTTCTCTCTCAATGTGAGTAACTCACTTTAAAAAAATCAATATTATATCAGTATTCTCTTTATTCTCTTTGTGTGTGTGCCCCTTCTGTCTTTTTGTGTGTATGTCTGTCTTTGTCTTTCTTTGTGTGTCTCTCTCTCTCTCTGTGTCTCTGAGTTTCTCTCTCTTTCTCTCCTTTCTCTCTCTCCTTCTCTCTTTTCTCTCTCTTCTTCTCTCTCTCTTCTCTCTCTCCTTCTGTCTTTTTTCTCTCTCTCTCTCTCTCTCTCCCCCTCTCTTTTCTCTCTCTCCTTTTCTCTTTCTTCTCTCTCTCTCCTTCTCTCTGTTTTCTCTCTCTCCTTCTCTCTCTCTCTTCTCTCTTTCTTCTCTCTCTCTTCTCTCTCTCCCTCTCTCTTCTCTCTCTCCTTCTCTTTCTCTCTCTCCTTCTCTTTCTCTCTCTCTCTCTCTCTCTCTCTTCTCTCTCTCTCTCTTCTCTCTCTCTCTCTGTCTTCCTTCCTCCCTCCCTCCCTCCCTCTCTCCACTTTCGGTGTGCCTCTCTCCTTTCTCTCTCAATGTGAGTAACTCACTTTAAAAAAATTCATATCATTCTCTGATGACATTCAAAACTTTCATAATTTCCTGAATGAGATATTTAACACTTCAAGAGTGTTCTCTAACAATACAGGTAGGAAAAACTAAGTGGATGAGCTCTAATGTACTATTCAATGGACAAATCTTATAGTACAAATGGATGTATGCTGGCTCAGAATAGACCAAAAAAGGTAGCTTAATTATATTCAGGAAATTGCACTGTTTAGTTATTATTGTATTAAACTCCCCAATAATTTCACTGCTATGGTAATCTTGTGCAAGTGACAAATTTCTCAATATCCAATCTCTTTGTAATGGAGTAACCTAGAGCAAATGGTTTGTTCTGAGCTCCATTTTTTTTTTTTACCTATGGCATAAAACCCAGAATATTTATAGATTACCTTACTCATCAAGTGAAAATGAACAATAAACACATTCCATACTCAGCTCTGCCCAATAACAACCACATGAAACTTGCCTCTGGCAGGTAACAGTTACTACACCTGAATAGTAAAGTATGAACATTTCTTTCATTGTACAGCCATTTTATTTTTCATGCATCAAGAACAGCTGCTAGCCATTTTATTTGGGCTAGTAAATACATTGCATTTATTCATAATGTTGACCTTCCCTTGTATAAAAGAAAAGGCTGAAAAAAATTTGGTTCTTGGTTATTACACACACATATGCATGTGTATGTATATGTATTGTGCATATATGTGTGGATATACACACACATTTATATACATCAATCCTTGCATGCATATATATAGAGACAGAGGGAAACTAAATGATGTTAATTAATGAACATTGAGTATGGAGACTCTTCCTATGGGCTGGACAGTTTCATCTTGTTTTGGCCATTTTGAAGAAGCATTTTAAGACATAGTTGAAAAAGTGTCAAATATACTTTTGTTATTTCCTGATTGCATTGCCATTTTTTTTGTTGTTGTCCTGCAGGCAAGGGATGATTGTCTTCTAATTTCTGCCATTTTAATTGCTCCTTATCAATCCCCCAGCTTGGACAGATGGAAGCGTACTGAAGATCTGCTCAATGAATATGACTTCCCAATGCTCATTTTTCCTCCTCTTACTGAGCTAAAGATCCAAAATTTTGCATAATTGATTTATACATAGACTTTAGCTCAGCTTGCGTAATTAACTAATTTATCTCTTTATGTGCTTTCATGGGGCTGTTTATGCTTATTCAGAAGATACCACGATTGTTCACAGAGCATTTGGCCCTTCCTGACATATCCTTTGTGGCAAGGTCACTGCTTTTATCTCACAATTGCTTATTCCTTGGTATGGGAATGGCAGAAATAAAATGAGCCATATAAAAACTAAATATATAGGGCTACTTTCATCAACACACCAAGGTTTTTGTTCTCAGTATGTCTTAATGTCTGTGTCCTTGAATCCTATGTCTGTGAAATTGGGCAGCAGATTTCTTTTTAATGTCAAAGCTATTTGACATTCATTTCAATACTTAAAAATTTCACAGCCTAAATAAAAGGGGATAAAGAGTCCCTCTGCTAGCACCGTCTCAGAAACAAAATCTCCATTGGCATATTTGTGGAATTGGAATACTAGTTTTAATACTTAGACATTATTCAAGGAAAGCTGGGCAGTCAGGAGAAGGCTATGGGGTCGATTTGATTTAGCTTGAAGAGCCTTGTGTAAGATCAGTAATGGCAGTAGTGTATCTCAATTATATGGCCAGTGATCCAGTTGAAGGCAATGCTATTAAATCATACAGGTTGCATTATTACCAAGTACCCCTGAACTTTGAATTTACATTGCAAATGACCATATGCCAGCAGGTCTATTTTCTTGATCTACTATGTGGTTCTTAATTAAATTAAATTAAATTAAAGCTAAAAGTGTACTGAGGAGAGTCCAAAATCTCATTCAAAGTGAATTGAATAGTTATATGGATTTTTGACAATTCATTTTTTTTTTCATGAGGGAATTCGAGTAATTTTTTGACTGATATATTTTCATTTGCCTCATCTTTTCCTTAAGAGGAAAGTCAACACGGTCCATTACAAATTGCACAGAACTTAAATCCAGAGCCCTCTGTCCAAATCCAGGATCTTTCACTAACTCTTTGTGTGCACGTGTATAAATTGCATCATCTTTGTGAACTTCATCTTCATTATTTGCAGGATGGTGAGGTTGGATTAGGGGACCTCTAATATCATTTTCTGTTTTGAAATTGTAATCTTCAATTCCTTTAATTGAAGATCATTTGACTAATGTGAAACTTCTACGATGACAGGGATTCATTTCTCTTTCTGTCTTCTCCTCTATCATCACACTGCAACCTACATAATAGATGTTTATTTCAATTTAATAAACATTCTACTGCAATTAGTGTACTATACTAAATACCAGAGACATATCACTTAAATGAATGAAGAATCACATGAGATTTTCCCTGTTTGTTCCTCACCAAATAGCACTGTATCTTCTGAATGCATAATGGGAGAATCCTTCTTCTTACCTCCCCAGTTTTCTTCCTGTACCAGAATTCTCATCTTCTTTAAAAAAACTGA
This sequence comes from Antechinus flavipes, assembly GCF_016432865.1. Lineage (NCBI taxonomy): Eukaryota > Metazoa > Chordata > Mammalia > Dasyuromorphia > Dasyuridae > Antechinus > Antechinus flavipes. Next base: position 12,548,182 of record NC_067400.1, on the reverse strand, counting down.
TATGGTTACTGGGAACAGAGTACTTTCTGGGAAGCTTTGAAAGACACATTTAAAGAAATCCCAAGGGAATAAGTATAAATCCATGGAATGGTACTGTGTAAAAGTGGATAGAGGGAGAGGCCAAGGGTCAGAAAGAGCTAATAAATACTAGCAGTATGATAATAGGTATTTTAAATAGCCACTTAGATCTAATCAATTCTCTTAAGATATTAAGACATCCCTTTTTAATTAGAAGGCAGAGGTGAGTAAGGAGGGCATTTTAGGCAGGAAGACCAGCCAGGGAAAATTCTGTGCAATTGGAAAAGGAGTATTGTACTCTATTTTCATTGAACACTAATGAGGTCTTTATTCTATGGGAGAGAAAGAAGTATAAGAAGACTAGAAAAGTAGAATGGACTATAAAAGGTTTTAAAAGATAAACCAAAGGAGGTATTAAGGAACCTTTGGATTTTTATTTATTGGAGGGTTGTAATCAGACTTGTACTTTAGGAAGATCACTTTAGTGGCTGAGTGGAGGAGGCTTTCAAGTGAAGAGGGATTTGAGGGTAGTGCCAGAGTCAGGGTTTAGTCCACCAGCTATATCTAATGCATCTTCAACCATTTTTCAGTCATGCCCTATGCTTCATGACACAATTTTGGGTTTTCTTGGCAGAGATACTGGAGTGTTTGCCATGTCTTTCTCTAGCTTGTTTTACAGATGGAGGAACTGAGGTAAAAACATGCTTAAGAGACCTACCAGGATCATAGAGCTAGTGTTTAAGTCCAGATTTGAACTCAAGAATGAGAGTCTTCTTGACTCCAGGCCAGGCACTATATTCACTCTGCTGCTTAGGTATCCCATTATATAGGACCCCTTCTTTTGTAATCTTATGAGAGAAAGAAGCATCCAAGAAAACTGCACAAGCCAAAGTAGATCATTTATTATGCTGATGGTGGTTATCACTAAAAGGATACTCAATGCTACTTCCCCTAGCATGAATATGCAATTATTTCTATATCAAAAAAGAAATGATATTTGTTCTCTCATTTTTTGTGTGTCTACAATTCAGGTGGGTATAAGCATCAATCAATCAATATTTATGCCTATCATGTACCAGGCATAAGACCAAGCACTGAGGATCTAAAAAGAGACAAAATGCAGTACCTGTCCTTAAAGACCTTATTGCCTAAATAAATCATAAATCAGTAAATTATATAAAACAACAGCATAATAATAAAATATGTACATAGCATTAAAATTTGAAAAACAAATTTTCTATATAATTTTCAATATAATCTAAAAGTTAAATATATATAGACTCTTCAAACAAGATAGGAAGTAATTGTGGAACAGACTATATGTCTGTGTATACATATATATATATGTGTGTGTGTGTGTGTGTGTGTGTGTGTGTATCATATATATACACACATACATATATGTGTGAGTGTATTATAAATATACACAGAGTGATAGATAAGATATGGAAAATAGATGCTACTTCAAAACCAAAAGGAAGAGAGAACAAATCAGGCAGATCAACACAATGAGTATTAATTCAATGTTTACTAGGGCTCAATACTAAGAATTGGCAATATAAATACAGAGAGAAAGAATAATAATCTTTATTCTCAAGGAGCTTACATTAAAATTGGAAAATAATATGCTTAAAGCTGAAAGGGGAGAAAGTGGATAAAATACTCAGGGAGTACTCACGAATCAATCAGAAAAGAGGACTACAGGAGCAGAGTGAATTTACAGATTGAGAAGATTATGAGTGTGGAAAGAACTTCTAGGATTAGGAAGCTGCTATGACATGAAGAAACTCAAGAGAGTCAATAGAAACTCAGAGAGAAATGAAACATATTTATTTCCCATCATTCTCCACCTAAACGTTCTGATTACTTCTTGATTAGTGGTAGAAGCCAAATGGATTATCATTAGCCTTCTTATGATTTAGCTTTTCCATGAAGACTTTTCTCATATTCCCAGATTCTAGTGCATCTCCTTTCCAAATTATGATGATTCTCTTATGTTTATGTCTCCTATGACTATATTTCATGTGTTTGTAATACCAAAACTTAGCATGCACCATAGCTCATTTTAATCACTTGTTTTATTGATAACATAAATTTCCAAAGATAATATCCAAATTTTAAGATGCCTATACAGATTATCACAAAAAGGTCCATAAAGTTCCACTCTCAGATACCTGGACAATGATTAGAAAAGTTTTATTGTTTTGATTATTATTTAAAACATTACTTTTCTAATTAGCTTCACTTCAGCAGAGGACACTGTGATACATAGGAAAATAGAAAGTTTTTTTTGAAATTCTCAGAGGCTCAGTTTTTCTTGTTCAATAAAATTAATAGACATGAAGTTGGAAGCTGTGAAGAGAGAATTCATATGCCCCTTTCAAGTTATGAGTTGGGAATGTTTTAGTAGGGGTTGCATTTCAATTGTGGCACCATCCCTCATGACCTAGAAGTATTCCAAGTGGAATAAGTCAATGTAGTTATAAGAACAAAGCAAAGGTGAAAGAAAATAGCCCAAGAATAGTGTGAGATTTCCTTGCCAGTGGACTAAGATATAACTCTGATTCAGGAGTCTCATTTTGTTCTCTTTTCCCCCAACAATGAAATATTCATTGACTATTCTGATCTCCATGTAGCTTCAATCCAATTTACTAAATATTTACTTAATATTCATAACATGCATGATGCTTTTCTTTTTTTTCAAAGCTTTTTATTTACAAAACATATGCAGGGGTAATTTTTCAACATTGACCCTTGTAAAACCTTCTGTTCTAAATTTTCCCCTCCTTCGCCCCAACCTCTCCCCTAGATGGCAGGTAGTCCAATCCATGTCAAATATGTTAAATATGTCAAAATATATGTTAAATCATGCATGATGGTTTTCAAGGTACTTGGAATGCAATACTCAAAAAATCCCACCCCAAACCATAATTTGCCCTCCAAGAAAATACATTCTAGATTTCATAATTTTAGGAAATTACATTGATACTGCCTAATTATTGGTAGCATTGAAAGTAATTGATTATCAGGAATGGAAACTTACATAAAGTTTATATTATCAAATGTATATAAGAACATAATATAAAATGAAGTGGAAAAAATTCTTTTTGGCAAACTAGATTTTCAGTTTAGAACTTCAGAAAAATATGAGATTTCCAAAAATAGCTATCATGAATGATGAGCTCTAGTAAGGTTTTTTAATATCAGAAGCTTTGGATGTGCTTTTAGATAGAAGGAAAGATGCAAGTTGTTAGGAAAAGATTAAAGATAAGAGAAATTACGGGAATAAAAATTAAGGCAATCTTTCAGAGATGATAGGATGGAATGGGAACATCAATGACTCAGGCAAATAACTGTGTTTCTCTCTCAGCTAGAAGCAGAGCAGCTGGCATATTTATGACTTGCCTTGATGTCAGTTTGATTATTCAAATGGTGGAAAATATCACTGGGAAAATGGTGGCTTGGTACTTGATTTTTTTTTTACCAAAAAAGATTAATTGCAGAAATAAAAACAAATGAAAACTAGATAAGAAGAAACTATGCCATATCAGATACATGAGAGATAATTGAGGGAAAACTGAACATCATCACAAGGACAACCCGTATAGAATATAAGCTACCTGAGGGTGGGTTTTATCTCACTGTTGCATTTGTATCCAATGACATACAATGACTAATATATAGTAGACTTTGTTAAAAGCATGTTTAATGATTGGTTTTAAAATATAATTTGAGTATGATGATTTCATTACTTTATTTAGAGTTTTCCCTGCCTCTTTAGCTGCTTTCTAGAATTTTAAGATAAAAGATTTTACCTTTCTTTGAAATTTATAATTGTTTCTCTCTGGGATTTCTTATACTACTCTCTTGCAGTTCTCTTTATCCTTACCTGGTATCTCTCTCTTTACCCATCTCTTTTGCTGGGTTATTAACCATGTCACATTTCCTAATTTTCAGTAGACAACAAAGAGTTCTTTCCAGGCCCTTTTTATCTTTCCTTTGTTTCTCTTATTTAATGACCTTTCATGAATTCAATTACCTTTATTTGAATGATTTTCAGATATTTGCATCAAACACACTTTCTATTTTGAGCTTGAGTACCATATTACCAGATAATTATTTGACATTGCATACTAGATGCTCTCCACCACCTTTTGGTCTCATGACCAAAAGAGCATTATGTTTTCCCCCCAAATATACTCCATCAAATTTCTGTTTTGGTGAGTTTACTGTTCACCATCTAGTCATCTTTGTCCTCATCCTTGGGACCTCAATTTACCATCCTTCTTCCTCTCTCATATCCTTCATCCTTAGACAATTGCACATCACAGCCTGGTCTGCTTCCACAACATTTCACACCCAATCTCTCTTCTCTTCACTCAATCATTCCCCATTCCAGAATAATTTCTTACTACATCTCCCTTGTATTATTGCAAGAACCTTCTAAAAGCTCCCCTTTCTCTACCCTCACAATTCCAATTCTTCCTCCATGCAACTACCAAAGTATTTTTTTAAAGTTCAGGTCTGACCATGTCATTTATCCACTTATTCAATAACCTCCAGTTAACTCCCCTAGAATAAAAAATTGGCTTCTCTGTTCCATATTTGAAAATCTTTACAATCTGAGCCCTTTCCCACTTTTCAGACTTTTTACATTACTACACATCATGTACTCTGATAAGTCAAACTGAGCTTCTTGCTGTTCTTCACACATGAAATTCCAGATTTTCTTTCTCTCCTTTTATATTGGCTGATCACTATGCCTCTTTACCTCTTCTTTACCTCTATTTTTTTTTTTTGCATTCCTTGTTGAAGTTCAGTCACTCAGCTTACTTTTTAATGTGAAATGTCTGCTGGTTCCACAAAGGTTAGACTACTTTCCAAAACTCTTAAATTGTATGAGCTTTGTATTTGTATTAACTATACCAGTGCATGTGTATTTTGTCTCTTCCCCATAGATTATCAGATCCTTAAGGTAAATCACTCTTTTCATTTTAATTTTTTGTGCCCCAAAAGTCTTGTATAGTAAATTGTACATAGTGGCCAACTAATTAGCACACTGGATAGAATGCCAAACTCACTAGCTTTGTGAAACTGAGTAAGACACTCAATATTTCTTTGCCTTAGTTCACCCCTCAAAATTGTGATGATAAATTTGTTTTTACTTCAGTTTCCTCATCTGTAAAATGAGCTGGAGATGTAAAGGGCAAACTCTTAACTTTGTCAAGGACACTTCAAATGGAGTCACAATTTTGGCAGTAACTGAAACAATTGAACAACAACAAAATAGTTCCTGTCTTCCAGGATTGTGGTAAAGATCAAATGAGGTAATGATTTTAAAGCATTAGGTGTTATGGGCCAGAACTCTGAATTTGAAACAAAGGATTCTTACAAGGTATAAAGTCAGTGGAATTGATAGAGACAAAGTTATCTCAGTTAGCATGGTTCAGTATGATTGATTTAATCCTACAAGGAGATGTTATGGGCCAGAACTTGAAACAGGATACCGATTGGAATGGAGGATACAATGGTTGAATCTAGTTTAGTATTGATTTAATCCTACAACAAATAATGGTTCCTTAGTGATCTAATGATTGGTTTGTACTCAGTGTGGCGCATATAAACTAGAAGCTCTCAGGGCCAGAAAGAAACAAGTGCACTAGAAGCTCTCAGAGGCTGAGACAGATTCGTTCCATCTTCCATCTTTGTGGTGGCTGCAGGCTGAAGCACAAACTCTTGAAATTCGGAGAGATTCAGAGGCCAGAGAAGGAGACAGGAGTTCAAGCTCTCTGAACCAAGACTACAGAAGGCCTCCAAGAAAGCTAGCTGAAGCCCCAGGAAAAGAGACAAGACTTTGAAAGAAATAATAAAGGATTTGGACTTTAACCCCTAGCTATTCATGTGGTTATTACTGAACTGAAACGAAGGCTGCCTCCAGACACCCCAAGAAAACCTCAACAGAAAACATTACGCTTTAGAGAGAATATTACAATTTGGCATGCAATAAGTACACATAAATATTAGCTGTCATTATTTTTATTAATTTAAAAATTTTTGAGGGTTATTTCATTGGTCAATTGATAATAAATAACCAATAAAATAAGTCAATTGATAGTAAGATAATTGATGTTTGTATCGTGACTGGTGATATGCTTGTTAATTTTTGAAAAGTTGTTAAGAATAGTATTAGAGGTAAAAAGAATTATTTCAATTTTCAGAATGAAATAGTGTGATTTCTTTAAGCATAAACTAATGAGCTTGATTTAAATTCTGGCAAATTTCTAGAATACATTATAAAATTCTCTTGAAAATCATCATGGTGATCACTAATGTCTGCATAGCTTCATTATGAATAAGTCAAACCAGAGTTAATTTAGTTCCATTTCTGGAAAGGTAACTAGATTAAAAGAATCCTATTGATATAGTAACTCCATTTTAACATCTGATAAAGTTTCTCATTTTTTTTGTTTTTGCTAGTGGACAAGATGGAAGGATATAGGATAGATGATCAAACAAAAATAGATTCAGATTTTCCTGAACAACTGAATCAAGACATCAATGACTATTGGATTGATGTCACCTTGAAAGGATGCCTCTAATGATAACAATTCATGTTTATGTAATGCTTGTGGTGAAAAAGATATTTTTCTCATAACCCTGAATACTTAGTAGAAAAAGGTTTGAAAGATTAAATGACTTGTTTAGGGTCACACAGCTAATAAATGACAGATCTGGCACTCAAATTATTTTCCCTCCTGCCTCAAAGTCTAGCACTTTACCACTGTGCCATGATATTTTCCCATTCACAACTTTGGAGAGCCAGAGGACATTCTCATTGGACACATTCTAACAACATAGGTAGTAAATTAATAGAGGATACAAATGTTGGAAAATAGCTAATATCTTGAATGATAATGTTAGGTTTCAGAATTATACCAATAAACAAGCTCAATTCACTGATTCACCTCTTTCTCTCCACTAACTTTTCCCCTTCACTCCTTTCTCCCTCCCTTTCTTCTTTCTTTCCCTCTTTTTCTTTTTGCTTCCTTCTTTCCTTCCTTCCTTCCTTCATGCTTTCCTTCCTTCCTTCCTGCCTTCCTTCCTTCCTTCCTTCCTTCCTTCCTTCCTGACTATCTTTTGCCTTGGAGTAGCATCAAGCAGATTATTAGATTAATTTTCTGCTTTTTCCACAGCAGGTAGTTTTATATTATTTTGAGGTTGATGGGTTTTTTTGGGGGGAGGGGAATTTAAACAATACTTTAGAAAACATCCATCCTTCTACAAAGTTTTTCTCAAAGGGGAGTGGGTATAGAAGCATGTGTAGAATGCAGGTAAGTGAACAGGATAAAGATAAAAAGTAAACCAAAAAAAAAAAACAAAAAAACAAAAACAAATTAATTCTCATCTGAATGGCTTAAATGTTGAAATTATCAAGTAGAATCCATACGCTGGGTTTTCTGAACTTTAAATCCACTCATAGATATTTGGAAGTTGAATTGTTTTGATATCTCTGGTGAAAACAAATATATGACATACATTTTCAATCAAAAACATAGACAATCTCAATTTTGATCACGACCACGCTTCATTCACCTTCCAAAGAATGATTGGTTGGCAGCCCCATTTGTGCTTCCTAATGATGCAACTTGGTATGGTAGAAATGTAATTGTTACTCCACAAAAAATATAAAGCCCATTATGTTAGATGAGTTTGTACATTTCTGCATTTTTTGGCATAAGCAACAACTTTCTCATTTGCACAACAAATGTTTGCAGTTAAAAAAAAACACACCATTATTTCTTCTAGTGCAAACGAAAATAAGGCTTGAGGTAATTAATACTGAAGACACTTTTTCTTATTTATGGGAAAAAAACTCAGCATAATTTTAAATCACTTATGTAAATATGTTCAAATGCTCTCTATAAGCACATCCAAATGTGATTCATTCAAAAACAATCTATTTAATTTTTGTCAACTAAAATAACTATAAATTGGATTTAACAATATTTCAAAAGGATTTCATTTTCAAGTTAGAGATGATTACATGTTTATAATTTATAATATCAGGCACTCATTTGCATAGACAACTAATTTAAAGTGAAAAATGCCATTAAAAGTATCAATGGAGTGAATTACACAGGCATCTACCATGTATTTAAGTAGGTTTCATTTCTTTTGAGCTTCAAAATATTCATATCCAGCATTTTCCACCATTGATACTACTCACATGAGAGCCTAATAGTTTTGCTAAAATTACCCTTGTTCTAAGCTTGGATGGGAGCTAGGCTCGCAATGACCAAGAGAAGAGGGAGGTATGCTTCCACTAGGTATCTCAATAACATTAACTTCCTGAACAAATTCAGTAGACATTTATTGAATATCTACCACAGTCAAGACATTAAGATAGACTCATGGTGTCTAACCATGAATTTATATATATACATTTTTTGCCTTCTCAGAACTTATAGCTCGAGAAAAAGAGTATAATATATCAAGTATGACACAAGACAAATCATATTGCTTTCTGGGAGAGAGATTGTACAGTGGAGTGCATTTTTGAGACTGGAGAGATTTTTGCTATTGAAGTATCAGGGAAGATATCATGGAGGAGATTGTTTTCTAAGCTCAGCTTTGAAGGAAGAGAAGGCTTTTTTATAATCCAAAATATGGAGGGGGGCAACTACAAAAGAATAAAAGATCATGCGTGGAATTGAGATATAGTTGGACAGTGTCTTCATTTTATAAGTGAGGATATTGGATCCCAAAGAAGAATATCAGCTATGCTTTTACCTCTTTAACCGCTCAGGGATTCATCCTTCCTTGCAAAACCATCATACAGATGCATATTCTTTTATTTTGTCTCTTTATCCCTTTCCATTTTCTATTCTCACACCAAACTACAAATAAATGATGAAGAATAGGAATAGGAATAGGAATAAGATTCTAAGTCTTATCTAACTCCAGAGTTTTCCCATGGCCTCTAATATCAAATCTATATGACTTTTGTTTCACTTTTAAAGTCTTTCACAGCATGAGTAAAACTACTTTTACAATCATTTTATACATAACTCTCCATAATGAGTCATTTTCTTCAGGCAAATTTTCCTTTTTCCTATTCCAAGTTTCACTATTCCATTTCAATTTGACTCAATGCAGCTAAATTGAACCATATTATAATAAGGATGATGTGACAAATAAGAGAATTTAAACTTCACTAAGTGGACAATATCTGAAGCCATGAAATAATGAGAGGAAAAAATATCAGTGTCATTAGATTTGAAGCCAAAAAAGATTAATATATCAACAGTATGAAAAAATAAATATAATACAGAGTGGGATTAGATTTTTCAAAATATAGGCCAGTGAAGTTGATTCTTGTTTTTTGAAAAGCTTTCTCATGCTTTATTTAAGGGAAAATTTGTGACATTTAAAAAAGGAAGTAAGATTCACTGTGAACACGTTATCATGAAGTCTTTACTTAGAGGTTGGATGATCACTTGCTGGTTGTATTATAGCACGTATTCCTCTCAGAGGCAGGTTTTTAACTACATGATTGCTGGGATAGCTTCCAATTCACATTCTGCTACTCTGAGATTTTTTTAAAACTAGATTACTATTTGTTCAGATGGATTTATTTAGATTGAGAGAAGTGTTGTGGTAGAAAGAATGTTGGATTTAGAATCAGTGGAACTGGATATAAATGTCTCAGTTCTGAGCTTTAGTTTCCTTATTCAAAGAAAAATGATGTGACTAGACTAGATAGTCTCTAAATTCCCCTTTTGCCACCAAATTATGATTCTATAATTTTAAGCACTTTGAAAGAAGACTGGAAGAGTTCACTAATCATCAAATGTCAATTTAGGGGAAGGACTGTAATGAAGTAGCTCTAGGGATCTGCCCTTAACCCTTCTGTTCAACATGCTTATTAGTGACAAAGATGAAGGTATAGATCACCACTTTTGTTCAGAATCACATAAGTTGGGAAGGAGAGTGGGATTGCTGGTTAAAATGATGGATGACAAAAGAAGATCCACTAATACCTTCACTGTCTAAGAAAACAAATGCAAATAGTGACAGCATTTGACACTTTAGTACACAAATTTAATTTTGCAACATAGAAGAAGAAAAATGTAGCCATTCAATAATTCCAGCAAAAATGATCTGGGTTTTTTTGTGGACAGAATGTAAAAACAGCAGAAATGATCAATATAACTTGATAACCAAAAAGATCAATTCTACCCTAGGCTACATTAAGAGGAACAAAGTGTTCAGCAGGAAAGAGATGCTGGTTCCCCTGTACTCTGCCATGGTCATATCAAAGATGGATTAACATACTTAGTTCTGTGTGCCACAAGCTGAAGAAAAACAAACAAACAAACAGCTTATATTGTAAAGACTGGAGACTGGGCCATATAAAAATAAGTAGAGTAGGAGATAGCATGGATGAAACTGTTTATAAAAGTGATGGACTGAACAATGCCTTGGAGAAGGTAGAAAGGAACGGTTCCTAAGGCTATAATAGAGGAGTCAGTCTTACTAACCTTGAGACAGGAGCTAGGAGAGAGGTGCAGACAAAGAGAGAGGTTGAGATATAGAAGAACTGTTACCATTGACTCCATTAAAAAATAGTCATGAGGAGAGTAGGAGATAAAGTCATATATAAAAAGATGGGGTAAAATCAGGAGTTTAGAAAAATGAGGTTTTGGATTCATTTTAGTAAGGAATGAATGATGTATAAAGATAGTACAAAGAAAAGAATTGCCTTGTGGCAATGAATTAAATGATTAATTTTTTATTGAAACTTTTTATTTTCAAAACATATGCAAGGATAACTTTCAACATTAATCCTTACAAAATCTTGTGCTAGATTTCCCCCCTTATTCCCACCCCTCACCTAAGTTGTAAATAATCCAATATATGTTAAAAAAAATATGTTAAATCCAATGTATGCATACATATTTATACAATTATCTTGCTGCACAAGAAAAATCAAATCAAAAAGGAAGAAAAAATAGGAAAGAAAATAAAATGCAAGAAAATAACATCAAAGAGAGTGAAAATACTATCTTGCGATCCACACTCAGTTTCCACAGACTCTCTCTGGGTGTAGATGGCTCTCATTATCATAAGATCATTGGAACTGGTCTCAATCATCTCACTGTTGAAAAGAGCCATATTCAACAGAATTGATTATTGTATAATCTTCATGTTGCTGTATACAATGATCTCCTAGTTTTGCTCATTTCACCTAGCATCAGTTCATGTGAGTCTCTCCATGAAATTTCAGGCCTCTCTGAAATCATCTTGCTGATCATTTCTTATACAACAATGATATTCCATAGCATTCATATGCCATAATTTATTCAGCCATTTTCCAACTGATGGGCATTCATTCAGTTTCCAATTTCTTGCCTCTACCAAAAGGGCAGCACAAACATTTTTGCACATGTGGGTCCTTTCCCTTCTTTAATATCTCTTTGGGAAATAAGCCCAGTAGAAACTCTTCTGGATCAAAGGATGTGCACATTTTGATAACTTTTGGGCATAGTTCCAAATTACTCTCCAGAATGTTTGGATCAGTTCACAACTCCACCAACAATGTATCAATTTCCCAATTTTCCTATATCCCCTCCAACATTTATCATCATCTTTTCCTGTTATCTTAGCCAATCTGAGAGACATGTAGTGTTACCTCAGAGTTGTCTTAATTTGCATTTCTTTAATCAATAGTGATTTAGAGCACCTTTTCATATGATTAGAAATGGTTTCAATTTCTTCATCTGAAAATTGTCTGTTCATGTGCTTTGACCATTTATCAACTGGAGAATGGCTTCACTTCTTATAAATTTGAGTCAATTCTCTATATATTTTAGAAATGAGGCCTTTATCAGAACACCTGAAGGTAAAAAAATATTTTCACAGTTTATCACTTCTCTTCTAATCTTTTCTGTATTAGTTTTATTTGTACAAAAACTTTTTAACTTAATATAATTAAAATTATCTATTTTGTATTCAATAATGAACTTCTTTGGCCACAAATTCTGTCTCCACAGATTTGAGAAGTAAACTATCATTTGTTCTTCTAATTGGCTTATAATATCATTCTTTACGTCTAAATAATGAACCCATTTTAACCTTATCTTGGTATACAGTATTAGGTGTGCGTCTGCCATACTAGTTTCCAATTTTCCCAGCAGTTTTTGTCAAATAGTGAGTTCTTATCCCAGAATCTGTAATCTTTGGGTTTGTCAAACACTAGATTACTATAGTCATTGATTATTTTGTCCTGTGAACCTAATCTATTTCACTGATCAACTACTCTATTTCTTAGGCAGTATCAAGAGATGTTGATGATAGCTGCTTTGTAATATAGTTTTAGATTTGGCACAGCTTCGTTGGCATTTTTTTTCCATTAATTCCCTTGAAATTCTTGACCTTTTGCTCTTGCAGATGAACTAGTATTGTTTTTTCTAGGTCTATAAAATAATTTCTTGGAAGTTTGATTGTTATGCTATTGAATAAGTACGTTAATTTAGGTAGTATTGTCATTTTTATTATATTCATTCAGCCTACCCATGAACACTTGATATTTTTACAATTGATTAAATCTGACTTTATTTGTATGGAAAGTTTTGTAATTGTGTTCATATAGTTCCTGATTTTCCCTTGGCAGATAGATTCCCCAGTTTTTTTGTTATTGATAGTTATTTTAAATGGAATTTCTCTTTGTATATCTTGCTGCTGGACTTTGTTGGTAACATATAAAAGTGCTTGATGATTTATGTGATTTATTTCGTATCCTACAACTTTGCTAAAGTTGTGAATTGTTTCTGTTAGTTTTTTTTAAATTGATTCTCCAGGGTTTTCTAATATACTATCATCATCTGCAAAGAATAATAATTTGCCTTCCTCATGACCAACTCTAATTCTTTTAATATCTTTTTCTTCTCTTATTGCTAAAGCCAACATTTCTAATACAATATTGAACAGTACTAGTGTCAGTGGGCAACCTTGTTTCACCCCTGATCTTACTAGAAATGGTTCTAGTTTGTCTCCATTGCACAAGATGCTTGCTGATGGTTTCAAATTAATGCTACTGATCATTTTAATGAAACCCCCAACTATTCCTATAATCTCTAGTGTTTTTAATAGAAATGAGTTTTGGATTTTATCAAATGCTTTTTTCTGCATCTATTGAGATAATCATATGGTTTTTGTTAGGTTGGTTATTGATATAGTCAATTATGCTAGTAGTTTTCCTAATATTGAACCAGTCTGCATTCCTGGTGTGAATCCTAATTGGTCATAGTGTATTATCCTAGAGATGACTTGCTATAATCTTTGCTAATATTTTATTTAAATTTTTTTCACAGATATTCATTAAGGAAACTGGTCTATAATTTTCTTTTTCTGTTTTTACCCTCCTTCTTTAGGTATCAGCACCATATCTGTGTCATAAAAGAAATTTGGTAGACATCCTTTCCCTATTTTTTTCAAATAGTTTACATAGCATTGGAATTAATTGTTCTTTAAATGTTTGATAGAATTCACATGTGAATTCATCTGGTCCTGGGGATTTTGTTTTAGGGAGATGATTAATAGCTTGTTCTTTTTCTTTTTCTAAAATGGGATTATTTAAGTAATTTATCTCTTCTTCTGTTAATCTGGACAATCTATATTTTAATAGTTATTCCTCAATTTCTCTTGGATTATCAAATTTATTGACATGTAATTGGGCAAAATAAGTCCTAATTGTAGCTCCAATTTCCTCTTCATTGTTGGTTAGTTCTCCCTTTACATTTTTGAGATTAACAATTTGATTTTCTTCTTTCTTTTGCTTTTCCTTTCTTTCCTTTTGAATTAACTTAAGTTTTAATCTATTTTGTTATTTTTTATAAAACCAACCCTTAGTTTTATTAATTAATTCACCAGTTTTCTTACTTTCAATTTTATTAATATCCCCTTTTATTTTCAGAATTTCAAATTTGGTATTTAATTAGAGGTTTTTAATTTGTTCTTTTTATACTTTTTTTTTTAGTTGCGAACCCAATTTATTGATCTCTTTCTCTATTTTATGCAAGTAAGCATCTTTTTCCCCTAATAACCACTTTGGCTACATCCCTCTAATTTTGGTATGTTATCTCATTGTTGTCATTCTCTTGGATAAAATTATTAATTGTGTCTATGATTTATTGTTTCACCCACTCATTCTTAATAATTAGATTATTTTGTTTCTAATTAATTTTTTATCTATTTTCCTCTGGTCTTTTATTGGGTATAATTTTTATTGCATCATGATTTGAGAAAAAATGCATTTACTATTTCTGCCTTTCTGCATTTGATTTTGAAGGTTTTATGCCCTAATATAATTTTTTTGTATTTTTTAATACGTTCTATCTACTGCTGAGGAAAAAAAAAAGTATATTCCTTTCTGTCTCCATTCATTTTTTTTCCAAAGGTCTATTGTTTCTAACTTTTCTTGGTTTCTATTTACATCCTTAAGTTGCTTCTTATTTAGTTTGTGGTTCAATTTATCTAGTTCTGAGAAAGCAATAATAAGATCTTCCACTAGTATAGTTTTGAATGTCTAATTCTTTTTGTAGCTCTCAACTTCTCTAGGAATATGGATGCCATACCATTTAATGCATATATGTTTAGTAGTGATATGACTTCATTATCTATGATACCTTTAAATAGGATGTAGTTTCCTTCCTTATCTCTTTTAATTGGATCTATTTTTGGTTTTGCTTAATCTGAGATCAAGATTGCCTGCCTTTTTTTTTTTTTTAATCTCAACTGAAGTATAATAGATTTTACTGCAGCCTTTCACCTTTACTCTAAATGTATCACTCTGCTTTAAATGAGTTTCTTGTAAACAACAAATCATAGGATTCTGGCTTTTAATCCAGTTTGCTATCCACTTCCATTTTATGCAAGAGTTCATTCCATTCACATTCACAAATAAAATTACTAATTCTGTATTTCCTGCCATCTTGTTTACCCCCAGATATAATTTTCTCTTCCCTATCCCTCTTTCCTCACCAGTATTTTGTCACTGATAACCCCTCCCTAAAATATCCCTTCCTTTCTACTTCTATTCTCCCTTTTATGAGCATTTCCCTTTCCTTCCCCCCTTCCCCTCCTACTTCCTAGGAAGTAGGGAGAAACATACTTCTCTGTGAGGCTAAATGTTTCTGATATTTTCTCTTTGAGCCAAATCAGATCAGAGTAAGATTCACATAATGCTTATCCCTCTTCCCTCTTTCCCTCAATTGCAAAAGGTCTTTTTTGTCTTTTCATGAGATGTAATTTACCCCATTTTAACTCCATTTTCCTTTTCTTCCAATAGAATCAGCATTCTTCTAGTTTCTTTTTTAAATCATCACAACAAAATCAAATTATTCCTGCATCCTCTAAGTATACTCATAGTAGAGATCAGATCTCAAGAGTTAAATATATCATCTTCCCATATAGGGATATAAGCTTTTTAACTTTTAAAAGAAAATTATTTTTTCTTTCCTTTTTACCTTTTTATGCTTCTCTTGAGTTCTGTATTTGAAGATCAAATTTTTCTATTCAGCTCTGGTCTCATCAGAAACAGATGAAATTCGCCTGTTTTATTGAATGACCATCTTTTTCTCTGAAAGATGATACTATATTTCACTGGGTAGATGATTCTTGGCTGCAATCCAAGTTTCTTTGCCTTTTGGAATATCAGATCCCATGTCCATCGAGCTTTTAAAATGGAAGGTGCTAGGTCCTGGGTAATCCTGATTGTGGTTCCTCAGTATTTGAATTGTTTCCTTCTGGCCGCTACGATGTTCCTTGGAGTTTTCGTTTTGGGGTCTCTTTCAGGTGGTGATTGTGACTTCTTCCAATATCCATAGAAAGAAAATCATAAATATGTATTGGTTTCTGGACACTGAAATCTTATTCATAATGTCTCTATCTCTATCTCTGTACATATACACATGTATTATGTACAATATATGTATTTATCATACTGTGCACACAATACATCCACATAGCACATAAACACAGGATTGCATTTATATACATATACATGTATTTATGTATATTTGCAGAGTGAGAGCTAAGGAGATATTAAAACAAAGGAACATATTTTTCCAATCTCCAACATTAATATTCTTCCAAATTCAGTGAGTTGACTGAATTGTATTGCCTTCATATGACTATTATTCCTAATAAGAACAATAATAATGGTGGTAATAATAGCTTAAATAAGACCATGAAGTTATTATTCTTTTTACCTGCCACTGTTCCAGTCCTGGGAATCCCTTGCCCTGAATAGGTCTTTTCCACCCCACATATGCCTTCTCCATTGTTGTCAATCCATACATTTATGACCAACTTTTTGAGATCCAGTGGAACATAGCCCACTAATACTGTTTGTAAAAATTTCTTGGCAAGAATACTAGAACAGTTTACCATTACTTTTTCTAGTATATTAAGGTTAAGATTAAGACTTGCCCAGAATCACAAAACTAGTAAGTATCATGGGACTGTTTTAAATTTAGTTCTTCCTCATTCAAAGCCCAGCACTCTATCTATTCAGCTATCTGGCTGCTTCCCTAGCTATTCTTTTTTTTTTTTTTTAATTTTATTTTATTTAATAATAACTTTGTATTGACAGAATCCATGCCAGGATTTTTTTACACGACATTATCCCTTGCAATCACTTATGTTTCGTTTTTTTCCCCTCCCTCCCTCTTCACCCCCCCCCCCCAGGATGGCAAGCAGTCCTATATATGTTAAATATGTTGCAGTATATCCTAGATACAATACATATTTGCAAGTTCTCTTGTTGCACAGGGAGAATTGGATTCAGAAGGTAAAAATAACTCGGGAAGAAAATCAAAAATGCAAATAGTTCACATTCATTTCCCAGTATTCCTTCTTTGGGTGTAGCTGTTTCTGTCCATCATTTTTCCAATGAAACTCAGTTAAGTCTCTTTGTCAGAGAAATCCACTTCCATCAGAGTACATCCTCGTACAATATCGTTGTCGAAGTGTATAATGATCTCCTGGTTCTGCTCATCTCACTTAGCATCAGTCCATGTAGGTCTCTCCAAGTCTCTCTGTATTCATCCTGCTGGTCATTCCTTACAGAGCAATAATATTCCATAACATTCATATACCACAATTTACCCAGCCATTCTCCAATTGATGGGCATCCATTCATTTTCCAGTTTCTAGCCACTACAAACAGGGCTGATACAAACATTTTGGCACATACAGGTCCCCTTCCCTTTTTTAGTATCTATTTGGGGTATAAGCCCAATAGAAACACTGTTGGATCAAAGGGTATGCACAGTTTGATAACTTTTTGGGCATAATTCCAGATCGCTCTCCAGAATGGCTGGATTCGTTCA
The DNA here is from genome assembly GCF_016432865.1 of Antechinus flavipes. Taxonomy (NCBI): domain Eukaryota; kingdom Metazoa; phylum Chordata; class Mammalia; order Dasyuromorphia; family Dasyuridae; genus Antechinus; species Antechinus flavipes. Next base: position 12,530,771 of record NC_067400.1, on the reverse strand, counting down.
CAACTCCACCAACAATGCATCAGTGTCCCCGTTTTCCCGCATCCCCTCCAACATTCATCATTATTTTTTCCTGTCATCTTAGCCAATCTGACAGGTGTGTAGTGATATCTCAGAGTTGTCTTAATTTGCATTTCTCTGATCAATAGTGATTTGGAACACTCTTTCATGTGAGTGGTAATAGTTTCAATTTCTTCATCTGAAAATTGTCTGTTCATATCCTTTGACCATTTATCAATTGGAGAATGGCTTGATTTTTTATAAATTTGAGTCATTTCTCTATATATTTTGGAAATGAGGCCTTTATCAGAACCTTTAATTGTAAAGATGTTTTCCCAGTTTGTTACTTCTATGTTCAGACACTGCATAAAGCAGCCCCCAAAGCTCACTGACTAAGTCCGCAATCACTTTCTGCTATTTAACTCTAACCAGAACCTCACTATTATGAGGTGATATATAAACAAATATAACATCAGCCAAGCAATAGTTTGGGGTAGAGAGTGAGCCTTGAAGTCAAGACTTGCTTCTGACATATATGGACTCTGACTTTAGGCAAGTCTTTAATGACTCAGTCCTCTGGTTGACTCTTTAGACTATAAAATGCAAAGAATACAGCAATCTACATTTGTGGAGGAACTTTTCTCTCCTATTGAACCTTACACTAATAAAATCAGTGGTCTGGTTTCTATCCTTGTCTCTATAATATTAATTGGGTTAAGTTATTGATGCTTCTATTACATCATAATCATTTAAAACCTCCTATTTCTGGAGGGCTTCCCCCATTAATCCAATTTTCAGCAAGTTGGCATAATTGCATATGGAACATTTTGAATCTATGATTCTTTGCTTCTCAAAAGCAAGGAGAAAGATTTAAAGCTGTGTATTTATGAAAAAAGAAGTTAAGTCTATACACATGTACACGAGGGAAAATAGCTCCCTGGATCACTCTAAATATTATATATTGGGGGAAGGTGGAGCAAGACTTTAGAAACTACACCCTCTTCATCACTCATTTATACCAATAAGTTGTAAAGAAGTCACATATTTATAAGTTAAGAAGCTCCAAAGGCTCTATCAATAAGTCAGCTTTGTAAATCTTTAAAGTTATTGACTATAAAAATCTTTATACCTCTTCTCAATGTAAATACAACAAGCACTGGATGCCAGGAGAGTTAAAAGTCATTTATTAATAAAAGATGCAAAACCCTACAGCTATTGTTTATCATCTTGAATTAATCTTCAGCACGACAAAAAATCAAATAGTTTTATACTATGAATATTCCTGTTAATATATTTTCAATAAGAATGTATTCATAAGCAATTTTCAAGGAGCCTTCATAAGCAGTCCATTCCCCTACTGATTTTTCATCCCAAAGTTTCTGGAAATTTAGAACAAAACCATATTTATTAACTGATCACATCAAATGGTGTGAATCTTGAAACTCTCACTGTGGTATGCTGAGATAGTCTCCTTAAGGAAGAGTAGTAAATGAAAATGGAATTATGTATAAGTATTCATGTGAATCACAACTGAAAGTCACCTTAACTGCAGTCTGCCAGACTCTGAAAAAGCATAATAATGTCTCACTGAATTTAAAAAAATATTCAATTGTCTTAAATATCTAAATTTGGCCATCCCTGATCAGGATGTGATTTGCATATTAAGATGGTGTTCACTAGAATTTAAGATTTGAGAAATTTATTAATTCCTGAAATTGAAGGTCAAATATTGTTTCCTTTGAGAGAGAAGAAAATACCTAATGTGGGTTTTCTGTCACAAGGCCTAATAAACAAACATCAAAAGATGATACCTTTCTCTAACATTTTTCTCATGGAAAAAAAAAAACTTAGAAGTGCCAGAAAGAAAGAAAACAAACAAAAAAGATTTTTCTTCTTACAATTGATTATAAACATGGGAAGTTTTGTGTTGCCTATCCTCACTGAAGATAAAGGGAAGCACAGCAAGAGAGATACCCATTATGCTAATAAGTATAAAATGAATATAAAAACAGAAAATTGACAATCTGTTAACTGTGCTATATAGAACTTTGTGATAGCATTGGCTATCAAATGATAAAGGAAACATATACATGGGAGGTAAAAGAAACAAGAAATACAAAATAGAACACTTATGAAATCAAATGAGAAAAATAAGGCCACTAGAGAGACTAATATGAAATGACTTCATAATATAATATGTTAGGACTTCAACAGACTCTTTTGGGACTTCATAAAACTGGACCCAGATCCACTCTTCTCTGACAAAGAAAGTAGAAGCCAGAAAGGCAAAAATTAATGTTCTTAGGCTATTTAAAAAAGGGGGGTGAATTATGTATGTTATCTTAAAACTCTAAATGCAAGTGAGGAAGACGAGTACATACACACGCTAATGCCTCCTTTGAGATTGATTTTGGCCTCATATAAAAAATAAGCTGGACTGGCTATTTTCAAAGCCAAACATTTTCAGAGAGCAGAAAAATGAGAAGCATCTACCATGAAGAAGAATGAAATCCTTTCCTCCCTATTCCCTATTCCACATAGCGTACACTGAATGTGCTAAGCAAGGGGAAAAACTGGCAAGTGCTTCTTCTCTTTTGTTCCAAATGGAACCAATGAGGGAGTGCATTTTAAACAGAGGAAAAACTACCCCCTGCAATTCCTGTTTGCCATTTTACATCTCTGCTGGCACATCCCCAGAGTATACTAATGCAGACATGCCATCTGATACCTGAAACTGACCATTTAAATTCAGCACCTTGGAGAAGTACAACCATGTGATAGAATCAACCATACCTTCCTTTGGTGAGGTTGTTTGTTTTCTCAGTCATGTTTGAGTCTTCATGATCTTTTTAGGGTTTTCTTGCCAAAGATAATATAATGATTTGCCATTCTTTTTTTTCATGATTCATTTTACAAATACGGAAACCGAGGCAAACAGAATTAAGTGATTAAGTGGGTCACACAGCACTGTCTGGTGCTGGATTTTAATTCTTTCTGATTCTTGTTCTACACTACATCCATGTACCACATAGCTATCCCCTTTTTGTACAGATGGCTTTAAAGTACTTTCTATCCTTCATTTGTAACTTTATACATCTAGCAGGAAAAATCTCCATATGTATATGATTATATATATATACATATGTGTGTGTGTGTGTGTAGCATTTGTATGTATCTCACAATAAATGTGTTTCCATGCTCTCAAACATTAATTTCATCTATAAAAAGTGCCCAGCATTTCCTCTCAATCTTTTTTTCAAAAGATATAATGACTCTTGGAAACTTTAAAATTTAATCTGCAAACAAAAAAATCTAATAAATGGATTATGGAATTTAGCATTTTAAAAGTCATTTGTTTTATTCAGTATGTTTGTAAAAATATATTGTGGCAATCGAATAATAAATTTAGACCTGAAAGAGCCTACTAGAAACTTTTTGTGTTTCAGATTAGGAAACTAGTTCAGAGAGATTAGATGATTTGTCCAAGTTTCTTTCCATGGCTATTTTGCAGTAGACAAGAGATGAGCATGGTTCCTGTCCTTCAATCCCATCACACTCTGATAGCTCCTCTCTCAGGGAACTCTTCACTTTAATTTCAAATATGGAACATAATTTGGGTCTTTAGTGTCAATTTTGGTTCAGATGGAGAAGAATTGATAAGATCTTATACATGATCACTGTCATGATATTAATCCCTGAAGCTGCTCAAAGCCCAATACACTGCAAAGGAGCATTCAAGTTTTATATGAAACAAAATCAATTCTCTTTCCCAGGGAAAGAAGAAGTTATTTATGATAATCAATTTTTACTATAAACAAAGTGCATTAAACACTCTAAGTGACAGGAGAACTTGACAATCATTTCCAATAATAATGCTAAACCATTTCCTACAAGCCTTTATAAAATTATTTCTCTTTCTAAAGAATTTAAAGTCATATAAAGTGCAGAAATAGCAATATAAATTATGAACTATGGGATTTAATTTTTGTATGCATGTTACTCATAAATCTTGGATACTGTAACTATTTCAGTCTCAATTTTTCAAGACATTGCAAGGATTTTTTTTCACTCTTTATCCTCAGATGACATTTTCTAAAGGTGGAGATTATTCATATGAGGAAGTAGTGGCCAAAGAGAAGTATTTTGGTTCGGAAGATGAAAGAATAATGAATGGAATCACAAGAGAGTAAAATGCTACATCCTTTTCACTAATCCATATGGTAGCACTGATTTTTATTATAGATTGACAAATAGAAATCCAGATCAGAAGAGGCAGGTGTTCTGAAGCTGCAAAGATTCAGTCAACCAGGATATGGTTTCTGGACCTGCTGGCAAAGCAGCTGCTGAAAAGATGGCAGAAGAGTAAAATGAAGCATGACTCAAAGTGGCCTCCATATATTGGAGCTAATGAGGCCCTCATCAATGAGATCATTGGAGCTCCAGAGAGGGAGATAACAGTCAAATGAGTTAAGTTCTAACTAACAAGGCACTGTTAAGTGTTAGAGTTACAGATATGAGAACAAATACTACCAGCCTTGAAAAGGCAGAGACTTAAAAGCAGCAATTGCGAACTACATACAAGTATAAATCAAATAATTTCAAGAAAGACATTGTGGACTAATGACATAGAGGAAGAGAGGCAGAATAAGGAAAGGCTTCTTGTAGGAGGTAGCACCTAACTGGTACTTTAAAGGAAATTAAGACTTCTAAGAAGTAGAAGTGAGGAGGGAATGAATCTTAGACATGGAGGACATGTGTGCAAAAGGAGAGAAATCAGTGATAGAGTACTGGATATAGGAATAATGAGCAGGCCAGTTTGATTGACACAGAGAAACTGTGGAGAATAGTTAGAATAGCAAAGGAGGTAGAAGTCAAATTATGAAGGGCTTTCAATATCAGGTTAAAAATGTAGGAGGTAGCATCTAACTGGTACTTTAAAGAAAACTAAGACTTCTAAGAAGTAGAAGTGAGGAGGGAATGAGTTTTAGACATGGAGGACATGTGTGAAAAGGGAGAGAAATTGGTGATAGAGTGCTGGATATAGGTATGATGAGCAGGCCAGTTTGACACAGAGAAACTATGGAGAATAGTTAGAATAACAAAGGAGGTAGAAGTCAAATTATGAAGGGCTTTCAATATCAGGTTTAAAATGTTGTATTTTACCAGACCTAGAGTCAGCATCATTTTATTATCTTTAGAAGTTGAGATTAAGAGGGTGGTAAGATTTGATTTGTTATGAGAATATTGTCAACCATATGAACTGATATGACAGAGAATTCAAGAGACAAATTAGGGAACTTGGGTAATAGTCTGTATGAAAGATGGGGAGGAAAGGGTCTCTAAATGGGGAAATGGGAAAAATCCTAAATGATATGGGAGAAACAATCGACTATTTGGTAACTGATTCGATAATGGAGCATGAGGCTGATGAAAGAGACAAGGATGACTCCAAGGTTGTGGACTTTAAAGAGTTATGGTGTTTTCTTCAAAAGAAATAGATAACTTTGGAGTGATAGGTTTGAGGGGAAATACAAGTTGCATTGTGTTTTGGATATGTTAAATTTGAGATGCTTATAAGAGATGTCTGACAATTTGCTAACTATATATGACATTGGATTTTAGGAAACAGCAAGGACAAATATATAGATTTTTGGATTCATCTGCACAAATATAAATAGACAGGGAGAGAGAGAAAGAGGAAGGCCCAGGACAGAACCCTGGGGGACACTGATGCTTAGATTGTGGTAGAAGGAAAATCCAACAAGGGCAAATAAGACATAGTGGTCAGACAAGTAGAAAAGAACTATGAGAAATCATTTTCATACAAATCAAGGAAGATCAGAAGATCCAGGGGAAGAATATGGTTGATTATATATATATATATAATATCTAGAAAAGTCAAGAATGATCAGGCCTGAGAAAAGGAAGCTTATTTTGTGATTAAGAGATTATTGCTTGAGATGACTAAGGATAGTTTCAATGATCTCGTGATGAAGAGAGCCATCAACATCCAGAGAGAGGACTAGGAACTGAGTGTAGATCACCACATAATATTTTCATTCTTCTTGTTATTGCTTGCTTGCATTTTGTTTTCTTTCTCATTTTTTTTCCTTTTTGATCTGATTTTTCTTATGCAGCATAATTGTAAAAATATGTATTGAAGAATTGCACATGTTTAACACATATTGGATTACTTGCCATATAGGGGAAGGGGTGGAGGGAAGGAGAGGAAAATTTTGAATACAAGGTTTTGCAATGGCCAATGTTGAAAAATTATCCATTCATATGTTTTGAAAATAAAAAGCTTTAATACAATAAAAATAACAAAAAGTATTTTTAAAATAAAAAAAGAGATAATCGGTAACCATAATAGTTTCAGGAGAGTACAAGGATTAGAAAATGGATTATGAAATATTGAGAAATTAGGGAATTAGTGGAAGCTACAAATGTAGACAGGACTTCTTAGGAATTCTACTTAAAGGAGAAAAGATATAGAGGATAACAGTTTGAGGGAATGTGAGGTTTAAATGAAGAGCTTTGAAGAAAAAGATAAAGCTAGAAATATTTGTAAGGAATGGACTTGGTGGATAAGGGACAATAAATGAAATAAGGCATCATTAAAAGAACAAATCCTTAGAACATTTTCTATCTAGAGTTCAAAGGGAACTTAGAGCTCTTCCAGTCCCTTCATTTTACAGAAGAAGAAATGAGCCCTGCAGAGTTTAATGCTCAGTATCACACGTGTAGTAATGAAATCAAATCTTACTTCAGTATTATAAGTGACGGGCATGTAAATTGAAGCAAAAAGAAAAATAATCACTGTCCTCAGGGAGGTCACAGTCCAATGGGTGAAAACCACACATAAAAGGAAGCTGAAAAGCTGTGATTGAAGAGCTAGCCATATAGGGCTATGATGGACAAATGAATCCAGAGTCAGAAGTGACCTGGGAAGGAATGAGGTAATGAACATGGTAATAAACATTTCCTCAAAATGGAGGCTCAGAGAGAAATTAGCAATCAAAAGAAGAGGTGGCAGATGCTGAGTGACCTTCCAGTATGATAATGGTTTTGGGAAATTAGAGAAGAAGAAGACATGAGAAACAGGAAAAGGATCCAGAAAGGAATGATTTGAACCCAGATCATGGTTCTGAGTTTCAGGATTCTTTGCATTGAACCTGCAAGATGAGGAGAAAGGTTGCCTTTGACAAAGGATACTTTAATTCAATAATACTTTATTTTTTCCAATTATATGTAAATACAGCTTTTAATATCATTTTTGTGAAATTTTGAGTTCCAATTTTTCCTGCTTTCCTCCTTGACCTCTCTTCTCCCCAAGACAGTAAATAATCTCATATAAATTGTACATGTGCAATCATTTAAAACATATTTCCATATTATTCATGTTATTAAAGAAAAATTTGAACAAAGAGAAAAACTATGAGAAAGGAAAAGCAAACAAATAAAAAAGGTGGTGCGGATATCGTGCTATGATTCACATTCAATCCTTATAGTTTTGTTTTTGGATGCAAATGGTATTTTCCATCCCTAGTCTATTGGAATTGTCTTGGATCAATGGATTGCTGAGACAAGTTAAGTCTATTGTAGCTGATCATCACATAATCTTGCTATTACTATACACAATGTTATTTTGTCTCTGTTCACTTCACTCAGCATCTGTTCATTTAAGTTTTTTCCAGGATTTTCTAAAAATAACTTGCTCATCATTTCTTATAAAAATATTCCATTACATGCATATATCATAACTTATTCAGCCGTTTCCCAATTGATGGACATCCACTCAATTTCTAATTCCTTGCCACTACAAAAAGAGCTACTACAAACATTTTTGGACATTCTGGATATCTTTCTCCCTCTTTTATGATCTCTTTGGGATAGACACACAGTAGTGACAGTGCTGGATCAGAGGGTATGAGCAGTGTTATAGGTCTTTGAGCATAGTTTAAAATTGCTCTTCAGAATGGTTGGATCAGTTCACAATTCTAATAATCATGTATTAATGTCCCAATTTCTCCACATCCCCTCCAATATTCATCATTATCCTTTTCTATCATCTTACACAATCTGAGAAGTGTGAGGTGATACATTAGAGTTGTCACAATTCGCATTCCTCTAATCAGTAATGATTTAGAGCATTTTATGATTACAGATTGTTTTAATTTCTTCATCTGAAAACCATGTGTTCATATTCTTTCACCGTTTAGCAATTGGGGAATGACGTGTTCTTACAAACTTGACTCAGTTTTCTATATTTAAAGAAATGAAACCATTATCAGAAACATTGGGCATAAAAATGTTTTCCAGTTTTCTGCTTTCTTTCTAATTTTGGCTGCACTGGTTTTGTTTTTGCAAAGTCTTTTTAATTTTATATAATCAGAATTACCTATTTTGCATTTTATAATGTTCTCTGTTTCTTGTTTGGTCATCAATTCCTCCATTCTCCAAAGATCTGCCAGGTAGACTATCCCTTGCTCTCCTAATGTGATTATAGTATTCCTCTTTATGTCTAATTCATGAACCCATTTTGATCTTATCTTGGTATAGCATATGTCAAATAGTATGTACTTACCCAAGAAGCTGGAATCTTTGGATATATTAAACACTACATTATCATAGTCATTGACTATTATGACAAAGGATACTTATTTTTTTTCTGAAGTTAGAATAAAAGCAATGATGAGGTGTAGCATAATTAAGAAGTGAGATTTCTCATGGAAGAGATCTTGCTTCTTCAGTAAAGCAGAAAGCTACTAATACAGAGATAGGAAAATATACTTTAGGAAGCCCAAAAAGAGAGAGACTATAGGGACAATTAAAATGAGTAGAGAATTGAAGATTATTGTGCTATTTGAAGCTTTTAAAATAATTCATTTATAGAAATATCATAGGTCTACCAAAAAAAAAGGAAGAAGAGAAATCCTTATTACCAAGAATAGAATCTGATATACAGTAGTTACCTAATAACCACTTGTTGAATTATGATACTTTGCCTCTCCTCTGCTATTCCAGAATCAAATGATGATTTAAGACCTTAAATACCTATTACTTTTCCAGATGGAGTAGGAAGCTAATGGAAATTGTATATTAATACAGTCAATGACTTTTTCTCCAGTTAAAAAAGGGTATCTCTCTCTTTCCCACAATGGAAAAAAAATACAGGCCACTTTAGAAAGTGCCAGGAAGGATCAGCAATAGATGGAAAATCAGGCAAAATGTGTCCATCTCTGCAAGAGCTCACATGGTAGACTTAGTTTTGTTGAAAAGAAAAATATTTTTAAAATATATATCATAGCTCATGCCTTCTTGTTGAGTTAAACTTTCTTTAGCCTTTGTTCAGAAAGCTGCATGTCCTTTTTCAATTTCATTAGTAGGCTGCAAAGCCATCCAGAGCTCTCTTAATTACAGAGATGAATTAAGTGAAAGGAAAATTAGCGCTCCCTTTGTTAAATGACAATTAAAAAAAAAGACATTGGCCTAGACACTTGCCATGTTGTGAAGCCAACTTGTCACATTTGGTATGGAAAACTGTTATTCTTATCTGTAAAATGTACTTCTTCAGGAAGTGATTGTGTGATACAATTAACTTCCTTTCCTGATTAGAAATTTGAAGAATTGTTAGCAAACGGCTTGTTGGTTATTTTTGGATGTAAGGGCAGGGCTAGATTCATACTTTTTCAATAATAAGTATAATTTCTGAGAGAAAGAAATACAGACTATCTATATTCTATGTGAGTGAGACACAGAGAGAAAGCTGCTTCTTGAGCAACTGTAAGCCTGTGAACTTTACAGAAATTTCCTCTTATTATAAAGGTTGAAAACCAACAAAATGATTTCTATACAGAAATTTCCTATCTTATTATAAAGGTTGAAAACCAACAAAATGATTTCTATAAATTAGTAATATAATGATTTAAAACCTTTTATTGATACCTTTTACTTTAGTATTATTTTCATTTATAAATATATTCTCCCCTATTTCCTCTTCCAGGCAACCATCTCTTATAAGACAGGAAGAAAGGGAATAAACATTTATTTATATAGGACCTACTATATTTCTATGACTATGCTAAGTACTTTAAAAATATTACCTTATTCAATCCTCATAACAATCATAGAAGATAGGTGATATTATTTATTTTCTACATTTTGTAGCTGAGAAAAGTGAGACAAAGAGTGACTTGCCTGGGATCACACAGTTGGTAGGAGTATCAGAGTAGATTTAAACTCAGTTCTTGCCAATTCTAGACTCAGCACTCAATTCACTCTATCACATAAATTAATTGGTCATATGTAGTTTGCAAAAGTGTATACACACACACACAAATACTCACTCACACACATACATACCTACCTCTATTTATAGGATTCCTAAAATACACACACATACATACATACATATATATGTATTACATATAATATATAGACATAATATATAAATATATAGGAATTTCTAATATACAGATGTGTGCCTGGTTTGAAAAAAAGTATTTGTTGAAAGAAAATGTTTATTTCAAGGAGCTAATTTATTCTTTGTGGAATAAGAATGTTCAAAAGACATGTATCTTCTATAGAGTGTATCTGAGGTAATTAATTTTCTATGTCTGTATATGCTAGCGTGCGAGTGAAATGCTGAATATACCTAGGTACTCAATGGAGCCATTTTCCCCCGATATTCCTCCAGGGAATAAGTAAATAGGACTTAATAAGTCTTAACAGCCATTCTATTGACCAAGAAAGTATGTACCTGTGGTTTTTTTTTTTTTAAACTGGGCTTCATGCAGAGAGATGCAGTTAATATGCATTCTGGGCAAACACACATCACTTCATTGAAAAAAAAAAAGAAGTCCCTAAACTGATAGTAAAAGTAAAATATTGTCAATCCTGGTTTGGCCAGCCATAATGGAAGTGACTAATAACATGCAAACATCTGGCACAGGGAGTGTGAAAGATGCCTTTGGACACCCTCTCTGACATTTATTGCTTCTGCTTCTTCAGAGCTTCCAGAATCGTAATGCTCACTAGACCCTGTTTCATGGCCTACTCCAACTACTCTTTGGTATATTGGAATTTTGGAAATAGTACCTCACAGAATCTTAGAATATTTGAGTTCGACAGAGCTTTATCAGGTATCTAGATCCAGACATTCTTAGTCTTTTTAAATGATCACATCCTTCCTTGACAGTTTGGTGAAGTTTGTAATTCCTTTCTCTGAATAAGGTTCTTAAATACACAAAATGCATACATATCATCATAAATAAATTAATCCCATCAAAATAAAAGTGATTTTTCCCTTCCCAGATTAAACGATCTTTTAAAGTCTATCAAAAAAATTCTTAGAGGTACCTGGACTCTGAGTTAAGAATGCTTCACTTAATTTCCTTAATTTTGCAAAGAAAAGAAATCATATGTAGAAGGGGAGGAGAGTTCCCTAAACTCACACCACATAAGGGAATTAAAGTCATTCCTATTTGTCATTTGAAGTCCTTCACATCCTAACCTCATCCTATCTACTGAAGTCAAGAGAAACTAGCCTGTGTTTGCTTCTCACATGCAACCCTCCATTTCCATGGAAGGAAGGAAAAAAATCATTTATCCATGCTAGACATTATTATATCAGTTTTGTCACATTGGATTCTCACAATAATCTTGGGAGATAGGCCTTATTATTTTCCCCACTTTACAATTGAGGAAATTGGGCTGGGTGGTGGTTAAGTCCCTTCCCACAATTCACAAAGCTAATAAGCATCTGAAGCCAAACTTGAACTCAGGTCAAATGATTTTAGACTCAGTGTTATATCCAATATGCCATTTAATAGTCTCTGGATGAGAGAATTTTAAGTTTATTTTAAAAAAATCTACATGTATAATTTCTCTTCTTGCTAAACTGTGAGTTTTTGAGGACAAAGACTGCTCCACTATTATATTGCATCCCTAGCATCTACCATAGTCCATAATATGCACTAGGTACTTAATAAATGCTCATTGAGAGTTTGATCTGAACTCTATTAGCTTCTATTTATAAGTCCATCATTTTGCTCTAATTGCCAATTATTCAAACTCTTTTCAAAAGGAGAAAAGAGAGAGAAAAGAAGGAAATTTGAAATAGATGAAGGAATAGAAAGAAAAAGGAGGGAGGAAGGGAGAAAGAAAATAAAAAAGAAGGCAGGGAGGAAAAAAATGAAGGAAGAAAGAAAGGGAGGAGAAAACAAAGGAGAAGGGGAGGAATAAAAATGAAGGAAAGGAAAAATAAAAGAAGGAAATGAGGGAAGGAAGAAGAAAGAGAAGGAGGCTTTGGCAGTTAGGTAAAAGTATCTACTAAGCCTAAATTCACAGGGACCATCAGTTCCCATATAGTTTTACTGCAGCACTCAGGAATACAAAATGACCCAGTTAATGCTGGAAAAAGTCTTCTCCCTGCTATTCCAGGAGCCAACAAATACCTAATGGAGCCATCACTCAGCCCATGAAAGATGTCATTTTTCACTGGTGGGGCTCCCCCTCCCCCACCCATTCTTCCCCACACTTTTGAAAGCTTCATGAGCTCAGACATTAGTGCAGAGAGAGTCCAAAGGAGCTCATCCTTTGCTCCCTTCCTTTACACTCTGGGGATGTTAGAATCTTTTGTAACTGTGCAGGGCTCTGAATGAACACTCTCTTCATTTTGCAGACACTTTTCCTGCCTCCTACTCTCCCTTCCTTTCTGAATGCAAAGCTAAGCCACATAAACCACCTTCTCGACCATCCCCCTCTGAATGCTATGACAGGCAGCCATTCACACACCCTTCCATCACAACTCTGGCTCCTGGACACAGAAATAGGACTTCAGAACCCAGGAGTCATTTGCATTTCCACTGATGGGGCTCCTGTCTCAGAAACCTTTGTTTTATGCCTGTGCGTCTGTTCAAATTAACACTGAGATCAGTGGTGCTTTTTAAAATTTTTTCTCACAAAGGGTCACAGTCTCCTCTAGTCACTTGCCCCAGGCCAGTATAAATTGTATCAGAATAAAAGCTATGATTGCTAATATTATGTTCTCTATAGCAGAAGATTCAAATTCGAGAGAGAGAGAGAGAGAGGAATGAAAGGAAGGAAGGAAAGAGAGAGAAAAGAGAGAAAAAGACAGAGAGAGAAAGAGAGAGGAAAAAAGAGAAAGAAAGAAAGAAAGGAAGAAAGAAAGAAAGAAAGAAAGAAAGAAGAAGAAAGAAAGAAGAAAGAAGAAAGAAAGAAGAAAGAAAGAAAGAAAGAAAGAAGAAAGAAAGAAAGAAAGAAAGAAAAAAGAAAGAAAGAAAGAAGAAGGAAAGAAAGAAAGAAAGAAAGAAGGAAAGAAAGAAGGAAGAAAGAAAGAAGGAAAGAAAGAAAGAAAAAGAAAGAAAGAAAGAAAGAAAGAAAGAAAGAAAGAAAGAAAGAAAGAGGAAGAGAGAGAGAGAGAAAAGAAAGGGAGAGAGAAATGGAGAAAGAAAGGGAGAGAGAGAGAAAGAGAGAAAGAGAGAAAGAGAGAAAGGGAGAGAGAAAGGGAGAGAGAAAGGGAGAGAGAGAGAAAGAGAGAAAAAGACAGAGAGAGAAAGAGAGGAAGGAAGAAAGGAAGGAAGGAAGGAAGGAAGGAAGGAAGGAAGGAAGGAAGGAAAAGAAAAAGTCATCTCAGTAATTTTTCTTTATAGCATTTGGTTGGTTGTTTTTCCTGATGCTTATGTTCATCTTTGACTTTGCTTTCCTTTTACCATCTTAATCATTTAAGTCAAAGAACTTTGGGTCTTTTTAACAACTTCTAATTTGGAGTGCTTCTTTTAAAAGGAGAGTTATTTGAAGGTTCCATAGAGAGATGGTTTGCCTCATGCAATGTGGCTTTTGAATTATTCAGCTAGGAGATGCTGTGTAATGACTGGATTTTTTGACATTTTCGGATGGTCTCTATTGGGGGAAGAATTTTGGGTTATTTTTGTCTGCTGTCACTTGATTTTCTAATTGTCTTTGAAATATGTTGTAGACAATAACAAATCTTCCCTAATAAAACAGCTCCAATCAATCACCCAAGCAATAAACATTTATTAAGCACCTCTTCTTATTTATTAGGAAGGTACAAGCTGCAATTGATATGGATGTAGTCAATTTCACTGTGACACTTGTCAACAATTTTTGAGGGTGAATAAGAATTGAATGTCTGTAGTACAGCCTGAGTGGACTTCTTCCTCTCAACCCAGAAGTGAAATAATGTAGATAGCACCAAGTATTTTTTGAATAAAAATCTTAGCTAAAATTGATGTGAACCTAATGAATGTCACTGTTTATGGAACATCATTAGATTTAGCCAGATCTCTTTTCTGGTCTCCTCTGATATTTGTTATTCATGCTTGCCCTACTGACTACCCATCTGTGCAACTGCTGGCCCCTTGTCCGTGTTGGATGTTCCTATTTTTTTGTTCCTTATTCCCTATTTTTTTCCTATTGACCTCCCAACCTGGCCTAGAGTGGCACCTGTGATCTGATGCTCATTCTTTTGCATTTTATAACTTAGTTATAAAAAGTAGAAGCAAATCTACATATTTTTCTACATATATACAGAGGGAGATTTTAGTTGGGGCTAAAAAAAATCATAATTAATTTCTATCAAATCCAATATTTTAATGAAAAATAATTTAAGAACATATTTAATGGGTACACAGTGAGCTTAATTTTTTTTAATTGAGTTAATAAAATGAGACATTTAAATAAACTTTTTTCATCTCAATGAAAGCATTTTAAAATTATTTTCATTTTTATTAATTATGATAATTTTGAATCTAGTTTTTCTGTATACTTAACTGTTCAAATAAATATTTTTAAGGAACATACTGCCTGAACTATAAAGACAGAAATTATGCCATTCTTGTGCTCAGGAAGATTATATTCTATTAGGGATTCAACATTAACATGTACAAATATAATACAAAGAACCTGGGCAGGAACAAATCAAAAATTGGAATCAGAAAAGTCTTCATGGAGGAGTGGGTCCTTGAGTGTAGTCTTAGTGACAAAAAGGACATTGTAGAGATAACTAATGAATATATTTTAAGCATAAGAGATTAAACTGAATAACTGTAGGCAAGAGATGACAAAATATTGAGATCAGTGAATAAAAATTTCCTATTTTGCCTGGGAGATAGAGTCTAATAAGGACAATAATAAGTATTAAGCTTGAGAAAGGAAATGGAAACCAGATTATAAAAGTTATTAAATGTTACAGTAGGAAGTCTGGATTTTATCTGAAGGGAAATGGGAAGTCAATGAAGGATTTTAGTCAGGAGGACAGAAACAAACCCAGGCTTTAGGAAGATGAAGATGATATCTTTCTAAGGATGGATATTGAACTGTTTTATTTTTGGTCATGGTGACTCCTATTTCTTCTGAGCTCTAACAGTGAAAAGTTTCAGTCAAATAAAGATGTGCACTTGCACATCTGCATGTACACATAATTGCAAGCGGGAATGGCTTTGATTTTTAATTATTCTTATTCAGAAGAATAAGATCTCTAAGCAATCAGATCTTCAGACTTAAACACAGGCTGATTTCCTTCTCAGTACTTTACTGTTCTGTAGTAGAAAAAGCCCTGATTTTAACATCAGGGTAAAAATCTTGGTCCCTGAAATTTACTTCCCAGATGAATGAGTGAATGAATCAATGGATGGATGGATTTTTAAAAAGGAATTAACATCTAACCCTGTACCAAGAACAGCGTTAATCTCTGAGGGTCTTCCTAGAAAAAAAATGTGATGATCCCTGCTTTCTAAGATCTCACACTCTATTGAGGCAGACAACATATATATGAAAATTCAATTGTAAGGAAAATAGAAAGATCTAGAAGTCCAAAGGAACCATATATAGGGACAGATGCCAAGTTTTAATGATCTTAGAGTATATAACTTTGGATGCCATCTCCTTTTATGAAATGGCAGAGTGGAAAGAGTTGAATTAAATGACCTCTAAATTATCTTCTAACTCCAAATCTTCAATCCCATGATCCCACAGAAATCCTGCCATCAATGGCACTTCTGTTAATTCAAAGGCCAAACAGCCCTGTTTGTAGTGGCTAGAAGCTGGAAAATGAAAGGATGCCCATCAATTGGAGAATGGTTGAGTAAATTGTGGTATATGAATGTTATGGAATAATATTACTGTTCTGTTAGGAATGACCAGCAGGATGAATACAGAGAGGACTGGCGAGACTTACATGAACTGATGCTAAGTGAAATGAGCAGAACCAGGAGATCATTATATACCTCAACAACGATACAGTTTGAGGATGTATTCTGATGGAAGTGGATCTCTTCGATAAAGAGAGCTTTAATGGATCAAAGATGGACAGAAGCAGCTACACCCAAAGAAAGAACACTGGGAAATGAATATAAACTGCTTGCATTTTTGTTTTTCTTCTCTGGTTATTTATACCTTCTGAATTCAATTCTCCCCGTGCAACAAGAAAACTGTTCGGTTCTGCACACATATATTGTATCTAGGATATGCTGTAATCTAGTCAACATGTAAAGGACTGCTTGCCATCTAGGGGAGGGGGTGGAGGGAGGGAGGAGAAAAATTGGAACAGAAGTGAATACAAGGGATAATGCTGTAAAAAATTACCCTGGCATGGGTTCTATCAATAAAAAGTTATTTTTTAAAAAATTCAAAGGCCAAAGACTTTTAGAAGGTGCTTCCCTTTGAATCACCTGGATTAGTCTCTACTCATATTATTCTACTGGTTCTCTAGATTTAATTCCTCTTAGACCATTTCCATATACAATTATCCTTCCATTCAATGTGATATAACTTCAGGTGTTCATCTGACAATTAAGAAAAAATTTCCAAGTCTAGATCTCACTGCAAATCATCTGTCTTGATACACCCAAAGTTGGTCATGGTCCCTAAAGGGCTGGTGAGACACGCAGAGATGAAAAATACGTGGAAGTAAATATTGCCAGTAGAAAAAATTGCTACTGGAAACAGTGAAATTGTCATCAGTAGATCACATCAGCTATTTTGCATACAGGTTGGACTAGTTTTTCTAGATGGATTTAGGATGGGACAGATGGTTATATTTATTTTCTGATTTGGGATTGGGAATTAGCAATGCTAACATTTTTTGTGTAACTATCTTCTTTTTTGAGTATAGTTATTAATGAGTAAAAGTTCACTTGCATTTCAGAAATATACTTTAGAGCAAGCTAAATGGTTATAGAACACCAGAGTCAGGAGAATCTGAGTTCAAAACCAGCTTCACACACTTAACACTTCCTAGCAGTGTGACCCTGGGCAAATCACTTAACCCCAATTGCCTTGGGAAAACAAAACAAAACATCAATATACTTTATTTTCACAAATCTTTCTACAAAATAAAAAAGCTTCTCAACCAAGTTTTCCATATGCTAACTTATCCAAACATGGCGTAAGATCTCACCTACATCACCATTCTGAAAATAGAATTATAAATAAAATCATAGTTAATTAAGATATTGTTATTCCCTTCCCTGGATATTATTCATAATCTAGATGTATACTACTATTTATCCTTTCTGCTAATTTTCGTAACTCATCAGAACTTTGCAGTTCTTCAAAGCAGTAGGAAATAAAGGCAGCGGAAGTCAGTGTTTTTATCACCATTGTTATTAAATGGCTTCAGAAGTTTCCTTAATAGCTGCACAGAATCAAAACCATGAGAGGTCACACAGTTTAATTCACCCATTTTATAGATGGATTGAATAAGACTCAGAAGGGTTATGTCCTTTGCCCTGGATCACCCAGATAAAATGGGAGAATTCAAAATTAGATCCTCTGATCCCAAATCCGATATTCTTTCAATTGGTTTTGTGACCCTGAGGAGCAAAAGTCAATAATTAAGAAAGATCAAATACTGACTTCAAATGTCATTATCTGTTTTGAGGTGGGGGAAGGATAGCTTCCTTTGTTTTTGTTTCAAATTAGCCTATACCCTAAAACACTTTAAAGAGGCCATTGCATTGGGTATTTACCCCATAATAGGTAGACCTTAACTCTATTTCCATTTGTTGTGGTATATTACAAAACATCTAACTGTCAGAATTTGGGAGTATGGCTATATTTAGTGGTTTACAACAAAATGACCATTCTTTCCACTAAACTTCAGGGAAAGACCAAAGGAGGTCTAGGCAAAGCATCCTGCCAAAGCCTGATTATCAAGATCAATTTATAATGGATTATTACCCACCATAAAAAGGAAAGCTATTTTTAGCTCCTTTGAAATAGCTTCTAAAGGAGATAGAGAAAGAAAACTCATTTGCAGAAAACAGTAGCAAATGTCTATCCAGCAACAATCTCCCACAGGATTTGATTCAATGGAATAGGAAATGTGGCAACTCTAACTGTGCTCATTTTCATCTACCCCTATGAAATTTTTGCTTTTCCGTGAGACTAACAAACAAAAAACTTCAGTCGCATCACATGCTCATAAATAAGCAATACAACCAACAGCCAGTCACACAGCCATTAGGCACTGACTTAGAGAAAACACAAATCTTTCTGTGCATGAACATGAATCATAAAGGACTTCCCAAAAATATAGAGTAGCCTGAGAAAGATCTGAGAAAATTAAAATTGCATTCATTAAGTTCTTGAAGGATATTTGGAAGGAATC
Organism: Antechinus flavipes; assembly: GCF_016432865.1. Lineage (NCBI taxonomy): Eukaryota > Metazoa > Chordata > Mammalia > Dasyuromorphia > Dasyuridae > Antechinus > Antechinus flavipes. The sequence continues at coordinate 12,512,119 of NC_067400.1, read as the reverse complement.
CAATATCCAACAAGTGATTCAATAAAATGAAAAGAAAAACAAACCATGTCTGTTTGCACCTTAAATCACTTTTATTTCATCCAAACTAAAAATATCTCATTTCATATTTGATGAAGAGAAATTTTTTTGCCATTTCACAGATATTTAAGAGAGAAAAATAAAAGAATCAACATTTCAAGCCTAAAAATCAAAATTCTTTGGTTTCCATTTTGTAAAAATGGAGATTTTTAAAATGTCATAATTTGATGAAGTTGTCTGTTGATAGGAGAGATATTGCCTTGGAAAATGGCATGGAATCAAGAATGCCACGAATAATGCCTTATAAATTTGCTAATCAAGGAATAACTCTTTTTGAGAGATGAATTATGACATACAATTTAGAAGACAGAGTATAGGGAAAAAAGATGTAGAGACTTTTAAAAGTAAAATATTGTTTTAAACTTTGTTTTTTTCTTCTTCTTCTGGTGAATCATTTATTAAGCACCTGCTATATGCTAGACTTTTAAAAAAACTTTTTTATTGTTTTTGTTCAGTGTTTAGGGTCATGATCCATAGGCATATTTCTTGGAAAAGAAAATCTCTTTTTTTGAAACTGTGACTCCTAGTCCTATCTCTATCAAATTAGCAATTTCATAAAGTATCTTAGTTTAAAATACTTTTTGTTGGCTATGTATAATACCTTTCCAATTAAATTCAAATACTGTGAGCATTCTGGATTGATGTATAATGTGCCTTAAACAATTAAAAAGTAAAAAAAAAAAGAAGAAGAAGATGTCAATGGAAAGTTGATAAACTTATGGAACTAGGTGAACAAAAATCCTAGGCCAAGAAGCTTCAGTTAATTTGTAAAACTTATATCTGTGTCAGTTATATGAATGATTGAAAAAAAAATTTAAAACTATCTCTCTCTCATATCTGATTGCTCCTACTCAACTAATATTGCTTGCATGCCTTATATATAAATTGGTGTGTGTGTGTGTGTGTGTGTGTGTGTGTGTGTGTGTGTGTTTGATACTGTCAACATGGAACATATTCCATTTGGGATCAAATGTTCGCAGTATACTACACCAGGTAAGAGGTAAGGCATAAATTCTCTTCAAAGAAAGATAATGCAGGGGAAAAAATGACTAAAATGGATATGTGAAGAAGGACACTATTTGCATCCAGCAAAAGAACTAATGAATACAAGTATATATAGAATAATTTTACATATACTTACATACATACATACATACATATGTGTGGATACACACACCTATTTGAACCTAATGGTAACCATCTCTAGGGTGGGGAAGGAGTAAGAAAAAAAGAAAATTAATTATGTCATAATTTAATTGTCTTGTATATTTGAAAAGGATAGCAGATTGTAGATTTGCAGTTTCACATACAATCATTTTTTTTTATTGCACTATGTCATGGAAATGCTTGTTTTATTTTGTAAATGTAAAAAAATTAGATTCAGGAAAAGATAAAACAAGTCATTAGAATGATCCAAAAAATTGTCCTGCAGATACATAAAACATGAAACTTCCCTCATCAGCACCAGGAAGTCACGTGTGTAAGAGTCCTGTGCTTCACACCTGCTGATAAGTCCCAGGATTCAATTACTGAGCAAGTTTCTAACACCTTTTTATCCTCTCACAAAATACTGAGGCATGATAATATCAGAATGCTGCAAATGTTAAGAGAATGGTCAACCAAACTTGGATTTCTTCCTTTCTCTCCTTACCCCCTGTCCTGTTGCTTTTTGTGGCTTGGATGATCAGTTAACACAAAATGGCACAAAAAAGGATGCTCGGTCTAGGCTTTTTAGATATTTGGAAGTGTGTCATCTGGCAAAATAGATGGATGAGAGTGTTCACTGCGTGTTCCTTATTTCTTTTCTATGTCTTTCAATCAATTTTTAAGAAACATCTTTTTTTTTTTTTTGCATCAGTATAATATCCTGTCCTCAGTTCTCCTGGTGAAAAGCTAAAAGCAAAAACAAACAAACAAAAAGTGCCCATAAGCCAAAGTTGGATAGGAAATACGTTGGAGTGTGCTTGATCTAGGAACTTACTGGGCTTCCTAGTTATATAAGCATGGGAGTACTAAATAAATAAAAATAAAATAGATAATGATCATTTTATACTAATTAGTATATACAGAACCAGAGCTGTTGGAGAGACAGCACTGCACATTGCTTCTTAGCTTTTCACAACATCATTTAAATTAGCTGCAAAATGGGATAAATAAGAAATAAAGTGCTTTGTAAAACTTAAAGCATTATATAAACAAGAGTTACTATGATTCAATAAACAATCCCTCTGCACCATAATCTAAGATGAAATCTAAAGAAACTCACAATTGCAACATCTGCCATTCCTTTTATGTTTTGGAATATTTTTTAAGCATTTTAGAGAGATTTTTAAAAGGTGTACAAAATGAGGTGATGACAGAGCTGGGCAGGACAACTACCGTGTGACAGAATCAGTACTTTTTGTTTTGCTAAATATGACATTTGAGAGATGTCATAGTTTGGGATGGTATGGATTGTCTCACTACTTCCAAAAAACACTATGATAAGGGCCTCTGTCTCCAGTAAATTGGTGACACTCTTGTGGCCTGGTGTCAAAAGGGTTGACGGAGAATTTGTGTTGTATTTTAAATATATTTTCCCAAGACGTCTGGATTTTCCATTTAATTCCCAAGTGAGCAATTCTGACCAACAAAAAGAAGAGGATAAGGGAAAACCATTGTCATTATAATCTCTGGAATAGCACCTGCCATAATGATTCCCACTTGGGATAGCTTTAGAATGATCGTTTGTAGAACATGCCACAGAAAAATGAAGGAATCAGTGTAAATAAATCACCCTTTAGAATATGACTACAAAAAGAGAGAAGTCAGTAATTTTCCAGCTAGTTATACATTCAGTTAAAGAGTCAATCTTTGTACTATCGACCTAGGCTTCATCAGGTCAGAAGACCTGATCTTCTCTGTAAAACTGGATTCAAATTTAGATAGTTTCTAAGGTACAGTATTAATATTGCCTTACATATGTTAGATCAGGAAAAGCCTGAATTTATAAAATAAATACTTTTGTATGAATCTGAACTACTTGGCCTTGCCTCAAAAAAAAAACCTTGGAAAATTCTACCCAGTCCATTGCTTCCCTGAGACTTTAGTCTATTACCCAAAAAATCACACTTTATTAGCAAGGAAACTTTTGAAAATTGAAACCCAAAAGATCCTCCATGTTCCCTCGTTTGTGCCTTGAACAGATTGTTCATAATTCATAAGAACCAGTGCTTTGTAATGTTTATTCTTGAAATGCAACTGGCAGAGAAAATGGGCATATTCCCTCTCCTTTGGAAATATCTGACTTCTTCCACTAATTAGAGTGAGTGGGAATTAGCTCCATATTGGGCTTAATGATTTCTGTGGGGGTTACTTCCTGGCATGATTTAAATATTATCCAAGCAACACCCATCTTGTGAAAGTTTTATGTAAAAAGGGGGAGCCCTCTCCACTGAAGCCATTTTAATGGTTTTGTAATTAAAGAGCAATTTGAAATGAATACCTGTTATTTATTTGTAAAATCAGAATAGTGGAAGTTTATGAGTTGTATAGCTTTAAAAATAATCAAGACAAAAATAAGTTTAAAGAAAACTTGAAAATAAACCCACTTGAAAAAAGATAAATGTGGCTTAAGGATTAAAAATGGCATGAAAACAAACAGATGAAAAATGACAAAGATCAAGAATAATGATTCTGCTATATTGAACTCTAACATGACAGTTCCAGAAATACCACCAAAGAAAATCGACATAATATTCAGTTGATTGGTTTAGAATACACCTATCTGGAAGAAGCTTATGCTGAGGATGATGCCATAGGAGAATACTAAGAAATTAAAAGTTTACTCTATGTACAGGGGAAAAGGAAGTTTGATAACAATTTGTTTTGATAACAATTATTTTGTAAAAATAATTTATTTGGGGCAGCTAGGTGGTGCAGTAGATAGAGCACCAGTCCTGAAGTCCGGAGGACCTGTATTTAAATCTGGTCTCAGACACTTAGCACTTCCTAGCTGTATGACTCTGGGCAAGTCACTTAAGTCTAATTGCCTCAGCAAAAAAATTGAATAAACTAACAAATGAATAAGTTAATTAAAAATTAAATTAAATTTTAAAAAGAATAATTTACCTGCTCAACATATGCCAATGTATACTAACAAGCACAGACCTATATTATGTACCACCCTCAGTCAGAAAGTACAACATAGGATCTCAATCAGACACGCATTTCCTACAGATGGTAAGTTTCTCCAGATGGTCCTCAGGGAATTTTTCTGCTCCCATTAAGCCCAAGAATATTGAGATGTGTTTTAAGAAAGGATGTAATCTAATTCCCCAAGGAAGGATATCCAAAGTAGCTCAAGGATCCCTATTGTACAGCATATGTGGCCAATCCTTAGAGTTTGTTAGGACATAGAGGTTGCAAATGGAGGGGAAAAAATGGACTTAGAATTGGGTTTGAAGGGGTAACCAACAGTCAAGATTATATTTTGAATGACTCTTTTCTTCATCCTGAAGTGAATATTCATTTTACTTTCAATACCAATGTTCTGTTGGCATGTTTTGGCTGCAATTCATGAAATGCTTCATTGTCCAGGGAATAAGAGTTGAGTAAGAGGAATTAATGGATATATTATAAAAGAGGAATTATCCTGCACTTGTTTGTAAGGATAGCTACCACCAGGAAAAATGTTATTTAAAGTACACTATAATTCCATTGGTAGAGGAACTCCTGATGAGGAAATTTTCTCTACCAAGGAAGATCAGTATCTATACTGTGATTTGTAGTGAGGAAGAATTGCTTGGCACACTGAAAGGTAAAGCCTATAGTGCTATGGGCAGTATACATCAGAAGATAGAATTAAAGACTGGAAATTAGAAATAGACTCCATAGACTCCAACTCTATCTCATATACCTCTGAACTGGGGCACATTGGGCAAGTCACTTAATGCCTCTGAGTTTCTTAGGATAGAACATTGTATTTGGTTTTTTTTTAAAAGCTGTTTGAAAGGCTGTGTGGTATATAGCACAAACCCTGGAGGTGGATTCAAATCTTAGGAATGAAGTCTGATGTCTTTCACAGTCTACCCACAGAAAACACGGACCACATTTATTTTGAATTCATGCCCCCAAAAAGAAATGTGCAATAATACTACTCCAGCCACCCTTATGTGTTTTCTTTGCCTCTTCTACAGGAGAAAGGCAGATGTTATCTTTTATTCTGGAACCACTTCAGCAGACCTGCACTTCTTTAGAAACCAAAAGGGAAAAAAAATCTTCTTATCAAGTCTTTTGCCAGAAATTCCTGATTAGCCAGCAGCCATGAGATATGAAGACAGTCACCAGGGACAGCAGTCAAGCCAGTGTTCCTGGGCCTGAGAATCATAGGAGCAGAACTCAATGTATTTACCATTTACAATCAGCCAGAAATTAGCAATTTTCCAGTGGATATCTCCATTCTTATCCTAGAAACACTTTAACAAAATAAATCTAGCAATTTTGCCTTTTACTTTTGTACCAAAAGTCATTAATCATGGCCCCATATTCCGTCATGCTCATATATGTTCTCGTTCTCTCTCTCTCTCTCTCTCTCTCTCTCTCTCTCTCTCTCTCTCTCATTTGCAAGTGGATTAAGATTCAAAACCATCAGAATCATGGCACTTCTGCATCCTCCTTGATATCTCTGTGGCATAGTGAGAGGGACAACCTGATGATGAGAGAAGTAATGTGCAACAGCACATTAGCTAATAACTTGGTTAAATTATTGGACCATGAGGCATTATTATACATGTACTAATATTATTTAGCTACTGAATTAATGCATTGGAATATATCTGAAATGAGGACTAACATAATGAGGTTAACATTTAAATATCTGAAAAGGAAATGTAAATATGTTTGTGGTTAATGAAAAAAAATAAGGATGTAAATTCCCTGCCAGTGAATTAATACCAGCCAGAGTGATTTAGATAATGGTGTCTATTGGGAGATTAATCAGGGTAATTTTGTAATAGACATCATTAGCATTGATTTGCAATCTAAAAGGGGAAAAAAAGAATTTAATAGACCACATTAGGATGACTAGTATTTGTAGGGTCTCTTCCATGTGTGGAGTGGAAATAGTACAAACATGGGCTGAGCTTGATTTTTCTTCAGTAGGATATTCAAGTGGATTTTGGCAGGAGACAGATGGAAATATGAGACTGGAGTTCTAGGGGAAAATTAAATTGAGAAATCAAGATTTGAGAGTCATTTGCATAGAAATAATCACTGAAGCGATGAGAATGGATGAAATCATCCATGGAGAGAGGGCAAAAAGAGAACAGAAGCTGACCAAGACTAAAATCCTGAGACAAATAAGCATCTCAGGGAAAAAAAGAATTGTAAAAAGTCTTCTTTCCATCTTCTCTATGACAAGAAAGACAAGAAAGGAACAAAAAAGTAAATGGATAACAATGAGAGTCCAACTTCATTGTAGCCCAGAGAATGGAAGGCACTGAGAAAGAATCAAGTATTAATGATGTCCAATACCACAGTGAGACCTTAATTATGAGGACAAAAAAAGGTACTTCAAGAGGATGTTAAATAAATTCTTAGTTTAGAGCTGTTCATTTTATTTAAGAGTTTTGAAATTTGTAGTTCTTTGTCATTTGTTATGTCTCATGTACCTTACAGCTATGTGGCCCTGGTTTTGTTCCCTTACCATTCACTGCAAGCTTCACTGTTCAAGTCTTCATACTGACTAACTGTAAAACAGATAATTGTAGCACCCAACTTTCAGGACAGCTTGAAGAATGAATGAGATAATGTACATGAAGTCACTTACAAACTTTAAACTTCCGTGATAATATGGATGCTGTGGGGATTCTAATTCTCTCCTCTCATATTCAATGGAGTTGAGGTGGATATGAGCATAGAGTAAGTCTTAACCCAACAGTTTTTAACTTTAAACAGACTATTAAGGAGGTAACATAAGGATTCCTTTCTTTAACTGAATGTGAGTGTGGGAATATAAATACATCTGAAGACTCACAGAAAGCATGATAGTACAATTTCAGTAGCTGACAGGATGATTAGGGTGATCACATTTTCACTTCTTTTCTCTTCACGCAGTTCTGCTTGGGCTCTATATTTTGAAAGCTTTTCATATCACGTGGTTCTGAGATTCTGAGTGTTTTTTTAATTATTATTTTTTACTTGTTTCTTAAGCTAAACTAAGTCAACAAGCATTTATAACATATACTATGTTCTTGGAGGCAGGAAAACGAGTATAAATATGGCCTCAGACATGTGTTAGTTGGATAAATTAGTTAGCCTCTCTTTTAATCCACTGGAGAAGGAAATAGCAAACCAATCCATGGTCTTTGCCAAGAAAACTCCATGAATAGCATTCACATGCTATGGTCTATGGGGTCACAAAAAGTCAGACATGACTGAATAACTGAACAACAACTATGTGTCAAATATTCTGCTAAATACTGGAGAAACAAAGGAAAGGAAAAGTAGCCCCTGGTCTCAAAAATTCCCCAGTCTAATGTGAGGAGACAATAACTCCAAAATACATACAAAGAGATATAAGATAAATTAAGAAAGGATAAATTAGGGGAGAACACTAACATTAAGGAAGACCATAGAAGATTTTTACAGAAGGTGGAATTTTAGTTGAAACTTAAGGGAAACCAGGGAAGCCAAGAAGCAGAAATGAAAAGGAGAAAATATTCTAGATATGGGAGACAACCAGTGAAAATTACTGAACTTGGGAGATGAAGTAGCAAGTGAAGAACATCAAATAGTCCAATATCTCTAAATTATGGATTATATAAAAGGAAGTAAGATATAAGAAACCAGAAAGGTAGGAGGGAATCAGATTGGAAAAGATTTCTAAAACTAAGCACACAATTTTATATTTGATTCTGGAAGTGATAGAGTATCACTGGAATATACTAACTAGAGAAATGATATGGTCAGATCTGAATTTTAGGAAAATAGATTTAACAGCTGAATAGAAGATAAATTAGAATGGGTATCAATGAGTCAGGAAGATTAATTAGTAAGTTCCTGCAATCAATTAGGCACAAAGTGATGAGGACCTATACCAAGAAGAGAAAAGAATGAATTTGGAAGATGTCCAAAAAGAAATAAAGCTATCTCAACTGCTTGCTAAATTTTTGTGGTTTAATAGTATCCCCAAGAGCAATAATTTTGCTTGTAATCATGCCCCAGTTCCAAATGAGGTTTATTTTTGAATTATCTAATATATGTTGAATTTTTGTATTTGTGATCTGGGAATTTGTCATATCCTAATTTTTGAAGAGTAGTGAGGTTCTGGCATAGAATTCTGTTGATAACCATACCTACCTAGGTATTCAGTCAATGCTGAAGATTTACAACTTACAATGATATATTGCTATATCTATAATTCCCTTAGAAAATCCACACCAATCATTACATCTAGGTGCCTTTCTATAGTTTTCTGGGAGCACCAACATGATCTTATACCACTGTCAGAAAGCCCTCCATTTCTTTAGAAATTGGTCTTTCAGTCACTTGTTCGATGTATCTTTGTTGATATGTTATAGATTAAGTAAATGTGGATGTCACATGGAGAGAACCTTTTAGCCCTGCACTTAGATCTTAACCATTTTGTAACCTCCATATAAAGGTAACTCAATACCAATGACAAAAACTAAGTTCAAAGACATGTATTTACTGCCAGCTCTTACCATTTCTCAATAGAACAATATTTCTGTATTTCTGTAAAATTTTAAGCTAACATATGATCTGAGATCATCCCTGTGACTTTTTTTCTTTTTTTGGACAGAAAAATATCAAACTTTCTAGACCTGACTTATCAGTTTTATTATTTTTTGCTTGTATTACTATTTGTAATATTATACTTTAGGTTCTGATTAGTGCAAATAATGAATGACTCTAAAATGATCACATTATTCATACTTTCATGGCATAGTTCCATTGATCTAGAACCAAGCATCATATTGATAATTGTAACTTTAAAAAGTACCTATTCAAATGCAAGTGAATTGTATTTAGGGATTCATTATCCCCACTAATCAGGACCTATATGCATCTAGTCTCCACAAACTTCAATTGCTTTAGCTACGAAAACTAAAATAGTAACTTCATTGGTAAAACAAAAGTCAGGATATTTATAGCTTGAGTATTTGTGAACTCAAGGATTACGGAACATCATAGAACGTATGCTTCTAGAGGTCAAGAATTCTTCTTTGCTTGTTTTTATTTTGTCTTTTTATCTCAAGCATCTAGATAGTAGTTGTTATGTAAACAATCTTTAATATTAATTAAAATATTAAACTTTTCTTATTGTTCAATGATTCAATTGTATCTAACTTCTTGTGATCTGCTGGACCATAGCAGATCCAATTCTGTCTATGAGATTTTCTGGGCAAATACGTTGTGATAACTTACCATTTTAATATCAAGTGTATTAAAACAAATAGAGGTTAAGTGAGTTGCTCAGCATCAGACAGCTAGTAAGTATCTTATGGAATCAGCTAGGTGGCTCAATGGATAGTACACTGGGCTTAAAATCAAAAAGACCTGAATTCAAATCTGGCTTCAGATGCTCACTAACTGTGTGATCACTTAAACTCTGTTTTCCTTAATCTACTGGAGAAGGAAATGGCAAACTATTATGTTGATTTTGTCCAGAAAACTCCATACAAGATCACAAAGAGTGAGAGATGACTGAATGACAGGACAATATTAAATTAACAAATATTGAATGACTATATCTATTATCCTCTTATAAAATTGAAAAAGGGACCTTTGAAGTCATTTAGTCTAACCCTATCATTTCCTATATGAGATGATGTCCTCAGAGTCATTCAGGGAGAAAGTAATAGACTTGAGCCTTGGACCCATGCCCTTGCTTCTAATCCACAGGTGTCCCCTCCCCTACTTAATCCACACTGCCTAACTCTATGAAACCATGATCACTCTTTTCTCATAATTTGTAGAGTTCGAAAAGTCATGGACATTTCCAATTCGAGAAGCTATAAATTCGGTATCATATCATTTTTTTTTCCTTAACTATGCTTGAGATAGTAACCTCATCTTTGTGGATCTGACAGAAACCATCAAATGAATGAGTACGTATAAAATAAATGAAGCATTGGTTTTCATTTTTTTTAAATTTCAAATGAGTAGATTGGGGAAGTGGAAATGGTAAATAATCAGAGAAGGCCTACATTTGTGCTGGGAGGAAATATCAATTATAATAATTTTTGTTTGGAGATACTTGATAAAAAATGATTCTTTATTCAAAATAATTTTAAAATCTGCAATGATGTACAAATAAAATCTTCCTGTATTTCTTACAATATGCCAGCACTATCAATGAAGTGTCAATTAACCATGGAAAAGCTTGACAGAAATGGGAAGAGAAATATGTCAGCTAACAGCAGGTACAATCTCCTTGTGATGAGTTTTACCAAATTGTTTGAGCTACAACAATCTCACCTAGCCTATAAGACTAATATATTTCTCATTCACATTTGTTAATACCCTACTCTTGCCTTTCTTCTACACCTATCTTGTTATCTCTCATATTCACATAATAAAATCTCACAATCCACAACTACATTTGTGATCAATCTATTTGGAGGTCAAACTTAAACACAGATTCTCATGACAACAGCCATAAGAAGGAGTTTGTTAAATTTCATAATAATCTTATTGTTAAAACTTTAAAGTCCTTTTTTTTTTCCAAGTTTCAAACAAATGTGAAGCTACTTATTGCTACTCCTAATTTAACTAAGCCTTAGGAAAATTCCCTTTATGGCAAGAATATGCCGTGCTCTTGACATATAAGTGCAATTTGATATCAATTAAATGTCTTAATTGTCATTGCAAATTTCTGGGGTTGTAGTAATCACTGAGGTAATTAGTTCTGATGATTAGGACACATCATCCCAGTTTGAACATGGCATTCCTGACTGAAATTTCTCCCAAGTCAAAAGGGGTTTCCTAACTTATCCTATTGCCCTCATAGGGATCATGGATTTGGAATAAGCATAGTAGCACCTAGCAATGAACACAGTACTTCCTCTGGAGACTAAGACAGAGGGCAGAAGGCTTATCACCTCCTTGCTCCTGAAAGTTCTTGTTCTCTTAATGCAGCCTAAAAGAACATCAGCTTTTTGAGTGGTCAAACCATGCTGTTGACTCACCAAACTTATTGTCCAATAAAGTGACTAAATCCTTTTTTTTTCTTCAGATAAGTTATTGATCAGACATATCCTATTCTGTAATAGTTGGGATGACTTTTTTAAGGCTAAATATAAAATTTTACATTCTCCCTATTGTTTCATTTTATTAGTCATTTGCTTGCTAGGTGGCCCAGTGGACAAAGCACTGAGATAAAATCCAATTTCAGTCAATTTCTAGTATGTAATCTTGAGTGAGTCTCTTCAATTTTCTCATCTATTAAAAAATGTGAAAAAATAATAATATCTAATCCATGTTATTGTGAAGATCACATGAGATAATTGTACTGTTTTGCAAACCTTAAAGCACTATGTAAATATTAGTTGTTGTTATTGATGATGATATTATATAGCCTAGTGTTCTAGCCAGTCAAAATGTTTTTGATTTGGAGGCTTTTTTTTTAATTTTTAGCTTTTATTCTTTTATATTATCTCATATGTTAGCTCTTCTCCCAGTTTTATATCATCCACAAAATAGAATTTTTAAAAGGTGAAAAATTATGTCTCTCTCATGAGAACGTGTTAAATAATAAATTCTTATGTGTCCTGCTCTTATGAATTTGTGTATCCATTTCAATAACTTCATATCATTCTACCTCCAGAACTAGCCAAGGATGTGGGAACCACCCAAAAATACAAATTCAATAGATCCATATTATTTTTATAGTTCAGTTAATCAAATGCTTAATGGCAGTCTCTTGTGGACTTCTAGAAGAGAGCTACTTGTTATGAGGGATTTGTTGTTAAATTGATTTTTCAATTGTCTGAACTTTTGTAAACTCCATTTGGAGTTTCCTTTGCAAAGATAATCGTGTAGTTTTCTATTTCATTTTTCCATCCCATTTTATAGATGAAGAACTGAGGAAAACAGGGTTAAATGCTTTGCCTAAAATCAATCAGATAATAAGTGTTCCCTTCAGTTCCAAAACTTTGGTGGTGTGAAGACATATCAGATATGGGGAATCATATGAAAAAAGGGCTTGATAATATAGGACAATTGTTTTGGGGTGGGGCACAGAAATTACTTAAATTTAATTTATTTTGCAAGGGCTCGTGCACCATCTTTTCTGGGCCATCATTTAACTTCCTACAGAAACTAATTTGGAGTGCTATATAAATACATGTTAACAATCATAAAAATAAACATGTTAAGTAAGAATGCATATATTTAAAGTATTAACAGCTATGCTTTGAATTAATCAAACATTTTAGATCATTTCTTAACCATCTAAGGAAAACCCAAAACATGGCCAAGTGACATTTCCCTTAATTTTTAACCCAATGAACACATGGGTAATCTGAAGAATATGGAAGCCATATATTCCCTCCTAACCTGGTAAGCCTTAACTTACAAGAATGAGGTTTGCATCAAAGCTATTTCAAGCTCAGGTAGTCCTTTGGATCTTTTGCCCAGACTGTAAAATTAAGGCTAAGTGGTGCTTTTCATATTGCAAAACCTCTCATCTTATAGATGAAATATGAGAAGAGATTGAACATTGGAAATGTTATGGGTTTGCAATTTGATGAGATGCTTCTGCCCAGTCTTCAATATGAAATATTTATTGAAGATAAGCACAATTTCCCACATGACTTGGGTGGTATCCTGCAAAATATGAGTTAATAGATAATCATCTCTGCTTCTATCTTCAGAATCTCCCACAAGAACATGAATTAGCAGCCGAGCTCTGTGCTTTCTCTATTATTTATCATCATGGGATTGCTGTTTTAACATTAAATTAATTTGCCAACCAATTAGTTGTAAATCAAATGGAAAATCTTTGTCCTCTAAACAGTGACACCCCATACTTTCATGTGCTAATATTTAACCATGTCCCATTTATCATCGGCACTACCCTGTTCTCCAGCGGGACGTTAGTAATTAGATTACTTCTCTGAGATCTTTAAATAGCTTCATTTTAGCTCCCTTCTCGCATATGAAGGCAGAGCAGGCCCAAGGCTAAACTGTGAAGTCAGCAGAATTCATTCTTGGAGCTTTCACATTTCCTCTTTCAATCCATTTTGTTACAGGTCTTCATCTAGAGTTCATTTTCCTTCCTTATATGGCTTACTGACGGTCTGGATATTGGGGTATCCCATTCAGATCTAAGTCCCTTGGGAGATTGAGCCAAGCTCTCTTTCTTCTACATCAATGTAAATTTACTTGTTTCTTCCATTTCTTTTCTTCTAGGGATGGTACAATTGGAAACAGGAGGACTTGAGTTCAAATTAAATTTTGTAACTTATTAGTTTTGTGACTCTGGGAAACTCACTAAATTTTCTCAAGGTATCTATTATTAATAACATGCTAATTAAACTATTAGAATTAAATATATGATAATTAACATATCACATGATATAATTGCATAGTTCAAAGTACAATTATATAATAATTTGAATATCACGTTCTGAATGACTGGTAATAGAAGAGGCAGTTTGGGGTCATGGAAAGACAACACTGGATTGGAATCAGGAAGCCTAGTTTCAGAATCTGAATTCTTGTAGAGTGCGGGCTACCTCTCTGGAGGGCTTCAGGGTCAGCCAGAATCAGGATAAATCAAAATCCTTGATCTTTAGGGGGAGAAGTAAAAGAAGCAGCCAAGCAGAATCCTGGATTCAGGAGTCCGGGCCACCAACTTCTCTCCTCCTCATCCTGCCACCAAGTAACTTTGCCCTCTAATCCTTGCCTATGATTATCTTAACACCAAACATTCAGCAAGTACCAACATTGAGAAGAACCATTTATCCAAACATATGCTAATAGAGTCATTGTCTCACATCGAATAGGTAATTAGTCTTAAGTGCTCAGTTCTCTGAGTCAAGCATACCTTTTTGGAGTTTCAGCCCTCTACAAATTCTAGATTCTGAAATAATTTTTATAAATCTCCTAACTCTGTTTTCTCATCTGTCAGATATAGTACTGAACCTTCCACTCCCTAGCTCCAAACTTCTTGTGAGGAGAGTGCTTTGTAAAAGATGTGAGTTGTTGCTTTTGTTGTGGATTTCAGGGCACTCCCAAATTAAAATACAGCTTTAGAAGTGTGGAGATCCTTAGGGATCATCTTTTACAAGGCCTTCACTTGAAAGAAGAAGAAGGTAAGATCCAAAGAAGCCCCAAATCACGTCATCAACTTCAGAACACTAGCCAATGGCCATAGTCGATGTTGTTTGGACTTTATTTTCACAGGAGATGATAATATTTCAAGGGGATTGGATTTGAATGAGGGAGAATAGTACAGTCATCACCTTTAACCTTTAGAGTCATCCAATTCCAGTAGCAAGATACAGATCAGGATGATTACAGATAGCTCTAGATGCAGGAGATCTTAACATTTTTGGATTAGAGTCTCAACTTCCATTAATTTTTTTTTCTCTTTATACCCCATTCACACAAATCTTTCCATCCTTAAAATTCCATTTTCCTTTTTCCAGTCAAGGAAATAGTAGAAAGAAACATTCCCCAAAGACAGTGCTCTCAGGACTACTTCCTTCTCCCTCTGTTCTCCAACAGCCGAATATTACCATCACTTCCCATTATTTGGTACTCTCTAAATACATCTCAAACAGAAGTTTTATTTGTATCAAAATTCAATTATGTAATACAAACCATATAAAGGCCATGTCTGACAACCTATTTCACAATGCATTCCCAAAGTCCACCCCTTCTCTTCCCAAGGGAAAAAAAGGTATATTTCATCACCAATTCTCTGCCCCTGCTTGCATATTACATTGATCTGAATTGGGGCAATTTTTAATGCACCTAACTCTTATTTAATTATGCTCATTGTGTATAGTAGAGTTTTGTTTCTGCTTACTTTGCATTGTACCTGGTCATAGAAATCTTTCCAAGTTGTTCTGGTCTTTATTTTTGCTGTTTCTAAGAGCACAAGAATTTTCATGATAGTTATACACTATCAATGTGTTCAGATTTCCCCCATTTAATGCTCATCAACTTTCCAGTTTATTGTTTCCATATAACCACTTGCTATGAATATTTTAGTTTCTAATGGCATTCCTTCCAACAGCATCACACAAGGATTTTTTTTTTTAATTAAACAAATGCAGTCTCACAGCCTCACAGCATCCACCATATCCCTTCCCTTGTATTCCTCTGCCCCCAATATTGCTCTTCCAGAAATTTGGAATATTTAGTCAGAGTTTGTGCAAATAAGTTTAGTAAATCTTAAGGCGGATACCAGGAGGAAAAAAAAAAAGATTTAAAAGGGAAATCTCTGAGTTAGCCTGAATTATAAGCTTCATTCTGAAAGTTTTAATTCAATAAACTATTTAATATGCTTGTATTAAGTGGCAAGACAGCTGGGTGATATGGTGGATAGAGCCTCAGATCTGGAGACAGGAAATGGCCTCAGATATTTCCTAGCAGGGTGATCCTAAACAAATCACTAAGCCTTGTTTGCCTCAGTTTTCTCATCTGTAATATGGGTTGGAGAAGGAAATGGCAAACCATGTAAGTATCTTTGTCAAGAAAATCCAAAAGGAGGTCATGAAGAATCAGATGTGATTGAAATGACTGGAAAACAAATAATATTAATGTCAACTGTGAGTGAGATACAAATGCTGAGAATACACAGTTAAAAAATTATGGCTGTTTCTGCCCTTAAGCAGCTTACACCCTCATAGGAGTTGATGAGAAATATTTATAAATGATATTGACACAAATTAGATTGTAATTAAGACTAGGGAGGGTGATGAGAGAAAAATTCTAAGCAAAATTATTTGAGTTTAATTTGCCAATAAGACATCCAGGAAATCAGTAGAAAGTCCTTTAGAATGGGAGCTTAGGAGAAAACTTAGAAGAAGATGAATAAAAGAATTATTTTTTTTTAAAAGACACAATCTACCACAGAGGATAAAGTTGAAGACTTCAAAACCAGAAGAGGGATGTTTCAGATCATTGTCACACTGAAGTCCTTGGAGGGTTCCAGGACACATTGGGAAGTTGTCATTTGACTTTGGAGACGGAAAGGGGAATTGTCAGCAACTCCTGGATTTGGGAACAATGGATGATACCTTCTGCATGAGCCGGTGAAAATGAGAATATCACATTTCATTTTCTCAATCTTACTGTCATAGATGGATCATTTTGAAAGATGAGGCCAGCCTGTTTCGTTGATAAGGAAATAGAGGTGAGGATGCTGGCAAATTGTTTGAGAAAGCATTTTCCTGAGGTTACAAAAAAAAAAGGCGAAGTACACAGGGGAGGAAAAAAGTACTGGCCAAGCCATAGCTATAAGATGGCTTTACGTTTCCAAGAAAATGTGTGTGTGTGTGTGTGTGTGTGTGTGTGTGTGTGTGTGTGTGTGTGTGAGACAGCAGAAATAGAGAAACTAATAGGATTGAGAAGATTGCACCCTGGTACTTTGGGAAGAAAAAAATTAAAGTCAGTAGAACAATGAGCTCCGTTTAATACATATGTAGCCTGTTGACTACCCCATGGCTCAGAACTATGGAACAAACTCGAGCACACTATAGCACAGTGTGACTTCTCATTTTGTTTCTTTTTTGCCTTAATTCAAATGTCCTTTATCTATTGTTTCTTTTTCAGAAAACTGTGTGGGATGTGATGTTGAGGTTGCTATAGTTACTCATTTTTAATGAATTTGGAGACTTTATTATCAAACCAAGTAAATCTCTCCCTCCCCACCCCACCCCTCTCTCTCTCTCTTCCTCCCTCCCTCCCTCCCTCTTTTCTTCCCTCTTTTAATCAATGCTCTTTCTCTCTCTCTCAAGTACTCTGGTCCTTTTTTCTCTGTTTTACTATTTCTCCTCTTTCTTTCTTTTTCCTTCTGTGAATCTTTTCTGTGTCTTTCTCTACTTTATCTCTCACTGCTTCACTACCTTTTTCTCTATTTCTGTTTCTGTCTGTCCTTTTTCTCTTTCTCTGTTTCTTCTGTCTTCTTCTTTTTTCTTTTTTCTCTCTGTGTCTCTCTCTTCTGCACTCTGGGTCTCTAACTCCGTTTCTGTTTTCCTGTGTCTCTGACTTCCTGTCTCTGTCTCTCTAATGCTAGAACATCATTTCATTTTTCTTTACCTCTTACAAGCCCAGATCTTGATTGTTGGTGCTTTCTTTAGCTTTTTAGTTGCCTTAACTTATCTTTCTTAGTGGGATTTGTCACCTTTGAGATCCCCTCACACTAAGGGGAACAACTGCAGTGATTCCCTTTTTCTTGTCCATTCCCTCTGATAACACACTTCATCAAGGGGATTTACAATGAAGCAATGCAATAGAACATACATTTTGGTGGATAAAATAAAAAGGATAAAAAAAATTCATCATTTTGATAGCTTAAAAAACTAAAGTTTAGCTACCTGTGGTTATTACAGATCTATAGCACTCACAAGAGCATCATAGAAGCCCCAAATTAGAAGCAAGCTCAGTGGCCATCCAGACTAAATGATAGCTTCTGATTTTATAAATGCATATCCTGTGATTGAAGAGCTCAACTCCTCAGGTCAAAAAAGGAGAAGATACTCTCCCCCTTTCTTTTGTTTTAAAACATAGGGGGTTTCTGAGGGGGTACACATAAATCCATCAATATGGGCCAGAACTTTGTAACAGATATACATGGTATACATAAATCCATCAATATGGGAGGCATTATACATAATTTACATAAGCACATAGCAATATAACACAGGCTAGTAGTAATGTAACAAATAACATGAATCATCCTGAAAATTTACACATGTCCATAAGTCCTAGAAACAGTCCAATAGGATTCCATTGTCCATTAGTTCATGTGCCCGGAATCCAATAGTTCCTGTAAGCTCTGAAGTACTGCAAAAAGTCTCATCAACAATTTTTCATCTTAAGGAACCCAATGATTCTTGCTGGTTTTTCAGGAACTGAAATAGTTTCATCTTGTGTTAGGAAATTCAAAGATTTCTGAAGATTTTAAGAGTCCTTTTGACAGTCTCATTGTCAGCCATCTGATTCTTTCTTCAAAGGATTCCAACATCTCCCCCTTTCTTTTGTTTTAAAACATAGGGGGTTTCTGAGGGGATATACATAAATCCATCAATATGGGCCAGAACTTTGTAACAGATATACATGGTATACATAAATCCATCAATATGAGAGGCATTATACATAATTTACAAAAGCATACAGCAATATAACACAGGCTAGTGGTAATGTAACAAATAACATGAATCAACATGAAAATTTAACTACTGCAAAAGTCTCATCAACAATCTTTCATCTCAAGAAATCCAATGATTCTTGCAATTGCTTAAAATACATAAGCACATAGTAATATAACACAGGCTAGTAGTAATGTAACAACATAAATCGACCTGAAAATTTACAAATGTCCATAAGTCCTAGAAATAGTCCATAAGGAATCCATTGTTCATTAGTTCATGCGCCAGGAATCTAATAATTCCTGTAAGCTCTGAAGTACTGCAAAAAGTCTCATCAACAATTTTTCATCTCAAGAAATCCAATGATTCTTGCAATTGCTTAAAATACATAAGCACATGGGGTTAGGATTTCATAAGACAAATTATCTAGTAACATCTTCACATAAGATGATGTAGCCCCATAAAGAGTGCAACCCTTTTTCAAATCTTTAATTTTTTCCAAATTAAAAGGAGTGTATCTTCTCCTTTTTTGACCTGAGGAGTTGAGCTCTTCAATCACAGGATATGCATTTATAAAATCAGATATATCTTCTCCTTCATTTTTTGCTTTAATTAATGCTTTTTCTAATCTTGTCAAATTCTGCTTTATAGGAGAAGCTGACTGTGTTTCTGTCTCTCTCCCTCCCCCTTGTTCCACCCATGAAGGGTTAATTGCGGAGGGAGGGTCATGAGATGTGGAATCACCTAATTCCTCCTGCTGTGAAGTATCATACTCAGAATTGTAATTAACTCCATTCTCATCTGATTCGTCCTCCTTTGCACCTAGTAAAGTTGGCATTTCTTCCTCCTGTACTTTCCTTTTCATCATTCTATCACTTAAATAACTTCTTATAGCCAATTGTATTACATTATATGTATTAATTATTGAGTTAGGCCCATTTTTGTCATAGAATTGACAAAGATCCTCTCCAACCAATTTCCATTCATTTAGATCTAATTCCTTATCAAGAGAGAAACAAGGACATATGTCCTTTACAGTTTGTAAAAGTTCAGTGATTTGCTGTAAACTTATAATTAAACCTTGGCTTTCCATAATTTTGACAATGCTCTCTAAACATTTTCCTTGAACAGAAACAGGCTGTTTTCTAAATATCTGTCCCATCTTAGATGAAATTCTACTTTAACTCTTTTAACAAAATTTCTTTGTTGTACTCACTCTAATTTCTGGGTTGATGAGTCTTTTCCACTGGAACAGGATCAGAGGCTTTTCCACTTGAATCAGGATCGTAGCTTTTCCACTGAAATCCACTGAGGGGTCTGTTAGCCCCACGTTGGGCTCCAAAATGTTGTGAGCTTTTTCTTCTCAAAAAGCAGCCAGGTGATAAAAGTTCAGATCTTTTATTATCCCAATATAGCCCGTTAGCTTAGAGGCCTATCTCTCTGCTTGGTTCCAAGAGCTCTCTCCAAATGTCTTTAAATCCAAAGGTCTGGTCCTTCAGCCTCTGCCTCTGCTTTCTTCAGCCTCCAGCCAGCTCCAGTCTTCATGTCATTCCGGTGAAATCTCGACTTGTAGCGTCTTCCTCTCTGAAGAACTCTCCGACTGGCCCATTGGCCTATTTATGCTCCTTCCAGAGAGAGGGATTATGGGTAGTTCTACTTAGTACCTTGTTTCAGGTTCTGCCCAAAACATCTTCTTGTAAGATTAGATCAACTCTAATTACTTAGCAGTTAGTAAGGATTCCAACAATAGCTGGGGGAGAACCCAGCTTCCTCAATCAGTCCTCACATAGACAACCAGCAAGAGAAACCTGAGCAGTCCCTTCTACTTTTTTGTTTGGATGTTTTCTCTGACATCAGACCTAAATCTGTATCAGTAGCAGATATCTTGCATTTTTCGGTCTTATGGAGGTTTGGCAATCTCATGAAGCTACTGACCACAACCATAATGAAAGGAAATGCCAAAGTGGTGAAAAGAAAGGTTTTTTTCCCCCATTCCAGATCATGGAATCCATGAAATCTATCCCTTGGTGTTCTAGGAGTCCTAGATTAAGAACTCCTGCTCACCAAATTGCCAAAGAGGTAAATGTTCTACAAAAAAGGTGAACTCTTCCACTGCTCTGAATTCTGACTTTTGGAACCAAGAAAAACAGTTCTAATCCTTTCACATGACAAATGTTTGAAGGCAGCTCTCCCATCCCTCTAGGTTTCTCTCCTTTAAGTTCAACACCTTCATTTCTTTAAACTTGTCTGCATATATGCTGAGTAGGAATTATTTCCTTCATTGAATTTTTATCCTAAATGCCTAGCCCAATATCTGGCACACAGTAGGTGCTTAACAAATGCTAATCAATTGGTAGATAATCTAAAGATCCCCAAAACTGCTATGGTTCTGTGGTTCAGTATGTTAGCAATATTGTCAATTTTCTGCCTCAGTGTGACATACAGAACTTAACCCAATGCTGCAGATTTTATCTGACCAGAGCTGAGAAAAGCAGAACTATCATTTTTGTTGTTGTTGTTGTTGTTGTTGTTGTTTTGGATACTATGTGCCAATCTTATTACGGCATGAATTTGTATTCACTCACTGTGCCTTCCAAAATACTTTGCCAACTGACATCTATTGCACTTGATGACTCCAAAGCACTAAGTTTAGTTTCAGATGAACCCCTGTCTAACCATGTCTCCCCCAACACGTCTTTGTGAAACTGATTTCTGAAGGACAAGTGTAAGATTACATTCATCTCCATTTCCATTCATTTTACTGATTTTTTTCCTTTTAAAATTATTTTTTTTTATTTTTTCCCCTTAAGATTCTAGACTATTGAGATTTTTAGGGGTCCAGAGCCTGTTAATTAAGATACTAGTAATCTTCCCAGTTCTATATAATCTGCAAAGTTGGTATTATCCAAATAATTTTTTTTTAAAATAACTTTAAACAGTTCAGGACAAAGCATTGATCCTGGATTATGCCACCCAAAGCCACCTACCAAGACAACATTCAATTTTTAAGGATGACTCTTTAGATTTGTCTGTTTATTCAGTACTGGAGTTGCCTAGTTATCTTGTCCCCCCATTTTAGGTTTTTGGCAAGGAAAACGTGATATTTGGTCAAGCGTTTTTGATAAAATATAAACTATAATCATACAGTTCCCTTGACCTCAGGATCTTAGGACCCTGAAGAAAATTAAATGATAGACATTATGGGCTAGGCGATATCACATTGGGATTAAAATTAGAACCCTTGGATCTGAATACAATTGTTTAATGCTTGCATGATCTTCTTTAGATCATTATTTTCCTTCGAGTGACCTAAGTTTTCTTGTCTATGAAATAACGAATCAGATTCAATGTTTTGCTGCTTTATATCTATAATCCTATTCTGGATAGGCCTATTTCTCTCCCCCTTCCTCTTCTTCCTCCCCTTTCCCTCCCTCTCTATATATGTGTGTATGCACATAAGTATATAGATATGTGTGTGTATGTAATATCATTTTTAAATATTAGCCATATCCTCATTACTAAAACTAGAAAATGAGGATAACTAAGCCAAGATAAACAAACTTTCCTTCTTTGGTTGAGATAATGTCAGAGGTCCTTGGCCTTAATGTAAGCCCTCTAACTACATCTATCTCATCTTCTAATATATTCCTAATATATTTAATAATAATATCTTTCCTCCTACAGGAAATCATCTCACTTAATAAAGAAGGAAAATAAAGTTCAACAAAACTAACTGCATATCAATTAAGTATAATACCATAAATAGTATTCCAAATGGAATTGCCCTATCACTTACTTTATTATTGACATATAAAAATACAGATGAGCTGAAGGAGGGATTGATTTATTTTGTATTCCATTATTTTTATAAAGTGTTTGAATCCTTCAATTCTTTTATTTCTTTGTTTCTGGATTCTCTTGGGATTTCTATATAGTCAAATCAACATTTTTAATAATTGCTTTTTATTTTCAAAATACATGAAAAGATCATTTTTAATATTCATCCTTGCAATTCTTCTAAATATATTCACACATTTATTGGGTTGCACAAGAAAATTCAGATCAAAAAGGAGAAAAGTGAGAAAGAAAAAGTCAAGCAAACAGCATCAAAAAAGTTAAAAATACTATGTGTAATCCACTTTCAGTCCCATTGCCCTCTTTCTGAATGCAGATGGCTCTCTCCATCACAAATGTATTGGAACTGACCCGAATCACCTCATTGCTGAAAAAAAGCCAAGTTCTTGGGATTTTTATGTGATCAAATCATTTGCAAATAGAAACAATTTTTGTATCTTCTTTGGTAGTGCTTATATCTTTAGTTTTTTTTTAATCTTCTATTTTTAATCAACATTGACTAACTATGAATTATAAAAATCTTCTAACATGCTTCCTTTACAAATAAGATGAGATTTGTGTTTTAGATAGAGAATTTTACCAGATAAAAAGGGTTCTTTATAATATGCTTCTTGATGTTGTTTTTTAATATATTGTGTCAGATAATTTTCCAAACCTATTTACAAAATTGTATGGTTTTGTTATGTATGTAATTAATTTTTCTAATTGCCTTATAAATGATTTGCTATTCTCCTCTCCCTGGTATAAATTCAACCTTGGTAATTGGGGGATGATTTTAGAATTATTCTTTAATAGGAGTCTTTAAGGGGATAGGATTTTATTTGTTTTGTGTCAATTTTCATTAGTGCTGAGGGAAGTGCATACCTGGAGTATTGTGTCTATTTCTGGAACCTTGTTTAGGAAGACCATTGAGAAACCCAAAGTTCCAAAGAATGAAATTGAGATGATAGAGTATCTTGAGTCTATTTCACATGAATATCATATGAAGGAATTGTGAGATTTTACCATTGAGATGAGAAGATTTGGCACATATGAAAACTATATTCAAAAATAAGATCATATATATAAACAAGCTCTGGGTATAAAGAACTTTTTTATAAAGGACTCTGGGTATAAAGGGTATAAATATTAGCTATAATGTTATTAATATTACTTGAAATCCTATCCAGAGAGTTTGGAATTGTTCTATTTGACTCCAAAGGGCAGAACCAAGAATAATTTGTAGGAGATATAAAAAAGAAAAGTTGGTTTTAATTAAAAAAAAAAACAGGAATTAGAGCAGAGGCTGCTATGTGGCTCAGTGCACAGAGTGCTGGTTTTGGAGTCTAGAAGAGCTGAGCTCAGATATGGTTTCAGACACTATCTGTGTGACCCCAGGAAAGTCATTCAGTATCTGTTTGCCTTAATCCACTGGAAAAGGAGCTTGCAAACCATGTCAGTATCTTTGCCAAGAAAACCCCACGGACAGTATGGTCCATAGGATCATGAAGAGTCAGGCATTACTGAATAACAGAACAACATTAAGAATTAGATCTGTCCAATATTGAAATCAATTGCTTTATGAGGGTCCATGACCTAGGCATAAAGAACGAGATTATAAATAAATTAGAGGAACATAAGATAGTTTATCTCTCAGACTTGTGGAGGAGAAAGAAATTTGTGACCAAAGATGAACTAGAGACCATTACTGATCACAAAATAGAAAATTTTGATTACATCAAATTAAAAAGCCTTTGTACAAATAAAACTAATGCAAATAAGATTAGAAGGGAAGCAACAAACTGGGAAAACATCTTCACAGTTAAAGGTTCTGATAAAGGCCTCATTTCCAAAATATATAGAGAACTGACTCAAATTTATAAGAAATCAAGCCATTCTCCAATTGATAAATGGTCAAAGGATATGAACAGACAATTTTCAGAGGATGAAGTTGAAACTATTACCACTCATATGAAAGAGTGTTCCAAATCATTATTGATCAGAGAAATGCAAATTAAGACAACTCTGAGATACCACTACACACCTGTCAGATTGGCTAAGATGACAGGAAAAAATAATGATGAATATTGGAGGGGATGCGGGAAAACTGGGACACTAATGCATTGTTGGTGGAGTTGTGAACGAATCCAACCATTCTGGAGAGCAATCTGGAATTATGCCCAAAAAGTTATCAAATTGTGCATACCCTTTGATCCAGCAGTGTTTCTATTGGGCTTATATCTCAAAGAAATACTAAAGAAGGGAAAGGGACCTGTATGTGCCAAAATGTTTGTAGCAGCCCTATTTGTAGTGGCTAGAAACTGGAAAATGAATGGAGGCCCATCAATTGGAGAATGGCTGGGTAAATTGTGGTATATGAATGTTATGGAATATTATTGTTCTGTTAGAAATGACCAGCAGGATGAATACAGAGAGGCTTGAAGAGACTTACATGAACTGATGCTAAGTGAAATGAGCAGAACCAGGAGATCATTATACACTTCGACAACAATATTGTATGAGGACATATTTTGATGGAAGTGGATTTCTTTGACAAAGAGACCTAACTGAGTTTCAATTGATAAATGACGGACAGAAGCAGCTACACCCAAAGAAAGAACACTGGGAAACGAATGTGAACTATCTGCATTTTTGTTTTTCTTCCCGGATATTTCTACCTTCTGAATCCAATTCTTCCTGTGCAACAAGAGAACTGTTCGGTTCTGCAAACATATATTGTATCTAGGATATACTGCAACATATCCAACATATATAGGACTGCTTGCCATTCTAGGGGAGGGGGTGGAGGGAGGGAGGGGAAAAATTGGAACAGAAACGAGTGCAAGGGATAATGTTGTAAAAAAAAAATTACCCTGGCATGGATTCTGTCAATATAAAGTAATTATTAAATAAAAATTTTTTTAAAATTGCTTTATGAAACAACTTTTCATTAATGGCCTTTGAACAGCTCATACTTGTTAAATGTGTTACACATGGTAGAGAATTTCTTTCAGTATATGATGACTGAGGTATCTTTGCAATTTAAAATACTGTGTTTTATATGGTTCTCTTTTACTGATTTATCCCTCCCTTCTTTAGTTATTATTCTTATATTTGCCATTGAAGGCATCTAGCAGCTATTTTGCTAATTATTGAGAATTAAAAAATATATATATTCATCATCTTTAAAATTTTTGAAAGTATTCATAAATAAATCTTCATGTACCAGGAATTATTTTTCTTTGACAATTTATTTGTAAAATATTTTCTTTACTTTCTAAGATTTAGCTACTTAACCTATTTTTTAAAATTTGATATGTTTTAATAACATATTTAATATGATTGATATGTTTGAACAAAATACTTAATATGTTTTTGTAGGTAATCATTGATTCCCTTTAAACCCTTGATTTTTCTAGCTCAATGAAGAATTTCTATTGAATCAAGAATCCCAAAAGGTCCTCTGTCTAGTGTGAAAGGATATGAAATGTGCTTTCCACTGCCAAAAGGCACAGCAGTTCATTATATCCACTTATGGATCATATGGTACCCAAGTTCCTGGAAACATTCTTCAAAATATAGCTGATTTTTGTAGGTCACCTCTCAAATGGTACTGTAGGATTGTTCATACAAGTTCCCAGGTATCAAAGTGAGGAAGTATAAGGAATCCACTTGTTATCTGAATTATAAAAGGGACATAGTTTATTTGTGATAGACACTAGAGTATATAGTTGAATTCCTGCTTCTTGGCAGTAACTATAAGGAGTGTACTGACATGTAAGGAAAGGCAATTAATTATCCCTTTTATCCTTCTCATTTCATCAGTCTCTTTGATAGTGGTTTTGGCAAAAGCTTTTTCCCTTCTGGAAAGAAAGAAAGAGAGAGAGAGAGAGAGAGAGAGAGAGAGAGAGAGAGAGAGAGATTAAGATTAATAGAGACTCTATTGGGTAAAGCCAATCTTCATTATGAATACCAAATTCAAAATTAAGATAGGAGGTGATCAATCAACAAGCATTATATAAGCAACTGTTATGGTCCCAGCATTGTGGTAACTGCTGGACACACACACAAATCTTTTGACTCTCCCTCTATGACGGAAGAAAAGAAATAAAAAGGCAAAAAATGGGGGTAGAGGGAATCTATTGGTAGCCAAAAATAAATGACAAAAATTAAAATGTACTTTATTTAAAAAACAAACTACAAAATTTTATAAAGGAATTTCCTCCTACCAATAATTGAGCCTCTACTTTCCCACTTCCCAGACATTTTAATGACTGTAGCTAAACTCTGAAGTAATCCACTGTCTAGTGGAAATATTCTAACTATGAGGCAGTGAAAAATAGATGATACATTATTTTACCCTAAAGCCCAGGCAGGCAAAGAAAGCAAATGATATGAAGCTATTGCTCAGACCACGGGATTTTTATATCAGTCTCCATCTCCAAGAAAAGAAGTCTAGGAAATAAAGAAAGGGTAATTCATGACATGTAACAGTAAGTCATAAGATTAAATATTTAACTGGTCTCAACAGAAATGATGTTCTCAAGCCATCCTCATTACTAGATGTGACAATGTTCTTGTCAAAACCTGAGGCTCAACTACAGAGATTGTTTTCTGTCATCAGCAAAGCGATCAGTTGACACGATAATGAATTTACCAAGTAACAACATAAAGGATTAGACAACATAAATTGTAGACAAAAAAGAGTAGAATAACATTCATAATAATATGTAAAAATTACCTCCATTGACAGCCAATTAAAACTCCTTCAGACAAAAGGAAATACATTATTATTAAAGTAAATTGGGTTCTATATGTTTCAAACTTTATGGCATTTTTAGAGACAAATTTAAAGGGCCAAAATCTTATCTGTTTCAGGTTCACTCTCATACTGTTCTAGCTCATCACCCTAAAATCTGGACAGGGACCAAAATATTTGGATTCTCTTACTCTCACACTAAAATCTTTTGTTCTAATGCAAAAAAAAAATTCTACTTCCCTTTGCTCCCCAAATTTATAGAATATGTTTGTTTTCTTTTAAGCAAATATGATAAATGAACTGGAAACAAATGATTGGTTATGAGTTGTATTCTATGTCTCCTTCCATCAAAGATTCTTTAATTTACAATGAAACAAAATGAGTAAACCTACCATGATCATCATCATAGACAAATTTTATATAATGTCTACTATATGTCAGAATTATTCTCAGCACTTTGCAATTATCTCATTTGATCCTCATGATAACACTATAATGTAAATGCCATTATTATTCTCATTTTACAGAAAGGAAACTGAGACAAATAAGGTTAAGTGACTTAACTAGATCATGCAGCTACTAAATATCTGAGGCCTAATTTGAATTCTGGTCTTCCCAACTCTAGGCCTGACACTATATCTGGGAAAGAAATTCTAAGTTTTGACTCAGATGACTTGAGTTCTTAATTTACTTCTGTTCTTTTTATTTTTTTGATCTTGGACAATGCATCCCATTTTCCTCGTTAGCAAAAATAAGAAGCTGGAACAGATTGTTTATGAGGTTTCCTGTAGCTCTAGCTAGACAGATCATTCTATGACTTCCCAATTCTTGGATCAAAAGTGATATCCAACTAACTGTAGTCAACAGAATGAATAATGGGTCTAAGCTAGTCATAATTTGGGAGAACCATTCAAATACTGCTTTGAATTTATTATAGAAGGTGGAATTGATTTGGAACATATAATCACCAAGATATTAATTAATAAGAGTCTTCAGGACCAGGGCATCAGAGAATTAGTCTAAGAAAACAAATAAATATAGTATCTGCAAGTGTGAATTTCCTTAATTCAAGTACAACTCATCAGGCAGTTGCTATTCACTGTCACCCACCAGAAACAAGTTGGAAGTGACAAGATTAGCAGTTTTAAGAATTAATGGCTTTCTGGAAGACAGAAGAAAATTTCACAGGTTTTCTGACCCCAAGGGTGAGACTGCAGATGTCTTATTCCAGATATTTCAGAACTATAGATGAATGCAAAACAGAATATTTTCATGATGAATATAACTTAGGTAGTCTTCATATTCAGTCTCATATATCAAGAAGCATCATATAATCATAAGTAAGGGCATCATATAATCATAAGTAAGGGTGCCCAGTAAGTAGACCAGCCTCCCTAGTTCCCATCCTCTCCTTCTATAATCCACACTTACACTTTTTATGCAAACAAAACCATGAAGGAAGATTAGAAAAGATCTAAAAAGTGTAAAATTATTTCATTTTAATTAGCATTTTGTGTTTGACCAAAGAAGACTAAGGCATTTAGTACAATATAAAAGGCCTTTATTTGAAAAGTACCATCAAACGCAAAAATGCAAAATATCTTGCAAAAGATGCAAAAATCTTAGATATAATATTAGCAAAGAGATTACAGAAAATCATCCCCTAGATAATACACTATGACCAAGTAGAATTTTATGCCAGGAATGCAAGGCTGATTCAATATTAGGAAAACTATTAGTATAATTGACTTTGTCAATAACCAAATTAGCAAAAGCCATATGATTATCTTAATAGATGCAGAAAAATCATTTTACAAAATCCAACACCCATTCCTATTAAAAACACTAGAAAGTATAGGAATAAATGGACTTTTCCTTAAAATAGTCAAGAGCCTATATTTAAAATCATCAGCAAGCATCATATGTAATGGGGATAACCTGGAACCATTCCCAATAAGATCAGGGATGAAACAAGGTTGTCCAAAATCACCATTACTATTCAATATTGTATTAGAAATGCTAGCTTTAGCAAAAAGAGAAGAAAAAGAGATGAAAGAAATTAGAGTAGGTAATGAGGAAATCAAATTATCCCTCTTTGCAGATGATTTGATGATATACTTGGAGAACCCTAGAGAATCAACTAAAAAAAAAAAAACTTTTAGAAATAATCCATAGCATTAACAAAGTTGCAGGATATAAAATAAATCCATATAAATCATGGGCATTTTTATACATCACCAACAAAACCCAACAGCAAGAGATACAAAGAGAAATTCCATTTAAAATAACTGTTAATAGGATAAAATATTTGGGAATCCATCTGCCAAGGGAAAGTCAGAAATTATACGAGCAAAACTACAAAATACTTTTCATAAAATAAAGTCAGATCTAAATAATTGTAAAAATATCAAGTGCTGTTGATAGGTTGAGTGAATATAAAAAAGATAATACTACCTAAATTTATTTAGTGTTATACCGATCAAACTCCCAAGAAACTATTTTACTGACCTAGAAATAAAAACAAAATTCATCTGGAAGAACAAAAGGTCATGAATTTCAAGGGAATTAATGGGGGGGGGGAAAGCAAACAAAGGTGGCCTAGCTATACCAGATCTAAAACTATGTTATGAAGCAGTGGTCATCAAAACCAGTTGGTTCTAGATAAGAAATATAACAGTTGATCAGTGAAATAGGTTAGGTTCACAGAACAAAATAGTCAATGACTATAGCAATCTAGTGTTTAACAAACCCAAAGACCCCAGATTTTGGGTTAAGAATTCACTGTTTTACAAAACTGCTGGGAAAATTAGAAACTAGTATGGCAGAAACTAGGCATTGACCTACACATAATACCATATATCAAAATAAAGTCAAAATGGGTTCATAATCTGGACACAAAGAATGATATTATAAACAAATTAGAAAAACATAGGATAGTTTACCTCTCAGACCTATGGAGGAAGTAGGAATTTGTGACCAAAGAAGTAGAGATCATTATTGATCTCAAAATAGATCATTTTGATTATATTAAGTAAAAAGTTTTTATACAAAGTTATCAAACTGTGCATACCTTTTGATCCAGCAGTGTTTCTACTGGGCTTATATCCCAAAGAAATCTTAAAGAAGGGAAAGGGACCTGTATGTGCATGAATGTTTGTGGCAGCCCTCTTTGTAGTGGCCAGAAACTGGAAACTGAATGGATGCCCATCAATTGGAGAATGGCTGAATAAATTGTGGTATATGAATATTATGGAATATTATTGTTCAGCAAGAAATGATCACCAGGAGGATTTCAGCAAGGCCTGGAGAGACTTACATGAACTGATGGTGAGTGAAATGAGTAGGACCAGGAGATCATTATATACTTCAACAACAATACTATATGATGATCAATTCTGATGGATGTAGCCCTCTTCAACAATGAGATGAACCAAATCAGCTCCAATAGAGCAGTAATGAATTGAACCAGCTACACGCAGCAAAAGAACTCTGGGATATGACTATGAACCATTACATAGAATCCCCAATCCCTATATTTTTGTCCACCAGCATTTTTGATTTCCTTCACAGTCTAATTGTACACTATTTCAAACTCCAATTCTTTTTGTACAGCAAAATAACTATTAGGACATGTATGCTTATATTATATTCAGTTTATACTTTAACATACTTAACACGTATTGGTCAACCTGCCATCAGGGGAAGAAGATGGGGAGAAGGAAGGGAAAAATTGGAACAAAAGGTTTGGCAATTGTCAATGCTGTAAAATTACCCATGCATATAACTTGTAAATTTTTTTTAAAAAGTTTTTATACAAACAAAACTAATACGACAAGATTAGAAGGGAAGCAATAAATTGGGGAAATATTTTTACATTCAAAGGTTCTGATAAAAGCCTCATTTCTAAAATATATAGAGAACTGACTCACATTTAGAAGAAT
The DNA here is from genome assembly GCF_016432865.1 of Antechinus flavipes. Lineage (NCBI taxonomy): Eukaryota > Metazoa > Chordata > Mammalia > Dasyuromorphia > Dasyuridae > Antechinus > Antechinus flavipes. Next base: position 12,481,178 of record NC_067400.1, on the reverse strand, counting down.
TCAAGCCATTCTCCAACTGATAAATGGCAAAGGATATGAACGGACAATTTTCAGTTGAAGAAATTGAAACTATTTCTAGTCATATGAAAATGTGCTCTAAACCATTATTGATCAGAAAAATACAAATTAAGACAGCTCTGAGGTATCACTACATACATCTCAGATTGGTAAGATGATGGGAAAAGATCATGACAAATGTTGGAAAGGATGAGGGAAAACTGGGACATTGATGCATTGTTGGTGGAACTGTGAATGGATCTAACCATTCTGGAGAGCAATTTGGAACTATGCTCAAAAAGTTATCAAACTGTGTATATATCTCTGACCCAGCAGTGTTTCTACTGGGCTTATTTTCCAAATAGATCTTAAAGGAGGGAAAGGGACTCGTACGTGTAAAAATGTTTGTGGCAGCCCTTTTTTGTAGTGGCTAGAAACTGGAAACTGTTTGGAGCCCATCAATTGGAAAATGAATAAATTATGGTATATAAATGTTATGGAATATTATTGTTCTGTAAGAAATGACCAGCAGGATGATTTCAGAGTAACCTGCAGAGACTTATATGAATTGATGCTGGGGGAAATTGGGAGAACCAGGAAGTCATCATACATGGCAACAACAAAACTGGATGATGATCAATTCTGATGGACATGGCTCTCTCCAATAATGAGAAGATTCAAACCAATTCCAATTGTTCAGTGATGAAGAGATGACCATGGGAGCTGAGTGTGGACCACAATATAGCATTCTCACTCTGTTATTGTTTGCTTGCATTTTTTTTCTTTCCCAGTTTTTCTTTTCCTTCTTGATCTGATTTTTCTTGTGCAGCAAGATAACTATATAAATATGTATACATATATTGGATATAATATATATTTTAACATATTTACCATGTATTAGACTACCTACCATCTAGCGGAGGGGGTGGGGAGAAAGAGGAGATAATTTGGAACAGAAGGCTTTGCAAGGGTCAATTTTGAAAAATTACCCATGCATATGTTTTGTAAATAAAAAGCTTTAATAAAAAATAAAAACAAGTGAAAAGGATCAATGTAGTCTTCAAAAGTGCCAATATTGCCTACTCCAATCCTTCATGCATATGAAAGGAAACCCTGGACAAATAATTGACCTTTTATACTTCCTTATATTGTACATGGTTAAAATTATGGGTTCTTTTCAAACAAAGCACCAATTACCCATCCTATTTACTTCCCAGTACTTAGAAATTCTTATAAATTTGCATGTCTCTTTTAAAGCTCATAATGACATTTTCAAACTTTCTTCCATACACAGTATCTTATGCCTTTTTAGCTTCAAATATGAATATCTATTTTCTAATATTTAAAGTCTTCTTAAATTTAAATGGGAGCTTCCAGAAAGTCATCTTTTCAATTGAAAGAAAGAGAAGTTGATTTAGAACGTAGCTGAGCTTAAAATTGTTTGTTTCTTGCTTCCTCTTGAAGATTCATGAAAGAAAACCTTGACAGTTTTTAAAGCATGCCCGAACCACAGATGAAAATGAGTTTTGCATGGTTTAAAGAGTCATCTCACAAAGCTTGGATCTATGTGAGTTTAATTCATCCCACTCACAATTTGGCTTCTGCAAAGAATTTTTTAAAAACAAAATTAATATGATTCACAAACTGATTCCTTCTGGCTTTGAATTGAGATTATATATGTGCTAAACAGAACAATTGAAGAATCAAATCTTTGAATTCTTAAATTGATAGGCTATGCTTTCAAAGGCAAATATAAAAATAGGAATCCATAAAATATACACCCTCATTTTCTTGAACAATTCCCTTTTCTATGAAGTTTTGGACTTTAAGCTTTTTATTGCTCATAGGATTTTAAATTGGACTGAAAACTTTTAGTTCTAGGCTCCATAACCTTGAAGTCAATGAATCCAATGTCCTCATTTCCCACAAAGGAAACATGAAGTCCTACGTGGATTGAGGATTGAGCCAAGTTTGACACAGGAGAAATTGGTTGATCAAGATTGGAGTTCCAGTTCTCTACTGAAAAATCAAATGCTGTTTCTTCTGCATCTCCTTGCCTTTATTTGGAGCTAGCTCATCATTGCTCTGACTAATTGGCTTTGGGATTCAATTATACTTAAATTTATGAAAATTTGAAACATGAAATATTTTGAGAAATCTTAAAACCAATTAACTATGTGACAAAACTGCAACATATCTTACATTTTCAAAAGATACCATTAGATTGTTGATTTTCCTTATCTTAGAAATAGTGTATTGCAGAAATATCAAACTTGCTACAAGCAAAAATCTTGAGTGCCAGGAACAAGATAAAGATATAATTGTGAAATGTTTAACAAAGTAAAAAATGTAGAAACACATACACATGTGGGCACTCGTACATACATCTATACTTACTTATACTACCGATGCCTATCTATATCTATTTATCTATCTATCTATCTATCTATCTATATATATATATATATATATATATATATATATATACACACACACACATACACACACACACACACATATAGATACAGAGAGAGAGAGACAGAGAGAAGAGAGGGAGGGAGGGATAGAGGGAAAAAAACAAAGAATGGGGAGAGAAGTAGAGGCAGAGACAGAAACAGAAAACAGAGAAAGAAAGAGAGGGGGAAGGAAAGAGACAGAGAAACACACAGAGAGAAAAAAGAAGAGAGAGGGAGAGAAAAAACCAAAAAATGAGGAGAAAAGCAGAGAAAGAGAAAGAGAGTGAGAGCGAGAGCAAGAGCGAGAATTTGTAGTTTTCTAAGTCACTGTGGGGCCTTCAAATATGAATTTCTCTTTAATTTGGACAACACTGGTGTGTAGAAAATGCTTTGATTTTGTGAAGTAGAAAAGGAGCTTTTCAATACATTTTATCTTATGAATAAACATATAGTGTGATGATTATTCCATTTATATTTTAATTCATAATTCATCACCTATCTTTCTATTTGTCAAGTTGTTGGCATCTCAGATATGATCTGTGTATTGAAATCCAGTTCTATCAAATATAAACAAAATCCCAACTTCTCAATCTGGCCCTCAAAGGTCTTTCTCATTTGACCCAAATCTTTCATCCAGATGTAATCCTCTGGTCCAACCAGTGTAATCATCATGCCTGGTATGTTTCTTTTGCTTTCCTGCTTTGTCCTGACTTAGTAGCAAACATGAAAAGTGAAGCTTAATTGAACAAAAATGAATATCAGGGGATCCATTCAGATCTGGAAGATCAAAAGCCATTGTCTAAGACAGTCCTGAGCTATTTTCAATGCTTGGACAGATCTAGCCTTTGACCAAATGATTAAGTAAATGAAAAAGTTGGTAGGTAGATGGCAGGCTAGATGATGAAAAGTTTTCAACAATCCAGCTGTAGTCACCTGGAGTTTTCCTCACCTGTCTTCCCTGATGCTGTTGTCTATGGGTTTGACTTCTCACTCTTTGAGCAATATTATTAGACTAAGATGGACAAAGAGGTATCATGTATTCCACAGTCAAACCTTATACTGCTTGTGAGGAGCGAGAAATATCAAGTACACTGAAAATGGGTGATCTTTTTGCTGTGAACCTTACCATAACTAAGATTTCCACTTCCCACCAGTCTCCAGCAACAGGTAATAGCCACTTATTATTTAAATTATCTATTATTTATTAAATTATTAATGTATTTAAATTATTTAATAAACATATTATTTAAATATTACCTCCCCTGTTTGCTATGGAAAGTGTAGCATAAGTAATGGACAAGTTGGTATAGACTCCCAATACCCAGTCTAGGTAATTTTACCCACCCCTGCCTCAGAAGTGCTGAATTGTATGCTATAGTTCACTATAAACGAGGTAACATGGGTTTCCCTTGTGAACCAATGTGAGATGTCAGCCTTTAGGCTATTACTCTATATCTTCCCTGAATGTTAGGTAAGTAAGCATGTATTATTGGGTAACTAGCTACATCTTATTTAAATCAGGCAACTCCAATAATAGAAGAAAATTTATTAAGGAGAGAAACTATATATTTCTTTTTAATGCTAAATTCTTTATAATTTTGGGAAAGACACAGAGGAAGAGGAGGACATATTTTAAGGACAATGTTGGGACTTGAAAAGGGAAATAGACCAATCATTTTAAACAAATACCTGAAATTTTAAGACCAAGTAATCAGGTTGAGAGGAATTGATACTCATCAGTTTCCTGGCAGGACACATGTATGAAATGTTGGCATGGAAACAATTTCTTTCCTTTCATTTCTCCATGCAACTCTCAAATCAATTCTGTGTATTTACTGTCCCCTTAGCTCTATCTTCTACTCCACTGGATAGTGAGTAGTACATTAGGATCATAATGGGCTGTTCTTCAAGCCATTTGAAGCATCAACCACTGTTGATATCTGACCACCCTGTTATTCTCTCTCTCCAATTCATTCTATTGCACCTATCTCTATTACTTTTATGTCCTTATCCTTCTATTATATCCATTCTTATCTTTATGTGTAATCATTTTCCTCTTCTATTCAAGGATCATTGATGGTTCTTTATTGAACTAAGCCAAATTTTGGCTCCTTAGCTCTATAGTAACCAGTTAAAGAATCAGAAGGCATATTCGTCCACAGACCCAGGATCTCATTTCAGTTTAATGGCCATTTTCTTCTCTAGTTCATTTTACAGATGAGGAATTGAAGCAAACAGGATTCAGCCTCTTTCCCAGAGTAACACACCTCGTGTCTGAGGCTAGATTTGAACTCCTAAAGATGAGTTGGCCTGAGTCCTGCCCTAATGCCCTATACACTACGGTGTCACCTAGCTGCTCTTGAAATGATGTGTGACACTAATGGGATAACCAGTTCTTTGAGAACATAGATTCATTCATGAAGTCTTCATTTCACAAACCTCCACTGTGTACAAAGGAATCACTAGACCTGAACCAGGAAGACTTTAATTCAAATATGCAATCAGATATTTTACTAACTGTGTGATCTTGAGCAAGTCATGGAAGCCTATTTGCCTCAGTTTTCTCATCTGTAAAATAGAACTAGTATCTAATTTTCAGTATTATTGCGTGAAAATCAAATGAGATGATATTTGCCTGGTGCATAATAAGTGTTTCATATTCCCTTTCCCTTTTCCTTGCCATAAACTTTCTATTTTTCTCACCTTATTTGGCACTGATAAAAATGGATGCTTTGATTTGACTTTCATACTTCTCTACCTTTACATCTTTACTCATGCATTCTTTCCTTTGTCCCTTATATCTCCCCAATTTGAGTTCTTTCTTATCCTTTAATTCCTAACATAAAGACTCTAGGAAATTTCCCTTGATTGCCCCCTCTCCTACTTGGAGCTCAAATAACAATTCAGAACTCTTACATATTCATCATAAACTATTTTAGAGTATAGTTACTTATATTTTTCATCACATAATCAATTCAATTTTCCACATGAAAAATCAACTTTTATTTAATGTTTCCCCCTATGTCCCTAAGCATCTATCTCAGGGTATGTAATTACTAAACATTTGTGGCATTGCATTTTTGACTGGCTTTTTAAATGTAAGTTTATTGATACCTTTTGTGTAACCATCATAACTCCTTTTAGGTAAGACCTAGTGCTGCCCAGAAAGGAATCTTTGCAGCAAAGGCAAAGAATTAAACCAAATAAACCATACAATGACTGTCTCTGACATTCTTCTCTAAGAGACCCTGGCCTCTCTGCCTGCTGCAAGGAACTCAGTTTCATAATTTATTCTCTGGGATAATCATTGGTTCTATAGAATTATTGGACTTGGACTAATTGAATTAAAGTCCTTGAGGATGGTTTTTGTTTCTCTCCTTCTCCATTCCAAAAGATTCTATTTTGGGGACCTTTACACACATCCTCAGCTCTAGAGAGCTGGACTTTTGAGTCAGGCCAATATGGGTTCAAGCTCTGCCTTTTCACTTACTAATTCTGTGATCTGCTCATTTAAATCCTCAGTGTTAATATCTCCTTGGCTTCTTTTAAGATCCAGATCAAATCTTATATTTTTCAGGAAAAAATTCTCAGTCCCCATTTATTCTAATACCTTCCCTCTGTTGATGACTTTCAACTTACCCTATGTATAGCTTATTTGTACATAATTTTTGCATGTTGATTCCCTCATTTAGAAGCGAGTTCCTTGTTGAGGGCAGTGATTTCTTTTGTGTTTCTTTGTGTTTACCCACCTTTAACATAGTATCTAAATCATAGTAGACACTTAATAAATACTTATTGATTGACCATGTGATTTCAGCAACTCTACAAGACTATAAGTTCCAGAGAAGGTGCTGATCTTACATTGTTACAAAGAATCTGGTCACTGGAGTTCCTTATGGCAGTACCATCACAGAGGTCTAACTTCCTGAAGAAAACCATGGTCATCATGGTCTTTATTGTCTAGGAAGGGCATTTGATACATACAGATGACTTGAAAACAGTGTAAGATATTACACTGCTTTGGGAGATTTGACAAATTCAGGCAAGAAGGATCAATAGAGAAGATCAAGAAAAGCAGCATTTGGTTTAGATTTTAAGAGATGAACAAAAATTCAACCAGAAGAGTGAAAGGAGGATATTTCAGGACTGAGGAATATCCTGTGTTATCAGCTAGTGATCAGTTGGTATAAGCCAAATGCATCCACTGGGTTGAGGAGACTACTTTCATTATAAGATACAACATAAAATTGGAAATAAGATTTGGAAGGGAAAGAGAAACATGAGATCTTACTATGTAGTCTTAACAGATCATAAGTTCATTCAGAAGTAGAAGAAATTTTGGGGGCTAAGTAGTCCAGACCCTTCATTTTACAGATAAAGAAGCAAAGAAGCCATTGTCTTGCTCAACATTACACAGGTAAACAATTGAAGCAGTAGAATTGAAGAAATTGGAAGCCAAATTTCCTGATTCTAGATAGCCATTTCTCTTTTCAGTGTGCAATATTGGTTCCCTAAAGGAAAGAGAAGATGTAAGGTAAATCTGAAAGTGTAGTATGTTAAGGGAAAGGATTATTTCATTTAAGACAAAATAGAACAGAGCATTGTTTGGAGCAGAGGAGCAGAAATCAGTGGAAAGAGGAAAAATCAAGATGGCAGGGAGAAAGGTAATGATTTCTGCCTTTTTTATTGATAACTAGACCAATCTACCCAGATATTTGTTTTTTCTCCTTTGCACTCTAGTAATACCATCTGAATAACTCTTTGGCTTCTTAGCATTTTCACTCCTTGTTGTGTTGGCCACTTCTTCATGTGCTCAAGAAATCCTCATCTTCAGTTTAGGCTTTGTTCTAAAGCTCATTTGTGGGTTACTTGGAACTTGCAATATAATTCCTTATAAAGAATATTTATCAGATGGTTAAATTTTGGAAGACTCCAAAATCATTGTAATATGGCACTAATAGCAGAAATTTGAATCATAGGAACTAGAATCAGTCCTTTACCATGGTACCCTATGCAAACCTTTCAAATCCCTAAAGGACCTTTTTCCCTTTCCTCTCCAAGCAAGACTCTCATTCTCTTACTGCAGTATCAAGTTGTTTAGAGAAGGAAGGTATTTGAGCTAATAACCAGGCAATTCTAACTTGGGTCTTTTACTTTCTTTTCTGAACACACAACAATTCAAATGAATCATCTGTGCTTTGGATACCCATATATCAAGTCATACAGGCATCTCTCAATTCAGACATGTGAACAAATACTCATTAAAGCTCCCCAATATTGAAATTATGTCTTTGGTTCATGTCTTGCATGTGATCGCTGCTCAATAAATGTAGATTGGTTGATTTATTGATTCCTCAGAAATGAGTTGCAAGATTTGAACTCAGTAAATCATTGTGGGCTCATTATTATCAGTGGCTCCATTTTTAATTATTATTACTTTCAAGATTATTTTCAAACAGATTATATAGTATACAGTCTTTTATCAAATCATTCCCTTTAAATTACATTTTTTATTGTTTTTGGTTAAAAAAAAGTTGAAAAAATAAAAGGCCATGTTACTGTGACATGATACCAAATTTGGAAGCTGAAGGGTTTATATATTTTGATTATATATAAATATAAGATTTACTAACTAATCTTACCATCCTGTCTATGTTCTTTTTTTGTTGACAAAGACATAAGTGAGATAGTAGTTAAATCCCAAGGAATAAGCCTCAACATCTCAGACAAAAGATTCTAAATAAACACCAGGGAACATGCCAGCAGCACTAAATGAATGAAAAGAAGATGTTCCTTCTTTACAAAAAAAAAAAAAAGACAACAAACAAGGGAGCACATTTCTCAGTAGATTAAGAAAAAGTTGCATTTCTTTCATACTTAATCTATATTTCATGACTATCATAATGAAGATGAAAAAATCCCTCTACTTCATAGTATTTTACCTAACTAAATCACAAAATGCAAATGATTTACCTAGAAGGAGCTAGAAAAGTATGAAAATTAATGTTTCCCAGCAAAGCAATTGCTTTGTTATTATACTTTTTTGTGGCTGGTTTACTAATTAGATTACATTTGCCTTTTTTTTTTTCTTTTTTCCATCACATTCTTTCTGGTGACAAGAGCATTTTAAAAGAAAATTCTATGAATAATTTAATGAGGTTCTAAATTTAATTACAAGTTATTCTTCCTTTATTATGTATGCATTGTATACGACACCCTACTGGTTGTTGCTATTTGTCCTTCATTCTTGAAGAGGACCATGATCATCAGGAATATGATGCTGTGACATGCAAGTGAATTGGATTTAAGTGAGGGAGGGCTGTACAAAGTCACCAGCCTCATTTTCTCCTCCAGCGCATCTGGATTCAGTGGCAAGATATAGATCAGGATGACTGGAGATGGTCCTGAATGTCATGGGAGACCTTGGGCTTTTTAAGCTAAAGCCTTTAAAAGATCTCAATATGACAGAAGCAGTGCCCATTCGGTGATAGAATTAGGTAATGATTGAGGCAAAGAATGGCCTATGAACTATTTTTAAAAATCAATCCAAAAGGGGAAGACCCTTGGGGTTTCTGGGCTAAACTCTCATTTAAAGGATGCACCAATGAGTAAAATATACTCCTTATCCACAAGGACAATTTAACAGCTGAGGTGAGAAGATGATAACTGTATAACTAAGTATAAAACAAAATTACTTACCAAATTATCTTCTCTAAAAATTCATCCAATTTTAATCGTAGCACTCAAAAGTACAGAGGAGGCACTGATGACTTTGGAGGGGCTTGGCCAATGAATCCTATACTATTTTTTTTTTTACTGTGCTATGATACGATGGCAGTCTTCATATTACAATTTTTCTTTATTGGCTACAGATGAATATTCAATCACACTTTTAAAAATCAGCAGCCAAATAACAGCATTTGTTTTCCCCTCTACTCTCTTGGGAACTGCTTCTATTGAACAGTTTCTGTTTTGCTTAAAGGTCCAATTGATTGCTAGCAATGTGGATGGACACCTTTTGCTTCTTATTGATCAAGCATGTTATTTTACAGCTTGACAGTATCTTCTCAACAGTGATTTAAATGAAGCCATATTTTTGGCAGCCAGTCTCAGATTTCTTTTCTATTCTGAAATATGGCATTTAACAAGTTGTAAAAGCTCCTTTTCAATGCTGTTCAATATATATTTTTGACTTTAAAATAAAATAAAACAACTCACATGTAATGCTAACTTCAACAGTCACTTTAGCAGGCATTATTAAAAGTTTCTTCCCTTTGTTAATTATATATAATTTTTCATTAATTCTCTGATTTTATTTGTTTTGTTTTACAGGCAAACTGGGTAAAATGCCTTGCCCAGGCCAGTAAGTGTCTGAGGTCAGATTTCAATTCAAATCCTCCTGACTCCAGTCTGGTGCTCTATCCACTGGGCCACTTAAGTTCACAAGAGTCTGCTTGTAAATAATTGTGTTGTCTCCCCTCCTTGTTGGAATACATAGGAGCCAACTCCTCTTGGGAGAGAATGATACCAGGAGACTGAGAGGCAGTTGATGTTCTCTGACCTCTCTGACTAAGAGGCCATTGTGTTGTCTCACCTCTCTCCTCTTCCCTCTGCCTTCAATTTATCTCATTCCCAGTCTGCAACACCTGTGTCAGCAGAGGCTGCCCTGCAACTCCTTCAGATGCTATGATTCACAGCTGTGGAGGCTCTCAGAGAATTGACCTGTCCCTTAACAATTCCCCATTTTTTGCTGTTATTTTCCCCCCACAGCATGGTCTGCACACTGAGGAATGCAAGCAGCACTCTCACCTCTGGATGGCTGTGGCAGATGTTGATTGAAGCAAACTTTCCAATGGAGAAGAGGACTGTAATCAGAACTGGCATTTAAGTTCTCATCAGTCTCCTGGCTTGGCCCTTTGGTGTGTTGGCCTATTTAATTATCCCAACTGAAAAAGTCTTACTGGGGCTCGTCTTCCTTAACTCTGGAAGAATCTTTCTCATGAACAGCTCTGGTTCTTCTTGAAATTCTTATGCTTCTTATAGCCCATGTTCAGGCGACCTATGTTGAAATACATGGGAGCTGTTGCAATACATAGGAGCCACCTGACAGTGGCTGCTGGAAGTTCAGCCCAGAATGGATCTTCTCTTGGGAGAGGATGATACAAGGAGACTGAGAGGCGGTTGCTGTTCTCTAATGTCTCTGGCTGAGAAACTGTTGTGTTGTCTGACCTCTCTTCTCTTCCCTCTGCCTCCAATTTATCTCATTCCTAGTCCGCAACACCTGTGTCAGCAAAGGCTGCCCTGCAAGGCCTTCAGTTATATGATCCACAGCTGTGGAGTTCTTGCAGAATTGACCTGTCCCTTAATACCTTCTACACTCTGAAGTCCTTGAGGTCAGGGGATGTATTTTGTCTTTTTTTTTTTATTTCTCCCATGATTAGCAATCCTACACATATTAGACAATTAATGCACATTTATTGACTAATTGACAAATTCAAATTACTCTCATGCAAAATTATACCAAGTAAGTACATGAAAAAAACATTCAGAAAAAAATTGCTATGGGAGATACAATTTGGGAGGGCATTATTACAAAAAGAAGAGAATAAGGAAAGCTTCATGAAAGAGGTAAAGCAAGAAAAAAAGGTCAAAACTATTAGTTTAAAAGCCCTAAGCCAACTATTAGAATCATGAATTAAATTTTCATCTCTAGCAAAAGAATTCTCAAATTTATTTATCCAATCCTAACCTCTATCTTTTTCTCCAGTCTTGTATCTTTAACTGCCTATTGGACATGTCAGAAGTCTCTTGGACATCTTCATCTCAACATGGCTAAAATTAAATTCACGAATTCCCCACCCCCCCAACCTGCCACATACTCCCTCCTCCTAATTCCCAATTGTCATCAAAAGAACAATCATCCAATCACTTAGACTCACAATCCAAGTTGACTTTGACTTTTAATTATTTCCAGCCTATCCAAATCCTTGCCACATCCTGTTAATCCCATCTTCACAATATTTTTTTCTGAGTCAGCCATCATCCTGGTGCAGACTTTCATGACCTTACTCCTGGACAATAGAAGTAGCCAAATAGTTATGCAAATCAAAGATTTCCGGATAATAAATCATAATTTCACAATTCTGATGGACCTGGCCATCTTCAGCAATGAGATGAATCAAATCAGTTCTAATGGAGCAGTAATGAATGGAACCAGCTACACCCAGCGAAAGAACTCTGGGAGATGACTAAGAACTATTACACTGAATTCCCAATTCCTCTATTTTTGCCCGCCTGCATTTTTTGATTTCCTTCACGGGCTAATTGCACAATATTTCAGAGTCTGATTCTTTTTGTACAGCAAAATAACTGTTTGGACATGTATACTTATTTTGTATTTAATTTATACGTTAATATATTTAACATGTATTGATCATCCTGCCATCTAGCAGAGGGGGTGGGGAGGAAGGAGGGGGAAAATTGGAACAAAAGGTTGGCAATTGTCAATGCTGTAAAATTACCCATGCATATAACTTGTAAATAAAAAGCTATTAAAAATTAAAAAAAAAAAGAAATATGTAGATCAAATTATTCCTTGACTCCCCTTTCCAGTTCCCATTCACATGTCTGGCTTGCTGCATACTGTGATGTTGTAGATTGTATATTAGCTCCTACTGTGTCTGCCTGCAGTGCATATACCTAGTATATATTTCTAACAATCAGCATCTCAGATTAAACTGTAGATGGGCCGTGATCAATCCACAAAAAGGGGGAGCAGACTGGGTCTCATTTTGGAAACTGCCATTCTTTCAGTGATTCCATGTAGAGGGCTGGAACTCTGGAGAAGTATACTTGAAATTATGATACTTACAACAAGGTGTTAACTCCATGTGATTGAAGAAATGATGATTCTCTAGTTTACGTATACTTAGTACTTAGCATGGTGATGTAATGGTTCTATAGTTCACACATAATCAATATGCTGCAATGATGTAATTGTAATAGGGTATTTAAGGGCTGAGAGAACTGGGGACGCAGTGAGTCAGAGTGAACAGAGTGTGAAGGAGATAATAAAGAATTTAGACTCTATTCCTGACCATCCTTGTGGTGACTAACCTGCTGAGACCAAGGCCTGTCCTGAAGACTTCCAGAAAGCTAGCCTGGACATTGCAATTCCAAGGTACTTCTTGTTAAAGAAGCACATCTTCAATATTTCCTCAGGGGTGATATGGAGCTGCAGCTCCTATGGAAGAATTCTTCTTTTTATTTTTTTTTTCAATTATCAATTACCATGTTTTTCTTTTTCAAACCACCACAGAGAGAAATGAGAAAAAATGACAAACAATAACTTACTTGTAACACATAAGTATAGTCCAGCCAAATTCTCATATTAGTCATGTCCAGAAATATGTCTAATTTTGCATATTTATTTATCACCTACCTTTCTTTCTTTTTTTTTTTGTGATGCAATTGGGGTTTAGTGACTTGCTTAGGGTCACACAGATAGTGTCACATGTCTGAGGTCAGATTTAAATTGAGATCCTCCTAATTCCAGTTATCATACTGCCCCATACCTACCTCTCTGTCAGGAAATGAGCAGAAGGTTTTATTATTACTACTATGAAATCATGACAAATCTTTGTGTTGATTAGAATTCCTAGGTTTTTCAAAATAGTTAATTTTTATAATTTATTGATAAAACTATAAATTCTTCTCCTGGTTCCATTTCCCTCACTGTCTATCAATTCATTCTATCAAATCATGACAGATCTTTGTGTTGATTAGAGTTCTTAAGTCTTTCAAAATAATTATTTTTTAATTTATTGATTGTTGGAATCCTTACTAACTGCTAACTAATTAGAGTTGATCTAATCTTACAAGAAGATGTTTTGGGCAGAACCTGAAACAAGGTACTAAGTAGAACTAATTAATACAAGGCTTGTGTTCACACCTTTACTCATTGGAGTTCAATGAGTTCACACCTCCCTTGAAGCTCTTTGGGCCAGAGAGCACTAGCATAAATAGAGCTTCAATGGGCCAGTCAAGGAAGTTCTTCAGAGGAAGAAGCTACAAGTCGAGATTTCACCGGAATGACATGAAGAGTGGATTTTGAGAAGAAAAAGCTCACCACATTTTGGCGCCTGAACAGGGACCGATTCAGATCCATCTGAACTAGATCACAACATTTTGGCGCCCAACGTGGGGCTAACAGACCCCCCCCCCCCCCTCAGTGGATTTCAGTGGAAAAGCTCCGATCCTGATCCAGTGGAAAAGACTCTTCAACCCAGAAATTAGGGTGAGTGCAACAAAGAAATTTTGTTAGAAGAGTTAAAGTAGAATTTCATCTAAGATGGGACAGATATTTAGAAAACAGCCTGTTCAAGGAAAATGTTTAGAGAGCATTGTCAAAGTTATGGAAAGCCAAGGTTTAATTATAAGTTTACAGCAAATCACTGAACTTTTACAAACTGTAAAGAACATATGTCCTTGTTTCTCTCTTGATAAGGAATTAGATCTAAATGAATGGAAATTGGTTGGAGAGGATCTTTGTCAATTCTATGATAAAAATGGGCCTAACTCAATAATTAATACATATAATGTAATACAATTGGCTATAAGAAGTTATTTAAGTGATAGAATGATGAAAAGGAAAGTACAGGAGGAAGAAGTGCCAACTTTACTAAGTGAAAAGGAGGATGAATCAGATGAAAATGGAGTTAATTACAATTCTGAGTATGATACTTCACAGCAGGAGGAATTAGGTGATTCCACATCTCATGATCCTCCCCCCCAATTAACCCTTCATGGGTGGAACAAGGGGGAGGGAGAGAGACAGAAACACAGTCAGCTTCTCCTGTAAAGCAGAATTTGACAAGATTAGAAAAAGCATTAATTAAGGCAAAAAATGAAGGAGAAGATATATCTGATTTTATAAATGCATATCCTGTGATTGAAGAGCTCAACTCCTCAGGTCAAAAAGAGAGAAAATACACTCCTTTTAATTTGGAAAAAATTAAAGATTTGAAAAAGGGTTGCACTCTTTATGGGGCTACATCATCTTATGTGAAGATGTTACTGGATAATTTGTCTTATGAAATCTTAACCCTGAATGACTGGAAATCCATCACTAAAACATGTCTTGAACCGGGACAAAAATTATTGTGGCTTTCAGAGTTTCATGAATTATGTAGGATTCAAGCCCAACGCAATAGGCAAACAGGAGCTATTGTACAAATTGCTTTTGACCAACTAACTGGAGAAGGTCAGTATGCAGAGAGTTCAGAACAGATTTATTATCCCATAACAGTGTATGAGCAAATTTCTAAGGCTGCAATAAAAGCTTGGAATTCTTTCCCTGGACAGAAAGATGGAAATAATGCTTTCACAAAAATAGAGCAAGGTCCCAATGAACCTTTTGCAGATTTTGTGGGATGTTTACAAACAGCTGTAATAAGAACCATTGGAGATAATGCAGCAACAGAAATAATGACCAGACATCTGGCTAAGGAAAATGCCAATGAGATTTGCAAGAGAATTATATGGGGGCTAGACAAAAATGCTCCTTTAGAAGAGATCATAAGACGCTGTGCCACAGTAGACATAAATGCTTATTATGCCCAAACTACGATGAACATGGAAAGACAAGGTCCTTCTTGGCAAAGGAATTATAGAGAAACTCATCGATGTTTTCAATGTGGAAAAGTTGGACATTTGAGAGCTCATTGGAGATATGGAGATAGAGTGAGAAGACAGGGTGAGAGAAAACCCAAAACCCCATGTCCAAAATGTAACGGAGGCTTTCACTGGGCCTCTAAATGTATATTGACCCAGAGGAATGAGAGGCAGGGCCCAGCTCCAAAGTATCAATCAAAGGACAGGTGGGGCATGATAGCAGCTGAGGTTACACCCAGAGAGACTTTAGAAATTCAGAACTCTGATGTCATCAACCAACAGAAAAGCAATCAGGATTACAGGGGGGAAGAATACAGGCCTTTTAAGACAACAAGACAATATCCAATGCAAACAACTCCAATGTAATTACCAGATGATGAGGAGAAATCCCAAACTTGGTAAATAAAAGGACTTTTAATTATTAGATAGGGGAAGCTTGGGGAAGAGGATCTGCTTATATTACCACAGATGGAGAGTCAGATGGCTGACGAGACTGTTAAAAGGACTTTTAAAATCTTCAGGAATCATTGGATTTCCTAGCACAAGAGGAAACTGTTTTAGTTCTTGAAAAACCAGCAAGAATCATTGGGTTCCCTGAGATGAAAAATTGTTGATGAGACTTTTTGCAGTACTTCAGAGCTTACAGGAATTATTAGATTCCTGGCACATGAACTAATGGACAATGGATTGCTTATGGACTATTTCTAGGACTTATGGACATGTGTAAATTTTCAGGTTGATTCATGTTGTTACATTACTACTAGCCTATGTTATATTGCTATGTGCTTATGTAAATTATGTATAATGCCTCCCATATTGATGGATTTATGTATACCATGTATATCATATTGATGGATTTATGTGTACCCCTTCAGAAACCCACTAATCTGATTAGATTTCCTATTTCCTTTGGTGTTTTCATCTAACAAAAGAAAGGGGGAGATGTTGGAATCCTTACTAACTGCTAACTAATTAGAGTTGATCTAATCTTACAAGAAGATGTTTTGGGCAGAACCTGAAACAAGGTACTAAGTAGAACTAATTAATACAAGGCTTGTGTTCACACCTTTACTCATTGGAGTTCAATGAGTTCACACCTCCCTTGAAGCTCTTTGGGCCAGAGAGCACTAGCATAAATAGAGCTTCAATGGGCCAGTCAAGGAAGTTCTTCAGAGGAAGAAGCTACAAGTCGAGATTTCACCGGAATGACATGAAGAGTGGATTTTGAGAAGAAAAAGCTCACCACAATTGATAAGACTATAGATTCTTCTCCTGGTTCCATTTCCCTCACTGTCTATCAATTCATTCAAGTTTCCTCAGGTTTCTCTGAAATTGTCTCCGTCATCTGACACAATGGTATTTCTTTACATTCACATCCATTAATTTGTTTTACATTTTAAATAGGAGACTTTCCCTTCTTTATTGGCTCTCCCTGTGCTATAGGTTTGATAGTGGTCTAGCTGTGTTAAAGTGTCAAAGTACATGAAAGTTTAATAACTGTGGGAATAGTTCTAAATTGTGTTCTAGAATGGCTATACCAATTTACAACTCACCAATAGTGAATTAATATACCTGCTTTTTCATTATTATTCAATCATTTGTCATTTTCCTTTTGTGGTCAGTAATGTCAATCTTATGAATAAATGGTAGAACCTTTGAATTGTTTTAATTTGTATTTAACTATTAGCACTTTTTTGTCCTCTATACCCAAAGATAACTTAGATTTCTGCACTGGAAAAATCCCTGCTTCTATTTGGGGCCATTTATCAGTGGACAAATTTCTCTTATTCTTACATTTATTTTAGTTCATTAAATATCTTGGAAAGATCTTTACAAGAGAAACTTGCTGTGAAAATCCCTTACCCAGATATTTAATTTCATCTATTCTATGCAAAAATGTTAACAATTTATACTATAGAATTTCTCCATTTTATATTCTGTGAGCTGCTCTTTAATTTGTTTAATCATGTACTCATCCATAGATCTGGTAGGTAATTTCTTTGCCCCATTAATTCATTTAAGATATGATCTTCTAAATCTAGGTTCTGTACTTTTTTTTGTAGCTCATTTTGGTATATAGTAAGAAGCATGTTTATAAACCTAATTTATGCTAGGCTGTTGTCCATTTTTTTCAGAAATTTTTGATCAAATAGTGAATTCTTACTGAATCTTCCTGGGCTCTTTGGTTGATCAAATATTGGGCTACTAGGTATGCTTGTTTTGTGTATTAATTGCCTAATCTGTTTTATATCTCATCCTCTCTATTTCTTAACCAATCCCAGTTTGCTTTGATGATTTGAAGTAGAGCTTAAGAGTTAGTTTGATAGATTCCCTGCTTCCCCAAGTTGTTATGTGTATGAATGTGTGTCTCTGTGTATATATGCATATTATATATAAATATATACACACACACACATATATATAAATATTACATGAGATATATGTGGATATGTATATATATATACATACATATACACATATATGCACATATATCTTTTCTTACAACTTTTGACTTTTTCTTTGAACAGACAAATTTCCCTTTTACTTATTTTTATTTTTTAGTTCTATAAGGTAAGCCTTTAGCAATCCGATTGCTATGACACTGAATAAATTAATGTAGGTGCATTTTATTATATTGGTTTTGACTTCCCATAAGCAATGAACAACTCTTATTTCTCCAATTATTTTGTTCTATATTTGTGTAAGCAGTATTTTGTAGTTATATCCATGTAATTCCTTATGTATATTTTAAGAGGAAGGCTCCAAGTATTGTATATATTGAGTCATTATTTTACATGGGATTTCTCTTGTTCTTTCTATAGAGCTTTAGTAGTAACAAAAATAAATGTTAAGCTGTAAGGGCTTTTTTGTATTATGCAACTCTGCTACAGATTTTAATTTTTAAGTGATTGATTTTTCCATGTAATTGTATCTACTGAAAAAATTGAGAAATCTGCTTCTTTTCCTACCATTATTCCCAAAATTTGTTTGTGTAGTACTCCTGCAGCAAACAATTCTAAGGCTATATAAAATAATAGTGATCATAATGACCATCTTTTTCTTGCCCCTAGTCTTAATAGAAATTACTCTAATTTATCCCCATTATATAAAATATTTGGTTTTGGTTTTAGCTATTTCTTTTAAAGTCCACTTATGCTAATGTTTTCTATTTTTTTAAAACTAGAAATGAATGTTTAATTTTGTTACAAACATTTTCCACATCTACTATATAGTCATATGCTCTGTTTTTAAAAAAAAATGGTCAGTTATGTTTATAGTTTCCTAATATTAATGAATACTGCATTTTACATAAATATAAATCCAACTGAGTTAAATAATCTTTTTATATGTTAATTTGGTTTCTTTGTTAATATGTTGTTTTAAAATTTTAAATCAGAGAAGGAATTTTATAAGATCCTTTTTTATTTATTGTTTTTCAGTTTAATATTGGAATTAATTAAACTCCTAAATTCATCTGATTGTTCTTGGGGGGTTAAGGAGGAGAGACATTAATTCATCTGACCCAATTCAATGACCATTTATTAAGTGTCTAATAAGTACCAGACATGGTGCTAAGCTCTGGGGATACAATCACTATAAAGACCAAAAAAAAAAAAAAAAAGAGGCAGAAAAGCTGATAGAAGGGGAGATGCCAGAAGTTATCTTCATATTTTATGGAATTGAAACCAGGCAGAGCAACAGATGCAGAGCAGAGAAATTCATTTTCTGCCCACAATAAAGAAAGGCCTTGAGAAAAGTTTGGTACTCCATCCCTTAGTTTTAGAGTTAAAGACTGAAGAAGGTAATATCAATCAAGACTTGAATCAACAGCATGGTAATGACATTAGAGATTATAAACTTAACATTAAAAAGGCATTTTGCTTATAGAGTGGAACCTCAACAGAGCCACTGATGCTGATGCCAAGGGAGTGGTGGTTTATTTATGGTTGTTTAAATTCTTTATTTTTTATGTTGTTTATCTGGATATTTTCTATTTTAAAAATATTCATCTATTCAATATGCCATTAGTTTTATTGACATAGAGTTAGTCAAAATTATTTCTAATAATATTCATTCATTGTGAATTCTTTTCATTTTTAATACTGATATTTTGTTTCACTTTTTTTTTTAAATCACACTGGCTATTTTATTTTATTTTTATTCTTTTTGTTATTATTCTTTGTTTCTGAGTTCCTAGATTTATTTATTAATTCATTTATTCTTTCAATTTTGTCAATCTTTATTTTTCAGTATTTCTATTTCAGTGATTAATTGAATTTTTTATATATTGTATAATACTGTGATTAAGATTTTTACAATTTATTGATTTCTAAGCCTTTTTAAGATATATATGTCCAATTTGTTGATCTGTTCTATCTTCTTTGATGAAGAAAGTGTTTAGACATAAATTTTCCCCTAGAGCTGTCTCACCAATGTTCCTCAAATGTTGCATGGTTGTCTCGTTGTTATCATGTTTAAATATGTTTCTATTATTTTTCTGCTTTGTTTTAATTAATTCTTAAATATTCAAGTATTTAATTCCTAATTGACATTTTTTTCCCCAAAGGCTCTTTATTGAGAACATCTTTTAGAACATTTTGGTCAGAAAAATACAAATTTAATGGTACCACTTTTTTTGTACTTAGTTCATATGTGTTATATGTGTTATATATAGGTTTATATGTAATAATTCATCCTTAATTTTCATTAAAGGGGCATAAAGACCCAATAATAAGTATATTTCTATTCTCATTCATTAGCTGTCCCAAATCTATTATATCTAAAATTCCTAAAATCATATTCCAGTATTTAATTTCTTTCTTTTTCTTCTTTGTTTAGATTTGTCTTGCCTTTGACAAGAGCACATTGAATTCCTCTACCAACATAGTTTTATTGAGCTGGTTTATTATCTCTTAACTGATTCCTCTTACTGGATAATCTTTCCACTGCTCTTGATTGTTTTAATTAAGAATTGGAACATATCATAGAGACCAAACGATGGCCTTTTTTTTTTTTTTGTCCTTATCCTCTTTGAATTTTCTGTTTGTTTTGAAACAATAGGGCATTCACAAATATGGGGCTTTCCTTATGCTTTTTTTTTTCCTGGTTTTCTTGCCTGTCTGACAACTTCTCAGTCTCCTTTGCAAACCACTTATCCCTTAGCTTTAGCATCAATCAATGTCACCCAGTTCTTTGATCTGGGACTTCTATATATGCATTCTCTCTCCTGGTGATTTCATCCATTTCTGTAGATTCAGCATATAGAGGCAGATAATTACATCTATATGCTGAGCTCTAAAATTTCCACTGAACCCCTACTCCTTAAATGTTCTTCTTTGCCCAACTTCTCTATTTTGTCAGTGCTATCTTCCAAGATAACCAGAATTGAAATTTCCAAGTCATCTCTAGTCTTTCCATCTCCTTCATCCTCCATTTCTATCAGTTGTCAATTCTTGTTGATTATACTGATACCGTTTTTGCAGTCATCCTTTCTTTTTTGATTTCCATTATCACCATTTTTTCAATATTTATAACTTTTTGCCAGAAAATTATAACACTCTATTGACTGTCCAACACAGTCCTTTGCTTCCACAATTTTTCCTTCACTTAGCTAAAATAATGATAATAATAATCTTGGTAATACACAGGTCTATCCATATCAACATCCTCTATCAAGTTTCAGTGACTTCCTACTGCCTATAAAAGAAATAAAAATTCCTCAATCTGATATGTAAAGCCCTTCACAATCTGGTTCAACCTATCTTTATAGTGTCATTTCATGTTCTTCCTTTACATATTCAAATTTCCAGTTATGGAATTATGAATTATGAATTATTCCACAAATTTGGCAGGCTGTCACTTTTCTCTATGCAGATGAAAAAGCCTTCCTGAATCTTTACTTTCCCTCAGGACTCAGCTTATGTACTGTCTACTCTATGAAACCTTCTCCCATTCGTTTATTGTTATTGGTCTTTCCTACATTATTACATTGAGCTTACTTATTTGGATGCATATTATATCCACTCTGTCCCCATTCATATTAGTGGAATGTAAACTCTTAGGGGGAGGGATCATCTCGGTTTTGTCTTCATACCATCCAAGTATTTAATGAATCGCCTTTCTCTTAGGTACCTAACAAATTCATTTTGAATTGAATAGAATAAAATCCCAAAGACAACAGAAAAAATCATATGGTTAATGTAAATAACCTAAATTTTATGAAAAAACATAAGCTCTGGAAGCAGAGGATCGAGATTAAAATTCTGTCTGTGCAGTTTTCAAATGATAAATTGAAACTGTTTGTAGTCACATGAAAAGGTGCTCCAAATCACTATTGATCAGAGAAATGCAAAGTAAGACAACTCTGAGATACCGCTACACACCTGTAAGATGACAGGAAATGATAATGACCAATGTTGGAGGGGATGTGGGAAAACTGGGATACTAACACATTGTTGGTGGAACTGTGAACAGATCCAACCATTCTTGTGGTGATCTTTTTCTTCTCAAAAAGCAGCCAGGTGATAAAAGTTCAGATCTTTTATTATCTCCAATATAGCCCCGTTAGCTTAGAGGCCTATCTCTCTGCTTGGTTCCAAGAGCTCTCTCCAAATGTCTTTAAATCCAAAGGTCTGGTCCTTCAGCCTCTGCCTCTGCTTTCTTCAGCCTCCAGCCAGCTCCAGTCTTCATGTCATTCCGGTGAAATCTCGACTTGTAGCGTCTTCCTCTGAAGAACTTCTTTGACTGGCCCATTGAAGCTCTATTTATGCTCAAGAGAGGGATTGTGGGTTTTCTCCCATAGTGCTCTCTGGCCCAAAGAGTTTCAAGGGAGGTGTGAACTCATTGAACTCCAATGAGTAAAGGTGTGAACACAAGCCTTGTATTAATTAGTTCTACTTAGTACCTTGTTTCAGGTTCTGCCCAAAACATCTTCTTGTAAGATTAGATCAACTCTAATTAGTTAGCAGTTAGTAAGGATTCCAACACATTCTGGAGAGCAATTTGGAACTATGCTCAAAAAATTATCAAACTGTGCATACCCTTTGACTCAACAACGCTTCTACTGGGTTTATATCCCAAAGAGATTTTTAAAGACAGGAAAGGGACCCACATATGCAAAAATATTTGTGGCAGCCCTTTTTGTAGTGGCAAGAAACTGGAAACTGAGTGGATGCTCAACAATTAGAGAATGGTTGAATAAATTATGAAATATGAATGTTATAGAATATTATTGTTCTGTAAAAAAATGACCAGCAGGATGATTTCAGAGAGTCCTGGAGAGACTTACATGAAGTGATGCTGAGTGAAATGAGCAGAACCGGGAGTGACATAGCAACAAGAAGACTATATAATGATCAATTCTGATGGACTTGGCTATCTTCAACAATGAGATGATTCAAACCAGTTTTACTTGTGCAGTGATGAAGAGAGACATCTGCACCTAGATAGAGAACCATGAGAAGAGAGTGTGCACCACAACACAGCATTATCACTCTCTCTATTGTTATTTGCTTGAATTTTGTTTTCTTTCTCAGTTTTTCTTTTTCTTCCTTCTTTGTCTGATTTTTCTTGTGCGGCAAGATAACTGTATAAATAGGTGTACATATATTGGATTTAACATGTACTTTAACATATTTAACATGTATTGGACTAGCTGCCAGCTAGGGGAATGGATTTGGGGAGGGAGGGAAAAATTTGGAACAAAAGATTTTGCAAGGGTCAATGTTGAAAAAAATTACCCATGCATATGTTTTGTAAATAAAAAATAAAATAAAATAAAATCCTGTCTGTGATGCTTCCTGCCTTGTGTGACTTTGGAGTCAGATTACAACCCCTTTTGCCCTTCATTTTCTCTTCTATTAGTCTAGATGTCCTGGGAAGTACCTTTCAGCTCTACATCTCCTGTCAAAATTGCAAAAGACATCACTAAGGACATATTTGACTGCAGTAGGCTGTGGGACAGTTGCATGAGAGAAATTGAAACCTAATTACTATCAGCATATGCATGCTATATTAATAAAATGAGAAGGTTAAAAGCTCATTGGATAATTCTTCTATGGAGGATTTATAAAATGATATGTATAAGAATTGTAAAAGATTAGAAAACACAACACGAGGGGCTAATGAGCTCCCTGGGTTAGAGATCCATATTCAACAATGAGAATCATTGTTGCATATGTGATTCTATTTGGTCCAAATACTAAAGAGGAAAAAATACATATAATCAGGCAATTATGTGATAATCAAAATACAAAATTATGTATGCTGAAGAGACGTTGTTTATTATCTGGCACATTAATTGTCTGAATAATTCTACAGTTTGGCATCTAGTTGGCTTGTTTTCCCATTAACATGTGTGTTTTTATTTTAGAAGCACACACCTGTCACTGTTGTTATACTTTGATTAACGGTAAGAAATGTTTTCCTTCTCATTGGATTTTGATTGATTTGATATCTGTAAGAACACTTGGGAATGATGGGAGTTGATTTCAATTTGATGAACTGTGATAGCACTCTCTGTGCACCAGTTCTTAATTGGCTTCATTCTTTCGAATTCCCATCCTACAGAATAACCGTTTATAGCAAGGTCAGATGATATAATAAATTGGAAGCATTCTGAAAGTTTTAATATGCTATGAAAATATTAATTATTAAAAATACTTATGATTATCAGGGATATTCAAGCCATTTTCCCTTTAAAAAGTAGCCTGATAATTTTCTTTCACCATCAAGATTTGTTATTATTATTTTTGAAAAAAGAAAGTGAGAAAGAGTTAATACTGCTGGCAAAGTTTGAAAATACTCTGAGGGCTTCCAATACATATTCTAATCCTCTCTAAATAGAAATGTTATGTTTCTTCTGGATCAGAAGTGGAACCATCAAAAGTAGGGGCAAAACCTTAAAATTAAAACTAAAAATTATACTTGCTATGTATCGGTGAAGGAAAGTAACTAGTCCTTGCACTAATATGCAAATGTGATCCACACCTCCTACACTGCAGCTGGAAGGTAATGGAGTGACCCAGTTAATAGAAATATCCATGGGTGTGGCCAAGGAGAAAACATATAAGAGCTAGAAACTTAGATAGGAATTAGGCTCCAGAAAAATTAAATATATTTAAGACAAAATATCACATCTTGTTAACATTATAACAAGTCTCTTCTCATGATGAAGTTGTATTTCTCTCCACTGCCTGCTTTTGTCTCTTTCGCTTTAGCATTTTGCTAAATCCTCCACAAAGACAAAGTGGTAGGATTTTCTTACAAACCCAGAGATGAGTAATGGCATCCTCACAGACCTTTCCAGTCATGTATCACATCCAGCTTACCTGATCAAGTACCCTGGAGGTCAAGGGGGAAGAATCCAGAAAGGGTTGGTTGCCAAGCCAGATGTAAATCAGTTCCCATCCCAGATGTCTCCCTGGGGATATTTGGGAGGGAAATTAAGTATCCCCAGGTCAAAGTATAAGGACAAAGAATTCCTTAGGCAATAACTAGATACAGAAATGCCTGAGACAAAAAAAATTAGGGAGGAATAGATTACTGAGGATATTGTGGGAAGCTCATATTGCTAATATAATACCTTTCTGAGTCTGTCTGTCTTTGTCTGCTTTCTGTTTCCATACATCTATATCTCTTTCTCTCCCTCTCTTTCTATGTCTGTTTCTCTCTTTGTCCCTACATTTCCTTCTTAGCTCTCTCCCACACTGTAGGTGATAAGTCTATTACTGTAACAAAGAGCTAGTAGATCTGTATTGGAGTCTCAAGTAGTTCTGAGAGATCTTTTAATTGGCTAGTGTCCTGCATGACAACAGACCTGATGGTCCAAGGTGCTACTAATGTGGGAATTTCTCACTAGAAGAGAAAGGCTCAATTATGGACCAAGTTCCTGTGTGGAATGGAATCTGTTTTTTTTCTACATACTATATACAGAAACTACCATGACAGCAGCTCTGGGGAGATTCACTTACTTGAGTGGAAGAAACATTCCCTCAAATGTAACATATTAAAATTCCTTTTGCCTCTATGTTGAAAGACATAGCTTTCTTTGCATCAGATCAAAACTGCTTGGGATCTCTAACCTGCCCTGTTAAAAGTTCACCTGGTCTTCCCTTTCTAAATTGTAAGAAGTCTTACTGTGTTCTTCTCCCACTCTTCAATGTTCCCTTCCACCTCTAACTCGCTTAAGGTAATGATAGTTTCTTCCAGGACCACTTTCAGTACAGTCATTAGCAATTGCATTGTCTCCTAGGTGACTGAATGTGTGTCATAGTTAGGGAATTATGAGAAGTGCAGGATTCTAATAGCAGTTGTCTATGTTTATAAGGCCAGTGGGTCTTGGATACAAAAATCCAAGATGCCTAAAGTATCAATTATGGGTTCAGAATTAGTATATTACACATAAGTTCAAACATATATAATCATGTAAATGAACACTTGCCAAATCTTCAAGGGCATACTGAGGAAGAGAAATTTTTGACAAGTAGCATCATGAGCAAAACTCACTCCCCTCTCCAAAAAAATGCAAAAACCTGTTGCTCAGTTATGTCTACCTCTTCATGATCCTATTTACCATTTCTTGGTAGAGATACAGGGATGGTTTGCCATTTCCTTTTCTAACTCATTTTATATATGGGGAAACTAAGACAAATGAGACCAAGTAATTTGTCCAGATTCGCATAGCTAATAAGTGTGTGAAGTCAGATTTGAACTCAGGAAGAAGAAACTTTCTGCCTCTAGGGTTGGCACTCTACCCACTGTGCCACCTATCTGCCACACACAAAAACAGTCTGCCTTAAGTTGTACTCTGCCCCTGATTCTTATTCAACGTTCACCAGAAGTACTCATGTTCTAGCAACCTTCTCCATCATCTGGTAACATAACTAGCTGTGCTGTTCTTCAATATATTCTGCTTTGGGATATATAAAGTTCACACTATATTTTACATTCACTTTCTAGAAACAAGAACATAACTTTTACCACAAGGCAAACCACTTAGCATTTGATGCTACATGTTAGGGAAAAAGCAAGAGAAATGAAAGCCTTTGAAATTCTTCCCTTGTATCCAGGGCATTTTTATGTATCTAATCTATAAAATTAGAAAATTGGTCCAGATCATTATTTAGGTAGTTCTAAAATGTTGGCAGTATGTTTTTGTGTCCATTTTAAAATGAACGATTTTACTTCATTTTAAAGAGTCAGATAGTCTTATTAGAAATACATAATTTTAAAGAAAGCCGGAAATTTGAATCATCAAAGCAAAATTGTAAAATATTCCTGACTAGGATGAGCATTCCAGAATTCATCTACCTTCCTAAAATTGAGCTGAGGGATTTCTCATCAGAACAGAATCCAAGAGATTTCAGGTAATAATAATTAGATATCTAAAGTTGGAAGCAAAGATCATCTACTTCTACTTCTTCATTTTACACATGAGGAAACAAGTCATTCTGCAAAATTCCTAAACCATTGTATTAGGTTCTTTTAACCAGTATTTTTATTTACTATGTAAGCAGTCTAGCTAAAAATACACACAGGATCTATTGAATTCTTTTATTCATACTTTCTGATTTTATGCAATCATGGAGATATTTCTATTAGAATGATTTCATGAAAATAAATGCAACATATAAAATGAAATGAATATCTAACAGTACTTAGTTTCATATGTATCACATTCAATCTTGTTCAACAAGTAATTAAATATCTTATTTATTACACACCTGTTATGTGAAAGTCATTCTACTAAAACAAAAATAAGTCCTCAAGAATTGTTCCTTTTAATAGATAAAACAACAGTGGAACATATTACTGAACAGGAGCCAAATTCAGTAATAGAATTTGGTGGGAAAGGCATCCATACTTCAGAGAAAAAGTATACCTGATGATCCAATAAAGAAGACTGAGAAGTAGGGCTTCAACAGATAAGGAACAAACAAAGAGCAATTAGGATCAGAAAAATCAGGGAATAACCAATAGGAGAGGGTAGTCAGTGATATCAAAAAATGTGACAAAGTTGAAAAAGATCAAAATTAAGAAAAATTCCTTGGATTTAGCTGTTAAGATGATAATTATGATCTTGGAAAAAGTAATCCATTGGTGAAGTGAGAAGTCAGATATTCAGAGTTTTAAGAACTGGGAGATTAGTCGTTGAAGTTCACAGCTGTAAATCAGTTTTCCTCATTTTCTTTATTGGAATTGGGCCAGGAAATGGGAGGAAGAGGAGGGAAATAATGTAGGCCTTTGAAAGCATGGCAACTCAAGTGTGTTTTTTTAAGGAAGGATACCTGTAGACAAGAAAGGATCAAAAAAGATAAGGAAGAAATGAGCAGAAAGGAGAGAAAAAGAATGATTCAATGGGCAGACTCAGAAAGGAGGTGGCAAGGAATAATTGTAAAAGAGCATAAGTGGAAAGTTTTGTCTCGAGAAGGAGAATGCTACCTTTTTATCAGAATGGGGCAAAGGAGGCGGGGAACGGGATAATATTGAGGTTGCAATTTGCAGTTGTATTGCTATTATTTTCCAAAATTTGACACATGCAAACAAAGAAACCAAAGACAGAAAAGAACTGATTTCACTTTGACAGCAACTGCTAATCGCAGCACTAATCTTCCCATCTAACACTGGAGATCAATACAATGGAACTAGAGAAATCATTTAAGGAGCATATAGCATTATTTCAAAATCTAAGCAATTCTCTATTTTGTGCTAGTCTTTTTAGAGAAGTAATCTCCCTTTAAAAGCAGGAGAACACCATTTTATTGTCAAAAACTTCTCAGAGAATTGATTCAACCTGACGGTAGCTGTATTATTGATGCAGTATTAATTGAGAAAACACATAGTAATAAAACTATAATTAAGTAATGGTTTTTAAATGAATGTGTTTATTAGTTAGAGTATCATTTGTACACATATATATGTTCTATATATGTGTATACATATTATATGTATATGTGTCAATCATATGTATATATAATATTTAATTATATGTTATATATTTATTTGAAAAATAGCAACTTATTTATGTGTTAAATATAATCCCCCTGCAGAGGGTGTGTTTGCTAAATAAAGGTTAAAGTATTAATAAGTTTTCTTATTTTATTGAAATATTTTGGGTTTTTTACACCACCTTCCTTTCCAAAAATACCTCTCACTATCCCCTGACCAGAGATCCATTCCTGTAAGAAAAAATCAGTAGTGGGGAAGAGCAGCTTGGAGGAGCCAAGCAACATCTGCACTAACTTGTCAATCAACATCTATAATGTTCCACCTCTGGAGCACATATTCCTTTATACACCACTTCCAACAACTCTGAACTCTCTCTCTCCTCAGAGATACAGAGGTACAGAGTCAATCTGGGAACCAGTACCTGAATTTACCTAAATGTAAGATTTTGAAATAAAAGGAACAGAGGAAATAAACTAGTCCAACCCCATTCATTTAGCAAATTAAGAAGCTGAGGCTGTTGATTATCATTAGTTTCATTCTAATTTTCCATTTTTCTGGGGACAAGAGTCACTGCTTATTCTACTGGACATTTTTTTAACTTTTTAATTAACTTTGTGCAGAAGGCCCAGGGGAGCATTTATTTCAATAAAATTCAAACATTTCTACATTTAGCATTTTAAAAAAAAAGAAAAAAAAAGAAACTGAAGCTGTGAGAGAAATAAATACTTGCCCATGGTTATACAGCTAGTGAAGTTCAAGAGTCAGAACTAGAATTCAGGTCTTTCCAGATGATTAAGTTTCACCAAGTAAAGTGAAAAGAAATATGAATGGAAAAGAAAAAAAAAGTGTCTTAAACTAGTAATCAAAGGCCATTGAGAACTTTTTCCAATCTTATTTATGATGTGATGTGTAGTTTCAATGATACCACTAGCCCTTTTCAGTCTTCCACTGTTGTTGCTCTATCTTCTGATCTAAACCTCCAGGTCCCATGACCAGAAAGGGTTAAATCATTCATCTCTAACCCCAGCCTCTGAATCCATGCTTCTTATCCTAGCCAATATCTGCTCTGTGACCTCTATGTCTACCATTCCCTCCATCTCCCTCCATTCCACCCAGCCCCCACACACATTCCCTACCAAGTCTCATTTCCACCTTTCCCTCTCAGACCTATAATCAAATCAAAAGTATCATTGCCTCTGAAGAAAACAATTGATTTTTCAAACCAAAACAATTCTCAGTGGCTAGATCTTTCCTCCCTCATTATAATACAAGCTCTTTGAAGACACACCATTCTTACTTTTGTACTTGTGTCTATAGTACTTCGCAAATAGTAAATGTTTAACAAATGCCTTCTTTTATTCATACATTTAACAGACAGGACAAAATGGGAGTGAATGGGTGGAACACGTGTCAGCCGGCACTGCACCCCAGCTGTTCCACTACACCTGTGCCTCTCCATCATATCTGGGGCTGTTTTAATCAAGATAGAATAGAAGTAGGAAATCAGCTCCCTGATCTCTTGAATGCTGATCTCCAAAGGAACCTCTCACTGTTTCTATCATCTATTTCTTCCATAATTGGACATTTTTACCAGAGCATTATAGCAAGAACAGAAAGACTAGGGGGTAGTCATGGGAACAACTCTTACTCACAATATTATTTTCCATTCCAAGCTCTTTAGGAAAGAGGGGGTCACAGAGTGCATTCATTTTTTCCCTTTCCTTTCTTTCTATTATTTCTGCTTCTAGGGACAATCACAGATAAAAGGGAATAATTATTAACTCCTGTGGAAAAAAAAAGAGTCAAAAATGTAACTTGGCTGCCAGAAAAGCTGATGTGATCTTAGACTGCCCTAATAGAAGCATTGTATGGGATGAGCCAGGTAATAAGTTCCATTGTGTTGTACTAGTCCAATATCATCCTAGAGCACTGCCCATCAAGGGCACTCATCCTTCCTTGAAAGATTTGGACCTTTTCTATGTTCACCTATTCTGTGCCTAGCCTGTGGTACCTAATGTCTCTGTCCATTGAAATCTGATTCAGCCTGCTAGGAGAGTCACTTTCTTAATGACATCTTCTCTGGTTCCTAAATCACCTTAACTTCCCTCCCTTTTATCAGAAATCATTTTCTTCTTCCAATCTCTCATGGAATCAAAGTTTCATTATATATAGATAGATAGATGTGTGTGTGTATACATATACACACACACATATATATATGTATTGTGTATGTATATATACATATATATGTATCATATTTTGTTGTATAATTTCCTTGTCACCTTCAATATTGGATCATAAACGCCTTGAAGTTCAGTCTATCTCATGTTTTGTTTGTTTGTTTGTTTGTTTTCTGAGACAGTTTGGGTTAAGTGACTTACCCAGCTAGGAAATATTAAGTGTCTGAGGCCAGATTTGAACTCGTGTCATCCTGACTTCAGACCTGATGCTCTATCCACTGCCCCATCTAGCTGCCCCCATCTCATGTTCTTACTGTGGATCCCATGCACCTGTCCCAGAGCATATGGCAGGCATGTAATTAAGGGCTATTCATTTGAATTGTTTTCAGTTTTCTGGGTCAAACTTTAAAGAAACAAGGAACTAGATGGTATTTGAGGAGCGTGAGAGACTTGAAATTGTGACATTAGGCAAGGAATATCTGGGAGAACTTAGGATGTCTATTCAGAAGAAGTTAGAAGTTGGGGGAGGAAGGGAACATGATTGCAATCAATTCAATTTTATCTCATAACTTTCTATGAATATTATATACAAATATACTAATTTATTAACATACTCATCTAATATCACTGTGTATAATTATTATTATTTGATATTCAATGTATTAATTACTATTTATAAGCATTATCATGTTATAATAATTTAATAGTATTATCTAACTTCATGCATGAAAGAAAGCACTGAGAATAAAAAACCATATTCAAACAATAACATTCCCCCATTTTCAGTTACCTTACTGTTAACCAGTGAGAGGTAGGGGATAAGGATATAACATAAATAATAATATACATAACTCATTTTAAAACTTATCCATAGTAATGCAAATTAGTTTCCAGGGAAAGAGAATAACTATCACTTGTTAGAGAGACATGTAGTTCTTCAGAGGTCAGAAATAGTTCTGAATGGGACGAAATTAAGGGAAGATGAATATCAGGTCAGTGTCAGAAGGATTTTCTAATTACGAGGTGTCCAGAAATAAACGGTTTATCTTATGTAACGGTGAATATCTTGTGACTTACAATGTTCAGGCAGAAACTGGAGAATCATCGATCTCTGGCTTCCTTCCAGATTCAGCTCACTTTTGCAGGTCTTTCCAGGGCTCCCCAGGTCTTTGAATCTTTCTCTCTAACATTATCTACTACTTGATATACATTTTGAATGTGCCTGGTTATCTACATTTTATCTCCCTCATTAGAATATAAGTTCCTTGAGTCTCCCCTTTCTTTGAATTCCCAGCATTTTGCAATGTTTAGTATATAGTAAATGCTTAATAAATACTTGTTGATAGATTGATGTTCTAGAAATGGTTCCTGCAATAGGGAGGAGATTGCATAAATTGCCTCAAAGGACACTTCCACCAACTCAAAGATTTTATAATTCAAAGATTTGGGCCAACAGTTTAAAAATATTTTTAAGTATTTGAAATGCAATTATGATGGTAGTATATCAGAGCAATCTGGGAGTAAAGGAAAGATGCATTTAAGTTCTATATTCATAATCAAGATGAAATGTCAGAGATAGATTTCAAATCCTTGTCTTTTAAAAAAGATTTCAGATCTTGAAATGCCAGTGTTACCAATTAAAATCAGTAAATTGATTAGCATAGATCACCAAAACAAATATATTTCAAAACCAATAAGAAATTTTATTGCTTAAATCTATAAGAGTAAAACTAAATTATATACACTATTTTTTACAGCGATGGATATCAGAAACTAAGATTACTACATGTTGATTGGTCTTAATTTGGTATTAGGAGTACCAGCTATGATAGTGATGATGAGCATGATAATTCAGGTATCTTATATTTATTAAACATTTTAAGGTTTCCAATGTGCTTTTTATATATTTCTCTTGTGGTTGTTATTTAGTCACTTCAGTTTTATCCAACTCCATTTGGGGTTTTACTGGCAAAGACACTGGAATGGTTTGCCATTTCCTTCTCCAGCTCATTTTACAGATGAGGAAACTGAGGCAGAATGAAGTGACTTCCCCAGAGTCACAGAGCTAGTATCTGAGGCCACACATGAACTCACAAGGATGAATCTTCCTTACTCAAGCACCAGCTATGGCACTAGGATGCTATTACCATTGTCCCAAGCTTTCCCTGTGAGTTAATAACCAATGTCCAATTTACAGATAAGAAAACTGAGACTTAACCATGTTTCCCTGCTTAACAAATGTCTAAGATGGGATTTGACTTCAGAATCCCCTACCGAGTCCAATGTTCTACCTACTTTGTAGTCAAGAAAAGACTTCATTAAAAAAAAAAGAAATGTCTCTGTATCCGAATTTTGTATAAATTTGCTCTGCCTCTAGACATAAAACATACATCAGACAGTGATCATTCACATGGAGAAAACCATTCTTCATTTACAGAATGGAAGATATGTGATGATGCCTTTAATTAAATCATTAGTTATTTAATTTTTAGTTATTTCATTATTATTACCAGTCATTGACATTTATGCAGCTTTTTAAAGACTGTGAAACGTTTGCATGCATGGTCTCATTTCCCTCGTTCCTTTTGAATTTGATTCATTTTATGTTTTTTTTTTAATATTTTTAGGAACTTCGGTTTTCTCCAACATCTGTGCAAACCTGAGGGATGTCTTTTTGGTGAAAAACATCTCCCTGCCTGGCTTTCACTGATATTTGTTTTTGGTGTCCCGAAGTGACCCAAAGTATCTATGTCACTTTATGGAAAATCATGTTGTTTTTCTTCAAAGTTTTACTTTGTGCTTCGAAGGAGTAGTGCTCAGTCTGAGCAAACCAAAAGATAAATGAGAATTTAATTTGTTTTTTTTTCTTTTTAATTAACAAAACTATTGAACAGAACAGAGCTTGTTATATAGACTCTTGACCAAATCCTAAGCAGTAAAAAGCCCAGGATCGTGGCTCCTTCTGCATAGGGGCATCTAGAATTTGTCCCCTGCCCATTTGTTTATCTGGCATGCTTGGGACACTCTGCACACATCCATGTCCAAAATAGAAAGGGGACTGAACTATGTATGTTCACATTGGTTGTAGCATCAAAGGATGCTCTGATACTCATTTTATTCCTCAGCCCTTCTGAGTGGCCAATTTCCCCACCATGCTTTAAGTTTCCAAAGAACTATTGCTTCTATCTTTAAATGACTTGGGTCCCAAAACACTGATCCACAGACTTCATATTTGTCAGGAGAAAAAAAGGTTGAGTAATCATGGGGAAACAGATCCAGCTTTGCTTATCTCCTGCTCTGGAACTTGGCAGGAACAGTGGCTGCATCTCCTAGCCAGGCCTGCATGGTCTCTGACCACGCCACAGAATGGCAGCCAGATGGAATAAAGACAGTTTAATCCCAAACAATCTGATCAATTCTCCTCAGTTATTCTTTTAACTTTTCTTTCAGCAGCCAGTTTTCTGCTCTGTTGTCTCACTGTCAAATCAGAATAAAGAGCCAGTGAGCTCAATCTGCATCCCTGTAGTGAATTGGTCCAAGAGTGTTTGGGGACTTTTTGAGTGTTTGTAGCAAGTGTAATGTAATGTAGTGTGTGAGTGTGTGTGTGTGTGTGTGTGTGTGTGTGTGTGTGTGAAGATGAAGATGACATTGTTCTTTCTCTTGGGGATCTTACACTCTTTTGGTGGGAAACAGTCCAATCCGATCGATTTAATAAACATTTGTTAAGTGCCTACTATGTGCTAGACATCGTCCTAAGCACTAGAAAAACAATTAAAAGGTAAAACATTCTCTGTCCTCAAGGATCTTACACTCTAAAAAAAAAATACACAAAAGGAAGGAGGACACCAGAATAGCTTGTTCCTTGAAGTTCAAACCAGACAGGGCCTTGGATGCAAAGTAGAGTGAGAAAATTTGTAGACAGAAATTTTAAAGCAAAATGCACACAAAAGTATTTTTAGGGAGAATATGCTCATGTTGGTAGAATCAGGATGAGTTTCCTATGGTGGTGGCCCATGAGTTGGGCTGGATTTAGAAATGAAAATACCTGATTTTAAACTAAAGAATCATCGATTTTGAGCTGTCAAGAACCTTAGATGTCATCCAAGGCATCCGCATCAATTTTGCAAATTGGAATTTGTTATTCAGTCATTTCATTCATTTGTGATTCTCTATGGCTCCATTTGAGAGGGGTTTTTTTGGCAGAGATACTGGAGTGGTTTGATATTTCCTTCGCCAGCTCATTTTTCAGATGGGAAAATGGAGACAAATAGGGGTAAGTGATTTTCACAGGGTCATGCAAGTATATGTCTGAGATCAGAGCCTCTTAACTCCAGGACTGGTGCTCTACCTATTGTGCCATTTATCTACCCACAAATCAGAATTCTGAGGCCCAGAGCAATGAAGTGACATAAAATTACACAGTTAATGAATGTCAGGAACAGAATTCATAAAGGTCCAACTTCATCATTATATTGACATTGCAACTGCATGGTATTGGTCTAGCCATTACCTACCTACCCAGAGTGTCAAGTAATTGGAGAAAATTTCCAAAGAAGTTTCTCCCAAAATCTTCCCCAACCTGTGCTCCCAGGCCCAAATCCCAGTTGGAGATTACTGCCTGCACTTTGGGGCTTGGGGCTGGGCACCTTCTGAGAGCATGAGGGGCAAAGCTGCCTCCTCTGCTTCGAATCTTGGAGAACTAAATGAAGGAGTCAGGGGAAGCAATAAGGCAAAAACCCAACACTCTGGTAATGCGGTTAGAGGCCAGACTGGGAACCTTTGGCACCAACTTGAGCTTTCAGTTTGCCACCATCTTCACAAAAATGAATGCTGTGTGGTAAACAACTAAAGTCTGAGAGTCATTGATGGAGAAAGTGAGAAATTTCTCAGACCCACCAGATCACATATTCTTTATGATTCCCCAATTTAAATTTCATGTTTGCATTTTCTACTAACAGGGTAACCTGACTCAGTAAATATATTTTCACATGTTATCACTTATGATTAAGGTGAATAATCTTAATTTAAAGCTAACAAATCATTAACAAGAGTCCACAAAACAGAACCACCTTAATTAACGGATATCCTTTTTAGCCCTATATTTCCGACTTGGGCCATTTTCTTGACAGAAGTAATTTCTTTGAGAAGTGAGCTTTCTTTAGACAAAATGAATTACTCTCTCTCTTTATTTTTGTCTCTTTCTATGTGTCTCTTTCTCTGTGTGTGTCTCTGTCTCTCTGTCATCTCAGTGTCTCATTTGCTCTCTGTCTCTCTCCACATATACCTATGTATGTTTATACACATTTATGCATAAAACACACACATGTATATATAAAACCCACATTCGTAGCATACATACTACATATGCACATATAGACACACATATGTATCTTTGTGTGTGTATATACATACACTTGTGAGTATGTGTGTGTGTGTGTTTATACAGTAGTAATGCATTGCAAACTGGCCTCAAAGTCACTACTGGATTTTAGTTCTGTCTTTGACAAAAAAAAACCTGGGCAAGTTCCTTTACTGCTAAGTATCACCTTCCCTTCCAAGAAAACTCTTTTTCCTTGGAATTGAAACCTTCCCATAGGTGAGTTAAGGGAGTAATTCCAAGTATTTCCCTTAATACCACATTGAAGTAGAATCTGATATGTTTTTTGTTCTTGATTTTTTTTTAATCCTCTAGTAAACGTTTAGTTGCTTGTCTCTCCTCAGGCTGACCAGTGATGGAACGTTCCCTATTATGACTGGCTGTCACATTTTTATCAATTGAATGACAGTCAAGCAGACTGACAAGCAGACAATAAGCATTCATTTATCTACTGAGAGATTCTATTTGTCTGTCTAAATTCTCCCACTCTAATGCCTCCCATTGTGCAGAGAAAGATGGAAAGTATTGGCAAGTCCTATCAAACTGGAAAGGCTTCTGGGAATAACCCGGTAACATGGTATGTCTCTCACCTGAGGCTCAACTGAGCTAAACAGAGAGAAATTCATCAAGCAAGAATTGGCTTTTGTCACCGTTACTCATGAGGGACAACCATGTCCTAAAGCACACGAGGGTTGCAATCTAAGTCAATTTAATCCAACAACCATCTAGTAAGTAATTGATAAAAATAAGACACTGTGCTAGTAATTATACAATATAGGTAAAAATGAAACAATTCTTGACCCAGGAAAATTCCATAGTAGAATGCACACTTTGGAGAGATTGGTTCAAAACTGAATGCTATTTCTTATTTTTTTTAAAAAAAATGATGAATGGGATAAGGAAAATAGGTGTACTAATGTGCTGTTGCTGGAGCTGTGAACTAATCCAACCCTTCTAGAGATCAATTTGGAATTAGGTCAAAAAAGCTATTAAAGTACACATAAATACCCTTTGACGCAGCGATACTACTGCTAAGTCTAAGACTATATTTTGAAGAGATAAAAGAAAGAGGAAAAAGATTTAAATCTATTTTTTAAATATAGAAACTCTTTGTGTGGTGGTAAGGAATTGGAAATTAAATAGATGGCCACCAATTTGGAGAGATTGAACAGGTTATAAAATATGAAAGTGAAGCAATGCTATTGTGCTATGAAAAATAATGAAGGAGGGCAGCTAAGTGGCACAATGGATAGACCACCAGCCCTGAAGTCAGGAGGACCTTCAGAAACCTAACATTTCCTAGTTGTATGACCCTGGACAGGTCACTTAACCCCAATTGCCTCAGCAAAAACAAAGAAAGGAAGAAAGGAAGAAAGGAAAACATGGGAAGATTTATAATAATTGATACAAAGGGAATTGAGCAGAATCGGGGAAATAATATACATGGTATCAGCAATATTGTAATGTTAATTAATTGTGAAAGACTTAGCGATTCTATTAGCACAATGATCTACCACAGTTCCAAAAAGTTCCTGATGAAAAAAATGATCCTCCAGAGAATAGACACAAAATACTAAATGAATCATATTTTCTTTTTTTTTTACTTTTTTTTTTAGCATAGATAATGTGGAAATCTATTTTGTATGACTAGACATATTTGTAATGGCCTTTTTTTCCTTCTCAATGAGTAGGAAGCAGAAAAGGGAAGAGAGAGTTTTTGGAACTTTTTTTAAAGTCTCTTTGCTTTAAAATAATAAATGAACTTAAATTTTTTTTTAAAAAAATGACGAATGGGATAAGGAAAATAGGTGTACTAATGTGCTGTTGCTGGAGCTGTGAACTAATCCAACCCTTCTAGAGATCAATTTGGAATTAGGTCAAAAAAGCTATTAAAGTACACATAAATACCCTTTGACGCACCGATACTACTGCTAAGTCTAAGACTATATTTTGAAGAGATAAAAGAAAGAGGAAAAAGATTTAAATCTATTTTTTAAATATAGAAACTCTTTGTGTGGGTAAGGAATTGGAAATTAAATGGATGGCCACCAATTTGGAGAGATTGAACAGGTTATAAAATATGAAAGTGAAGCAATGCTATTGTGCTATGAAAAATAATGAAGGAGGGCAGCTAAGTGGCACAATGGATAGACCACCAGCCCTGAAGTCAGGAGGACCTGAGTTAAAATTTGACTTCAGAAACCTAACATTTCCTAGTTGTGTGACCCTGGACAGGTCATTTAACCCCAATTGCTTCAGCAAAAACAAAGAAAGAAAGAAAGAAAGAAAGAAAAAAAGAAAGAAAGAAAGAAAGAAAGAAAGAAAGAAAGAAAGAAAGAAAGAAAGAAAAAAAGAAAGAAAGAAAGAAAGAAAGAAAGAAGAAAGAAAGAAAGAAAGAAAGAAAAAAAGAAAGAAAGAAAGAAAGAAAGAAAGAAAGAAAGGAAAACATGGGAAGATTTATAATAATTGATACAAAGGGAATTGAGCAGAATCAGGAGAATAATATATATGGTATCAGCAATATTGTAATGTTAATTAATTGTGAAAGACTTAGCGATTCTATTAGCACAATGATCTACCACAGTTCCAAAAAGTTCCTGATGAAAAAAAATGATCCTCCAGAGAATAGACACAAAACACTAAATGAATCATATTTTCTTTTTTTTTAGCATAGATAATGTGGAAATCTATTTTGTATGACTAGACTTATTTGTAATGGCCTTTTTTTCCTTCTCAATGAGTAGGAAGCAGAAAAGGGAAGAGAGAGTTTTTGGAACTTTTTTTAAAGTCTCTTTGCTTTAAAATAATAAATGAACTTAAAAAATTAAAAAAAAAAATGAACCATACGAGAGTTGCAATCTAAATTAATTTAATTCAACAAACACCTTATAAATGCAAGGCACTGTACTAATAACTATACAATATAGTTACATGATAATGAGTAATATTCTTATCTTTTCCAGTCTTAATTTCATAGAAATAACAGTACTAGTAATACTTCACAATATTGTTATGAGAATAGAATGACATAAAATATTAAGTTGTAAATAAATGTCAGTTATTATCATCATTACTACATAGACAAATGGAGGAAACAATAAAAAATTCAGATAGTACTATAGGAATATATGAGATAAGAAAGAGATTTTTAATGAGATGGAGTGGTTAGGAGAGAAGGTTAAATGGAGAATACTTTTAAATGTACATATTCTCTCCTTTTATAGATTGCTCCTGGAGGGCAAGCACTTTTTGTCCTTATATCATCAGCTCCTGGTTCAATATCTAAATACATAGTAGGTACTATATAAGCAAGATTAGTATAAAACAAAACAAAACAAACAACCAAAAAAAAAAAGCTGCTTTTGAAGACATGGGACTTGGATTCAAACCCCACTTCTGATTATTGCTATCTAATGACCTTGCATAAATCACTTAGTCTCTCTCACCAAATGTCTGTCTCTCACCAAATGTGTGTATCTGTCTGTCTGTCTGTCTGTCTGTCTGTCTGTCTCTCTCTCTCTCTTTCTCTCTCCCTCTCTCTTTTTAATCTGTAAAATTAGAGTTTGACATTAGATGGCTTCTAAGGTCCCTTCTTACTCCTGATCTATGATTCCATAAAGGATTGTCACCTTAGTTGAGCCTTGAAAATAAATAAAGTTTCTGAATGTTGGTGATGAGGCAAGAGTGCACTCAAAGATTGCTTACTGGAAATCTCAAAAAAAAAAGTTATAAAACTTTAAGAAGGCACAACAAGGTAAGGACAGCATAGAGCTCTGCTGGTCTAAAATATATAATATTTTTCTCACAATTGAAATTTCCCCATGAAATCTACATGCAAAATTTATTCATGATTCAATAAAATTGAATCTAATCCAATTTATTCCTACTTGTGCTTTTTAGCCAAAGACTCAATGGGTTAAGAATCCAATGAAGCATAAGATAAAGATATTGTTAAAAAAACAAATAATTATAAATGAATCTTTGTTCTACTATTAATGATAGAATATGGATGGAATTATGGGAATAAGATTAATCTTAAGGCCCAGCCACTGGGGGAGGAAGGAGAATTTGAAAAGTCAGTACCTGATTCTTCCATAAAGTATTATTTTAATTGAAATACCTACCTGTCTCACTTTTCCCCCTTTATGCCAACCAGGAAGGAAATTAGGAATGAATCCCACCCTCATGATTGATACCATAGCAAGTATCTTCCACCTGAGAATCTGCTTTATTGGAATAAGCTTTTAAAGATCAATTTTCAAACAGTACTATAGAACAACATCAAGCCTTTTCTGTTCTTTATTTACCATGTCCAGTTTCCCAAAATTTTCCAAAAGGAGGTCCCAGTTTCTCCTTTGAGACGATAGTACATAATTAAACAATTGGGGAATCCAGAAACCAGAAGGGACTTAAAGAGAGGATGTTGATAATCAATCAATCAGATCTTGATTCCTTGTAAAGCATGACAGTTTCTCTGAAGTCAATAA
The DNA here is from genome assembly GCF_016432865.1 of Antechinus flavipes. NCBI lineage: Eukaryota > Metazoa > Chordata > Mammalia > Dasyuromorphia > Dasyuridae > Antechinus > Antechinus flavipes. The sequence continues at coordinate 12,441,061 of NC_067400.1, read as the reverse complement.
GTAATTGTCTGACTTTTAACATCCAGTACATTGGGCTGTGCAAGGAAGACATCCATCTTTTCGTATCTGAGTTCATCTGACATCAATAAAGTGTCTCGATCACAATCAGGAGAATATGCTTTCAGAAGGCAATTGGATTGCCAAGATATAATTGCAGTAACTACAAAGTGGCAGCTTATGATAACAGCCAATTCTCTAATGGAGAACAAGGACTGCATAAATAATTGAAATGCAAAGAAAATCCCCAAAACTTCCTTGGAATCTCTGGACAATTAAACCTAAAAAGTTATATATGTCTTCTAATTATAAAGATTCCATTTTAAAGATCCTTTTCTTTTCTAGAATTTTGTTTTCTTTATAGTAAAACTGACCTATGTAAATTCCATTCTCTCTTCTGTTCTCAATCATTGTCTAAGAGTTTACAAGAGTGAGTGGCCAAAAGCTGGGAAGAATCTGGGTACTAACGGAGACTGAATGTGGATTCCCTAAAAGACATGAATAGATTCTATTTACAAGGTAGTGAACTAAACACATGCCTCAAGGACAGCCTTTTCTCTATTTCCAGACATTGTACTGTCAAAAAAAAAAAAATGCTTGAATTAGACACAGGAAAAACCCAACCCAACACAGTCTCCAACTCACTCATTGCCATTATACTCTTCTTCTCAGGAGAGAACATATGTAATCAAAGAAAAAGTTAGTTTATAGAATTTATAGCTCCATTTTCTTGTCATAGATAATCTATCATTCAACAAATATATATATATACATATATATGTATATATATACACATATATATGTATATATATGTATGTGTGTATATATATATATATTTTTTTTTTTACATGTCCCTGCCCTCAAAGAGTTTCCTTTCTTTTGGGACATTATAGTATATCATTATACACTTCGACAATGATATTGTATGAGGATGTATTCTGATGGAAGTGGATTTCTATGACAAAGAGATCTAACTGAGTTTCAATGGATAAATGATGGACAGAAACAGCTACACCCAAAGAAGGAACACTGGGAAACGAATGTGAACTATTTGCATTTTTGATTTTCTTCCCGAGTTATTCTTACCTTCTGAATCCAATTCTCCCTGTGCAACAGGAGAACTGTTCGATTCTGCAAATATGTATTGTATCTAGGATATACTGCAACATATTTAACATATATAGGACTGCTTGCCATCTTGGGGGGGGTGGAGGGAGGGAGAGGAAAAAATGAAACATAAGCGAGTGCAAGGGAAATTGTTGTAAAAAAATTACCCTGGCATGGATTCTGTCAATACAAAGTTATTATTAAATAAAATAAAATTTAAATTTTAAAAAAATAAATAAAATAAATATATATATATAGTATATTCCATCAAAATTCACATTTTGATGGAATGAGCTCAGTTTGACTAAAACCAATCATCTGATTATTTAGTATTGGAATTAAATAAGATAATAATAGGTCTCTCAACTTTTAGCAGAAAAGAGATTTACTTAGACAAAGTAGGAAAGGACATTTACCAGTGATATTCAATGAAAACAGCAAGATAATTTGGTTGAGCTCAAATTCCCTCATGTTGATCATACTCTTAGTTCATGATCAGAAGTCTCAGAGAAAAAGCTGGAGTACTTTGAGACTTTTTGTATTCAGGAAGCCATACTACTAACTTGAGGAGTCCCCTAAGCTAAATGTTAAATAATTTAAGGAAAGGAACTAGCCTACATTATAGGGCATGAGAAAGAGCAAGCCCAGTCTAATTATCAAGGCCCTGGGAAATATAGCATCTATGATACTGATCTAGTGAGAGCATTAAGATACCTTGAGGAAAGATGGCATTGGTCAAGCAAGTCAAATCATCCCCAATGCTCCAATCACCAATTTCCTTCACACTTGCAATGGAGTCAGTCCAGAACTTTGTACCCTAGAGCTTGGGAAATAGTAATGCCTTCCGATTCCTCATTATGATTCCAACTTTCCTCCATAATCATCATCCAGGAGAATAATTTCCATAGAGACCCAATGTACAAATTTCTCTTTGGGTATTATAACACTTCCTCCCCCCCCCCATCTTCTCTGTAGCTAGGAAGACTCCAAAAAGAAATTTCTCACCACCAAAATCCTTGGTGCTTTAGAATGGTTTAAGGTTCTAAATGAATATTCCTTTACCAATGAATCTATATATTGTCATCCAGCTTGTAACTTCACCCTGGTCAGCACTGACTTATTTCAACTGCTCTATCTGTTCCAGTGTCCCCACAGGTGTTGTCACATATGGACAATTGAGCTCCTACAGATCAGGTACTACTGTCTTGATACTTTCATTTAAAGCCCCAGTGTTAGGTGCATAGTAAGTTTTTAATCCATCATTCATTTATTCATTTATAATTTTTATTTTTTTCCACTAAAGTCCTTATCTCAGTGCACAGATAACCCCAGGTTTTTTAAGTCTGTCAGTAGATTAGGGAGATTCTAACATATAGAAAAAGCCACAAAGTTCCAGTGATACACTGTATGTCTGCTACCCAAGGGTCAGGATAGTGAAGTTTGGGCATTGCATTGGATCAAAGCTATTTAAATACTTAAATGATACTTGGACTTGCGTACTTGGATTTTTGTTTTATGAATGGAGAACAGAATCACCCCATGCTTTAACGGGAATTCAGTAATATTGTCTGTCATGAAAGAATTCATCATTTTGCTTGATATCCTCCCCCTAAAAAAATCTGGAAATAGGTGAAATAAAATAAGAATCTTTCCTGCTTGTAATACTCCATGTTCAATTTATCAGTGATGCAGCAAAGTCAGAGATGTCATACTTATCATATGTACAAAGCCACGAGGTAAGAGGGACAACTAATATCCTGGGTGACGGAGTCAGGATCCAAAAAAGATCTTGATGGGTCCAAGTATTGGGTTGAGTGAAATAAGATGAAATGAAGAAGAGATAAATGTAAAATCTTGTGTTTGAATTCAAAAAGCTCATCTTCAGGCAGTTAAAACTGGGAGCTCTGATTAGACAGCAGTTTGAAAAAAGAACTGGGGATTTTCATAGACTGAAAGCTTGATATGGATCATTGTTCAGTTAAGGTACTCTTGAATTTTTTCAGGAGAGATGGAGGAATTGACTCGGAAATTGTGATTTCATCAGTTATCTCCAAGATGAGGGAACTGCCTCAATTGTTACAGGCTGGAATATTATAATCTACAAGGCATGCCGGACATTATTAAGAGGCAAAATGACTAGCTTAGAGTCACACAATCAGGAAGTGTCAGAGACAGGACTGGACCCTACTTCCTCTTGCCTCTAAAGCCATATCTCTATCCACTCTACCAAGCTTTCTCCCATAAGAGATGGAGCTTCCAGGAATGTATTCTGTCCTGATCAAACTATACCCAGAGTATTATTGCACTCAGTTCTGGGTACCGTTGTTTAGGAGAAACATTGCTAAGTTGGAATGTACACGTGGGAAAAACAATCAGAGTGGAGAAGGAATAAGTGCTTAGTTTTGGTACAAAAGACTTGTGCTATTTACTTTGGAGAAGGGAGGACAAGGGCATGATAGGTGACTTCAAGGACTTAATAAAGTATGATATGAAATATGGATTAGATTTGATCTGCTTTGTTCCCAAGGGCATAACTATGAACAATGAGGGGGGAGGGAGAACCCCAAAAAAGGTCAATTTAGACTTGAGGTCAGGTAAATCAAAGGTTTCTGAAATTTAGATTTGTCTCAAAGTAAAGCGGGAAGCCTTAAGAGGTAATTGCTTGTTCCTCATTGGTGGTCATCAAGCAAAGGCTCTATTCCAAAAGGGTTGAAATAGATTCCTTTCAGGTAAATATAGGCTGGTTAAGTCTCTTCTTCCTACTCTAAAATTCCATGATTCTTGGAAAATAAGACACGTGGCATAACCCATTAGAAAAAGCTATTTCCCTCAGATTTTCAATATAGCTTTTAGACAATAAATAGCATTAAAAATAAACATTGCCTTGTTAAGTAAAGTAAAACACAAATCCATCCCTTTCAAAGTGTGCTTTGCTCATGGCTTTGTTTGTGTCTCCATTAAAGGTCATTACATATTTGTTTCATTTATGCAGCCTCCAAAATGACCTCTCTCGCACATGTGCTCTGTGTGGTGTGCTATTAGCATGCTCGTAACAAATGATTGCACCATTGTTTAAAAGCGTGCAAATAGAACATGCAAGAAAAACAAAGACCTAAATCAGATCATTTCTTTTTTTTTTTAAATCTCAAATAAGATGTTAGAAAAGCAAAATTATAGTGGAAGATTTGAGGCAATTTTGATCATATTATAAAGAATCTGAATTCAAATCACGTGAAGTTACTAGGAGATTTGAAATGATAATTCTGACTGAAACAGTTCTATTGTTCTGATATTAAAATATACTGGTCACTGAGATGCAGCTGTCCACATATCAGAGAACACATTCTCTGTATTCGTCTATTTGAAATGCTTTCAGGAGCTGTGATTTCATCCCTATGAATATTTCCCCCACACTTGTGGATCAGAGCTCCCTGTGCCTTAACAGCCGTCAGGGCTTGCTAGTGCCAAAAATTTCATTGCCTGGTGACCAGTCTCTGACCTTCAAACTTAGCTAAGTTAGTACTTTAACAAAAGACACGCAGACTGAGCACCTCTTAGCCCCAATTCTCCATCTCAGATTCCCCTCTGCATAACCTCGCTCAACCCTTGCTCTAGTCCAGTCTCAGAGGAAATGATAATCATTTTTTTCCTGGCCAAGGTCACCCTCCTTACACACACTAGATCATATAAATTTCCCATCTTGCTTGAAAGTTTACCTCTTTGATTATCCCCTCTCTCAAATCTTATATTTCTTTCCTTCCCTATTTTCCCTCTGGAACTAGGAGTAGGAACTACTATACTGGGTACCCAATTGGAACTGACCAGTTTTGTTTTCTTTTATTTTCTTCTTGCCATTCCCTTTCCTCAGTCCACTTAGGGTATCATACCCTTCTCAGTAGATTCTTTGCCCAAAGGAGTATAAATTTTAATCTCTGAAACCTTGTAAGATATCTTGGGACTAATGGACTAGGAATGAGCCTTCAACTCAGGCCCCAAGTCCACTTGGGCTTTGTTTGTTCCATGATTGACTCAGTGAGAATAAATAGTAATTGTTTCTGTTTTGGTCAAAAACGCTGAGAGTCTTCCCAGATTGATTTCTTGGACTGGGTAAAGGAGGACCTTCTTTGCCTGATTTCTTACCCAGTTTTAATCATTAAGTAAACATTGTCTCAGTCAGATTGAAACCCCTTAAAGAACTTAGCCTAAAATGGTCATGGTCTCCCAGGACATATAAGACCATCTCTAGTCATCCTGATCTATACTTGGATCTTGATTGGATCCAGATGGCTCTGGAAGGAAAAATGAGACCGGTGACTTTACACAGCCCTTCCTCACTTAAATCCCATCATGGCATCACTTCTTTATGTCCTGGACCTTTTGCCAGAACCAAGGATAAACAACAAACAACTCTCTATAAACATAATGAGGTTACCCAGTCCTGGGGGAAAAAGTCAGTCATTCAATAAATACTTAAGTGCCTATTAAGGGTAAACTAGTATCTCAATGAATAGAACTTTGGACCTGGAGTAAGAAAGGATCACCTTTCTGAGTTTAAATCTAGCTTCAGGAACTTACTAGCTGTAGGACTGGGCAAATCACTTAACTCTGTCTCAGTTTCCTCCTCTGTAAAATGGATTGGAGAAGGATTGACATTTGTCAAATCTCTGCCAAGAAAACTCTAAAATATAGTCTAAAAACTCCTAACTTTCCTACCACAATAATTATTTATTTACCACATCTCTGCTTAAGCAGCTTTCCCAAAGCCTGTCCTGCTGTTTTCAAGGAGAAATGTTCTAATGGCTTCTTCTCTGCTGCCTTTTGAATAAAGTCTAAATTTCTTTTTTTGTTTGTTTTAAATGGAGTCAAGAAGTTAGACATGATTTAAATGACTGAATAGGGATCTGTTATGTGCAAGACATTGTGCTAAATATTAAGGATACAAATAGAATCACTGAGGCAGAATATAATATTGTAAAAGGATAGGTTTCTGTTGTTGAATGCTCCAGACTAGTGCTCTATCCACTGTATCACCTAGCTACCTTTGCCTCCATGTTTCTAGAAAGAAAAAAAAAAGCTATAAATGCTTCCTTTACTTTATCATATCACCTTCAATTTTTACACCTTTGCAACTTGACTTTTGATCCTATCACTCAATGAAACTGTCCTCTGCAAAGTCATTGGTCCCCTCTTCATTCCCAATGGCCATTTCACAATCATCACACTTCTTGACTTTCTGGGGAATTTGACACTCTGGACCATCTTCTCTTCCATGTTAGATACTTCTTTCCTTCCTGGATTTTCATCCCAGTGCTCTCTCTCCATTTTCTCATCATCACAAGCAGATGACTCTCGAATTTATATAATTCGATTTATATTTCTTAGAGCTCCAGTCTCTGCTAGTAAATTCCACCTGAAGGCTCTATAATAATCTCAAACTCAATATGCCCCAAATAGAAGTCATTATCTTTCCTCTCAAATCATCTTCACGTCCTAATTTCCTTATTTTTTATCAAAAGAGTAACCATCCTTTAAATCATACAAGTTTCAAACTTTAGCCTATTCCTCAACTTCTAAATGTCTCCCACTCCCAGGTCTAATCATTTGCCAATTCCTGTCAGTTGTATTTTTATTGTGGATCTCAGATTCATCTTCTTCTCTTTACTCACATGAGTAATCATAATACTTGGACTCTCCTTTTTCTTCTTCCTGCCTCCATTATCTCCATTCTTTCAGATTCATGCAACAAAATGTTAGTAGATAGATTTTTTTCTTGAGACTCATGTTCATGTAGCATGCTTCAGTGGCTCTCTATTACTTCCATCACTGCTACTGTTACTACTGCTGCTGCTTCTGCTATTACTGCTGCTGCTACTACTATTACTACTACTACTAATGATGTGCTGCTACTACTGTTGCTGCTGTTTCTCCTCCTCTACTTCTTCTTCCTCCTCCTTCTACTACAACCACTACTACTAGCATTACTGCTGTTACTACTACTACCACTACTATTCCTATTGCTGCTACTGCTACTGCCACTACTACTACTGTTGCTATTGCTACTACTATTACTGCTTCTCCTCCTCTTCTTCCTTATTTTCTTCATCCTTGTCCTCTTTCTTCTCCTCCTCCTCCTCTTCTTCCTACTACTACTAGTAATAGTATTACTGCTACTACTACTACTACTACAACAACTACTACTACTATTACTATTGCTGCTACTGTTGCTGCTGCTAATACTACTAATAGTACTGCTGCTGCTACTGCTATTGCTGCTGTTGCTGCTGCTGGTACTACTACTACTATTGCTGCTGTTGCTGTTGTTATTGTTGCTGCTGCTGCTGCTTCTCTTCTTCCTCCTCCTCCTCCTCCCTCTCCTCCTGCTCCTACTACTGCTACTTCTACTCCTACTGCTACTACTACTCCTATTCCTGCTGCTATTACTATTAGCAGGTAACTTTTTGACCAAAATTTTCATGCACTTTAAAGCCTTAATGCCTTATAATTTGACCCTCACAAAAAAGTCTGTCAGGTACACTTTATAGATAAGGAAAAGCAGGTATCCTGAGGTTCAGTGACTTGTCCAGGGTCACAAAACTAATAAATGTATGAAAGGGGATTTTAACTCTGGTTTTCTTGACTCCAAATCCACTCTAACCACTATGCCAGTGTAAAACTTTTCTATATGATAATCTAATGCCTTCCCAATTTCCAGTATACATAAACATTACTTCCCAACATAGACTCCATGTTTCAGTCAAAGGAGGGCATTCACTATTCCATACACATATTTTCATCGTGCCCCCACACACACACACCTTTGCACAGGCGGTCCCTTCATGCCTGGAAATTGTCCTTCATCATCTCCCTCATCCTTACTTCTACTCATTTTAATATTCACTCTGATGTCATGAAGACTTTTCTGATCTTTCTATTTACTGGTACCCCAAAAATGACTTTCTTTTTGTATTCCACAGTATTCTTTAATTTATCTGTGTAGATCTTGCATTGTAGAATGCAACCTTGTTGAGGGAAGGAACTGTTGTTGTTGTTGTTGTTGTTGTTTTAATCTCCAGAGCTTAACACATAGTAGACAGCTAATTGGTGCTTTTTAAAATTTATTTAAGGTGATATAATACCTCTGGAATCAATGTATCAATGAATATTCATACTCAAAGACAAGTACATGGATGTTCTATAGTCTAACTGCTTTCTGCCTCATTTTACTAATTGAAGTGAAGTGAGGGGAAGAGATCACCTACATAGTGAGAACAGTCAGATATCCAAAGATCAGCATTTCCAAGTAATAGTTCTTCAGTTGCCACAAATACACTTGTGTAAACCCTGACATATTTCAGTGGACAGTTTGAGCTGTAGAAAGGCATGGTAGCATAGACCCAGGGCCCCAAAGAACCACAGTCATTATAAAGCCCAACTCCTCTGTTTTACATATAAACAAATTCAGATTCATAAAACTGAAATACTTTATTCAATGTATTTACATAATGCCAGAATGATTTGAACCCAAGACCTCTAACTCCTGATCCAGTTTTTTTTTCTATTATATCAAAAATCCCTGCTTTATGTAAATTTGCATTATACAAATTCAAGTCTATATAAGGAACCCTGAAAGGTTAATTGAGGTTACAGTCAGATAAACAAGAAAAATAAAAAAGTCACTGTCCAAGCATCTTTTGATACATTCATTCTAAAAAGTTATAAAGAAAACTGCTTGTGATAAAAGCTAGGTGAAGCACCTGAAAAAGGGACAACATACTATACATCTATTTTAACTTTACTGTAAAGTCTTGTATATTCTTTATCATTAATTTTACCTTTTATTTTATATTTATTTTTATTATCATAGTACACAGTATTGCAAACACATGGAGGTAGAAAATGAAATATCATGGATGGGGACTGCCTTTGTCCCATTTTCTCAATAAAGTGAAATAGATGAAGTAGAGAAAGTAAAATCAGTCTGAAAAGATAAGTTGGCAACAACTTATGAAGACCAACTGTTAAAGGCTTTAAATGTCAAATAAAAGAGATTGTATTTTATCCAACATGCAATAGGAAACTCTGAAGCTTTTTGAGCAAATGAATAACATGGTCAAATCTGTGTTGCATGAATATCATATCAGTAGTTGTGTAGGGTATTGATTGAAAAGGCAAGAGACTGTAGAGAAAGAGAAAAATCAGAAGACTAATTGAAATAGGCAAAGTAAGAAGGGTTGAGTGACTGGAGTAGTCTGGTAGTCTTGTGAGTGGAAACAAGTGAAGGAATTGAAGAAATATTGGAATGATAGAAATCACAAGATGTGTCAACCAGTTGATATATGGAGGATGGATACAGAAATAGTTAAAAATTGAAACAAAAAATAAGGTACTTCTTCAACTACAAAGATAATTTTAAGAGAAAAAAACTCCCCCTCTTTTCAATGTCTTCTCTATTTTGTGTAGTATTCTGTTCTGGAAAGAAAATAGGGTGGGAGAAATAAAAATAAAAAAAGTAATTTATGGATGAAGAACTTGTGGAAAGAAAAAAAAATGGGGGGAAAGAAGAAAAGAAGGTAGCCAGTGAATTATGATCAAAAGAGATAATATGATGGGGGATTTTCTTTTCTTTCTTTTTTTCACACTTCCATATGCCTTAGGCAGAAGAAGCATGAGAATACCAAATGTTCTATCTTTGCTGCTGATGTAGCTAGTTGCTAAGGGAAGTTTGAAGGATCAATGCTCCACCTAATGATATAATACCAACATCTGTTAAAATGACTCCAAAAACCTTCCACTGAAGTGTGAAGGACATGCAATCTGCCCACAAAGATGCTTTGAGATGCTAATTATACATCTTTCTTGCTTATCTTTGAAATGGTATCTAAATAATAATTGGTTGGCTTGATTCTAGAATTGGGATGAACTTGAAAATGATAAAAATGAATTTTCTTTACATTTTTATATTTCTCACATTTCTATTCATTTACATTATCTTGAAAGAAGTTATTTTTTTTTTGCTCATCTGTAATCACATACGATTAGTAAACTAGGTAAAGAAAATAAATAGAAATACATTGAATAACAAAGAATTATAAATTTAGAATTTGGTTTTTGGAAGTATTCTACTCAAACCCTTTATTTTATCCAAGGGAAAACAGATACAGAGAGATAAAGTGATTCCGCCAATCTAAAAATTTGAATCCAGTTTTTTTTTTACATCAAAGTTAATGTATTATAATTGGGGATTCTAACCAAGATATCCATTCAGTTATGACCTATTAGCATCATATAACAAATTATCAATGCATACTTTCTAAGTTTCAGGGTGCAAACAGCAAAGAAAGTGGTAGAGAGACACTGTAGGATGAGATACTTAGATTGTTGATGGTGGTGCTGGGTTTGTTTCAGGTTCCTCAAGGAGACCTCCAGCAAATGTTTGCTTTTTAAACATAGATCAATATTATGGAATGACTCCAACCAATTGACCGCATTAGTTTTTTGAGAGTAAAGACTTTTTTACTTTATCTTTGTCTTCCCAGCCCCTAAAGCAGTGCTGAGCACAGCACTGATGCTTTATATTATTTTTATTAATTTCATTTATTTTCCAAATCCCCACATCACATTGAACTGTCCATTCTTCCTCAAGCTCAACATCACTTTCGTAAGCTACTCCCACATTTTTGAAATGTTCTTCCTCTTCATCCATTTTTTGTTCCTATTCTTGTACTACCTACATTCTAATCAAAATCCAACAACCAAAATTCTCTAAATCCTTAAAACCAGGGTTCGTTAAGTGGATGGCCCTAAACTTGATTTTTAAAAATATTTAGATAACTATATGTTGGTATAATGTGTTTCCTTTGTGTTTTATTTTCTTAATTTAAGAATATTATTCTGAAAAGGACTCCATTCCAGAAGAACATGAAACCCTGTACCTTGTCCAATCTTGATCAGCCACCTGGTGAAAGTTTCATTTGGAATAAATAAGATATGTCTTGTGATCTGACCCTAAAACCTTCAACCAAACTTTTTAGTGATTGACTCTTGCAAAAAATTTCAATTCTAAAATTAAAAAAAAAAAAAGGATGAGTAAGCAATTAATTCTGGAACACTGCTTTGGAGTTTGGTTTTGATTGTTTGAACAAAGTACATTAGGGATATTAGGGACACCTTTTTCATTGGGGTTTCCACATTTTATCATATCTCATAGAAGGTTAGAATACTCTATGACTGAACAAGTTGAGAACTATTACAAAAACTCATGTCTAAGACTTAGTTTGGTGAAATAATTATGGAATTATAATTTGAGTCTTGTTCACCCACTTACCATCTGCTGCCCTGAGGCTGCATTCTAAGCAGTTGAGTTGAGAGATGAAAAATATGAACCCTTCATAGATGCATCATATTTACTTGAAACAGCAAGGGTTGCTATGCCATTATCTTCAAGGACAAATCTATATTCATGAATTGGAGTGTTCCCTATGAGCCTGACTAATTGAGGGGACATAGGTGAGAACTAGCCTCTCCAGAATAAAGGATCTTTTTTCCACTACTCCCTCAGTCATTCAGGGCATTCAGATTGGAGGTTTTATTTAGAGCAAACTCTACATAAATTAAAACATCTGAATAGGGACATCTGCAGTTAGAACCTTGTTCAGTGCCTGTGTCATCAGATGAGTGGGAGAGTAAGGGTTATAACAAATGCAGTCAATATTGCAAGAAAGACTTGTGTAGGCAGATCCTTTATTGGATTTTATAGGACAGAAAATTGCAAAGCATTTCACCACAAGTCACAAAGTAAATGTTAGACTACACATGTAACACCCAGCAGGTATTTTCATTGTAAAACTGAGGAATCATGGAAAGAAGGCAATAATTGGCAGTTTGTAAAATAAGCCAGCAGTTTGAAAGTCACATAGAATACTCTTTCTCTCTCTTTCTTCATCGTTCTTTCTTTCTTTCCTTCTTTCTTCCCTCCCTCCCTTTCTTCCTTCCTCCCTTTCTTCCTTCCTCTCTTTCTTTCTTTCTTTCTTTCTTTCTTTCTTTCTTTCTTTCTTTCTTTCTTTCTTTCTTTCTTTCTTTTTTTCTTTCCCTTTCTTCCTTCCTCAAAGTCTTATGAGAATTATTTTTTAAAAACTATCACATCGAATTACAGATTCTGAGTGGGCAGAAATCTTATCAGGCATGCATTCCAAGCTATATTCAAAGAGAAATTGCTTCAAACACATGCCTTCCAGTTGCCCATCCAGTTTTAGCTCAAAGAATGGCAATATTCCCACTGTTTCCCAAGGTCATCCATTCTCTATATTTTTTTTAGGAATTTCTACTTTATGTTAAGGCTAAATTGTCCTCAATGAAAATGCTACCCATTTACTCTTTGTTTTGCCCTTTAGTCAAAACAAATCAATTGAATTACTCTTCCTTATGGCACTCTTTCAAATACATAAAGATTACTCTTACCCTAAATTATTTTTTTCATATTAATTTACCCCATCCCTTTAACAGTTTTCACCATGCTGTGGATTGGAGTAGTCATCATGCTATCATCGCCTATAGTTTCATTTTCTTTTTTGTTGTTGTTGTTGAATGATTTTTTTGATGTCTTCCCTTTCTTTACTAAAAATATTAGTTTTTATATTTAAGATTGTTTCCTAAAATGTCTCTCACCTCATCCCTGTCTTTTTCATAGCTAGTTTATGGCTAAAACAGAGTATGAAGGAAGGATTATGGGGACTGATTGCTCTCACATGACTGACACAATGAACAGAGGAGATGGAAATTCTATAAAGGAGAAAAATTCCCCAAGAAAGAAATACTGAAAGCTAGGTCAAAGTGGTTAACTGTTGTTACACATGATTTCTCTTACTTTCAATAAATAGGATCACTTTGAGTATTTACCAAGGTTTTTTAATTACTCATTAATACTAACAACTCCAGAGAACTGACAAGAGTGAAATAACATAGATGCAAAAATAATAATTTCTTGGTCAGGTAGGTATTAACTTTTTAATCCCATCTAGGCAGTGAAATTGAATAAACCAAAGTCAAAACCATCCTGTTTCAGCATGAAATTTAGGAACTTGTAGAACAACTAGATAATACAGTGGACAGAGAGCTGGACCTATAGTCAGGAAGTCTCATCTTCCTGAGTTCAAATCTGACCTCAGATACTTATTAGCTTTGTGATACTGAATAAGTCACTCATACCTATTTGCCTCAGTTCTATTATCTGTAAAATGAAGTGAAGAAAAAAGTGGCAAAGCACTTAAGTACTTCTGCCAAGAAAATCTCAAATGGGATCATGAAGAGTCAGACATGACCAAAATGACTGAAGAATGACAAAAAAATTTGCAATTTGCTTTATAATCATCAATCCTTAATCTAATAATTATCTTATTCCTCCTCCCAAAAAATTATATATATTTTTTAAACTTCATGAATGTTGATATAATAGAAAGCATGCTAGAGTGATGAAAGAAATCTGAGCCAACCTGCTACTGGTCCAGCCAGTACATAAAAAAGATTTTCTCATCTATGACATAATAGGAATGGACTAGGTAACCTGTAATGGTCTTCTTGTATCAAAATCCAGGATTACCATGCTATAAAACTAGAGGGAGAAAATGAATTATTTCCCTAAAATTTCATATATTAATAATCCCATGGAGCTGGGATCTTGTCAATGTATCTCCTCCAGCTCTACAGATCATAAGCTTTCTTTGCTTTTGCCCATATCTTTCCTAATCTATGATAGAAAGTGCATCTTTAACCTATGCTGGGTAGGAATCTAGCTTAAGCTTTCTTGATCTTTTGATTATACTAATATAGTACATATGGGTTGTCCATCTCCCATGCTTATTATCTTCTTAGTGCATCTTCTTTTTCAGTAGAAAGTTACTTTAATAATGTAAGGTATAAAACATCATAAATATAAAAGATAGGAATTTCAAATATAAAACATATCTGGAAGTAGAAGAGAGTAAGGGAGATTGGAAGCCTTGTAGATTAGGACAGGGTTTGTTAAAATAATCAGGTCACAATATTCATGTAAATGTTCATGTTTTGGGGGATGTATTATCAAACCTAACAATGGATATTAAGATAATTTTATGATTATAAAGGACTTTACATATATTATGTTCTATGTTATCATTATTATCCTATATTATCATCTCCATTTTATAGATGAGAAAATTAAGATTCGGAGGTTATAATGAACCCATAGTTACCTAGTCAGTATTTTGCACCAAGCCTCATATATAGCAAATGCTTGTTGACTCTAAATTCAGCTTTCTATTGGCTACACTAGAGGTTAAATCATAAGCTTATGCCTTTTAAACAAGAATTTCTTTTGATTGACATTTCTGGAGTAGGGTGTAGAAAATTTTCAGAAATCTGAAAAGAAATAATAGGTACATAAGTTAAATAAAAGTCCTGTCCAAATCTGCAGGGACAAAATAATAATGTTATTCTTTGTGAATGAGCTAGATTAACTCACAAAAGTTTTATATCTAGTAGACCATATAAAGCCTTTCAAAATGACTTCTGAAGTGGGTTGTGGTTATTGTAATGATTGTAGTTACCCTTATGGTTACTGTTGTGTGTTCTATACACTTTTATTTTTGTTTGTGTTGAGTTTTTTTTGGCTTGAATGGAAGAGAAACATTCTTTCCAAACATGTTTGTTTTAGAGAAACAGCTTTGGAGCATTAGTCTTCTGGATCTCTCACATTTCTTTTTTGTTTCCATTTGTAGCAGGTTCTGTTTTTCTGATGCCCACCCTTAACCTGGAGATTTTCATTAAAAAGAGTGTTACTTTATCATCAAAACCTCAAGTCTATATTTATTAAGCCTTTGGCATGAGTAGAAAGAGCAAGGATTCTGGAGTTAGAGAAATGGTTTTCAAATCCTGCCTGCTGCTTATTTTATTGTGTGATCATGGATACATGTATAGGACCTTTAAGGTCCCTTCCATCTCTGAATCTGTGAGTTTTATGTTCCTATGATTCATTACAACAAAGCCCACAAACATGAGAACAAGAATCTCTGCTGAAAGAAACTTCCTGAGTGTTATTTCTGTGGAACATATTTTTAAAGGGTTTTGGTCATATACAAATTTCTGAAAACTCCCAAGGGTCTTCTGTCCCACAGTATGTTAATCTGCTAATATAGATGTTCTTAACCTGGAGTCCATGGGCCCTCAAGGGTGAGGAGAATTTCAAGGTGTCCATGAACTTAAATGAGGGAGAAAACCACATCTTCACTTTCAGTATAATTTGTTTTTTTTTGTAATTTTTTTTATTTTATGAATTTAAAAAGAGGCAAAATGTCTCTGAAACCCCCACCAAAGTCAAGTTAGGACAAGTCAACAAGCACTTTTAAGTAGCCACTATGTGTGAGACAGTATGATAAGCATAAGGAGCTTCTTTTAAGGATACTGAATGGCCCCTTAGAGAGAAAATCAATATATGGGAATCACTAACAAATGGAAGAAGAAAAGACTAGGATTGACCTGGGAGCCTGTTCTCTTGTTTAACACCAATTTATAATGTGCTGAATTACTAAGAACACTTTTTGGGGAGTCAAAAGTCCTAGAGATTCCACTGTCACCTCAACTTTTTGGACATGTTTTTTAATGTTTTCCTAGTCAAATCCACATTGAAGTGACCCTTAACTGACAGAAGATTTGAATTCTAAAACTGTTGAAAGGCAATCTACTTTGTCAAGTCAAAGATACTTGAAATACAAATGATCTACCGATCATTAGCTATTTGGAGCTAGGAGCGATGACACAGGTCACCTAATCCATCTCCCTCATTTTACAGATCACAAAACTGAGGGATGGGGATATCATCACTGACTTGCCAAGTGTCAACAGGCAGTATCTGAGGTATCAGACCCAGGATTTAAGTCCAATTTCAGCTCAACTTCCATTATATAAATCCAATCAACCTTGTGCATCTTATTCCAAATTTGTCTATATCCTTTTAAATCTCTGTTACAAGACCCCATGAATATACCTTTCTCTCGATATCTTTTGACATTAGATGCATGCCAAAAGATCCATGGACTATGTACTAGCTATGTCTCAATCAAGTTAGATGGCTGGTCCAGGAAGGTGTAAAGTCTTGAAGAAAGAGGGAAAAATTTGAAAAATTACAAAAATGGCTTTAAAAGTTGAGATTAGGAATCGAGGATATTTAGTAGCACAAATGTCAAGCAGTGGTGATGATACATTTGAAATAACATAATAATAAAGAGTGGATGAAATTGCTTACTTAGTCATTTTATCAGTCATATCTGACTCTGAGTGACCATTTTGAGGGTTTCTTGGCAAAGATACTAGAGTGTTTTGCCGTTTCCTTCTCCAGATCATTTTATAGATGAGGAAACTGAGGCAAACAGGGTGAGCGGACATGCCCAGAGTCACACAATTAGCAAGTGTCTGAGACAAAATTAAAATTCAGGTCTTTCTGATTCTGGGTCTGGTGCTCTAATACTGCTTCACTCAACAATATAGGATTTAGTGGAAAAAATTACATGATGGGAATTATTCAGAGTTGATTAACAGATTGGGATCAGAAAAAGACTGGGGAGAGAGATTGGGGGTAGCTGAATCATTAGAAAGACTGGTGATTATGGTAAGATTGCATATCAAAACAAGATAAGCCACAGGGAGGAAAGCTAAGAAGGAAATTAGGTTGTAGAAATTGTACCTTTTATTTTTATTCAGTCTGGAAGACAGAGACAGAGTCAAAGACAGAGAGAAAGAGAGAGACAGACAGAAAGAAAGCGACAGAGAGACAGAGACAGAGAAATAGAAAGAGTCAAAGAGAGACAGAGACAGACAGAAAGACAGGAAGAAGAAGAAGAAGGAGGAGGAGGAGGAGGAAGATGAGGAGGAGGAGGAAGAGGAGGAGGAGGGAGGAGGAGGAGAAACTGAGACTACATATAAACCTTATCACATAGTATTCCTGATGGATTAAAAAATTAAACTTAAAAAAAATTCTATATTATGGGATGATCAGCTGTGAATGACTTTACTATTTTCAGCAATATAATAATCTAGGACTTCTCTGAAGAATTATGAAGAAAAAAATACTATCCACACCCAGAGAAAGAACTGATTGTGTCTGAATACAAATTGAAGCATACTTTTTTTAAAACTTTTTTTGTGAGGTTTTTTTTTTTTTTTGGGGGGGGAGTCTATTTTTTTTTGCAACATGATTATTATTTAAATGTTTTGCATAATTTCACACGTGCCTTTTCAATGCGAGGAGGAGAGAGAATCTGGAACTCAAAGTTTAAACAAATAATATCAACAATGATATTAAATAAAAAGACATTATACAATATTTGGTGTCTCTAAATTCTAATAGTATCTCCAAATGTTACCTGTTATTATATGCTGTGTATATAATGTGTGTGCATGTGCATACTATAATACATATGGTGTGTATGTCATATATTCATATATATGCATATGTTATATATTACTTCATTTGACTGTGGCAAATTAATATTCTTTCCAGTGGGGTTCTTAATATATCATAAACTTGACTGCATCCTTGACAGTCTACCTAACATTATCAAAAACCTATCAAGTTCTTTGGCTCATTACTTTCCACTGATCCAATTGTCCATCTCACCAAACCCTAAAGCACCCTTTGTATAGCAACTTTTCTGCAGGCGTTAAGCAATAAGGAAATGTGACAGAGAGGATTTTTCACATGCCTTTTCCAAGTGCTCCCTCTATTTTTTCCCCAAATAAATGATTCACTAAGTTTTGCATATGGCTCATTAATCCACAACTGTGGGCCGGTTTCTCAGAGGCAAAAATAGTGTGCACTGTATTTCTAAATAAAGCCAATTTTTGTGTTGTTCATTATACCCTTTCCCTGAGGTGTATAATTGGATTCTTCAGTCATATATCTCAAAGTACATACCACCAGCTGAGTGGGAACACGGAGCATTACTAAGTTTAAATGCAACAGAGATTCGGTGCATTCAAATAAAATATTATACTGAGAAGATGTATTATCTTAGTCTGCCAGAAAGCTACTTTGGCATTTCAGAAAACAAATTGCCCATGGTGCATTTTCTATGCCAACATCTTCCAGAATTGAATAAAAATAAAAGGTACAATTTCTCCAATTTGTTTCCTTTTATGGCATATTTTCAGTTCTGTTAATATGGGTGATTGAATTGCACAAAGAGTGTTTTATGTCCCAATGTCTTTTCACTTTAGCTATCATATTTTTGCAGTTGCTGAAATGAACCAATTCGAAGTCAAGAAAATAATCATATAATTTTTTGGCAGTGATACACTGTCATAAATTATGAATTTTTACAGAAATTTCTTTTTAAATGTTTTGTTTATTCCAAATTGAAAGACTTTTTTTTTTTGCATTTTACTGATTCTAGCAAGATCACTTGGAATTCATTATCTTTTAGATAATGTGACTACCTTCTATACCCACCCATCAAGATGAGAGTAGGTTAAAAAAAGAGCCACTGATTTAAAATAGATTTTTGTTATTGTAATTATCATTATTATAGACTAGAAAATCATCATGCATTTTATATCTAAAGAAGACTAGAAAACATTGGATATGAAATGATTATTGCATATAGTTTTATAAAAACATATATTTGGTTATCTTTTGTAGAGGGCCGGAACTCTAGAGAAATATACTTGAAACAAGAATACTTACAACAAGGTGTTAACTCAGTGAAATCGATGAGATACTGGTTTTTATTTATGAGTCCTATACTTATTTCAACAAGGTGGCCAGAATTCAAATTGTTTGAAGAATTCATCATTTGGAACTTTATTGTATATTTATTATATCACTTATATTATATTTATTTAGTATATAATTTATCTGATCCAATATTAAATGGCCGATTGTAGAATACAATTAAAATAAAATATATCCAAACATATTATTTGATTGCTCTTATTGGGATATTTTATTTGAGGAAATATGCAAAAAGTCAGAGTCAAGTTTTATGTGGTTTTTAAAACTGATTTTTTTTTTGTCTTTTTTCATCAATGAGTTTTGTGGGGTGGCAGTTTATTTTATTACGAAAAAAAAACAGTCATGCAAATTGTTACTGACCATGAGAGAAGATTTTTTTTTTAAACTTATTAAAATTGTTTTTTAAAAGCCTTATTCAAGGGTCAAGGAATCCAGCAGAAACTAAAGCAAAGAATAGCAAGATTGGGGAGGGGAGGTTTCTGAAGTCTGATAAACAGGAAAAGGAAAGAAACAACAACAACAACAACAACAAAAAAAAGCTGTGAAGTTCAGTAGTTGGATTTCTGTTCAAGACTCTTCTGTGGACAACAGCTGAAGCAACTTTCACTGGCATTGAGACTTGGGGAATAGTCTCTAAATTTCTAACCAAAGGCAATATTTCAGTCAAAGCAATCTAAGAATGCTACAAATAAATTTTCCTTATTAATCCTCAGTGCCATAAAGAGGTGAGACAAACATGAGTTTTATAACAATTTTTATTATTGATAATAACTGATTGCTTTATAATATATGTAATATATATGATAAATTGATGCTTTATAATTAGGGTATGAATGAAGATCTTACTATCCATAAATAAGTAAGGCAAAGGAGATTTTGGAATGACCTATAAAGATGATTTTTTTTTTAGCCATTGATATATAGGAGCCATAGATATACACATCTGCACAGAATTTTCTACTAAAAATGAAATTGAAAGGGAGAGTTCTCTGCTCTCTTGGTTATCAAAAAGAATGAACTCTTCTTTATAAGAACATAAAAAGTGCTTCAAAGGGAACAGCAAGAAGCAAAGTAATCTGGAAATCCAAAGGAGACGCTTAATCAGGGTCAGAAGGTTGTAGGGTGGAAGGATGTGCCATAGAGAAGGAAGAAAAGAAGAAAGTCAACAGAATACTTAAGGATTTGGAATAAGTAACAGGTTTCCCCCACAGAGAATAGAGACAGATGAGAAGGAACTATATTCTTGCATTTTAAGGAACAAGGATATATATTTTTAAAAATCTGCTTGGAGAGAGTTTGTGAATTAATGGTCAAGAGGGGACAAAAAGAGTACTGATGATCAGTTACTCCCTCTTCAGGGAGTAATAAGGCATTCGTATGTTGACCTACCATGAACAATAAAGAGATCTGTTATCATACCAAGACATGTATAGAACATGTGACACAGAGTTCTTGAGATATATCAAATGAGATAACTATTATCTACCCTAGTGATTTACAGAAGGAAAAATAATGCATTCAGAGGAATGTTAAGTATTACAAATCCTGGATGAGAAATTGAAAAATATAGAACCACTATTCCTCCAATATAGTTGGGGTTTCAAAAAAGGAAACCTATTGCAGTAGTGGGAGGGAAGTTGTTGAATGAATAGCTCATTTTAAAGGGATTTCTATAATTTAAATTTATAATACAGGGATGATGGGCTTTTGGACAAGACTGAAAAGCATAATGAGAGAAGGTGTAAATATATATTGTTCTTTTGTAAATCTGATCAAGATGGCTTTAAGCAGAAATTGAGGGGAAGAATGACATCCATATAGATTTCAAAAGCCTGGTCTCCTGAGAGGAAAGATGAGAATACATAAGACTATTGATTCATTAAGCCCAATAACCAAAAATAGTCAACAGTAAAAGCTATGGTCTAAAATGTTTATATGTAAATTAGCAATGCAAGGCTAAAATAAAAATGAACAAGAGGTTGTAATACAAGAAAAAAAGAATCAGTATCTTATAGATAACAGAGAACTTCTATTGCAATCAAGAAAACTTAGGAAATCTTATTTCTGACACAGAATGTGCAATCCTGAGCAAATCAGACAAGCTTTAGTTAATCCATAGAGGCTACTTGATTTAAAGAATGGTGGCCCTAGAGTCAAAGAGATCTGAGACTCAGACTCTTCCCAGCTGTGTGATCCCAGCCAAGTCGCTTGAGCTTTTTATGCCTCAGTTTCCTCAATTGTAAATGGAGATAATGATAGCACCAATTACCCAAGATTGTTGTGAGGAGCAAATCGGTTAATATTTGTAAAGCACTTAGCATAGTGCCTGGCACATAGTGAGTACTTTAGAAGTGTTTATTCCCTTCCTGCCTAGACAAGCCACATGACCACACAGAATCATATGTAACTCACTAAAATACTGGCGATCGCTGATCAGGTTCCACAATACATTGGTATCAATCTTTCATGACAATAAAATCATAGATTGTACTTTATGTAAGGAGACAAATGTGACCTCCTAAGTATTACTGAGATTTCATGGGATTAGATGCATGCATAGACAATTATTCTGGTAGTAAATATATCAATATTATAAAGGCACAGGTCTGAAAAACAAGATGGAAAAACTTGGATTTTTACGAAGATATAGGATTGTGATGAAACTCTGAATCTGAAAAAAAAAAGTTAACATGGTAGCAAACATTTAGATAGAGAAATGAAAACACAGTTTTGCCATAGAGGTCTATTATAGGTCACCTGGATATAAGGAGAAAACTGATGAGGAATTGGAAAACAGATCACAAATCTGGCATTGAAGTGTGAGAGTAATAGGAGACTTCACTATTTTTGGAATCTGGTGGAGCTCTCTCTAGGGAAGGAAAGGAAATAAGCATTGATTAAGTGTCTGCTATGTACAAGACATTGTGCTAAGTAGTTTACAACACAATCTCTACTTAGATTCAGAGTGGGCTGTTATTTCCAATTTCAGGGAAATTATTCCTAAAGCTATGCATTTCAAATTTTGATTAGGGCACGATTTATTCTTCTAAAAGGTGTTAGCTAAGACAGAATAGTAGCTTCAAATGTTCCCTATCAACACTACCACAAACCTAAGTCATTCTCTCCAGTCATAAACTTAACATCTTTAGGATTAATGGGTACAAATTTGGAGTACAAATATAATGAGCCATACCTATAAATAGATATAGCCATACTTATAGATAGATATAGGTGACCGAGGAATTTCTTTGATACTCTAGAGACAATAGTTTTTTCTCTCCTAGTGGAATACTGGCAAACCTCACCTCTGAACACAATTGTTCTTGTCTATAGACCAACAACTTGATTGCCTCAGCTAGTCTGCTCTTAGGGAAAACTAGGTAAAGTAGTAGAAAAACACTGGACCTGGAGTCAGGAGGACCTAAATTTAAATAATGTCTCAGACAACCTCGGCAAGTCACTTAGCCCTTATTTCCCTCAGTATCCTCCTGTATAAATGGAGCTGGAGAAGCAAATGACAAACTACTTTAGTATCTTTGCCAAGAAAACCCCAAATGGAGTCCCAAGGAGTCCAAATGAAGTGACAGAAAAATTTAAAAAGTGCTCTCAAGTCCTCATGAAGGCTTTCTTATCTACTGCTAGAAACATCACTCTGGCAGCTGCTTCCTCCTTTGAAAAACTGTCTCTCTACTTCCCTATCTGCCTGATATGTGTGGATGATGCCTCCTGAACATCGCTAAATGTGATCATTTGCTATAGTGATGAAAAAAAGTTTCCTTTTCTTTTCCTTCCATCCAAACTTACCCAAGACTTAACTTTTTTAAAGTTTGACATTTTTTGCTTTCTTTAATTCCAGCAGAGAAAGGTATTCACATTATAAATCTAGATCACAAGGTTTAATACTTTATTAACATATTAATTATTCATTATCTCTATTATCTACTCTATTTTTTGTGATTAGAGCAAGTTGAGCTTTTCTTCCCTGATCTCCTATCCACACACATTCTATTATGGGGATAAAAGAGATCACAGGAAGTAAATGTATATAATGTGTATAATATGTGTGCGTATTACAATATAAAATGTATATAACGTATATAAGCCAATATAAGATGGTTAGGTAAGGTCATGGAACATCAGGAAAGACCCCTTGGAAGAGTAGGCCATTGAACTGAACCCTGAGGGAAGTCCAGCTTCCAAGAGGCCTATGTAAGGATAAGAACATTCAGGCATTGATGTCAGCCTGTACAATGTCAGGGAGATGAAAGTTGTATGAATGCTCAATGGGCCAGTTCAGTCTGGAGGACAACATGGAAATGGAAGTCAATGTGTAATCAGCCAGGAAAGATAGTGTAGGGTCCAGATTTGGAAAGGCCCAACTTCTAAATGTCAAATAAATTCATTTTAATTTTGTTCTGAAGATAATGGGGAGTTTTGGGCACCTAACCTTAGATTCTGGATGAAGCCACAGTGAAGGCTTCAGATTGTCTTGTTTCCCCAGGAGCAGTGCTAGGGCATGGCAATGTGGTGAGCAGCATGTTAATGATCTGATTATTATTACTTAAGCAGAAAAAAAAAGAAAAAAAATTAAGGATAGGAGTAGGGGTGGAGGTGGTAGAGAGGACAAGGATATTATGGTTGTAATAGCTAGGAAAATATCAAGATGTCTCTGATAGCTTTTGGAAGGTCTGGTCACTTGATTCTGATCCAAATGGAAGAGGTACATACTGAGATGGCAATGGGGGGGAACCTGGAGAAAAGTGAAATTGTATCTGAGATTGGTAATAGAGACAAGAAGGACATGGAGGGTAAAATTAAGATACCTAAAGGGAGCAAAGGGAAGCAAAAGTCAAAACCCCACCTTCCAAAAAGCAAATAATGGATTTGTATCTGTACCACTCTACATAATGATTTATAGGTGTCTTTACAAACAATGTGTTTTCCCTAGAGTATTTAAAATGTGAATCAGTTCACACACACACACACAGAGAGAGAGAGAGAGAAGAGAGAGAGAGAGAGAGAGAGAGAGAGAGAGAGAGATAAAGGAACACAGTCAGAGAAAGACAAAGAGACAGAAACAGACAGAGAAAACCAGAGAGTGGCAGAGAGTGAGATAGACAGACAGAAGGAGACAGAGAGTAATACAGAAAAGGAGAGACAGAGAAAGGAAGGAAGGGAGGGAGGGAGGAGGGAAGAGAGGGAGGGAAGGAGGAGAAAGAAGGAAGGAAGGAAGGAAGGAAGGAAGGAAGGAAGGAAGGAAGGAAGGAAGGAAGGAGGAAGGAAGGAAGGAAGGAAGGAAGGAAGAAGGAAGGGAGAGAGGGAGGAAAGGAGGGAAGGAGGGAGGGAGGGAGGGATGGAGAGAGGGTGGAGTGAGAGGGAAGGAGGAGGGAAGAGAGGGAGGGAAGGGGGAGGGAAGAGGAGGGAGAGGAAGGGGAGGGAGGGAAGGAGGAGAAAGAAGGAAGGAAGAAAAGAAGGAAGGAAGGAAAAGGAAGGAAGGAAGGAAGGAAGGAAGAAGGAAGGAAGGAGGAAGGAGGAAGGAAGGAAGAAAAGAAGGAAGGAAGGAAGGAAGGAAGGAAGGAAAGGAAGGAAGGAAGGAAAAGGAAGGAAGGAGGGAAAAGGAAGGAAGGAGGGAAAAGGAAAAAAGGAAGCAAAAGGAAGGAAGAAAGAAAAAAAGAAAGGAAGAAAGAAAGAAAAGATTTACCCTGTTACTTCTCAATAAGAGATTTGTCGAACACTAAAGGACACCTTTTAACATGACATTTTGTACCATCAATTTCCCTTCTTTTTCCTGCTCTCTGTTCTAAATCAAACCTTATTTTCAAGCAATTCAAATCATGTTACTTTTTAAAAAGTAAAATGTCTATATGCATGTATGTATAATTATATATTTTATGTAAATATATAATTACAACATACATAATAATTATATATAAATTTATGCACAAAATGCATGTTTAAATATAAGTATACAGATGTACAAATACAGATATATGTATATATGTACATATATACATTATTAAAGCAGTCATATGTGTGAATGTGTATTAATCATTTGAAGTAGGAAGTAAGGTGCAAGCATGTGCTATACTAAAAGATAGTTGCTAACAACAACAACAAAAAAGCACAATTTCACAAAATAAGCTGATCTGAAGTGCCCAGAGAAATGCGACCTTTGTAGAGTACAATCAGGGGAGAGAAAAAGGGGAGCAAAGGCTCTTGTGGTCAAGGAAAAGTGAAGGGAGACTTCCTGAAATTAAAGCAAGGGGGTCAATTCAAACATTTTTACCATGATGAAATAATTGGAGGCCGACCCTGTCCCTCCACACAGAGTTCCAGGGGTTAATGTCATTTACTTTGACCACTGCACTCCAGGGGAAAGCTCCATCCATCAATAACTGCCATATCAGAATGCCGGGTGGAATATCATTAAAAACAAGTTCTTTACCCAATCTGTTTGGAGATAGCAAGAAAGACATCTCTGTCAATAGCGATCTTTATTACTGGCAAAACTGCTTTAGAACTGTGTTTTGCAGATTCTCTGAGCATTTGAAAAAGTTTTGGGGAGTCTTTCCCACTTGAAGTCCTAATAAAATTTGCTTTTGTTAACTGCCTGACCTCAGTGAATAATAGCTACCGAGGCTGGGCTTAGCTGCAATACAGAAGTGAGGGAAAAGGTCAAATAATACAGAAGTATGTGAGCTTCTCAAAGAAAAAATATTAAGCTAATGGGAAGAACATGATTATTGACAAAAAACCAACCAAACAAACTTGGTCTTGTATGGGAATAGTTCACATAATTCTTACATTCCCAATAGAAGGACCTGGGATGAAGCCAGCTGGATTTTCAAATACTTTGTTAGTTTACATGTATACACATATGTATGAATGTATGTATGTGTGTATATGTATTTTAATCTAAGAATGGATATTCCTATACTTTTAATCCTTTTCATAGAATTGTAAAACTTTGTCATTGAGATGTGATCCTGTTTCTTTTTTTTCTCTATTGCCCACAACTAGAAATCTCTTCCTTTCAGAATTCTCCAGAGTGTGTGTATATTTTTATTCATATCTAACTGATTTCTCTAGATCCTGTGATGAATAAATTAGAAAGAATGGGCCAAAACTTAGCAAAGAAACCCTTTTGATTTATTTTCAATTACTCCCTTCGAAGTTTCTATCACAGTATTTTGACTAAGGAAAGAAGCAAGGAATTTAATTATCTCATTTAGAGACTAATGTATAGATTATAAAAGCATATAAGCAAAATACCAGAGTGTAGAATAACTTCCATTTTTAGCATCTTGCCTCATACAAATGTTTTTAATGACCTCAAGTTTCAAACTTTTGGCCTAGAGGATATTTACTGAATTTTCCCAAAAATGTCTCCATATTTAGTAAAAGAATGGCAAAATTACAAAGTACTTTCGAAAACAATGAGCTTCCCCCTGGAACATTTTCTTTAATCCCCATGTTCTTCCATCCAAAGGAAGCATGATACAAGCAGGTAGAGATCCAGGCTCCAAGGCAAGGATATCTGGCTTCTAGCTCACTGGCTATGTGATTCTGTATGATTATTGAACCACTCCATGCAAAAAGCAACTCTTACGTTCCAGAGAAGTAAGCAAGAAGCATTGAGAAAGGGAGTGCTTTTCCCTCAGACATCCTTGGATCAATGAAACCATGGGTTAGTCTCCATAGGATGAATGATCATTAAATACCATAATCTTTAAGGCACCCAAATGGTAGGTCATCCAAGGATTGTGATGGAGAGACACATAATAAAGGACATAAATGGGCCATACAATGTCACTGACTGTGAAACATTTATGCATGTGGATGTGCACACATGTGAATGTAGGTATATGGATATGCATGAATGTGTGGATATATTCACATGTGTATGTTTAAAAGGGACATTAAATAATATAAGAGGTTCATGCATGGAGAAGAAAGTTAGTTGGTCATGAAGTCACAGTGAAGAAACCATGAATAAGAAGGTCACAGGAGCCAAACTTGTGAATTCTTTGATGTGAGGAACTCCCAGAAGTTTTCACAGCCCTGTGGCTCCAACTGAGAGTCATAGATCTGGAATACTTGAGGAACTCATCCAGCACAACCTAGCCACACTGTGTTCAAAGTCAGATTTGAAGCCTTGATCTCAGCTTGACTCTCTCTCTACTGCGTTTTCTGGATACTTTCTGCTCCCCACAAATGTAGTGACATATGGAACAAGGACCCTCCCATACTGGGAAGATCCCTGAATTTACAAAAGCCATACAGAAGACAAAGACATAGTTGGGTGCCATGCTTTATTGGAGGGAATAGCCACATAAAGTTGGGAATGATGTCATCAAAATGTTGAATTCACTCATATTGGCCACTCCACAAAAAAACCCAATTCTTATTTTTCTTACTTCCCATGTTTTCCTGTATGTAATCACTTGATAAAGTGCTTTTGCTTTATTTTTTATTGCCGCCATTTTCTCATCTCCAATCCCATCTCCACTTCAAAATTCTCTGACCTCTCTCCCGACCTATCACAGCAGCCTCCAGATCAATTTTCTTCTTCTCCAATCCAGCCTACACTCATCAAATGGATAACCTGAAACCCCCCATCAAATTGTCACTCTGCTCAGGAAGCCTCAATAGTACACAACTACCTTAAGGATATCATAATTCCTGTATTTATCCTATAAAGTCCTTTACAATATGGTTTCTAACTTACATAATGCAACACCCTCAGCATTCATTCTCTTTTGGATAAATTGTCCTGCTTGCCATTCTGTGCACAGGACAATTTATCTCCAAGCCCTTGCCCTTGCCCAGACTGTCCTCCCTGATTAGAGTGCCATCTTTCCTCCCTTCCTCTTCTGGAATCATCTTCATTCAAGACCTAGCTCAAACGGTACTTCCAAAGTGAGGCTTTTACTGATCCTTGCCCCCCACTATTGTTAAGGTTCTATACTCATTGTGTGTATATTTAATATTTCCTTATTTATGTACATGTTGATCCTCCCATGCAAAGTTAACTCTTTGAGGGCAATGACTTTTTCAATTATTTCTGTATATCAAGTGCCTATGATATTACTTGACACATCCTAAGTTGCTTTATAAATGGTTATCAAACCAAATTTAATTGAATTAATAAACATCATAAATTAAGAACCTGAGTTGATTTTGAATAGAGAACACAATATGAGATGCTTTGAGGGACTCCATGAAGACTTCTAGGAAAAATCCTTCTACTAACCTGTTAGCAGCTGAATGAAATTCAAATATTAGATATTCGTTTCTTTGGGTCACTGAAGGAATTATTTTTATCAAAGCACCTATCTGTTATACAAATGATGCATAACTGTCATGGCCTTGGGAGCATCAGAATATTAGCATTAGCATTAATATTAGCAATATTAGCAGTTCATAGTTTAGCATGAATAAGTCCCTCAGAAGAATGAAAAGGACAATGACAGATAAGTTCTCTTAGGAGCAAAAGTGAGGTGAGCAAAGCAGTAAATTGGATCCAGACAAGCAGTAGCAGTTCATCATGGCACCGGGCACATGATCAAGTGTTCCATGGATGGGGAAACAGCAAGTCCTCCTCTAGCGACTCAGAGTGGCTGCAGAATTTTTCCAGTGGGTCAGTAGCAGAAGCAGCCTCAGAATCTAAGTCATCAACTCTTCCAGTCCAGCCCTCCACCAATCACATATTAGGGATGTACGCATTTGATGCTAGAATTGCTTTGCATGCTGTGTGGTGTGGCCTGCAGAGGGTTAATTTGGCCTTTCCTGCAAAGGAAGTGGCCCTTCAAACACATCTCTTAGCTCTCTAAGACTGAGATCTCCTCAGATCAGTGATGGAGTCAGGCTAGAGTCTGATTGTTAAATGTTCAAAGTGAACATTTACAACTTCAAAATCCCAGAAGTTGATATATTGTTCTGTTGATTATCTAGATTTAAGAAAGTGATGGGGAAATGGAAATCATGCAAAATAAATTTAAAAATGGATAATCTTCCTCCCTCCATACTTTCTGGGGAGTTACTTCTTAAAACATTTACCGGCCCATTCCTGGATATGTCTCTGAGGAAACTGGGCCATCCCTCCCTTTCCCCTATCCCCATCTCCACAAAAGGCACATTAATAATCAAAGAACTCTGCCCATGGACCTTTATATGGGCAATCCTGGGCCATGCCCCATTCCTCCTCTCTCCCATATATCTATTCTCTAAGGAGATTGGGATGCTGTTTCTCTGATAGCCAGTGTACTAAAGAGAGACTCTACAGGGAGAAATTCAGTTATGATCCAAACAGCTGCTTAGCATGCAGGATGCCCTCTGAGAAACAGAGACACCATTCTCAGCCACATACAGGCAGACCCTCTTGCACCGCAGGACTCCCATACATCCCTGGGATTGTTTCCACTGAATTAATCTAATGGGAGGTAAAGCGCAACATCTCAAACAAATGCATAAATTAGCTTAAAGAGAATGAAGATGTTGGAAATGTGCAAAGGCTTTCTTTCTGCTGAATAATCACTTATTAAAAGATACATTATTATTTCAATTACTGGGGCCATATCATACCTGATGGGTGATGTGCAACTTCAGAGTCACCTCCCCCAAATCCTTATTGAAACAGGTAACTATTAATCAGGAATGTCAAGTCCTTTCTGCTAATTAACTTTAATTGAGCTTTTTATTATGGAAACAGCACTTCTAATAAAGTCACCAAGTCATAATACTATTTTGTTAAAAGTAAAAACAGGAATAAAGTGCATCCACCATCAGGCCCCAATATTCATGCTGAGGTGATTTGTTATAAATATGCATCTAGTTTCTTATCTTGTTTCACATAGTGAATTTGTTTTGTTTGTTTTTAATGCATAAAGTGCATCATAATACTTTGCAAGGTTTTTTTTTAAATGTCAGACACCAAGTGCCTATACATCTTGTGTATTTAAGAGAGCGAGAGCAAGAGCGAGAGAGCGAGAGAGAGAGAGAGAGAAGAGAGAGAGAGAGAGAGAAAGACAGACAGAGAGATGGGTAGGTTGAACAGTTTGCAATGAGGTACAAAAATTTTGCAAGAGGAGTATTAGAATGAACGTCATCCCATAGATTAATGATCTAGGATCATACAGGATAATTTTATGAAACTCAAACCTTCAAGCACACTTTTCTAGCTATTATGACTATTGATATCATCATCATCATCATCCAAGTATTATTATTGTCGTGATCATCACTGTTGTTATTGGATGAGACCAATAGACAGTAGTAGGCTCCTGGGACCCTCAGTTTGCCCTTCACAGGGTAGCCTCTCTTGGAATGGATTGAGAGGGCAACATGGATGGGTAGGACCACGATGGGTAGGCACAAGTGGGCTCAGTTGCTGGACAGAGGTGAACCTTAAGTCTAAGGCCAGGTTTAAACTTTCCTTCAATCCCAGGGCTTTCCCTTACTTCCTACCTGACCTCACACAAATTATTTAGTTTCACCCTCAATTCCTCTTCTAAAAAATAAAGAGACTGAGTTGGATGGTCTCTGATGTCCCTTCCAGCCTTGGATATATTTATTATATTATATTATATTATATTATATTATATTATTATATTATATTATATATATTATATTATATTATTATATTATATTATTATATTATATTAATAATATATAGAGATATTCATGTAGACATGTGCATCATATGCATATGAATATACATATTATTATGGATCCCAAATGCATGTATGTACTCATAATATGCATGTGCCCATATATATTTACATACCTGTGCATGTACATGCACATCCAGAGAATAAACATATTGACACATGTGTGTATACATATACACATGCAAATTTCCATTCCATGCACAATATATCCACTTATATGGAGGTAAAAAGAGAGACAGAGAGAGAGAGAAGAGAGAAGAGAGAGAGAGAGAGAGAGAGAGGAGAGAAAGAGACAGAGAGAGAGAGAGAGAGAGAGAGACAGAGAGAGAGAGAGAGAGAGAGAGACAGAGAGAGAGAGAAAGAGAAGAGAGAGAGAAACAGAGAGAGATGGAGATGAAAAAAATGGCAGAAACCAAGAGCATACACATCTTGTGTATTTAAGAGGGGGGGTGAGGGGGGAAAGGAAGACGGAGAGGAAGAAAGTGAAAGTGAGCAGGAGGGAGGGCAGGAGATATGTATATACATCTATGTTTCACAAACATTTGCACATATGTGTGTATGTGTATATATACATATATACACACATACACGTGTTCTTATATGTATACACATACTCATACTTCCTAGCTCTGGGACTCTGAACAAGTCATAACCAGTGTACACTTGTCAACTGCCAAATGGTGATGACATAAGCCCCTCCCCCAGGATATTGTGGGGATCAAACGAAATAGCATAGTGCCTGGCACATGGTAGATGCTACTCAAATGCTTGTGGCCTCTCCTTGGGGAGTATCAGGGCCCAGTGAACATGAAGCTCAACTTGGAAGCCCAAATATCAGGGTTCACATCCTGCCTCTGATGTAGACTTGCCTAGTGATGTTGGTTAAGCACTGTAACTCTTGGTGGAGTTTTTGGCAACTCTCTAAGACTATAAGCTACAGATAATGTGCTGATGGATGCCAGCAAAGAAGATTAGGAGTTTAGATAAAAATACACACACATATGTGCATGTACACACACAATATACAGACAGACAGACAAAAATATACACACCATTCTAGCTCTCGTTAGTCTCTTTTAAACCAACTAAAATAGACATATCACACAAAATAGAAAGAGTTTGAAGGCATCTTTGCTTAATTCATTAGTCAACACGGTTGCTATTTAGTCAAACTCAAAAATTTTATTTTTCTCCATCATATTTTTCCAGTGTTGTTGCCTTAGCCACAATTAATGCAGAATCCTATGGAAATCCATGGTGATATTAAGCTACGTGCCGAAATCTCCTGCAATTAATTCTAAATTTGATCACTTGGCAAGCTTTCCACGCTTTCAATAAGTTATTTATTAAAAGGAAAAACAGGAGGAAGTCTGCTTTGCCTCTGGTGAACAGAAAGTATAAAGCTTGGCTTTAAAAAAATGATCAGAAGACAGGGGATTAATAAGCTTTGTCCAATTCATTTTAAGAAAGCTAGGGAAGACTTTGCATCATTTTGTTGCTACCATCACAGTTTGTTAAGAGCAGAACTGAGATACCATGGGGAAAACTTGAAAATGAATGATTATTTGAAAAAAAATTGGCAAAGACAGATTTTTCATTGGATTCACTGGGGAAAGGAAATCCTTTAAAACAGAAACAGGGATATTTGTGGGGGAAAAGCTTGCCTTCTGATATGTATGGAAAGAAAGTCAGGATAAATGAATTCTGGTGAATTTTAAGGTTCATGATAAGTAAATTCATGATAAAATCATGATAAATCATGAAATAAAGATTCATATCATGATTCATAAAGAATCATAAAATTCATGATAAAATAATGAGTAAGGTCCATGTCCTATAACCCCCCTGGAAAATCATGGTTGTCCCCTTTTTCCAAAGGCAACTTGCAGATTTAGAGAAGAGTCTTTATACCTTGGGTGATGATAACAGATACCCCCAAGATAAATCTTTGTGGGGAAGCAGGGGTATGCAGTGATAGGAATATAGAACTAGGAATTCTTATCCCAGAATTTGACTTTGATCAAAGCCCTTGGTTCCTCTGGGTCTCAGTTTCCTTATCTGTAAAAAGGAAGAAATTGGGCTAGCTTTGTGAGGTTTTTTTCTGTTGTAATATTCTATAATCAAATAGATTTAAGTATTTTTTTCCTTGAGAGTGATCTCAAATTTTAATGGTATGGAGAACTCATGGTGATGGAAATTCCTTTTTAACAACACAGATAGGCATCTGTCCCACAATTTGTCTTCTTAGACAGTTGCCCATGGGCAATGGAGATGAAGCTATCCAGCCTCATGCTCTTGGATTGACTCCATATGGCAGATAACAAGATGATCATCTGCATCTGACCTTGTGACACAATCTTCTGCCTTTATTTTAAAATATGGTTATCTGCAATGAGGCCACTCAAGGCAATTTAAATAGACTTGGGATGGAAAGTGTCATCCACATCCAGAGAGAACTGTGGAGACTGAATGTGGATCAAAGCATAGTATTTTCACCATTTTTATGGTGGTTGTTTGCTTATTTTTTTGTTTTGTTTTGTTTTTTCCCCTTTTGATCTGATTTTTTTCTAGTGCAGCATGATGAAGATGGAAATTTGTTTAGAAAAAAATGCACGTTTAACTAATGTCAGATTGCTTGCTATCTTGGGGAGAGAGAAGAAAGGGGAAAAAAATTAGAACACATGGTTTTACAAAGGCAAATGGTGAAGGCTATCTTTTCATGTGTTTGAGAAAAAAAACATTTTAAACTATTTTTTTTAAAGGTGGGGAAAGAATATATGAAATTCCTCTTAAAGTTTCAATTAAAGTTCTATTTATACACACACACACACACACACACACACACACACACACACACACATTTTGTTTGATTTCCTAGGACAGAACAATACAGTGGAAAGAACCCTGGATTTGGATATAGCGGGAAGGGGTTCAAATCCTGGCTCAGCCTCTTCATATATGATTATGAGAATGCTTCTTGGCTTTTTCAGACCTGTTTCCTCACATGTAAAATGAAGGCACAGGACTAGATAAGTTCAGAGGCTACACTAGGAAGGTTACACCCAAGATGGAAAAAAGATGTAACCCAATTCTTTATGGGACCAAGATCTTAACTTCTCACCAATCCTCCTTATTCCCTGATGTTGAAGAGTATACTAAATTGAAATTACATTAAAATTCAGAGTCAGAAGGAATAGGCTCAAATCGATCCAATTTCTGTCATTTACTACTTATATAAACTTGGGGAAATTATTTTGAATTTCTTGACCTCTGCTTCTTTAACTGTAAAATATGGATAGACTATATGGCCATGACATTCTGAACATGGGTTGTGCAATGATTAGAACACTGGGCCTAGAATCAGGAAGATCTGATTTCCAATATGGCTTCAGTCATTAAGTGATTTAACTTTTTCTGCCTCAGTTTTCTTATCTGCAAAATAAGAATACTAGTACCTTCCTTTCAGGGTTGTTTTAAGTATCAAATGAATGGATATTTATAAAGTGCCCAGCATAGTGCCTAGTACATAGTAGGTATTTAGTAAATGCTTGTTCCACATTCTTTCTTCCATTTTTCTTCCCTCTTTCTTTCCTTCCTTTCTTCTCATAGGTTGTCTCTCACTCACTTCTGTCTTATCCCTGCCTCTTTTATTGCCTGTATTCTATCTTGATTCTGAATGTTCCTTGGCCCAGTTTCAAGTTTAGACTTCATACTATCAAGCCCCATTTCACCTGAACAGTCGCTTGCCAAATCCTATTCAAAGCAATCTGTACACTGGGCCAAGGTCAAGTGCTCACTTCCTGGTATAGTTTTTTATGATTCTCCCAGAAAGAAGTGATCCTTGTTTTCTTTGGAATCCCATAAAATGTATCTCTAATAATTGCTTTACATTGTATTCTTTGATCTGTCTACCCATGTATCTCTTATTCCTCCTACTTGATTATAAACCTGATGGATGAATCCATAAACAAGTATTTATTAAGCAACTAATATGAATCAAGTACATCTTTGGGCCAGCGACTGTGTCTGCTGTGCTTTTCCAAGCTCAGGACAATTTTTCATTTTGGTTTTTTTTTTCTCCAGTGCTTTGCACATGGTGGACACAGAATGAATTCATCTTGTCATTTTTCGGTGGATAGCACAATGTTTTGTTCATAGCAGAAACTCAATATATGTATTTGTTGATGTGAATTGAACTGAATTGAGATACTTTTCCCTCAAAGTTTCTGTTGTTTCCCCATAATTAATTTCCCCGACAGTGTGAAGAATTCACAGTAAATGTTGCTTTTATTTTTACCTCTTCCTTCTTGGGAATAAAACTTGACAGGGTTTTACTTTCTAACACATTACCCTTATTTTAAGAGAAGTAGTTAAATTGGAATTTTATCCTAAACCAGAAGCTCAAATAAAGCAATGGATCCAGAGAAATTTTATTATTTGGAATGGGATTTGGACAGCAACATTGACCCATAGATTTCATACACAAAACCTAGATGAGAATATGAGAATATTCAAAAAGGAGGGTCGAGTACTTTTCTGGCAATAATTTAAGGAATTCATCCAAGAGCTATTTTTGTGCTTCTTATAGTTGTTCTTGACGGTTCATATTTGTAGCTTGAAGATAAACTTTCTTTCCCACAACTACACTGTCCTACTTTGTCCATGTTCTTGGGTTCTAAGAGCCTAAATCGTTGTGTTTTGGCCACTCCTTTTATCTAGCAATATCACACAAGAAAGAACAGACACGCCTGAACAAATAATTTTGTCATCTATACTGCAATCAGAACTCATAATGTCTTTTTTAACACATATTTATTTTATGGTATGCTCATACATATGATTTTAATTTTTGCCTTGATTTAAGATGGTAGACTCAGTAAGCCAAAGGCAAGGAGTCAAAATCTCCTCCTCTGTTTCACTTTTATTTTTAGACTGTGTAGAACACTCTGGAGTCTGGCAGATGTCAATGGCAGCTGCTCAGAAGATTATATAAAATAATTTACTTATTACTGATCATCATTAATATTAAAAATTCTGAGCCAACATGCTGCAATGGAATAAAAACTTACCATGGGTAAGTCACTGAACTCCTTCAGATCTCAGGTTCCTTATCTAAAATATGGGGGAATTGGCCTGATGATCTTCAACTTCAAACCCATGATGTTAAAAATCATAATTTGTTGAATATAATGAGACTATTATACCAATTGTCATTTTACAGCAAAAAAGAATGCTGGCTAAGTCATGGATTTGTCCTGCCTTTTCAGAGATCTGTGACTACTTTTGTGTCTCTGACATCTTGATATTTAACTGTTATTTCACTTTCTTTTTCCTTCTCTCTCTCTCCAAGTGCTAAATGGTTCCCCTTGTAAGAGTTAAGGGCATCCGAGTAGAAATAGTTTCAATAGCCAAGAAATATTTTCAATATTCAATGAAGACTCTGCATCTTGTGGAATTCTACAGAGCAAAAAAATTATGGAATATTCACTCTTATTCTTCTTGGAATATCTTTATCCTACAAGGCTTTCTTCAATCTAGACTCTCTTTTTTTAATGATATGACTGTCCCTTGTTCTTTGTGGGGAAAAGACTTTTTTTTTTAACAATATGTTCAATTGTTTTATTGACTTGGTGGTTAGTCATGTGAACGTGAGCCTTACCATTCAGAAAGTCATTAGGTCCCTCTCCTTTTCTCCAGCAGGGCTGGGAAGCTTGATGTGACCTCTGGGGAAATAAATGCTGGGCTTTGGTAATTTGTCTGTACAAAGGGCTAACTTCAGCAACAAGAGTTCAACAATGGAGCAAAGTCAAGACACTCTGGCTTTCAACCTGACTTTGGGACCTCATCCAGTGCTACACTCCTTCTTCTCATGAGAAATCCCCATTCCAAGACAAGATTTGCCTCTCCTCAAATGTCCCTGGATGAATAGCATCTCTCAATGATGTATCTTGGGGTGGGGAGGAAAAAAGGAGGCAGAGTTAATAGGGAAAGATGGTAAGAAGGATAGGAAAAGATCTTCCCTGATTAGACCAAATAACTGTTAAAAGAAAAAAAATGGAGATATGCTTTATACTTATAAGAGACTTGTTTTTTTTCTTTTCTTCTCACGGGCAAGTTTAGATGACCAGGCTAAATAGAGACATTTTCCCTTTGAACAGCTACAAATCACTTTTTCAGAGCTCGAATTAATAAGCTCCCCTACAACAATGTTTCTCTGTGCCTGCTCAGTTTGCGAGATGGAAATCTGTAGAATATCAGTCCCTTTTTCTTTTTAGTTAAAAGGGAGAAAAAATGACCACATGAGGCTCTTTTAGAAACATTCATCCAATGCTAGCATTTTTAATCATTTCTCAAAGGAGAGCACTATGCTCTGAATGAATAGCATGGCATTTTGAACTAAACCAAAGATAGGGCTTTGCTTCCATAGTCATGTCAGTGCTGCTCGGTCCCAGCGTAATGAAATTAAAATCCCACAAGCTCGGGAAGGAATATTTTCTTCCCCCCTCTCGTCTTTATTAACTATGGAATTCCTATCCCACCCCTTTCTTCACCATGGCAACGTAAGGACATAATGGGCCTAGCTCTCACCTCCATTCTGACAGCTGATAGACAGAACAGTCAGGGACAAAGAACCAAGAGGAAGCACAAAGATTTCAAGAGACAAGATATATAGTTTTGGATCCAGAGCAGGTGTGGGCCTCTTGGTTGCTAATGGATGCCTTACTTCAAAGGGAATGGGGTGAATAGATCCATGTGCCAGGAAGATTGATTTTATACTAGATTAATAGTGATGATGATGATGACAAAGTAACATTTATATAGATTTTAAAGGATTTGCCTTTAAATCCTATGGCACTACCTGTGTTACCTTAGGTGAGTTATCTCGCTATCTTTAAATCTGTTTCTTTATATGTAAGAAGGAGGAGTTTGAACTGGGCATTGCCTGATTCTCACTGAGAAAATTTTATTATCCCATTGGTCAGTCAAGGAAAATGAGGCTCTGAGCATTGACGTGGTCAGTCCACCATCCTAGTCCATGTATATCAGAGATGAAAGTCCAATGTAGGTCTTCCATATTTCAAGTGCAGTGGCCAAGTCTACTGCCCCAAGCTGCCACTTACCAGTAAATGAACTTTTGAATGAGGTAATTGGTGTTAAGTGACTTGCGCAGGGTTGCAGAGTTAGGAAGTGTTAAGTATCTGAGATCAGATTTGAATTCAGGTTCTCCTGACTTCAGGGCTGGCGTTCTATCCACTCTATCCACTACACCAACTAGCTGTCCCTGAGTGAGTGATTTTTAATTCCAAGAACTGAAAAACCAATTGAGACGATGTCATTGGGTAATCAGGTGAATTTTAACAAAAAAATTCAACCTGACCAGCAGAGTTGGACTAAAGTTCTGAATTACTAATGATTTCAATCAAAAAGGTAAGAGGAGAAAGAGAGAGAGAGAGAGAGAGAGAGAGAGAGAGAGAGAGAGAGAGAGAGATGAAGTGATGGAGGATGATATTCAGATCTGCTTATCTATCATCTATTTATTTATACAGACAGACACATAAATGGACAGAGAGTAAGAAGGGGGAGAAGACAAAGGGAGAGAAAGAAGGAGGGAGACAAAGAGGAAGGGGGAAATTTAACAGTCAGAAAAAGAGAAAGTCAAAAAGAAAAGGGGGGGAGAAACAGAGAGGAAGAAACAGAGACAGAGAAAGGAGAGTCGAGGAAAGGAAGAGAGAAGGAGGAAGAAAAGGGAATTCTATCTCACTCCAATTTTAGTATTATTTGAAAAAATCAAAGTGGACTTGAATAAGAAAACATTATTCCTTTCATAAATAAACTCATGTTTTGTTTGATATATAAGAAATAGATTCTGCTTTTTGTTGTGAGGCATTGTTCAAAATACCCCATGCCATTCATCTATCACTTCCCAGAGACTCTGAAGCTCTTAATGAGTCGTGTTCACCAGGACACCCTGACACAGGGAAAATCAAGCAGAAATGAGGCCAATTTCCCAGCTTGTTCAGAGAAAGGAAAGGGCTATTATCACCAGACTGGACTTCATCATCCGCAGAGTATCACAGCAATATAAGAATTAACAACACAGAGAAAGACAAAAGCGAGACAGAAAAGCAACTAGAAAGAATATGAAAAAAATCAAATGAAAGAATGGGGAAAAAAATCAAATCACTCTGCAAAACAGAGGATGATGATGAGAATGCAAAAGCTACAAGAATTCAAAGAAGAAGAACAAGCACAAAGAAGCTATCTACTCTGTATCTGTGCTGACCAATCCTGGCCCTAAGAAATGACCAGGATGTGGAGCTTCTGCTTTTCTTCACAAAGAAAGTATAAGAGGCAATCTGCTGGGGGGCACAATGGGTGTGTTGGATGGCTTTGCTCAAAGGCTTTGCTTTATTTTTTTTCTTTTTGTATTCATTATAACAAGAGATGGCTCTCTGGATAGATGAGTCAGGACAGATACATTTGGAAATGAGAAAAATATAAAAACAAAATTATTATTTGTTGAAATGCTAGTATTAACTCAACTTGAAACAAGGTGATAACTCAAAGGAGATGTTAGAATCTTAGTGTTAACTCAATGTAATTGATACAATGCTTGTGTTTACACCTTTACTCAATGGAATTCACAAGTATGGGAGATTCACAAAGTTAACTGTGTAACTTTGTGAATTCACACCTCCCTTGAAGCTCTTAAGGCCAGAGAGCACTATGGGAGAAAACCCATAATCCCTCTCTCTTATATCCCACAATTCCTCTCTCTCATATCTAAGAAACAGACAAAGGCTCTTGGACAGAATTCAGCTGAATTACATTGGAGAGGAGCACGCTGGGACAGACGCAGAGCACTCTGGGAGATTGAGAGCCAGAAGCCCTCTCTCCGAGGCAAGAGAGATCCATTCCATTTTCCACTTGGCTGGCTGGGCTGAAGGACAAACCTTTGGATTTGGAGACATTCAGAAGGAGCTCTCAGAACCAAGCAGAGAGATAGGCCTAAGCTAACCGGGCTATACTGGAGGCAATAAAAGATCTGAACTTTTAACACCTGGCTGTGATTATTACTCTTAACTGAAACTAAGGCTGCCTCCCCCGAGAAACCTGCTCTCATCCAGAGAGAACCACCATTATGTTATTTTAAAAGAAGAAAATCACCACAATCATTATTTAGAAAATAAACAAGGTTCTTTCACCTAAGAAGCTAGATGTATATTTTATGGAAGTTTCCAAGATTTCCTTGTCTGGGGAAGTGGTGGAGGTAGGAGGGAACTTAATTAAAAACATTTGCTGATTCATTCATTTATTCATTTAGCCGACTACCATATTTTGAAACCCTATTATATATAGCATCAAAACACTACTATCCTGATGCTCAGTATGGCATGCAAAGGATCTTGGGGTCTCTATGCTATGCTAGGAGAACACGAGTTCTAGATGGCCCTAGGGAACAATAAAAAAGCTTCAGCTATGTGTCCATTGATGGACTACATGGAGACCAACTTAAATATGCAAAGGTTCATCCTTCTGTTGAGTATAACAAGCATTAATGAATGCCTACTATGTGCTAGGCACTGTGCAGGATGATGGGGATACAAAAGAAAAAGAAATAGCTTCTCCCCTCAAGGAGCTTCTACTCTACCAACGGGTCTAATCAACCAATAAATAAGCATTTTTAAAGTGCTTTTTACAAGCCAGGTATTAAGCTAAAAGCTGGAGTCAGTGGCTGATTTCAAGGAATTTGTACTTTCTTGGAACAATAAAACATGTAAACAAACATAGAGAAATAGAGAGATAGAATAGAATAGATAGGTAAATAGATAGATTTTGATGGATAAATGAAGGGATGGATGGACAGACAGACAGATAGACATTATGGACAGAGATATGTTTGTTATGGGTAGATCTATATAGGATTACTAGAAGGTAGAGACATCAGTATGGAATGACATCCCACAAGAGATTTCCCTTGAGCCAACCTATCTTTTTAGCTGCTGAAGTCTTTCAGATGTCTCCTATGACACTGACTGATATTTTAAAGGAAGGTTTGTCCTCATTGAAGAAGTTTGACAATATGGTTAAAAAGATCATGCTAAAAACATGGGAGCAGACACACATTCTTGTTTCACTACATTGGTGACTAAGAAAGCACAAGATCGTCATCCATTATTCAGAACTGGGGCAAGCGCACCATCATTGAATTGACATATAACACTGACACACTTTTCTGGGCAACCAAATTTTGACATACTTTCCATAAGCCTTCATGACTGACAGTATCAAAGGCCTTGGTCAGATGTGTAAACATCGTGTACAATCCGTACACGATGTTTACACATCTGACCAAGGCATTTCTCCTGGGTTTGTTGGGTAACAAACACCATACTGACTGTTCCTCAGCCCCTTCTGAAACCATGGATGGTTGGGGGAAAGAGACATTCAGACAGACAGACAGACAGATACAGAGAAAGAGATAGAAAGAGACACTCATGAAGAGAGAGAAAGAGACACAGAAACACAAACTTATCCAGAACAAATACAAAACAAATGCAAGGTAGCTGGGAGTTATAGTTGATATTGGAACTGTCTTGAAGGAAGGCGAGGATTCTATGAAGTGGAAGAGAAGAGAAAGTATATTCCAGATATGAGGAATAGACAGTGCGCTGGTATGGAGACAGATGGGGGTGGAATACCATGTGGATGAAATAGAGGGACTGTAATCTCATCTGGATACAGTGCCATGACTTGTGCACATGCTAAACTCAGAAACACGCACAGAGTTTAGAGAAACCAAATGTAAGGTGGTTGTGAACCCATAGAAAGAGCTGCTCTTTTTCTTGGGGAGGTAGAATTTATTCTACAGTACAAATGAGTCATTGACAGACAATGTCTCTATATTCCAGCAGGGAAACTCGAGTCTTAGCCCAGGCCTGTCCTTTTCCTTTTCCCCTTAAAGAAAAAAAATAAATTCTAATCTAGAAACTAGTATGAATATTTACTGGGGCTGTCAGGTGGGTAGTTGATAAAATGCTAGACTTAGAGCTGGAAAGGCTTGGATTCAAATATTGTTTAAGTCATCAAGTAGCTGTGTGATCTTGTACTTACCATATATAACAGTGGGATTATAACAGTTATAATCCAAAGATTGTTGTAAAAGTAAAATGGTATTCATGAAAGAACTTGGCAAACCTTAAGATATGACTTCAATGTATCTATCATCATCATCATCATCATCATCATTGTGGTTGTTGTCTGAACCCTAATTTTCTTCAGTTTACTGACAGTTAACAACTTACTCTATAAAATCTTGCATTGGCACAAACACTGTGTATATCAATCACTATGTGGATTTCTATGTTGAAACAAATTTGGAATTCTCCTAAATGGAACATTGAGGGAGAACAAAGTTGGGAATTTCCACTCCAGCTCCCTGTGGCCACACAGAGCGGGCAAAGGGTACCTCCCATATGTAAGGATATGCCATATCTCCACCAGAACAGGTGCTTTTACTTTTGTTCTTTTTCTATCAAGATCTATGTTCTCATCACTGTGAGGAGCTTCCCCCAAAGGAGTTTTCTCCACCAATGGGATCAACTTTGAGGGAAACTTCGAATCTTCAATAATTGCATCACTTACTTTAAAGGTACAGCCATCCATCCAGGATCTAGATCAGGCAAGACTTGAGTGAAGTTTTCTGATTCCACTATCAGTCTTTGGTCTAATAGACTAAAATGTGTTGCAATAATTTAGTCATGGTTAATAACGACTGACATGCAAGTGACATTTTCCCAATTACAAGCTGCTTTCACATGTATTATTACTTCATTTAATTTGCATATCATTCCCTGTGAGGCAGGTACTTACTTCCATAAGTACTGAGGTTGCATGATGTTAGCAACATGAATGATTTAATCTCAGGGACAGATTATCATTTCTCCAGCACATGGAAGATGCTTAAGAAATGTCCATTTTCTTCCTTTCTCTTTAGTAATATATTCCATGTGTTTCCGTGGCTGAAAAAATAAATCAGTCCCCTAGTGGTCAACCTCCTGATGATAAACTCCCTTTTCCTAACTTAGACTTGATTTGGGCTAATCAAAACCTTGTCCAGTATAGAGGTAGCTTGCTCTCCCAGTGAATAGTGTTAGAAGTGGAGCCAGGAAGAGTTGAGTTCAAATTTCTTCTCAGATCATTACCAGCTATGTTGTGCTAGGTAAGTCACACTTTTTTTTTGCCTTGATTTCTCAATTTCCTTGATTGTAAAGTGAGAATAATAACAACTACCTCGCAAGGATGTAAGAATCAAAGAGAATGATATTTACAACATATTTGGCACAGTGCCTGGCTTCTAATAAATACTTGCTTCTCCTTTCTCTCTCTTCCTCCTTTGGACCCTTTTTTATCTTCCCTCTTTCCTCCTCTTCCTCCCTTCTCACATTCTTTCCTCCTTCTTTTTTTCTTTTCTCCCTTCCTTTTTTTCCTTCAGCAATCTATGAATGCTCTAAACAAATCATTTCCCCTTCCTTTTGTACCCACAACAAGATTTTAATAGGAAGTAATACAAAGATAAGCAGGATTACCTTTGTTAAATCTAATAACATTTTAAATGGGAAATGAAAACAGTTGGATTTCTGACTAATTTTGCAAAATATTTTCACGTAAAATAGTGATGAGCTTCTTTTTACTGTATGATGTTTTAGAATTAGGAATCAATGAGCAAACATGAACCGTTTTGGTTTTTAGTGTTTTAATCAGCCTTCCCCTATCATGTAAAAATAGCTTTGTCTGTAAGTGCCAGCAGAGATGGCTAGGGCAGGGTCAGCGGGCTAATCTGCATATAATTACAATTGTTTTGAGCAGACTAAATCTCTAATTGCAATATATACTGAAAGGCTAATGACACTAAATGTTCCATATTGTGAAGTATAGTGGGATGCTCAATCATGTTTGTAAACAATATTCCCTCCAAAGACTCAATCAAAATATTGATCTACTTGTAGTCAGGTTCCATCCATCCTGTTGGAAGTAGTGGGAGAACAATGAACCATTGAAACTCTGAGATACAGCCATCCTCCAAGGCACAAAATGCTTAGGGAGTGATTGCCATTGTGGGAGGGCAGGGCAGTGTGGGATTGAGGGTTTCTATGTTTTATTTCATCCCCCAAAGGAAACTCACCATTCTAAATTCCCTCTATTTGAAGAAGATAATCCTGAATTCATTTGTAAATTGACTAATCTTCTGAGGTATTGAAAAATTGTAGGCATTGCCCATGATCACATAAGGACCCAAAGGCAGGTTTTCCTGACTTCAAAGATGGAGTTCCATTACGTCATGATACTTCCCTTACATATTTCCGCCTAGAATCAGAAAGACCCATCTTTGTGAGAGCAAATCTGGTCTCAGACATTTATTAGCTATGTGGCCCTATGTAAGTCATTTAAGTTTATTTGCCTCCATTTCTTCACATCCATGGGCAATTAGGTAGCACAGTGTCTAGAGTACTGGGCTTGGAGTCAA
Source organism: Antechinus flavipes (assembly GCF_016432865.1). NCBI lineage: Eukaryota > Metazoa > Chordata > Mammalia > Dasyuromorphia > Dasyuridae > Antechinus > Antechinus flavipes. The sequence goes on along the minus strand of NC_067400.1, from coordinate 12,397,002 downwards.
ATTTGTGAGATCAAATCTGGTCTCAGACACTAACTGTATGACTCCAGGCAAGTCTCTTAACTGTTTGGCTCAGTTTCCTCATTTTCTAAACTAACTGGAGATAGAAGGAAATGGGAAACCATTTTACAATCTCTACCAAGAAAACACCAAATGGGATCTTCTAGCATGACTGACACAAGTGAACACAACAGTGTACCTAGAGGAAGGAACTCGGGACTTGATCCAAGTACCAACTCTGCCATTCATTTATTAGTTGTGGACTTTGGATTAATCACTCACTTCTGTGCACCTCAGCTTCTTCATCTATAAAAGGAGTGGATTAGATTACATGGTTTCTAGGCTTCCTTCCAGTTTGAATATTCTATGACTCTGTGAAATCACTAAATGGGATATTGGGGAACTACAGAGGAAAATGTGAACTAGAGACACTGCAAGGCTACATTAAATATTTTAATACATGCAGTTCTTTCTTTTAGTTTTAATTCTAGAAGCCTAAAGTACGGTTTTTGTCAATGTCTTCTAAGACGATGTTGGGATCCACGCCACATGTGGGGGGGCATTCGAATCCAACGAATGCTGCTGTGCTTCCTAGCCTCCAGGAAGAAAGGCACAATTTGGGAGAATTTATGCAAACGTATCCTAATGACTTGTGCCTTTCTATGCAGTGTTTCCCATTTCTCTGTAAGTACTTGGAGCAGCATGCACTCAGTGCCTGAAGGTACTGTACAATCTCTATGCTTGGCACCCCTTCCAAGTCAGAGCTTTCAGACGTGATACAGGCTGGCTAAATGATGGATCTTCCCCCAGAAAAGGAGGGGTCTGAGCAGTATAACAACCAGAGTTAATTCCTGCCTCCACAGGAAGCCTCTCAACCTTTAGCTTCATCTTGTCTCACCTATTCTACTCAAGCTGAGAAGCAGATGCCTATTTACTCCAAGATTGACATATTTGTAAAAGTTTTCCTTTATTTACCTCAACTTAAAACTTTACAGTCATTTAGAGCTGGGTTATTTCCAATGACTCCAATGTTTTGGCCAACCAGTGAAAAGCATCTGTCGCCTGACCACCTCCTTTGGAGCAATTATAATTATGAATTCATTTCCATCATCCACACAAAGATGGCAGCATCAATGAATGAGAACATACATGTCTCCATATACTCCTCTGATAACAATAAGTATATCCATGTGGTTTCCATAGCAGTCAAAAAAACCTATAGGCAAATCAGCTACTGAATGGGAGGTTTTGTCTCTGTTCCTTGAAATCTTGAAACTTTCTAAGATCTTTAGGAAGTCCAATCATTTGAATTTTCATTTTGACATTCTTTGATATCTCTTCCCCACCTTGATTTATTATTTCACTTGAAATAATTTTTTGTTGGCTTAAATTTACTAAGGCTCAATGCACTCTTGTTATTTTAAAATAATATTGTCACCCACATATACATATATACACAAATGTATATGTACTTATACATATACACTTATCTATAATACATGTGTGTATATATGTGTGTGTGTGTGTGTGTGTGTATGTAAATTTTAAGGTTTCCCCCTTTGCAAGTAAGCCTAGAAAATAGTAGCTGTTGAAAATAAATCCTGAATTTTTCAACTTCCTTTTAAAAATATATCTCAACAGGATTCCTGTTCCATGACTAAAATGTGAGGGTTTTTTTTTATTTGCTTGCTTTATTTAAAAAAAGAAAAATCTATAAATATTAGTAACTGGTTACTGATCACTCACTCTGCCCTATAGTCTCTGTAATGGAAAATGAAAATGCCCTCACACAAAAATAAACTAAACCCTAAAATGGACATATCAAAGGTTTACGTAACTCAAGGCTTCAGTGTTGCATACAGAAGTTCTTGTCAATCCCTTTCTCTTACCTCTGTTTTTTTGTCTTTCAGGAGAAGTTCCCAGAAGTAGAGATTTCCAAATATTTCCAAATTTATGATGGCAAGAAAAGGTAAGACATAAATCATCATTCCCTTCTTCTGATCAGAGTCCTTAATGACTACTTCAATAGATAGAAACCCAGATTTGCAGATTTGTTGAGCTGAAAGGGATCTCTATTTACTATACCTGTTAGTCAATAAATATTTATTAAGCATCTGCTGTGTACTAAAGCTGAAAATGTTTTAGGACAGGCAGGTGGTACAGTTGATAGAGTGGAGGACTTGAAGTCAGAAAGATTTATCTTTCTAAATTCAAATCTGATCTCCAATACTTGTTAGATGTGTGACTCTGGGCAAGTTACTCAACACCTGCTTCAGTATCCTTACTTGTCAAATGAGCTAGAGGTGGAAATGACAAACCATCTCAGTACTTTTGCTAAGAAACAAATAAGTATATCCTGGATCCCATTCTCAAGTGGTTTAAAATCAAGTTGGGGTATGTGTGTACAGTTATACTGAATTGATTTTATGTATTATAAAATGTTTGAAAAATAAATTAATATTTTTGAAATATCAGCAGAAATGATTTCATAGAATAAGAAGAGTCTAACATTTATTATACTCACAGGAAGTATTGTTAAAAAATTTTCATTTATAATGAACACTGATGACAATATTTAAGGATATTTAAATGGTCTGGAGGCAGCTAGATAGCCCAATGGATAGAGCATGAGACCAGGATTCAAAAGTTCAGATCTCATCTCAACCATTCACTAGACATGTGATCCTGAAAAAAGATACTTAATCTCTGTTAGCCTCAGTTTCTCATCTGTAAAACAGGGATAATAACATCTCTACTTCCCAAGGTTGTAAAGTGCTATAAAAACGCTAGTTGGTATTAATTTATACATTACTAAAATGTATAATATGTATAATACCAAAATGTATACATACCAAAAATTCAGTAAAATTAACTTTTGCTGATTTGTGAATAGTTCCTCCATTCATCAGGATAAAAGCTAAGATTTATACATAGAATGCATATATATAAAGAAAGCTACATAGACAGATGTAATTGTTTAAAACATACAATGTTCCAAAGTTTCCAAAGAACTTTATATGCCATAAATTCCCATTTAATTCTCGAAGCAACCCAGTGTAATAAATTTTACTGCCACTTTAAAATTTATCTTTATTGCAAACAATCACCAACAGATATTTTAGTAGATGAAGAATAAAGATTGTATAAGAAACCATAAATTTTGTTCTACTTTTTAAAAAATTCATGTTTATGATTGCACATGTATAATTTATATCTAATTGCTAACTGTCTCAAAGAAGGGAGAGGGGAATGAAGGAAGGACATAATCTGGAACTCACGAGTTAAAAAAAATATTTATTAAATATTGTTTTACATGCAATTCAGAAAAAATAAAATATTATCTTAAAGAAAAATTCATGTTACTTATAGACTTTAAAATTGTCCTAATTTTTTGATCTAGCCTTTTATATTTCCTTTGTGCATTTTAAAGATAGAATTTGATTGTTCAAATAAGAAATCTAAGGTTTAAGTTGTTCATAATTGCATTAATGGAAGTTGGCCCACTTTCACATATTCAAAAACTCAGATCATCTTGGCACTGTATTCAATGCCATTAGGTAGCACAGCCTCTTGTTTTTCAATATGGCATCTCATTGTGCCCAATTACATCATCTTAGGAGTCCAGTGAATGGAGGTTCAGACAGAACTGGAGTTTGAAGTGGTACATGGTAAAAGGGTCAGATCAGAGAAGAAAAAAATATATGTGTGTGTATGTACATATATGTATTATAGATACGTGTATATTAGGAAACCATTAAAAGGAATAAACTCAATGGTTTTCTAATATTCCTTTCCAGCAAAGCAATAACAAATTTGGAACAAGACAAATCTGTCTATAAGAGTACTAAATGGGCTTGGGAATAATTGATGCCTTTACCTAGAATTTTAAAATGAGCCCTCACAAGAAGGAACCAAAAAGTGAGAAGTTCTTTGATGGGGGAAGTGGCTATGGGAAAAGGGAAGCCTGAATACTGGGTAGGCTGCACGTAAGCACAGAAATACTTATTTCAGGGAACAAAAGAAAGGCTCAAAAAACCCTGTCGTGGCCTTTATAAAATAAGGAGCCAGCTGGGAAAAAAATAGAACTTCTTTGACCACTTCTAGGCAACTAACTTTGTATCATAGACTTCCTGACAGAGAACACGACCTGATTTCTTACAAATTCTACACACACACACACACACACACACACACACACACACACACACGGATCTAATTATATGTGGAGTCAGAGCCCTAAAAATTTGAAGTTTGAGATTTATATGTATTTGTATTATAAATATGTTTGTTGTTCAAATACATATATGTATGCATATGTGTGTGTGTATGCATGTGTGATATGTAAATACAAAGAGCCAGAGGTTCTTAATAGTGGGGATATTCATCTTTGGATATATGGATAATAATATCTTATTAAATAAATTAACTTAATTAAATAAATTAAATAAACTCTTAACCAAATACACACCAACATGGAGATAGAGCCAGACAACAGACTAGAACACACATGCATGTTTATATATATATGTGTGTGTGTGTATCAAAGAAGGAAGGGAACAAGCATCATATTAAGTATCTACTGAATACACCAGGTACTGTGCTAGGAGCTCTAAAAATATTATTTCATTTAATCCTCCCATCCCTCTGAGATAGGTGCTATTATTATTCCCATTTTATTTAATTATCAATCCCAACTCATCATCCCAACTCATCATCTCTGCTCTGACACTGCCATCCCCTTGGGATAGACCCTTACCCCTTCCCATCTGGCCATTGCAACAGCTGTGGGGGGATCTGCCACCTCAACTACCTAAATAATTTTCCTAAAGCCCAGATCTAATCATGTCACCACACCTCCACTATCCTACACACTCAATAACTTCCAGTGAAATCTTATTGCCTCCAATAAGTGATATAAAAATCCTTTAGTGCTTTGCACAACATCAGACATAGGTAGGTGTTTAATAAATGCTTACTGACTGCCTGACCAATTTATACATGAAGAAAGTGAGACAGATAGAATTGAATTGCCCTACCCAGAGTCACAGAACTAGAAAGTTCCTGAGGCAGAATTTGAATTCATGTCTTCCCACCTGCAGACTCAACTCTGTGCACTTTGACATCACTTTTCAGTGATTTTTTTTAACTTTTATTTTGTGTATGTATGAATTATAGAACCAAGCCTTCACTAAACTAAGTTTCCTAAAGGAGACTTACTTCTTACCCAGCACATTTTCTTCTCCATTCCTAGAAGAATCAAAATGGCTTATTTGTGATAAATTGTTCAATAATTCATAATATCCCCCACTGATAATAACTGGTTGTTTTGTTAAAAATCATCCCCTTCCCCCTCCCCGCAAGAAGAACTTGAAATCATGAAAATCTGAGTACAAAGCTTTCCTGAGGCACTTCTTAGCTGTATGAATCGGGGCAAGTGACTTTAATTTTTCTGTGCCTCAGTTTCTAAAATGGCAATAAAATTGTATCTGTATGACATAGAAGTTGTAAAAAAAAAACTGCAAACTTTAAAGTGTTGTCTAAATTCTAGCTAGTATTAATGCTAATTGTTAATCAATTAAATTTGTACTTGCAAGGGAAATTGCCTTGAGATTGGTTAATACTTTCTAGGCTTTAGATGTGTAATACAGATAGCATTCATCAAGTGGAAATAATGTTTGGTGATGTAAACATAAGCTTCCAGAGAGGGAAGCTTGTTTCTCTTTTTGTTTTTGTCTCTCTGATTCTTTTAACACCTAATTGGGCTCCTCTCATACACTATCCATAAAATAGGTTTTCTTATGCCCAAATGTGAGATGGTACATTTATCTCTATTAAATTTCATCTTCTTGGATTTGGTACAATGTTCTAATTTCTTGTGACCTTTTTGGCTTCTAACTCTGCTATTCAGTGGACTCTCCCTCTCCCTCCTTAGTTCTCTGTCATCTGGAACTCTGAGAAGTCTTCCATCAATCGATGCCTTCATCTAAGGCATCAATAAAAATGTCAAATAGCTGAGATCCAAACAGATCACTGGGACAGACTTCAAGGGATCTTCTTCAAAGCTGTCATCAAACTATTAACTAATGATTATCATAAAGACACAGATAAAAAGAAGTTCTCTATCCATTTAATTATATCTCCTAGTCCATACCTTTCATTTTCTATATAAAAAATTTTTAGACTTGAAATGTTTCACTTAGATCAAGGGGAATTGTACCTGCATCATCCCCTCGATTCATTAGTGCAGTAGTCTTGTCAACCAAAAGAACTCGCAGCTCTTTATGATAAAGTTGGGTTAGATTTTTTTTTATTTGTTCACTCTAATAATCTTCTTTCATTTCTTTTGGTCACATCCAGCTCTCTGTGATGTGATGCCATTGATTGGATATTTTCTTGGCAAAGATACTAGAGTGGCCTGTCTTTCCCTTTCTCAGCTATTTTTTACAGAGGTGGAAACTGAGGCAAATAATTTGAGCAACATACCAGGCACCATATAGTTAGTATCTTTAATAATATATTTTAGGAATTTTCTGTGAATTACTCACATTCACTTCTCTACAACTAATTACTAACAAACTCCATTCCCTTCCCTATTTTGAAAATCAAAACAACATTGGCTCTTCACCATTTTAGTGTTTTTTTTTCTTGTTCTCCATAATCTCTCCTATATCTTAAACAAGAGCTGGATAATCACATCTTCATGTTTGCTTTGTTTTTTGATTTTTGTTTCTTTATGTTTTGTCATATTTTCGGGGGAGGTGTTATGATGATGGTGTTTAAAAGAAAATGGACTTTGGGACACAGATGTTGGCTTTAGAGTCCATTTCTGTAGCAAGAATCTTGTCCATTGTAAGAAGTTATTGGGCTTCAATAATCTATTTATCCATATATCCAAAGAGGAGTATCCCCACTATTAGAGAGAGAGAGAGAGAGAGAGAGAGAGAGAGAGAGAGAGAGAGAGAGAGAGAGAGAGAGAGAGAGAGAGAGAGAGAGAGAGAGAGAGAGAGAGAGAGAGAGAAACACATACTCCCTCATTTTACAAAGTGTTTTTTTTTTTTTGCACTCTTCTTCCCCATAAATTCTCTGTATATGAGGAAACTCATCTATCACATTTGCAGAAATGGAAGATTATTTGCATGGAATATTTGTAGAATTTTAAAAAATGATTTCTTTATGTCACATGACATTCCAAAGATCCCGTTTCCATCTTGCCCCAGAACTTTTTGGTGTAGGTAGGTAGGTAGTAAGGGAGGAAGGAAGGGAGGAAGGAAGGAAGGAAGAAGGAAGGAAAGAAGATAGGAAGGAAGAGAGGGAGGGAGGGAGGAGGGAGAAAGGGATGGAGGGGGGAGAAAGGGAGGGAGGAAGGAGGGAGAAAGGGGAAAAGGAAGGAAGGAAGGAAAGGAGAGAGGAAGGAGGAAAAAAGGAAGAGGAGGAAGAAAGGAAGGAAGGAAAGAAGGAAGGAAGGAAGGAAGGAAGGAAGGAAGGAAGGAAGGAAGGAAGGAAGGAAGGAGGGGAGAGAGGGAGGGAGGGAAGGAGGGAGGAAGGAAGGAAGGAGGGAGGAAGGAAGGAGGGAGGAAGGAAGGAAGGAAGGAAGGAAAGAGAGAGGGAGGGAGGGAAGGAGGGAGGGAAAGAAGGAAGGAAGGAAGGAGGGAAGGAAGGAAGGAAGGAAAGAAGGAAGGAAGGAGGGAAGGAAAGAGAGAGGGAGGGAGGGAAGGAGGGATGGAAAGGAGGGAGGGAAAGGAGGAAAGAAGGAAGGAAGGAAGGAGGAAGGAAGGAAGGAAGGAAGGAGGGGGGAAAAAAAAAAGCAGTTCATTAATGAAAATTCCATTTTTTTTAATTCTACAGATGAAATTCCAAGCATGTTGTAATCCTTCCTTCAAATCTTTTTTAAATTTTGTGGCCATCACTGTGGGACTTGGGAATCCATCTCTTTCTTATTCCTTTCTTTCCTTTACCATAAGATTGGCCCATTTCCCTCTCCAGTATTTTTTGTGGCCAGGGAGCCAGGGTGGGTCTGGGCCAGTGACTTCAGCGGTGTAGAGAATTTCCTGTGTGGGGAACTCTCTCCAGAGATAGAGACGCTAACTTTGCTGTGCTTACAGAGTTCAAGTGAGGTCAATTTCCTTATTTCTTCAACACATTTATGCAAATTTATGCAAAATATGCAAACTAGAACCAGGCCAAATTTTGCTACAATCCAATCTGGTTGTCAAACCATAAACTAGTTTCCTCCCATATCTTTATTGCAAAATCAGCGTCCCAAATATAAGTTACTCTTCTCCTTTCCATGCTCCCCATTGGAATCCCTGTCACTCCTTTTTAGCATTCCCTCTTTCTTTATGGAAATAGTTCTGTTTAGTTCATTAAAAATTCATGAGATGTTATTTTCTCCTGAGTGCAGAGGGCCTAAGGCTTTCAAGCATGTTTGTACTACTGCCCCAAAGCTTACCTGTAATTAAATGATTCATGAACTTAGATAGTTAGTATTGGCTGAGTGTCAGGGAAGTCTATTTTTGAGTTATGCAAACACCAAACTAGAAGGAACCTCAAGAGGTCATTTGTTCTCTGTCCTCTGCCTCTAGGCAGACTTCCCCTCAATTATTTCAGACAGATGGGCAACTATCTTCCACTTAAAAGTCCTCAGGGAAGAAGATTCCACAGCTTGCCTCTGTTCCACATTTTAGAGTTTAATTAAGAATTGACATTAAGGCTTTCTTATAAAATAGCAATATTAGTAAGATCCCTTACTTTTTTTCTTTATGATCAGCCTTCCTGTAATAACCCTAAATAAATTCATTATCTATAAAGCAACCTTAACCTTCTCTTCTCCCACATAAATAGATTCACTTAGTCTCTATTGAGAATTTTCTCAGAATTCCTCAGAATTTTCCAAGACTTCTTAGCATTCTTTCAAGATTTGCTTTGGTGATAAAGTGAACAGAATGGTGAGCTTAATGTCAAGAAGATCAGGAACTAAACTCATCTCTGACAGTTGCCATCTATTTGATTTTATGATTAAGTCTCAAACTCACTGAATCTCATTTTTTTAAATAATAGCTTTGTTCAAAATACGAAGTATTTTGGATGACATGCAACTTGAAGCTGATAAAAAAAACTTTTCATTCAAAGATACTTTTCAGCATTTACACCTTGCAAAACATTGTGTTCCAAGTTTTTCTCTCTTTCTTTCACACCATTTCCCCTAGATGTTTAACTAATATAGGTTAAACATGTGCAATTCTTCCATACTTATTTCCACATTTATCCTACTGCATAAAAAAAAATAAAAAAATGAGAAAGAAAGAGAAGCACATAAAAAATAACAAAAAGGTACAAATACTATGTTGTGATCCACACTCAATCCCCAGAGTCCTTCTTCTGGATGCAGATGGCTTTCTCCATCACAAGACCATTGGAACTGGCCTGAATCACCTGATTGTTGAAAAGAGCCATGAACATCGGAGTTGATCATCACATCATCTTGTTATTGAGTACAATGTTCTGTTGGTTGTATTTACTTAACTCAGCATCAGTTCATGTCTCTCCAGGCTTTTCTGAGACCATCCTGCTGATTATTTCCTATAGAACAACAACTGAATCTCAATTTCTTCATCTGCCAAACATGGGGCTTAAATCAAATGAGGCATTTTAAAAGCTTTAATGTGTCATATAACACTGTAATAATAAAAGTGTAGATGATCAAGTGTGAAAGACTTAGCTACTCTAAGAAAATGACCCAAGCTAACTCTAAAAGACCTACTGTGAAAACTGCTATCCATCAATTGAAAAAAGAACTGAGTGACTCTGAGTGTAGATCTAAGCATACTTTTTAAACTTTATTTTTCTCTGTGTATGTGTTTTCTTTTGCAACATGACTAATATGGAAATAACTTTTGTATGACTTCACATATGTAATCAGTATTATATTGCTTTTTTTTTTTTTTCAGGGAGGTAGAAGGGATGAAAAGGAAGGAGAAAATTTGGAATTCAAAATTTAAAAAAAATGAATGTTGAATTTTTACATGTAATTGGGAAATATCTAATAAAATACAATTTATTTAAAAATAAATTAGCATTATTGTTCTAGAATTTCCATAAATTTTCCATTTTTTTTTAAAGTGAAGCGATCTAGATTACATTTGAAATCAAGATTTTTCTACAATCTAGAATTTTAGGAATAGAGTGTAATTTATAGTCAAATCTCTTTTTGGCAGATGAAGAAATTTAAACTCAGAGAAGTGAAATGACTTTCAATAAGATTAATTGGGGGTAGATCTAAGGAAATAATTCAGATCTTCTGACTATTGAATATATTCTTAGATGGATCCACGATCTCATCATCATGGATATTTTTTTCACTGGTGAAATCTACTCCTGTAAGATTTTTGTACTTTTCCATGAGGGAGCCATCCAACATACTCTTCTGATTCTATTACTATTTCAGGTGAATTCAAAAGAGCACCCTGAACAATGTCTGGTATCCCTTGCTATTGTGACATAATACAGGCTGTACAGAGCTGTGTCTACGGGAAGAAAAAATCAGGAAATTGTTTTCTGAGTGGCAAAATTTAAAGGGTGCAAATTGCACTTGCATTTTTTAGAAACACCTGAACTTTTCATCTAATTAACAAGTGCAATATGCTAAAATAAAGAGCTACTGAAAGATATGCAACAAGAACTCTAACCAAAGTAAACTAATTTTTGGTTCATTCCTATCCTACTCCCTATGTTGGCAGTGACCTCCTTAGCAGTTCCAGGAGCTCAATCACAAAGGCCAGTGACTCAAAATTCCTTCCCTCACTCCACCTCAAGAAATACAGGTAACAATTGGTGAAAAAATCTAATAATCACATTGCATTCCAGTTCCTTCAACATAAAAAAAAATGCAAAACCTCTTAACATGTTAATAGCACATTGGACTTTGAATCTATAGGTCCTGAGTTCAAATATATCCTCAAATACTTACTAACTATATGACCCTAGGAAAGTCATTTAACCTTTATCTGCCTCAGTTTCATTATCATAAAATGGGCATAATAATATCACCCATTTCCTAGGATTGTAGTAAAGATCAAATGATATTATAAAATATTTCATAAACATTAAGTATTATATAAATGCTTATCACTATTACTGCTATTACTACTACTATTATTACTACCACTACCACCACAACCACCACCACCACTATCACTCCCACTATTACTACTACCATTATTAATACTACTATTTCCTTTAGGAACTTTTTTCTAATAACATAGCTATACTTTTCATAGGTAAGCAGACTATGACTGACTTCTTGATATAACATGAAGTTTCTAGCACAGAGAAAATTGGAAACGAATAGATTTCCTGGTTTATGACATTCAGCTTAAAGCTAAGAACTACTTTTCATGTAAGAATGAGCAGAATGCAAGCTCCTTTGGAGCAGAGAATTTCAGATTTGCATTTCGATCCCTAATACTTTGCAAATGTGTTCAATTGTATATTGGACACAGTAGGCATTTAGTGAATTCTTGAGGAGTAGATCGTTTGAGTCATTTTTTATTTGCCATCTTAACTCATGCAATTCCTAATTGTTTGATTGTGCCTTCTGCCCCACTTTATCCATCTCTCCTCCTCTTGAATATGTTAATATCAATAATAATAATATTTTTGGTACTGTACTAGATCACAGACCTGAAAAGGAACTCATGACTTTTTCCTGTGAATTCCCCGGTCTTCAAGCACAAGCATGTTTACCAACCAACAATCCCTGAAAGATGATCTAATTTTTCTAAAGGCCTCCAGGGGAGGTGAGTAGACAACTGCCTGAAGCAACCCTCTCCCACATTTGCCAATCCTCAGTGTGAAGAATAAATCATGTGATAAGCCAGAATAGACAGCTCAGCCATCAACCCTAACTGTGAGTAAAATGACACCAAAGGAAGATATATCTTGTCCAAATGATAAGAGATAAAAATCATTTCAGTTTAAAATCCACAAGCATTAGGAGGACAACTTTAAGTATAACCATTGCATTTTAGGCCTATTTCTATGATTTCATAAAATTCCTTATTGGGGTCATAGAACATTAGAATAGGAAGATATGACAGAGATTCTCTAGTAAATTGTGTTCTTTGATGAAACTGGCCAACAGTCACCCAGATACTTAGTGATATATACAAGTCTAGAACCCAGATGTTCTGAATCTGATTCCAGCTTTCTTTTCTGTTTTACTTTGCTGACAGAGATGATTATACATCCTTTCCCCCACCTTAATAAGTTGAAAAAAGGTTCTTTTCTTTCAGATCTCATCTCTCCCATTCTTTCTATTCTCAATATGACCTTGATGCTTGGTCATTGCTTCTTGGTAATCCATATGCTTTTTCAATGACTGGAAAGCAGAGGGCTGTGGAGAGGGGACTTAGACTTAGAAGGGACTGTGTGGGAGTGGTCACCACTATTCCCTTGTTGACTGGGTGGCAGAGGGAACATTGGTATCTCTTTTGATTTTTCTCACCTCATTCCTCAATCCTTATTTCTCACTTCAGGATATTACTTTGGAGAATTCTGTTTTCTTTATCATGTTCAAGAAGATCATTGCTAGGAAAATCTCATATTCCTGCAAGATCTCATCAGCCTTGGTATTCTACTTTTGCCAATCTGAAAGATAAGGACTTTGGACTCCAGATTCTCCATTTAAAGAGAGATATCATTGAGAACACCTGATTTCTCACCTACTTGCACCCCTCTGAGACCTCTCTGACTGCTGCCAATTCTGGTACTTTCCCCTCCTTCTTGCCCCTCTCAACTTCCTTTCTTGTGTCATCTTCCTCATTAGACTTTAAGCTCCTTGAAGGCAAGAATTATCCTTTCCTTCATACTTTCATCTCCAGTATTATTTTGTGAGCTTTTGTAAGCTTTGAAAGGTCATAGGGGAAGTTGCATCTCATCCTACTCATTCACTTAAAATCAGGAAACAATAAACATGGGACAAGCAAAAGAAATAGAGATGCCATGGGAGCAGGGACTCAAGGTGACCAGTTGAAGAGATAAGGCAGTCTCTCACCTATCTGGCAGTTCACAGCTCTCATCTTCCTCATCTGAAACAGCATGGAAGAGCTCCCATCAGTGAATTGTTGACTCTAGTTTGGGAAATTCCCTAAGTCAGTAAGTCTGGGGAAGATGTCAACCTTCCCAGGTAGAAGTGGGTTTTCCATGCTATATTCTCTACCTGTATCAGTGAAATCATAGATTAAGTCCCTATTGTGCTACTTCTCCAATCCATCTTTCCAGACAATTTTCTTATTACTCTGCTTTGTCAATGTCATGTTTTAAGCAAAATAAACAATAGAAGAGTCATTCATTTGTTATTCCACCACTGAAGTCTTGTGTGGGCTTTCTCTCACATCTGGAATGCCCTGAATCCAAATCTCTTCTTTTTCTAATACTTTGCTCAGATCTCCTGTATTCATTCATCCTTCTCAGATGTCACCAGTGATTCCTGCTTTCTTCTGCCTTAAGTAACTGTATATTTGCTTACCTGTGCCCAGTAGATTCTCTCAGGTAGAATATAATAGCATTATAATATAATAGAATCCTCCTTGAGGATTATTATTATTTTTTTTTGGTATCCACACTATCTGGCACTAATAGTTAATAAACATTTGTGTCTCATGTTCTACTGATCACCATCAGATCCATTGTTATCAATGTTATCTCCTTATTCTCTCACTCTCTTCCCTCTTCTCTATTCACCCATGTCAACATCCTACTTCAGAAAGTGATTAACTCTTACCCAGATTAACATTAATGTCTTCTAACTGGCTTCTTCCCCTTCAGTCCCTCCCCCTACACTTTCCAAAATCATAACTCTAATCATGTCATCACTATATTTCCCTTCACACATACCTTAAATCAAATTTAAACATTTATCACATTCTAAGTATACTTTGATTATGTCAAGTAAGTCATTAGTGTCAAGAAAGACATAAATTTCAGATTATTGCTCATGTTTTCACACTTCAATACCTTTGTTAATACTGTTTTATCTGCTTATAATGTCCTCTCTTCTCTACCCAGCCTTCTCCCATCATCTCCACTTTCAGTCATCTGCCCATCTGGAAATAATCTTTCTTCTCTCTAAAGTCCCACAATATTTGGTTTTCCCGTCTCATGAGAGATACCATTTGATGACAAATTTCAATTCAAAGGTTTTGCTTTTATTTTATTGGAGAAGTATATTTTATTTAAAATTAGGATGCACATTAACAATTTATTTTAATGTATAGCTCCATAGCTGCTTAGTGCTATAAAACTAAGGTGTTTTAGAGGTGGGATTAAAATTTAGGTTTACTGATTATAGCTCTAGTACTCTGTCCACTATTCCAGGTCGTAGTTAAATCTCTCTCCATTTTAACTCATACTCGAGTACAATTCAGCAAAGGTTCTTCATGTCAGTACCCTGTATTGCATTTGACTTATATTTGGCATTCAATTAATTATAATAAGGAGCTTTCTCTGTGACCATCTATGTTTTAATCAAGAAATAAATATAGCCTCTTCCAAAATCCAAGATTTATGTTGGGTTAGTCAGGCTGTTACAATGGATAGAGCACTGGATCTGGAGTCAAGAAGACTCATTTCTTGAGTTCAAATGTAGCCTTAGATACTTATTTACTTACTTAGATACTTACTTACTAGATACTTAGATACATAAATACTAGCTGTGTGATCTTGGGCAAGTTATTTCCCTGGTTTCCTCATTTGTAAAATGAGCTGCAGAAGGGAATGACAAACCACTTTATTCATGATTGAAAATGAATGACCAACAACAATAATCCTTTATTATCTAAAATTCAAGTTTTCACCCAAGTTATTTTTCATGATATGAAATTTTAATTAAAGCTTTTTATTTTCAAAATATATGCACAGATAATTTTTTCAACATTGACCCTTGCATAGTCAGGTGTTCCCTCCACCCCTTCCCCTAGATGGCAAGCAATCCAATATATGTTATACATGATAAAATATATGTTAAATCTAATATGTGTAAACATTTACACAATTCTTTTGTTGCACAAGAAAAATAAGATCAAAAAGGAAAGAAAACGAATAAGAAAACAAAATGCAAGTGAATAATATCAAAGAGAGTGAAAATGCTATGTTGTGATTCACACTCAATGCCCACAGTCCTCTCTGGGTGTAGATGGCTTTCACCATCACAAGATCATTGCAACTGGCCTCAATCATCTCATTGTTGGAAAGACATGACATGATTTTTGAAATAAAAGGCTGAAACACACACACACATACAGAATATATAGAGACTTATTGTAACTAACAATAAGGCTTCTTCCAAAGCTCTTTTCATTGGCCACCTCTTACAGGAAGTTTTTCCTAATTTCTCTGATCAGTGCTATCACTATCTTAATGAACAAGCATTTCTTAAGTGCATATTATATGCCAGATTCTATGCTAAACACCAAGGATGCAAACAAAAGCCATGGTTACCTCTGAGCATCTTACCTTGCGATGCTTTGATGCCATGTTCCTTAAGACATTATGTCTCTAAATATCTGTTTCCACACTGTAGACCCCAGTAGAATGAAAGCCACCTTGCAGAAGGAATCATTTGTATTTATTTTTTGCATTCCTAAAACCTTACACATAGTAGGTACTCAAAAATGGTTGTTGTATTGAACTTTTACTTAAGCTTTAATATGAAAAGCAGCAAATGAATGTATATCAATTATTTCATGCTGTTAGAAAATGTACATTCATTTCTGAATTATGATACAATATGCAGTTCCTTTAATTACAATCCTATTTAGCCAAACCACACATCTGATTTATTAACATTTGATTATACATGACAGAAATAGCTAAGAATACCTGTTATATTTAATGTTGGAAAATTCCCCTTAGGAAAATGAAATGCAGACTATCTGGGAAGTACGCAATTAAGAGATCAGCATCTGAAATTTATTATAAATGAAATATAGATTAGGGGAAAGTAATTTATTTTGTATGGGATTTACAAATTTCTGTTTGATAAAAAATGCATTTGGGTGAACCATGCCATCAAAACATTAGACTATTTAATTTGAATAATTATATTCAGTTGGGCAAGCATTTCAAAGCACCTACTATGTATAAAACACTAGGCACTGGGGATACACAGACTACATCAAAGGAATGAATGAAAATAAGGTTCCATTGTGTTCCTTTTCAAGGTGGTAGTGATTGAAAGGTCAGGTCCTATAAGGAGGGACAAAAGTAAATTTCAAATCCTAAGTGTTGGTTCCTTTACTTCCAAACTTCAATTATCTATGGTTATTTCCTCACTGCAGCTCCTAAACCTTCTCCACCGTTAAAGATGTTCTTTTTGAATGGTTTCTTCCAAAAATCAATCACTTTGGCCAGGCTGCTCATCTTTAAAGGAATAGTCATTGAACAGAAATAAAGTCCATCCCTGGGACTGCCCATGGATCCTGACTTCTAGGATTTACCAGAGCTTATAAACACAGATCATAGATCTGAATCACAGATTCAGAGCTAGAAGGGGCCCTTTCCCTTAACTCCCTTATTTTATAGAAAAAGAAACTGAGTTTCAAGGAGGGTAAATGATTTGTCCAAAGCCACATGGGAAGTATGTATCAGAAGAAGGATTAGAACTTCACTTTTCTGATTCTAGAACTATAGATTTTTCTCCTGTATCATATATCTTTGAAATCAGTGTCAACTCCGTACTGGAATAGAGCAAATAGGAAGACTACTTGATCCAGCATCCATAATGGAAACATATATAGCATTAGAGATAGTGGCAAAACAACAAACCAACAAATGAGGTGTGAAGGAAATCACAGAAAGATCTCAGGGATACAAATGAAGTCTTGTAGACATAAAGATCCTGAAAAACTACACAAAGAACAAGAAGGCACAAGAGATTGAGCCATCCTGCCCAAATCATCTATTGTTGATAGGAAATGTATAAAAAGTTGCCCAAATCCTTGCTGTGAAACAAATTCATAGCCATCTGCTTATTTAGGATGAAATGCTATTCTCTGCTTCAAACCCCACTGGGACTAAAGAACAGTACATTACACCAGTAATGTAATTAATAGCTATGGTACATTCAGAGGGGAGGTCAAAGACAAGAAAGATGAATGTATTAAAGGAGAAATCACTTGAAATTTTCGTGTGGATATATTAGTTTGGAAGAGCCAGAGGCTCAAACATTTGTTGTTGATATTGTTATGGGTCTCCACAGAGAAATCCTGTAACAGGAGCTAAACATGTTAACCATCTTCAAGTTTAATAAAAGTTCTAAAAGCATGTTTATAATGAGATGATGGACAGCTAACAGCCACTGTGAAGGATGAATTCTATTAAAGAGGAAGGAGTACATTGTTATGGGATTAGAGACTCATGGAGACTATATACTAATGATAAGGATCTTGATAACACTTAGTACAAGTGTTTGACACTGAGTATTTGACACAAGGGGAAAATAAGGCCTAGGAAGACCCAAAAGTATAATAGGAAATAGAATATAAGTGCCATGAGATTGGAATACACCATACAACTTAGCCAAGTTCATACAGTTGATAAGATTTAGAGATCTTATTTGAACCCAGACTTTCTATCTCTAGGATCAAAGTTTTTTTTCACTTCCAGCAACATAAATCAATTGTTGTTATAACACTTTTTATTATTATACTTATTATTTTATTATCATAACCAAACCCTCAAACTATATGTACTCCTAATGAGTAAAATGTATAAAAAGGAAGCACATGTATAGCTAGAAATCGAATTGTCTTAGGAAAATGCTAAAGATCACCTGGCAAGATAAGATGCCAGACACTGGGGTTCTTTATAGAGCTGGATTGCAAAATATTCAAAATCTATTACAGAGAGCACAGATCCAATGCACTGGCCATGTTGTTCAAATGTCAAATGTCTATTTGCCTAAAAGTCGATTTCAAGAGAATTCTCTCAAGGCAAGCGCTCACAGGGAAGTCAGAAGTGATATAAGGACACACTCAAGTTTTCTAAAAACCTGTAGAATCCCTTGTGAGATATCAGAGACACCAACACAGGTGTGTCCAGCATGGCATGCCTACATGAAATGAAGTGGTGTACTTATAAGCAAAGTAGAATGGATGTAGCTCAAAAGAAATGTGAGATGTGCAAATTTAGAGATATCCCCACTCAAATGTTGATATGTTCAAACTATCTGTGTCTGATCTGGGTAGAGATTACAGTTGAACACACTGTATATTGACCCCAAAAATAGTAATGGTTTGATCCGCTTTCAAAACAAAGCCAATTACTAATGTGTATGACTCCTACATTTATATCTTGGTCCATGGTTTCATCATGACATGGAGGTGACCCTGGGCTATTAAGGGGTATAGCTGTAAAATATAAATTCTATTAGGTGAATGCGACCAGGATGGAATGGCTTTGAACTTGAGTCTGGTAATGAATAGTTATCCAAGGATCAATCTACCTTTGTAAGATTCCTCACTAATCATAAATTTCATGACAAATAAGTCTTGAATCTATGCACTAATATGCTGAAGGTTTTTTGCAGTCTACTCAAGTGAAGGAATAGTCCATTGGCTTAAAAATATAAGTCTTTTGACATTAAAGTAGAAACTTTATGCACCCAAAAACATACATGCTGAGAATGAAATCTAATAACCAAAACAAGTCATCCAATGTGGGGCTATATCCTCTGTCCTTGTCCTATATGATGTGACAGGATAAGATGTTCTACTTCTTTACCCCTCATTTTCTCATCATCTCTAAGATTATCAATGTATTCCTAAAATGCCTCATGGGAGTATTTTGAAACATAACACTGATAAAGACTTTGATCCTTAGATGATATCAGAATGATCAAATATACATTCCTTAATAAAAATATTCTTTGAACTTTAGACATTTTGTAAAACTCTCCCTAGCATTCTCTGGAAATCCATGAACAGCTCACCTGAACATTCTGCATGCTAATTATGTGAATTAATAAATCTAAACAAGCTTATGGGAAAAAAAAAGTCTATGGACTGAAAGGGTTTATTTGATTTTCTTTTTTCTTAGTCTTTGGAACGCACAGTATCACTTCACATCACCCCAGGCAGTGAGCAAACATCACTTCTGCACACAAACCAAGCAAACTCCCTGCATTAATTATTAAAAGCAAAAGAGCAAGCAATGTTAGAAAAAAGGAAAAACAGTATCTAAGCTCATGGATCAGCAGCTGAAATTACCACCTGTGGCTAACAAATTCTAGATCAAGCTATCAGTAACGTCTCAATTCCCACTCTCTCCTTATGGCTATGAGTAAGGGTTTATTTCTCTTGGTCACATGACATTTCTAATTTACCCAAAGACCTATTTAACTAGATTCCTCTGGGCAGTATATAAGTTCTTCTTTTTTTTTTTTCTTTTGAGGGCTTATTTTTCTATTAAATGCTACATATCAGGCATGGAGAAATATAGTGACCTTGTCCTGACTTCCTTGTAGATGCCCTTCTGGGCGAAGGAAGAAAAAAAAAGTGGTGTTAAAGTAGAGTGTTGAAGCTGGAAAAGAAGAAAGAAGAGATTCCCATAATACAGTTTTCTCTCCTATTGCTTTGCTATGAATAGGAGAAAATCAGTGGCAAATTTTCCATCTTAGAACACACATGATCTCCATTTTTTGAAGGTGGTCTCAACATGGATAAAAAAGCAGATAAAATAGAATTGGAAGATAGAAGGGAGATTTAATAATGTTATCCACATTACTAGAAGAACAAAAGTAATGTGCATATCTATTTTATCTAATGCAAATGAGCCAAATTATTTCTGTTGCAGTCACAAATTCTCAGGCTAAAATTCTTTCATAGAAAATCTTTGATTTTAAAAGTGAAAAAAAATAAATTGCCTGTGTGTGTATAGATAGACCTATATATATGTATGTATACATACACATGTCTATCCATCTATATAAAACAAATATTTGTATATAAATAACATGGAAATAATTGATCAGCATAATTTTAGGAAATGAGTTTCCATATTATAGTTTAAGCTCCTCAATTAAATGGATCACTCGAGATAGAACCAAATCACCTAGTATTAGCAATGTTTTTTTTTTTTATTTTAACATATTAAAATATTAGGAAAGTGTTTATTTAGACATTGTCAGGAAGTGAGATGAAGTTAGCAAAGTAGATTCTGTGTTCAGATATGGGTTGGCTGTTTACATTGTTTGTCCTTTTTCTAAGTGAGATCACGATATTGGGGGCAATAGGTAATGTCTTGACTTGCATGTGAATTAGATTTAAGAGAGAAATTCACCCAAAATCATCAGCTTCATGCTCTCTTCCACAGTCATTGAAAGCTAGTGTCAGGACAAAAATTAGGATGATTGGTGATGGATCTTGGTATCTTCAATTTCTGACCAAGCTCTCAGTGTTTCACAGAGCCTGCTTCAGCCACCTTCATGGCCATGGATGCGGTGGGGGAAGATGTTTTCATTTGCTCATTCCATTTGGAAAAATCTTCACATGCTTGGGATACACATGTCCCTATTTGACTAATGGTTTTGAAGTATATTTGGGATAGACATGTCCTTTTTCACTAATGGTTTTTGAAGTATGTTTGGGATAGACATGTTGCTTTTTCGTTAATGGTTTTGAAGCCTGTTTATTACCATCAACCTGCTTTATCCTGCTACCAAGAAGAATTTTACTGAGGCATGTCTGCAGTGTATGCTATCTTGGAGCCAAACATGAGAACCAGGCAAGAGTTAGACACCAAAGGTAGCAGCCCTGAAAAAGTCTTAGCAAGTCATCCTGATAGAGGTGCTCATCCTTCCTGAATGTCCCATATATCTCACAACCATGGGAAGAAAAATAATAATGGGAGAAGCAGGGCCTGCAGAGGTCATGGGGACTCTAGTGAGAAGCTGGTGGTAAAGAGGGGATAAAAGGAAGAAGTCAGGAACCAATGATGGTGTCAGATAGAATTTGGAGAAAAAGTTTTGTCATCTAAGCCATTAAAATAAATGGGAAAATGATTCTTACTTCATGGAATTTTGACTTAGGAAAATTTTCATGGAAAGAAATCAATCCATTTCTGAGGGAAAGGCAAGATTGTTAGTGTTTGTGTCATATATCCTTATTTTTAAATGATATTGAAAAGAGTTTGACAATCAAATTGGAAAGATGTGAGTGGCCAGATCAAATACCAGTCTCTTCTGCAGCTAAACAATTATGGTCCAATATCATTTATGATTTAGAAAAATTAATTCCAAATCCTTCCATCTAAGACCTCAGATGAGCTTATTCATACATGACCTTTTCAACCTCATCTAATCACAGTGTCATAGTAATCAAAAGTACTTATTAAATGCTTATTTACTGACAGATTGAAAGAATGCAAGACTAATGTAATAAAAAAATGAAAAAAATCCCACACCAAATCCTGTAATGGTATTTTTATTAAAGTTTTTTATTATTATTTTCAAAACATATGCATGGAAATTTTTTTCAACATTGACCCTTTACAGAACTTTGTATTCCAAATTCCCCCCCTTCTCTTCACCTCCTCCCCTAGATGCAAATAATCCAATACTTGTGAAACATGTTAAAAATATATGTTAAATGCAATCTATGTATTCATTTTTATATGATTATCTTGCTGCACAAGAAAAATCAGATCAAAAAGAAAAAAAAAATGAGAAATAAAATAAAATGCAAGCAAACAAAAACAAAAAGAGTGAATATACTATGTTATGAACCACATTCAGTTCCCACAATCTAGATTACTCTCTTCATCACAAGATCATTGGAACTGGTCTGAATCATCTTACCATTGAGAAGAGCCATGTGCATCAGAATTGATCATTGTATAATTTTGTGGTTGCCGTGTACAATGATCTCCTGGTTATGCTCATTTCACTAAGCATCAATTCGTGTATGTCTCTCCAGGCCTTTCTGAATCACCTTGCTAATTGTTTCTTATAGAACAATAATACGAAATGGTGTTTTTAAAGGTGTCATGGGACATGAGAACATAATTTCCCTTGGTACTTTGGGGGGAGGATCTTTTGAAATGAAAATATATCATTGCTTCGTGAAACTACCAAGCCACACGGTACTGAATTTCAATTGTGTACTTAAATCCAAGGATCACACTACAGATTAGAATGGGCTAATTTGATTAATGTGTATTTTCAGTAATTCTTCATCCTTTCCCTCTGATAACCAAACTTAACTGTTTATCTTATCACTTTCACTCCCCCAAATAATGTTTGGAAGTTTACCCTAAATTTTTCATTGATTCACTTTGTACAGTGGGGAAGAATCTATGTATTGAATTTTTGCCATGGTGGTTGAGGGGAATTATACCAAACACCCACAAAGGAAGACTATAAAGGAATCCTCCCAAATGTACTATGGGCTAAATATATCATTTAGACAGGCAAAATAAAGGTCCTTCCTATTTCATAAGTCTTCTTGGAAATTAGAGGGAAGTCCTGCTAAAGAAAACATTCCGAACTCTGATGGATGGATGGATGGATGGATAGATGAATAGATGGATGAATGGATTTTATTTTTTTCATCTTATTCAAAGATGATTGGTTTTTTTGTTTGTTTCACTCCTTTTTATTTCTTTCTCACTCTGAGAAAGTACTCACAACATCAGGTTGTGGATGATATCAAAAATTGTCCATTTCTCACAATTGATATGAATCATACCTGAAATTGTTGGCAGCTTCCATCTCAAACATTGTGGAAATGTCTTGTAGAAAAGGAGTTTGTGAAGAAAGGGCCAAGGTGCAATTGAGATATAAATAAGAAGTCCCTCTGAGAAACATGAAAGACACTGATCCTGTAATTTTCACTCCCAAACTTGTCTATTATGTATAGTTCAAGGTTCTAGATATGGATTATATCATAGTATAATAATATTCAGGGAAGATGCTTTTTTGTTACCTTTAAATCTTCACATTTTTAATAACAGATATTTTGGAGACCACTGGCATTCTAAAGATGATTTAGCTAAATTTAATTCTAAATTGTAAACATGTTGAAATACATGTTATGAAAAAGGATAATAGCTTCAATATAAGGAACTAATTAGAATATATTCAGTATAAATAGGATGGAATGAATCATAATAATATAAATAACAATAATAAACTGACATTACCTTCCATTTATACTGCATTTAGTTTGTATATGTGTAATTATTTTCTTGTTATCTCACCCTTTAGAATGAAAGATCTTGGAGGGGCTGGTATATTTTTGTCTTTCTTTGTATTTCTAGTACTTAATACAGTCTCTAGCACATAATAAACATGAGTGCTTGCTGATTGATAGTCTGGCATTTATATTGGTCATTAAAGTTTGTAAAGTACTGTAGTATACCATCTCATTTGACCTCATGGAAGGTGAGGCATTGAATTCAACATTGTGTAACTAATAAGATATAATAGATTTCAGGAGTGGACCCCAAGGATGAGAAGGGATATATAAGCGCCATCACCAGTTCTTCCGACTTGAAAGAATATGCTTCCACATCAGCACCAGTTATCTGTATCTGGGTTCCTCAGAGTACTTCTACATACAATGGAAGACCATGGGTACCCCCCTCGTTATGTATTTTGATATTGCTTAAGTGAAGCTACTGCTTGATCATATACTTAAATTCTAAGTGCTTTATTACAGCAAAGTAGAATAAATGTTTGAGCTTAACTATGAACTGTGAGCACAATTACTTTATAAGGGAGGAGCCCTCATCAGTCCCTTTTAACATAAGAGAAAATCAAAACTTGAAGAGATTAAAGAACTCAACCAGGGTCACTTAGCTGTCAAGGTCTGAGTATCTCCTCACTCCAAATTTAGCATTCTAGCAAATGCAACCCTTTATCTCTCCCCATGTTGTGAAAATAGCACTGGATGAGCTAGGACATGAAGCTACAGGTTTGTCTATTGACTTTGTCTATTAGCATCTATCAGGACAAATATTAGAGATAGACAATAAATTTGGTTCAGGAATGAAAAGTCAGAGGAGAATAAGTTTAGTTTAATTCAGGAAATTGTGCAGTGCTTTCCATTATTCCAAGAAAGAGTTGGCAAGTATCAAGGACAAAAAGGAAAAAAAAAATATCTATTATTTCTACTATTGGTAGCAACTTTGGCTAGAAGCAGGAGAGTTAAAAGTTCTAAAAAATATAGTCAAATCTCTTGCTTTCTACTTCTCTATGATCAGAATCAAGACATGACACAGAGGATACTGTCTTAGAAATATCTGATCAAAAAGGAAATGATCTCAGGGAATGAGAGTAAAGACTAAGAGAAGTGAACCTGTTCTATTCTTGAGAGAATTCTTAAAGGACAAAAGAAAAGCCCGTCATACTTTTGGTAGATGTTCCAGAGAGGATTTATGAAAGGACATGGACCTAACTCGAGACACAGATATAAAGAGCATGTGACCTATACCAGTGGATGAAATGCCTATCACACACTGATTTGATTTATTTTTTTTAATGGTCTATTAAGTACCTAATATGTATCAGGTACTGATTTAGGTCCTAGAGGACCTATGAAAATAGCTCTAAATCTCAAAGGATTTGTAATTTTTTTGTCTCCCTAACACTTAGAACAGTTCCTGGTACATTCTAAGCATTAAAAAAAAAAATCTTGATTGATTGACTTTCTAATGAGAAGAATGGAACATTCACAGCAAAAGTAAGTCCCAAGTGAAAAGTAGAAAAAAAAAAATATATATATATCTTTAGATAGATATAGAAGAAAATTAACTGAGAAAATCAAGAATTGCTTTGTTTGGAAAATGATTCTTAAGCTGAACCCTGAAATTTTAGGGATTTAAAGAGATAGAGATGAAGAACAAGTACATTTCTGACATGGGGCAGCCTGTATTATCCATGAAAACATATTGACAGAGAAAATATTCTGAAGGGAAAGGCACTACCAACTAGTTGGGAAGCTTTTGTGTTTTTGTATGTGTGCCATAGATCATTAAAACCTCATTATGTTTTCTCTGCTAAAGAGAAGCCATGATAGTTACAACTATGAGGATTTAACACACTCATATACAAACCCTCCCTAATGCCATCCACCCAGCAGCAAGATGTCTTAGAAAAAAAATTCAAGTCTCTTTGAATGTGATCCTTAGAAGAAGAAATTCCTATAGATGGCAGTTATAGAGGTCTTCTCTCTATGAAATAAGACAGTATATACTGGGCTTATATCCCAAAGAGATACTAAAGAAGGGAAAGGGACCTATATGTGCCAAAATGTTTGTGGCAGCCTTTTTTGTAGTGGCTAGAAACTGGAAAATGAATGGATGCCCCTCAATTAGAGAATGGTTGAGTAAACTGTGGTATATGGATATTATGGAATATTATTGTTCTGTAAGAAATGATCAGCAGGATGAATACAGAGAGGCTTGGAAAGACTTACATGAACTGATGCTGAGTGAAATGAGCAGAACCAGGAGATCATTGTACACTTCAACAACAATACTCTATGAGGATGTATTCTGATGGAAGTAGATATCTTTGACAACGAGAAGATCAACTCAGTTCCAATTGATCAATGATGGACAGAATCAGCTAAAGCCAGAGAAGGAACACTGGGAAATGAATGTGGACTACTTGCATTTTTGTTTTTCTTCCCAGGTTATTCCTCTTGTGCAACAAGAGAACTGTACGGTTCTGCACACATATATCATATCTAGGATATATTATAACATATTTAACATGTAGAAGAGTGCCTGCCATATAGGAGAAGGGGTGGAGGGAAGGAAGGGGAAAGTTGGAACAGAAGTGAGTGCAAGGGTTAACGTTGTAAAAAAAAAATTACCCAGGCATATATAGAATAGTAATTATACCTGTGAATGTAAATGGGATAAGCTTATCCATGAAATTGAAATAAATAGCAGAATGGATGAGAAATGAGAATTTAACAATAATATGCCACTCACAAGAGACAAACTTAAAACAGAAAGATGCACAGAGTTAAAGCAATGGGCTGACAATTCCAATAGATTTATGGTGGAGAGAGCCATCTGCATCCAGAGAGAGGACTGTGCGAACTAAGTGTAGATCACAACATATTATTTTTACTCTTTTTGTTGTTGTTTGGTTGCTTTTGTTTGTTTCTCTTTTTTTTTCTCTTTTTGATCTGATTTTTCTTGTGCAGCATGATGTGTGGAAAAATGTAAAGAAGAATTGCATATGCTTAACATATTGGATTACTTGCTGTCTAGAGGAGAGGGGTGGGGGTGAGGGAGTGAGAAAAATTTGGAACCCATGGTTTTGCAAGGGTCAATGTTGAAAACTATCTTTGCATATATTTTGGAAATAAAAAAAATTATTATTGAAAAAAAATAATGAACTGAGCAGAATCTATTATAGGGATCATGACTGAATGAGGGTCAAAGACAAAGCAAAAACAGACCTAATTTAGAGAAATAATTATGGAAACAATATTTTGATAAAAGAAAAAATAAACAATGAAATGATATTGAAATGTTTTTTTACGGTAAGTTTCTCTGATAAATATGTCTTTTCTCAAAAATAGAAGGAACTGTGACAAATTTATAAAAAGTAAGAGTCATTCCCCAACTGATAAATTAACAAATGATATGATCAGAAAGTTTTCAGAAGAAGAAATGAAAGTTATAGTCATGAATATTTATTAGAATCAATATTCATTAGAAAAATGAAATTTAAAACAACTCTGGGACAGCATCCTACACCTATGAGAAATGACAAATGCTGGAAGGAATGAGGGAAAACACATACACTAATGAAATATCTGTGTAGCTGTTAACTAGTGTAGTCTTTCTAGAGAACAGTTTTTCTGGAAATTTTATTCTATTAATTCTGGATTATTGTACCTAAAAGGTTACAAAACTGTGCATACCCTTTGACCCAGCAATAGCACTACTCAATCTCTACCCCAAAGATAGCAAAGAAAATGTCAAAGTATTTATATGTACAGAAAAAGTTTATAGCAATTCTTTTTGTGGTAGCAAAGAATGAGAAATTGAAGGGATGTTCATCAATTGGAGAATATTAAATAAGTTGTGGATATGATTGTGATGGATATGACTATTGTGTAAAAGAGATGATGGGGGTGGGATGGATAGGAGAGACTTTCAAGAAAACATTGGAAAAGCTATATAAACTGATGCAAATTGAAGTGAGCAGAACCAAGAGATCACTGTCCGTAGTAAAAATAATATCATAATGATGATCAACAGCAAAAGACTACTCTGATCAAAACAGTGATTTGAAATAACTTTGGAAGACTCCCAATGAAAAATGCTATCCATCTACAGTAAGGATTCTAATGAAATCAGAGCCAATTGAAGTTAATTTTCTTACTTTTCTTTAGTGGTATCACTAATATGTTTTGCATGATTTCACATCTATAATTGATATTACATCATTTGCCTTCTTAGTGTGTAAGAGAGGACCTGAAGAAGAAACAGAATTTAAAATTCTATTTTTTAAAAAAATGTTGAAACATATGAATTATAAATATTTAAAAGATAACATATATACATACATATAGGTGTGTGTATATATGTATATATAAAAAACACAGTGTCATTTTTGATATTGTATTATCTTGCACCAAAATCTATACAGTAAGTTCTTGCTCATGGTGCAAGTCAAAAGTCCAGTTCTCTTGCAAATTAAATAATGCTCAAATTCATTATTCAATGGGGTCATTTTTTCTTTCTGTGAATTACAAGTAAAACCAAGTATTTGTCACTAATACATAGTGATATGTTATAAATAAGAGCAAAGGGAAGTTAATATTGGTTTTTAGAGGCAATAAGGAGTCTCATTGAATGAGACAGTAAAATAGCCAGACCTGCCCTTAAGGTAAATCACTTTGGTAATTGTAGAGAAGATAAATAGAAATAGGAGGAATCTTGAAATAGGGAAACCAATAAGAAGAAATTGCCCTAGTTGAAGTAAGAATAAATGGGAGCTCAAGCTAAAGTGGTAGCTGGGTGAGTGCTGAGAAGTGAATATATGTGAGAGATAATCATGATGTTAGGAACAGCATGGTTGGCAACTGATTGAGGATGTGAAGTAAGGTATAGCAAGGAGTTGACTATAATACTAAGATGGCAAATGTGGGAGACTGCAAAGATGATGGCACCCTCAACAGAAATAGGGAAGTTCCAAAGAAGCATGGACTTGAGGATTAATGAGTTCTGGTTTCAACATGTTAAGTTTGAGATACCAGTGAAAAAATCTATTGGAGATGACTTCTCTCACACTTAAATCCAATTCATTTGCATGTCATGACATCACCCCCTTGAAGCTATGATCACCTTTGAAAATGAAGGACAAACAGTAACAATTGAAGATGGTGACTAATTGACAATTGATAATGAACTAAAACTCAAGGAAAAGCCATTGCCTCAATAGAGACATCTAAAGGTCAAGTGCACAAAGATGATAATTAAATTCATGGAAGCTAAGGAGATTGATGAGAAAGAGAATGCAAGAAAACAATAGAGGGTCCAGGGCTGAGACTCATTAGTTGAAGATTAAATAAATAAATGAACAAAGAAGCAAACAAATAAATAAAGCAATTAAAGAGAAAACGCCTATGACCGTTCTGTTGAGCAAACATTCCCTTCAGCATTGCAGACTATATAAGCAATGACCTATTCCTGCCGTAGCCAAAAAGCAAATTAAGAAAACTCAAACATTATTTTTCTATATTATGTAACATTTCTGGGCCTCACAAGGAATATTGGTTCTCTTGCCAAGAAGCATACTTTGGAAAAAGAGCAGCTCGATTGGGACATCCCTGATCACAATGTTCTTTCTAGTTAGCAGTGATTTACTGTGTCTTGTCCTTGCATCATAACCTTGACCCTGGGATCGTCAGCCTATCCTGGAAGAGCTGAATTCAAATGCTTTCTAGATTTAAAACTCAGAAAGAACCATAGAAAAATACATCAGTTCTGCTCACACTAGGACACTCCTAATACCACCAGCATATTGGGAAAAAATGAAATCTTAAAACTCATCTGTTCCCTTTGGGATCCCATAGAGGAGTTGTCACTAAGGGCATGAAGGAAAGCCCCTGAGTTCCAAAATAGTACAATACTTTCAGCTGTAACACACACACACACACACACACACACACACACATGTAAACTAGATTGTCCTTATTCAGATGTGAGATATCTTCTCACATGACGGGCTTCACACATTCCAATTATCAAAAAATATGCCTTTAGAGCAAAAATAGAGGAAAAAGATCTCCTTGGAGAGCTATGTCTATTGTCAAAAAAAAAAAAAAGTTCTTTCTTAACTTGAGATCTGATCTGATTAGCCTGTCAGGGACCCAGCTGGCTTCTTATGCTTTTAGGCTTGGCTAGGAGTGCAGGAAAACTGAAATTTGAAATGGGAGCTGTCCACTGCATTTGTTGGTTGATTAATATCTCTTGTTTATCTTTCAGGGAGACAAATGTAAACGGCTTGAAATTTTTTTTTAGTATGAAAAAGGCTGCCTTCATCATCATCAAAGAACAATTCTCATTTGAGAAAGATATGGCAGGAATGACTTTTCCACCATCCAAATATTAATTTAGGGTTTGTTTTTTTTTGGATGGAACATTTCCATTTGAAAAGAGCTATCATCCAATTTGGGACTTATTATTGATAAATGGTGATATTTTGCTGGACAATTAAATACCCAACATTTTTGGCACATTGAAAAGAAAACTTTTCCTGGTAAACAAGTCATTTAATTTATCCTCCAAAGCTTTCTATAATAGTTAAAATGCTAATGAGACATACATCAAATTTAGGGCCCCTTTTACCTAATCCTTATTTGAATCAGCACCCTAGAGTTGACTTAAATGTTTTCTAAAATGCTCCTTTTGGCAATATGTGGATGATAAACACGTAGTAGATGCTTTCCTAATCTTTGGGGACTTTTGAGAATCAAATGAGTTAACATATATAAAGTGTTTTGTAAACTTTTAAACACTATATAAATGCTAGCTGTTATTATGGAGCTACTAGGTGGTAGAGATGGAGCCAGGATACAGATTTAGGGCAGATGAGTTTGAATTAAGTTTAAACTTCCAATACTTTCCAAATAATCCTAAGCAAGTCATTTAATCACTCTGTGCCTCAGTTTCCTCATCTGTAAACAGATATAATAATCACATTCACCTCACAGGATAGTTCTCAAATGATATAATAAATGGCAAGTGTTTTGCAAACCTTAAAACATCACCTTAATGTTGTCTATTATTATTATTATTGCTCTTTTGACTTCCCCCTTTTCTGGAAATACAATGTGATATTTTGCTTTTTGCTATCTCAAAAGTATTTGTTTTAATGAAATGAATCCTTCCTTCCCAAATAAGGGATGGGGATTTTTTTAAGCAATTCTCAGTCTTAAGAGAAATATTTGATAGTCTAGGGAGGAAAAACTACTTATTATTTTTATTTAGTCATTCTGTCATGTATGACTTTTGGTAACCCTATGAACTATCACATGTCAAGCCCTTCTGTCCCACACTATTTCCCAAATCCTGTCAAAATTGATGTTCATTACTTTCATGACTTCCATCTCATCTTGAGTCATCCTCTTCTCCTTTTGCCTTCCAAATTTACAAGCTTCATAATCTATTCCAAATAGTCCTATCTCCTCATTTTATAGTCAAATTATTTTAGCTTCAGCGTTCGTAGTTTCAAATATTAATTAATTTGATCTTATTGTCCAAGGGATTCTCAAAAGTCTCCTCCAGTGTCATAATTCAAAAATGTCAATTCTATGGGGGTTCCATTTTCTTTATAGTCCTATATTCACAGACATATCATGCCTACTATTGGGGGAAAAACCCATAGTTATAAGTATACAAGAAGACTTTAAATATACAAATGTTTCTCAGGAAGATGATGTCTCTGATTTTTAGTATGTGTCCAGATTGACCACACCTTTCCCTTCACTTTGGTTACCCAAGTGGTCTGTATTACTGGATTCAATTTAAAAGAGAAACTGAGACAGAAATGTAAAATAACCTCACATAGAACCAGTGGTGGATGTTAGGCTACTCTACTTCCTAGAGAAATAGTTGATTCAGTAAGGGGGGGTGGGGTGGGGTGGGGATAGAGAAAGTCCAAGCTTTTAAGTCTGGCATTCAAAGCCATGAACTGCCTAAGTACTGTGGCATGATATATTAGAAAGAAATCATAATTGGAAATGAGGGAACCTGAATTTGAATCAAAATAAAGTATATTTACATCATTCCTTAAGGTGTTTAAAGAGCTTATCTGTGTAATTTGGCCCTTATATAGCAACAAGAGATACATTCTTCCCATTAACTGAGGCGTGGAAAGATTGAATGATTTTCCTAGCATTGCTTACTTACTAATTGAATAAAAAAGAATCAAACTCAGAACTTCCTAACTTCAGGTTTAACTCTGAATTGTGTCACTTAGCTATTGTGACCTTGGATAAGTAATTCACTTCTCTGTGGCTCTGTCTACTTCACTGCACTCATTAAGATAAACTTGAACTACCACCCTCCTTTCTCATGCTAAACCCTATGAATTTAGCAATCTACCGGAACTCCCACCCCTTTCCCATGCATGCTCTATGCTGGAATCCATTTGAGCTATTCCTCAGGCTTCAGACTTGGCTCAGATTTTCCCACCCCTCTGCTCTTCCTCACTCCATTCTCTATGCTTAAAATACTCTTTCCTCTCTGCTCAATATTTTGACATTCTATACATTCTTCAAAGCCCAATTTATATACAATTTCTCCAAGATGCCTTCCTTGATTCCTTTGATCAGAAGTAATTATTTCTGTTTTTTTTTTCTTATGAAGTCCATAAACCTATATTTCTCAATTTTTGCACTTATTTCTTTAATATGAATTATATTAAAAGATTTTAGGTTTAAAAGCACTTTATAAATGTGCACATCTATACATATCCATGCATATGTATTCAACAGTTCTTTTGGGTCTCAGAATTCCTGAGCTCATGTGATTCATCAGTCTTAGCCTCCCCACTGGCCAGACCTACAGGCAAACTTGGAGATTTACTTTGGTTTCTAAGCTACCTCCAGTCTCTCCTGATTCTCAAGGTCACCAGCTAGAATAAAGCCTCAGAGTATCCTTCACTCCAACTCCCTGATAAATGCTTAAAGGGGATTTAACTGCAACATAAGTGATAGGATATATCACAGAATCTCGTTTGGAAGGGACCATGTAGTCCAAAGTCCACCTGGGGAGAGAACAAGAATGCCCTTGATAGATTTTACTTGAAAATTTTTTACTTGATTTTACTTGATAGATTTTACTTGAAAATCTCTTTTGAACAATGAGATGATTCAGACCATCTTGCTTTTTCTTCTTGCATTTTTCCTTTTCTCTTTATATTCTTCCCCCATACCTGGGCTAAGCTATTTGATGGCACTGAGGATTATATCCCTACAGTTGGTCTGGGAGGACAGACTGAAAAGAACATCTGTGGTATGAACTTGCTAAAGACCCTTTCCAGCTGAGGGAAGTATTCTCTGACCTGAAATTGGGCCATGGATCTTCCAGGGCTTCTGGGAGCACACCCTCCAGTATATTCCTCTGGAACAACATTATCAATAAATGAAAAAAAAATGCATTTCAGCAGGTAATTGTAAATTACTAATACCATCGTGCCATTTTCCCAACAGATTTTTTTTTTTTTTTGGAGCAAGCCTATTTTAGTGTCATCATGAATGAGCAATAGAATCTGGCCAAGCAGTGATCAATGAAGTTTTGGGTTTTTTTTTTGTTTTTGTTTTTGTTTTTTGTTTTTGTTTTTTTGTTTGTTTGTTTTGTTTTTTCTGCAATTCTAGGCAACTAGGTGAGTTCAAACTCACAAATACTAGTTTTATAAATTTAGGTAAGTTGCTTAAGCCTGTGTTTGTCTGAGGTTTTTTTTTTTTTTTTATCTGTGAAATGGAATGATAATGGTACTTATCTCCCAGGATTGTTGTGAAGATCAGATGAAATAATTGTACAGTACTTGACAAGCTGGTTGGCACATAGTAAGTGCTATAGAAATGTTATCTATTATCATCATCATCCATGTCTGAAATATACATCTTCTTCCTTATAGGATCCACATCTGTTGTTTTGTTGATTTGATCTTGCCCAATTCTTCACAACTCCATGTGGAAAGATACTGGAGTAGTTTGCCATTTCCTCCTCTATCTACTTCATTTTATAGATGAAGAACTGAGGAAAGCAGAGTTAAGTGACATGCCCAAGATCACACAGCTAGTAAGTATCTGAGGCTGGATTTAAACTCATAAAGATTGTTTTGTGATCTCAAGCCCAGTGTTCTGCTCATTGTGCCACCTAACTGCCCTTTCTACCAGGATCACTCTCCTCAATTAAGGCTGTGAAGATCAGGTTGAAAGCAAAACTCAAGACTAAAGGGAAATTGTAGGTCATTCGCATTGCCAGGACTCCTGGATTTAGAGCCTGAGAGGAGAATGGCTATTAAGGTAGTGATAACAATTTGATTTTCCAGGCAAATTTGTCTCCTATTCGTTCCACAGGGTGCCTTGCTGCTTCATCGAGACAGGCTTGTCTACTCTGTGGGTGGCAGTTGGTGGGGGTGACCGACCCTTTTTTCTCAGTGGTTCTTTTCCCACATAATGGTTGTGGAAGCTGGATTGCTTTAGCTAGGCTGGTGGACAAATATAATCTGATACTAAAAAAAAAAAAAAAATGTGCTTACTCCCTGGGTGGTGGTTGTAAGGAAAGAGCCTCATAAAGCTTTTAGAAATAGGAATTGTTAGAATTATTATCTAGATCTATTGACTGGATTTCTCCTGCTTGGAGCTCCCACAGGTAGCTTGTTTGGGTCTTTGGTCCCGCCTCGTCAGTCTCTGCCTGTGGGAAGAAATGTACATCCACATTTTTTTTCCATGTGTTGTTTCCTTTTCAGGGGCAAGAAAAGGGAGGACAAAGTCTCCTACCAGTGCGGGGAGGCTTAAGGAGGGATAGAAGGACCAATAAAAGTGGCTGTCATAAGCCTCAGGAAAAAATAACTGTTGTCCAACTCTCTCCTCTAGGGATTCACAAGGAGCTAGATGAGAGGGATGTGTGCGCGTGTGTGTATGTGTGTGTGTGTGCGCGCGCACCCACATATGTGCACAAACATTAGAAGGGAGACTGGTGTTCAGATGAGGCACTGGATGACTTCATGCAGGTGGTTCAATCCAAGCCTTGAATATGATCATATTCATTCCCAACTCTGGGGACCCCGGCAGAAATCTAACAAACTAATCACAAAGACTGAGAGACTAATCAGATTTGCTAGTTCATATTTATCCTTCAGCAAAGCACAGAAGTACTTGTTCTATATACCATTCCCCCCTTCTCCCCCCTCCCCCCTGAGAAGGTGTGGGTACTTAGTTCCATGAGGTACTATTTGGCTCATTCCTTATATATATATGTGTGTGTGCGTGTGTGTATATGTGTGTGTGTACACACACACACACATATATGTATATGTGTATATGTATGTATATATGTGTGCACACATATGTATATGTGTATATGTGTGTGTACACACACATATATATGTGTGTGTGTGTGTATATATATATATATATATATATATATATATATATATATATATATCATACAATGTGCTGGGGGAGAAGTGCTTCCTAAGGGATAATTCATCTGGAATTTCCTAATTTTCAACCTGCAATTTTCAGGCAACAGAAGGTTTATGGATGATTCAGTCTTCTTTGTTACAAGAACACACGTACACATACACAATCACACACACAGAGAAAAGGAAAAAAAAATCTTACCTACTTCACAGAATAAGAATACAATATGGATATTCTTGATTGTCAATGAGCACACAGATGGATCTTAGAACAAAGACTGAGCTAGATCTGCAGGACCTTAGCAATCTGTCCACCATTTGGGCAAGAGACTTGATGAAGAAGAGTCTAAATCACTATCGAGTGTTCCACAATAGATCTCCATCTGTTGTTTTGCTCAAATGCCCTTTAGCAGATATTTTGATACCAAAGGTTAAAGTAAATACAAATATTTATTTTTTAAACCATATAATTCAAACTTTTTTGAAAAAAAAAAAGATTTGACAGAAGAAAAACTAGTAAAATTCTCTTGAAAAGTTCCCAAAGTGCAGACTATCTTGACCTATGGATGAAGAAGAACATTTCTGGTTAATCAAATTTCTTGTTGAACTGAATACTATATTTGTCTTTCCTCTCTTTTCTCTCCATTCCCACAATTTTCTTTCTTCTACTTTCCTTATGATTTCCTACCTTTTCCCCTCTTCTTTTCTCTCTCTTCTCTCATTCTTGTTATCATTCTTCTCTTTCTTTCACCCCAGTAAGATCTCTACACAAATATTGTTCTTCTTCTAGATTTCACCTGAGCTTCACCATATTTAAGTCATTCTTAAAGGCTGGACCATTATAATTGCAAAGCTGGTAAATTGATCAATTATAACAAGTGCTTATACTTTGTCATCTAATCAATGAATTCACTAATCATAACTCTTCTTTAAATGTACATCTTGGGTACTACTGAGTATCAATCAGATCTCTCTTAAGTCAATAATATGCATTTATATTATAAGCATTATTTATATTATATGCATATATATAATATGCATATATGTCTACTGTTTGTCAGGCATTGTGTTGAATTCTATGAATACAAATACAAAAAAAAAAGGAACAAGCAACATATAAAAGAAAGATGAAAAGAAAGCAGGGAGGAAAGAAATGTAGTGAATGCGGCTATCTTGGACTTCCTTCAAATGGAGGTTTTAAAAGGAACTGTCCAATTGGGGTTGGGGATGGAGGGGTATGGTATTTAAGAGTAGGAGGAATCTTCTAGAATAAGCATCTCTGTGGGAGATGGTGAACAAAGAAGTCCAGAGAGTTGGGACTGGAGTCCAGAGAACAATGAAGGCATGGACATGGCTGACCTGACCACCTTCCTTGAAAAGGAGATTCCCAAAGGAATTGACTTAAAGGTTTTAAATCTGTTGCTTATTCATTTATATATATGCAATATGGCCATGATTTTAATCTTTCATTTGCTAGGAAAATATCAAGATGGCAGGAAATTGCTGATGGAATATTCCAATTATGTATATTTTGTCCTGGATAATTTAACTTTTTTTTTTAAATCAATGATTTGAACAAAGAAGAAAAAAGACTATGCTTGTTAAATCTGCAGATAAAAATCAGATATGATGGCACATGGCTCTAATCCTTGCTGATGACAAGGCTGAACTTTGTGCATCTTTTCATCTCCCAAGTTCAGTGCTTCAGTGATCTCTCTTCTGGATAATGTGGTTTAAGAAAGACATTGATCAGCTGCAGAATGTTTAGAAAAGAGAAACCAGAACAAAAAAGAGCTTTGAGGTCTATAAGAATTAGTTGAAAGAATTAAGTATATTTCACCTGAGGAAGATTATGACTCAGGAAAGACATAACAGTTGTTTTCAAATATTTGAAGGGCTGTCACATAAAGAAGGGATTGGTCTTTTTCTTCTTGGCTCCAGAAAATAAAAGTAGAAGCAATGGATGGAGGCTGCCAAGAGGTAAATTAAGACTTGGTGTCAAGAAAAACAACAATATCAAATAAGCAACAACAAATAAAAATGAAAACAAATGCCTTAACAATTAGAACTATCCCATTGAGAAATAGGCAGACTCAAGAAGGGCTGATTTCTCCCTTCTTAGAGATCTGTATGCTAGAAGGCCACTTTCTTAGCATATTATAGTGGGAGGTTCCTTCTGTATATGAGATGGACCAAATGATGTCTGAGGCCCCTTACAAACCAAACATTGTGTGAATATCATGTGAAAAAAGTAGCTCTATATTTTAATCAGTTACTTTTCTATTATATCAACCCAAAAAAGTTAATGTTGTGAATTTGTTTCCAAAAATATATTCAATGGAATCATTTATTGATAATATTTTATCTGTTACTTACTAAATATTCAAAATACTCTTCCATGGAAAACAATAGTTAGAAACATATGATAAAGAGGTTTGATTTCTGACTAAAGCCTTTTAAT
This sequence comes from Antechinus flavipes, assembly GCF_016432865.1. Classification (NCBI taxonomy): domain Eukaryota; kingdom Metazoa; phylum Chordata; class Mammalia; order Dasyuromorphia; family Dasyuridae; genus Antechinus; species Antechinus flavipes. The sequence continues at coordinate 12,359,866 of NC_067400.1, read as the reverse complement.
GAGGTACTTCAGTTTTCTTATCACCTGCGGTTTTTCATTCTGTTCACGTCTCACTTTAAATAAAATCTAAGAGAAAATAATCATGTATGTGCATATTAGAATTTCCAACAGGTGAGTGTTTCCATGGATACACTGACAATCCAATGGGTTTGTATCTATATCTATATAAAAGCATTCATTTCTTGTCTTAATAGATTTTATTCTGATAAGGAACTTCTGCCAATCATTTCATAGCTCTTTTTTAAAAGCAATGAATATAATAGAAAAATGTGGATGTTATTTTTTAAGGCATGATACATTGCCTTTTTCCAAATGCCATTTTCCATTATCTGACCTAAGAATGTCACTGGCTTATTATTCTATAGAAGTATTATGTGTGTTACAGTAAACAGAATATAAAATTTCACTATCTTGTTCTCAATATACATAAACAAAATTTTATTCTAATTTTATTTATGCATTTTGGATCTTCAAAGCACAAATGAAAGGTTATAAGAATGCCCGTTACTAAATGTAATAGTTCATTAATCAGTTTAACCTTAGCTTGAAAGAAGAAGAATATAAAGAAGAGTTGAATTTAGTCTCTAAACTAAAAAGGCTGCAAGGTATCCTGGATAGAATATTGAACTTGGCATCAGAAATAAGTTTTCTGAACCTTAATTCCCTCTTCTGAAAAATTATGATAATTTATATAATCTACCACAGAGTTCTGTTGTAGCAAATGAAATAACTGATAAAAAATGTTTTGTAAACCTTAAAACTCTTACTCTGTCTCTGTCCCTCTGTCTCCTCTCACTTTTTAATATGTAAATATGTATATGAATATGCATATACATACATATTCATATAATACATACATATCTTTATCTGTCAAAGCCTAACTTGGTGGTTAGAAAACTGATCCCTGTGTCAAGAAGACGGGTTCAAGCCCTGCCTCTAATACTGGCTATGTAGACATAAATATGTTTCTTAACATCTCAGAATAATTCTCTGAGAATATTAATGTCAGAGAAGGTACCCATGTGCTTTGGGAGAGAGCATTCCTTCTTGGATCTCCTGACTTTGAAGAAATCTCCTGGCTCCTGTCAAAAATAACTACCAAACAATTATAGTTCTGTGTTATTTCCTGATTTTTCTACATTCAAAAAGGTTGTTTGCTCTTTTGTCCCTCCCTGTAGAAGCCATCAGTCAAGTTAGAAAAGCATCACGTTTGAGCTTTTAGAGGAAGTTCTGAAGGCTGAAGCTTTAAGCAGAGACAGGGAGGTCTGTTCCATAGTGAGTGTGCAGCAAGAACCAGACCTTGGCAGTCCCTGGCATCTTACAGATTGACTCTTGGAAAGGCAAAACAGGAATGGATATCTTATATCCTCAAAGCAGGGATCAGCGAACCCTGAGGATGCAATGGATCTTTCCCATCATCCCAAGAAAGGAACTCTAATTCCTTTCTATAAATAGTGGAAGCAGTCCCAGAATTCTGCCCAATCTGTGCCCTGGGTATTCTCATCTTATCTCTTTGTAAGGTACATTGATAGTCATCGATTGGGTTCATCCTAATTGATTGAGAAGCCAATTGTCATTTGCTTAATTGACCGAATGAATCTAAAGAAAAGATGGGAGGAGGCTTCTAAAAGGTTGATAATCGGAAAAGGACAGAAGAGGAAGAAGGAATAGCAAATAACTTGTAATTACTTTCAGCTAAATACCGAGTTTATAACACTAGGTAGTATATAAATAGTGTTTCAAGATTTGCAAAATACTAAACACATATTATCTCATTATATCCATAGCTACTCTGTCAAGTGGGTGCTATTATTACTCCCTTCTTCTATATCTGGAAAGTGGGGTCCAGGATCTATGACTTTTCCAGGATCACATAGTGGATATTAGAAGCAGGTTGGATGTAGTAACTTAGTCAAGGATGATTCTATCTCTTATGACTCTCCACTGTTATAATGACTGACTATACTCAGTACTAAAAAAAAAAAAAAAAAAAAAAGGCTTTTTGGTCAGGAAGTAACTAACTGCTAATCAAGGGCAATTGAGCAAATTACTTTCTACAATAAATAAAACCATTCTCAGGACCCCCCAGAAGCACCCAATCCCCAGTAAGGCAAACATACTTGATTCATGGGGACATTGCTATAGCTTTTGTGCCCACTGGAGATTCCAAGAAAAAAGGCAGAGGAGTGAACACTGACACTCTCACTTATAAGATGAGGAGAGTGTAGGGAGACATCTGTTTCTCTGAAAAAAAAAAAACTTAGAAACTTTGGTGAACCACAAGATCAAACTAAGTTCACATCTGGACAATGCAGACTCCAAAATGCTAATGCAAAAATCAGGAATGCAATCTTAGATAGCATTAAGAGAAGTATAGTCTATAAGAAAAGAGAAGTGATGGTTTCCTTTTTCTCAATATTGGTCAAACCAAATCAAGAGTGTTGTGTTTCCTTCTGCATACCACTTTTAGGGAGAGCACCAATAAACTTTCCATCTCTGCATTTGATTTTCAGGTCTCCAGACAAGACTAGTGACTTGTCATGTGCCCTGCCTAATTCTGCCTCTTCATGAACTGCCCAAGCAAGAATAGAAATCTTCTAGCCCCTGTATCATCAATTCCACTTTGAGGCTGGCAATTCCTTTGTTGTTCCTGCCTCCACAACCTTCCCTGCATCTTACCCCTCTCTTTCTACCAAAATATATTTTGTCATCATCTCTCGGGCTATCACAAAGATTCTGTTTTTAATTCTTTAATATATTTATTTAAAGTTTGAAATTCCAAATTCTATTTTTTCCTCTTTGTCTGAAAACTGTTCATATCCTTTGACCATTTGTCAGCCCCAAAAAATGACTTTTTGTATTTTTATAATTTGACTCTTTTCTCTATATATTTGAGAAATGGGATCTTTACTAGAGATACTTGGTGCAAATGTTTCCCTTGGTTTTCTTATTTCCTTACAATTTTGGTTTCTTTAGTTTTGTTTGTGCAAAACTTTTCTAAATTGATATAAGCAAAATTATCTGTTTTGGATTTTGGAATGTTCTCTATATATTGCTTGTTCCTAAATTCTCCCTTTATCTATAAATCTGTTAGGTAAACTATTCCATGTTTTCTTAATTTGGTAATGTAATCATCCTCTATGTGGAAATCATGTATCCATTGTGAAATGCTGGTCTATACCTAATTTCTGCCTTACTGTTTTCCAATATTCCCAACAGTATTTGTCAAATAATGCTTTTTGTTCCAAAAGCTTGGATCTTTGGGTTTATCGTATGCCAGATTTCTGTGGTCATTTACTATAAAATAGTGTTCTATTCTACTGATCCACCACTCTATTTCTTAGCTAGTACACAATTGTTTTGATAACTTCCATTTTATAATACATTTTGAAATCTGGTACAGGTAAACCACCGTCTTTTGAAATTTTTTAATTGATTTCTTTGATATTCTTGAGCTTTTCTTCTTCCAGATGAATTTTGCTATTATTTCTTCTAGCTCTTTAAAATGATTTGTTGATAATTTGATTAGTATGGCACTGAATAAATAGATTAGGTAGAATTGCCATTTTTATTACATTGGCTCAGCCTACCCACAAACAATTACTATTTTTCAATTTGTTTAGCTCTTACTTTATTTGTATGGGAATTATTTATATTTTGGGGTCATTTAGTTCCTGGGTTTGTCTTGGCAGATAGAAACCCAAATATTTTCTAATGATTACAGGTATTTTATTTTATTTTGTTTTGTTTTTTAGCTAATAATCCATTCTTTATTGATGAAAAACATCAAAACCAATGGATTAAAACTATAATGTTTGAGCAAGTTTGTAACTATGCAGAAGCCTTAATTATTCTTAATTACTATTTATTCATCTCTTTTGACATATAAATGAATAATTTTTCAACACTGACCCTTGCAAAATTTGTTATTACAAATTGTTCTCTCCCTCCCCTAGATGGCAAATAATTCAATATTTGTTAAACATGTTAAAAATATATGTTAAATCCAATATAGGCATACATGTTTATACAATTATCATGTTGCACAAGAAAAATCAGATCAAAAAGGAAAAAATAACGAGAAAGAAACAAAATGCAAGTAAGCAATAACAAAAAGAATGAAAATTATAGGTTGTGATCCACACTCATTTCTCACAATCCTCTCTCTAGGTGTAGATAGCTCTCTTCATCACTACAGTTATCAAATGAAATTTATCTGTCTTTTACTGCTGGAAATTGTTGATAATATATAGAAATGCTAATGACATATATATATATATATATGTGGGTTATCTTATATTCTAACACTGCTAAAAGTTGTTAATAATTTCAAGTAGTTTTTTATTTGATTCGCTTGGATTTTCTAAGAATAATATTATATAATTTGCAAAGAATGGCATCTCAACAGACTGCAATCATTCTCCTATCCAATACGCCTTCTATGCAGCTTCTACTTCTAATCAAATCATCTCTCTATTCAAGAAAGACTAAATACTTTCTCTGCACTCTAACATTAAACCTAAATTTTTCAATTTTACTTTCTCCAATAATCACAGTTATCCAAATGGAAAATGGTCTGTGTCACAGTATGGTAGGATTCTGTTTACTTAAAGTGTTCAGATAAAAGTGTAATGACCCCTTATTGAGTCTGTTAGAACAGGGAGTTCTTGCTTGATGTTAGACTACATAAGTAACCTCTGAAGTCCTTCCAATTATGACATTCTGATAATTGAGCAAATTGTACTTAATAATAAATGTCCTTATTTACCTTTATCACCTTTCCAGCTACTGGAGAAAAGAAAATGCAAATGTTCTGTATTTAGCAAGATTTAAACTTGTGCTCAGATACTTAGCTATCTGGGTAACAGGCCAACCACAAGCTCCCTGAGTTGAATTTCTGAAACATAAAATATTAATTTCTTGACCTACTCTCCTGGATTGTTGTGAGGTTTTAAAAAGTTAATATAAAAGATCCTTCTAGTAATTTGGTGCTAGCCATTTGTATCATAACTACTATTATTCTCTGGCATTTTTCTTAGCCTAACTGGTCTTCAAATCTTCTTTATGACTCTATTTCTGTCTTCTTTCTCCAATGCAATGCTCAAGCTTAAACTTCTCAGTTCCTGCTTTGCTTATCCCCTCTTTTTCAGAACAACTCTTTCCAATTCCTCATTTGACAATGATGCATGTATTCGACTCCACTTCTTAATTTATTCTAATGTTGCTTTCCTTCTTTTAGAGACATCTGGGTATGATTCTTGGCTCATAACCCTTACTGGACAATTACTCATCCATTCATCGCACACAATCTGCTTAAGAACTTTGAATGGCCAGGTAGGTCTTCTCTCATTTTGAATAGACCTTTGTATTAATGGAGCTATGGAATTATTATTGAGAAATGAGAACAGATTTATAAAAGAATAACAAAATGTAAATGCACACATAGGCTAAGAGACAATGTTTTGGGAATAGTTGGTATGCATAACAAGAGACAAGGACAATATCTATCTTTATAACAAAACATTGTTATAATGGCAAGCATTTTTATGATTGAGAGTTTCCTATGACAAGTACTGCTTCTCTGGGAATAACACAGAAATGGCAGTTTATATTATTATAATCCAAGTCAAGGACCTGACATAAAAATGCCATTTTAATAAGACGGTGAAATCCTGGTGATGTGATATGTGGAAGGATCAAATTTTAGTTTGCCTTTGGATGGCTGAGATTGGCCTCTGAGTCAGCCTGCCATTTTTAATGATTAGCTTATAAGATTTTTCACTGCTGCCTTGAGATATGCATCCTCTGCCCTGCAATTCTGTTTTAGAAAATGGCCTCATGTGGAGCCATCAGGGATATTCCACACAATTTCATCCTGATGCCATTGGAAGGTATTTCAGCACCAAATTTCCATACCTACATGAAATTGGGAAACATGTTAATGTAGAGTGACATGAAGTGTTCATTTTTGACGTTTCCCCCCTACTAGTAGAATATTTTAAAAAGTATGCTGTGCTTTTTTAAAAGAATTGACTACTCTGTCAATGAATGTCACATAGGCAATAGCCCACTGCCATTAATTTTATATTTTTCTCATGAATTGTAAAAATTTTCCCAGGCAGTTATACTTAAATGAAAAGTTTATGTTTGTACATAATAGAAAAATAATAATACAATAAAAACCTTAATTGACTGTAATTCAACTTCCCAAGACCCTCTATTAAATAACTTTTTAGTTGGGTAAAACATCCAAAGTGATGAGAAAATATTCTGGTATTAGGGTTTATTTCTTTCAAATAGTTTCAAGTGCATCTTGAAGATAAATTAGATTCAATGTAATCTCCTAGACTTTCTGTCTTAAAAGTATTTTTCAGAAGTGACAACTGAGGCCACAATGGTGACCTCCCATGATATTATAATGTCATGAATCCTTAACAAAAGATCATTAGGAACAGAATGTCACTAAGTCTTTGAATACTAGTGGTAAACAGGGTGCTAAAATTGGACATGTGTAATACATGTATGTATGTAACTACAAAACATGTATATTTATAGAGATTTCTATGGATCACAGAGATTATATAGATATGTACATATATAAATAATTCTGCATTTGTGTATTTAGAGAGATTTCTATAGATTACAGAAAGATTATACATATAGATATATACATATATAGATATATAATTCTATGTGTATATACATATGTATATGTATCTCCAAGTGATTTTCAATATACCATAGTGTATTAGTATCAAATGGCTTAAAGATGAAGAACTCCCCCATTCAGAAGAAGATATATTATAAGCAATTCTAAGGAGAACATTAGGAGACAGGATGGAAGTAAATAGTTGTATTGTGTTCACATTGACTATTTATGTCTGAAACATTTTACCAAGGGCACATAATGATAGAAAAAAGATGTGAGATACACGTGCTTTGAAAGAATTAGTAAGGTACTTATGGGCTGTCTATGTGGCACATGGTGCCATCAAAAATGCCAAAATTAGTCTCATTTCAACAAATATTTATGTCTCATGGAGAAAAAATGCACTAGATTTAGAAGACAAAAAATTAAATAATATAAAACAATGTCTATCATGAATGAGTTTATGTTTTAACCTGGAAATTGAATTGGAAAAAAATGGACTAATATGAAAGAAATCTCAAGACGTGGATTAGAGACAGAATGGACAAGATTTTAAATGTCAGTCAGGGAAGGTTATATTTTCCATTCTTCATGGGTCCATTTCTGGCTTTGTGCAATAGACCATATTGTCCCAGTGGCCTTGTTGGAGTCAGCTATGTGGCACAATAGTTAGAACCCTGAGCCTAGAGTCAAAAAGACTTGAGTTTAAATCCTGGCTCAGATATCTATGAGTTTTGTAAACTTGGTTCAAGTAAATTCATCTATGACTGTTTTTTTCCCCTCAACTGCAAAAGGGGGATCATAATAGCACTTATGTTCCAAGGTTGTTGTAAGGATCAAATATAAGAACATTTATAAAATATGCTTAGTACAGTTATGAACATACAGAAAGTGCATGGATCTCATTTTTTCCCCTTAATTTTCCCTCTATCTCTCTTATATGATTTTAAGCTCCTTTTTGAGCTCTTCTATGTTTTTTTTTTTCTGGACTTGAAATCACTTTCCATTTTTTTCTTGGGGATTTTCCCATAGTTGTTTTAACATTGCTGTCCTTCTCTGGGTTTGTGTCTTGATCTACTCTGTCATTGTAATAACTTTTTATGGTCAGATTTTGTTATTTTTACTAGTCTTTTTTGGATTTTTTTCCTTTTAAATCTGAGTTCTCCTTCCAAGGTGGAAGGGGTATTGTCTTGGGCTCCTTGTGTCAGGGGATGCAAGCACTGCCTGTTTACCTGATGTTACACAGGTGTTGCCCTGAGTCCCACTAAGAGCTCTTACATCTGGCATTGGGCTGAAGAGGTGGGGTGATGGTAACTGGTACTGCTGGAGGCCATGGTGGTATGGTAGCTTAGTTGGTATTGTGCTGGGGTGAGACTTGGGGGTGGGGGGTGTTCTCCATTTCCCTTGGATATGCTGAAGCTCATGGTAACCAGTCTCATTTAGGCTACCTGTTTGTTTAGGTATGGTTAGAGTTTACTTTTTGCCTGGGACTACACTGAAGCTCTTGGAGATCCTCTTTATTCAGGGCTGTGCTGAAGCATGTGCTCATACCCAGAGCTGGCTTCTTCCTATTCCCCTGGCTATGCAGAAATACTTGGCTATCCTGGTGTTGGTGTTTGCTTCCTCCATTGAGAGGAAGGAAGGAAGGAAGAAAGGAAGGAAGGAAGGAAGGAAGGAAGGAAGGAAGGAAGGAAGGAAGGAAGGAAGGAAGGAAGGAAGAAAGGAAGGAAGGAATTAAGGAAGGAAGGAAGGAAGGAAGGAAGAAGGAAAGCAAGCAAGAAAGAAAGCAAGAAAGCAAGAAAGCAAGAAAGCAAGAAAGCAAGAAAGCAAGAAAGCAAGAAAGCAAGAAAGCAAGAAAGCAAGCAAGCAAGCAAGAAAGAAAGAAAGAAAGAAGAAAGAAAGAAAGAAAGAAGAAAGAAAGAAAGAAGGAAAGAAAAAGGAAGGAAGAAGGAAGGAAGGAAGGAAGGAAGGAAGGAAGGAAGGAAGAAAGGAAGGAAGGAAGGAAGGAAGGAAGGAAGGAAGGAAGGAAGGAAGAAAGGAAGGAAGGAAGGAAGGAAGGAAGGAAGAAGGAAGGAAGGAAGGAAGGAAGGAAGGAAGGAAGGAAGAAGGAAGGAAGGAAGAAGAGAGAAAGACTAATCAATTCATAACTCCTCAAAATCTTCAATTAACTAAGGAAAGAAAATGGACTAATATATTTCAACAAGATTTTCAACCAAATTTGAATGAAAGGGATTTTTTGATTAACCCTGAAATTTTAACAAGAATATTAAATTAATTAGAATACATGTTCCCAAAATTTTCCACTTAATCATGGTTTTGCTGCAAAGCTTCTTTGGGGATCATCATTTTATAAAAATTATGAAGGGAGACTATTTGAAATATTAAAAAAAACTTCTCTATTAGAAAACTATATGTGACAAACTGAGTATTTTATGAAGTTCTTTAGTAACTTTAACAAACTATGGTTAGGTTTTATGAATAGCAAACCTGATTCCAAATTCTCTAGAGGTTCAAGACTGATACAAGAATTATTAACTACCTACCTACACACACACACACACACACACACATACACATACTTATGTGTATGTGTTTGTATGTATATATCTATATATGCTTAAGGATCTTTAAAGTTGAAAGTCCAGACAATTAGAATTGTGAAAGATCTAACAAATATGTTGGTTTCCAATTTAGATCAATTTAAAGGAGGGAGAGAAGGAGGGAGGGAGGGAAGGAGGGAGGAAGGGAGGAAGGAAGGAAGGAAGGAAGGAAGGAAGGAAGGAAGGAAGGAAGGAAGGAAGGAAGGAAGGAAGGAAGGAAGGAAGGAAGGAAGGAAAGAAAGATTGAGGGAAAGAGGGAGGGAGAAATCAGGGAGGAAGAAGGGAAGGAGGAAAGGAGGGAGAGAGGGAGGAAAAGGAAGGAGAGAAGAAAGAGAGGGAGGGAGGGAGGAAAGGGAGGAAAGGAGCATGGTTTTGAAGTCCAAAAATTAGGAATAGAGTCAAGAGGTAAACAGAGACCGGTTTGGACCCTTCCTCAAAATGGAGGGTTCCCAGGAGGAATTGATCAATAGGAAGAGGGGGAGGGAGAGCTCTTGCAGAGAAATGTTTCCAATTGACAAAGGAGCGGGAATGATGGGATGTACTAGTTGAACTAGGTCTCACATGCTGAAAGAAGTTGCAGGAGAGGACAAGAATAGGCCAGAAGGAAAAAAAATTCCTTAGATATGATCATATAGATTTTCATATGAGGCCATGCCATGTAGTAGATATAGAGCTTGTCTCATATTCAAGGAGAAAAAAAAAGAACTGGATTCAAGTTCTGACCTGATGGATACTAATAAGGTGATTTTGAGCAAGTCTATAAATGTAAGCTAGAGAAGGAAATGACTAACAGTCTTTGCCAAGAAAATCCCTAATGGATAAACAAAGAGTCAGACAAGTATGTGTCTTACAGATAAGCCATAGATCCAACCATATCCCTCACTCCCTGCTCAGGGTTCTTTCCAATGTTTTATACTTTATTCACCTCCATGTACTTTACAATGCAGTGCTACCGGTCTTTCTGCCTTCTAGTTTCTAGTAGAAGCTAGATTTTGTATTTCTAGCACTTAGCATAGCCCCTGGCATATAATAGGCAGTTAAGAAATGCTTATTAACTATTTTCAGCTTTTGAGGTATACATGTGAATGAATATAGGAGTATGATGACTCTTCCTCATTTTAAATCTCTCCTATGGAAAACTGACCAAATACAGGTAAACAAGGACCAGCTGTGATTTATGAACCATTTGGTGAGTTTTACAATCTACTTATCTTGCTAAACATTACTCTCAGGATAGCATTTATAGCTGCTCTAACTTTAGGGACTCTTAGATCTGATTTGAAGTAAGAATAGCCCTATCCTGTTTCAAGTGAAGCTAGTTCCTTTTCCATTCTCCAAGGTTCCTAAAGCCAACTTCTGAAACCAATACCTTTGGATGGATTCCTTGTGTAGTTAGTTTCAATTGATAACATTGTTACTCTCAGTGCCTTTTCAGGGAACAGTGATATTGTGATTTAGCACAGCAAACAGTTAATGTATATGTGTGAGTATTATGGATAAAGACAAAGGCTGAATATAATATGAATATGTAAGATTGCAAAATGCAATATGAAAGAACAATTAATGTATTCATTAAGACCTTGGTTTTATTTTTAATATTATATTCTTTTTGAATATGAAATAATTATAATCTTTCCTTTTTCAGTAAGATGTTCTGCATTCATTATATGTTAATATGAAAATACTGATTGAGATGGTTCCAAATTAAAATGTAAACATGTATCTCCAAGCATATCTTTACCCACTGCAAGATATTGATGAGGATCAAGGTAGACAAAGTCAATACAAACAAATTTGACTAGCATCGGTAATGGAAATTTTAATTAGACTCCAATAAATCAAGATGAAAATGGCTGATTTTTTTCAGAAATATTGTCAGTTTGTATGTATTTATTTGAATGCTTTTGTGTTGTAGAAACATGAACATTGACTAATGGATCCCAGCAAGATATAAGAATGAACAAATTTGTTCATTGGCCTGAAATTTGTCATTCTCTTCCCAGTGTTAATTGTTGTTTGTTGGAGAAAAGTGTTGAACCTCAATTATAGGAGATTAGTAGACAAAAATGCATTTAAAAATCAGTCTTCTATTTCATAGCAAGAAACAAGATTTAACCAACACTTGTACTAATTTATTTAAAGTGATGTTGGAAGTATTTTTTTTCCTTTTCAACATTTGATCTTTAACCATGGAAAATGTAGATGGTCATATAAGCAATCTATTTTTAGCATCCCATATTTATATTATTTTTCTATAATATGATTATTAGCTAAAATAATACTGACATTTTGTAAAACATTTATCTGCAAACTAAAAAAGTACTAAATTACTAAATTATCATTGATATACTTCCTTGACATCCACCCATTTGAATCTATTCAGGTCTGCTCTTGATTCAAATCTATGAACCTAGTCCAAAATTTTCATTTTGGGTCCAAGATATAAATAAAAATTCTACATATTTCAGCCTGGTTGATTGAAGGACAGGCTCAGGATTATACCTGATCAATCAGTCAACAAGTATTCATTAAAAATCTAAAAGTAGGACAGCCAGATGGTATAGTGGATAGAACTCTAGTCCTGAAGTCAGGAGGACCAAAGTTCAAATCTGGCCTCAGATACTTAATACTTCCTAGCTGTATGATGCTAGGCAAGTCACTTAACCCCAGTTGCTTCATCAAAAAAATTAGTAAAAAATCTAGAAGTAAAACTTGTACTGAATCCAGAATAGTCATGGGATTGAGAAATGAAAGGGACCTGAAGAAAATCTGATGTAAATTTCTCATTCTGTTGTTTTGTTATTGCTGCTGTTATTTTTATTGTTGCTATAATTCAGTTGTTTTGCTCGTCTGTTCTTCATGACCCCATTTGGAGTTCTCTCTTAATTAAGGTTTAATGCTTTTCTCAAACAAACAACAATTAACTCTGGGAAAAGAATTACAAATTTCAGGCCAATGAACAAATTTGTTCATTCTTATATCTTGCTGGGACCCATTAGTCAATGTTCATGTTTATATAATACAAAAACATATAAATAAATATATACACGCAGACAATATTTCTGAAAAAAATCAACCATTTTCATCTTGATTTATTGGGGTCTAATTTCAAGAAATAGAGGAACAGACACTGAAAACCACAATTTAGGGAGATGGAATATGAGAAACATTAATTAGACCCATAGAGCTGTATTGTGGAGGTGGGAGGAAAATAATGTTTAAGAAGACTGGAGGAAAGGTAGGAACAGGCCAGATTATAAAGGACTTTAAAAGCCAAACTGGATTTTATGTTTGCTCTTAGATGTCATTGGGAGCTACTAGAATTTTTAAAATAGGAAAATGATATATCAGAATGGCAATTTAGGAAAATAGCTGAGTAGAAAATATATTGAATTGGAGAGAGAGTTGAGGCAGAAAGAGCATTAGAAGGATACTGGGATAATCCAAGTGAGGATTAGGAGGACCTGTCCTAGAGTAGTGGTTCTATGAGTCACAGAAAGGAGAATCTATATAAGAGATGTCCTAAGAATATTAAAGGACAAGATTTTGAAACATGAATAATTGAAATGAGTAAGTGTAAGAAGCCTAGAATGGCACTGAGATTTCAAGCCTGGAGACCAAAAGGAGAGTGACAGTAATAGAAAAGTTAAGAAGAGGGAATGGTTTGGGGAAAACAGTAATGAAGTCTGCATTTAGATTGGTGAGTTTGAGATTTCTGAGGGACATTCAATTCCTATGCCCAGAAAAGATAACATTCAAGAGAGAGAGATTAGAGAGATAGTTTGATAGAACAACAGATATAAAGATAGATAGAAAGGTAGATAGATAGATAAATAGATAGATATGAGGGAAAGTACTTACATTTAAAAGCGTAAGATCTACTTGGGAATACAAGAAAATGATAGGACTGCACTTTGGTGGGAGAATGAATGGAACTCATAAACAATAAAACTAGAAAAGTGTCACAGAATTGAAGAATTTTAAAGGTAGACAGGACCTTGAAAGTCATGAAGTCCAAATTGAATCAGAATAAAAGTTCCTTTTATCTTAGATCTTTCAACCTTTTATTGTCCATCCTGCCATTCACTGTGGGCATCCATCTTCCAGGAGATCTTTAATGTGAGTATAGACACTACCCATGAGGCAAAGGAGAAATCATTAAAGTTGTTTTGTTTTGTTTTGTTTTGTTTGTTTAAAGTAGGTAGCTACAAGAGCTCTGAATTTCTGATAATTAATTTGACAATATAGTGTTTAGGGTAGAATGAGGAAGAGAAAAGCTATAGATTTTCAAAGTTGTGGGGATAAGTAGGAAAATAGAAAGATAGGAATAGAGCTAAGAAGTACATTGAAGGAATAAGGGCTGAAACATCATGAGGTAAACTTATTGAAAAGATATGAGTAAGAGTTACAGAGAATATGAAGATATGGATGGGATGAAATCAGTATCATTAGAGGTTATAATAACATTGATACAATCATAAATTTAATATGATATTTGATTATAGACCCACCATGAGTAATACATTATGTTAGGTACAAGGGAGACAAGCAAATATTGAATTGTCCCTACCAAAAGAATGTTGCTTTCTCTCACCAGGCAGTAATGGTTCAGTATCCTATAACTAAATCTCTTTCTATTCTCTGGACCCATTAAGAATAGGATAATCTGGATGCCTCTGGGAAATCCAGATTTAATTGACATTGTTAGAATGGCTCACCTAATCTTAAACAAATATATTATTTTTAAAATACACAATTTACTGCAGGGATTATGTATTCTAAGAACTGGAAAATTGACAGACTGTTTCAGCTGTCATAAATAGAAAAAAAGGCAAGATATTTATCAAAAGTTTTTCATCAGCTGTGTGAATATTTAGGTTTTTCCCAAAACTGTTGAACCATTGATTGTTTTTATTTGCTTTTCACAGCAAAATACCTAGGCAGATCTATTAAATTGGATGCTAAGGAAAAGAAAACCTGTCTTCATATACATGCCCCAGGCTCGAATCTTGGCATTTCTAATTTATTTCCCAAGACAAATTTGTAAAATAGGCTTACCTTTTATCAGATTACTCTTGTCATATTCTTTTCATCTTTTTCAATGGGATACAAATAGATATAGTCCTCAAACAAAAAACTTACTTATTATTTTATCTTTATGTGAAATATTATAAAAGACGTTTATTGCATGGATGATGACTCAACTGCTTATTGTAGTTGAATGAATGACCTAATACAGCTGCTGATCCTCCATAGGCCAGTGAAGGCATTCTTGGTCCATCCCCACTAATGGAAAGAGTCAAATGAATGAATTTTCTACTTCTGTTGTTCTTGAGCTCCAAATGATATGCTTCCCATTAACAATCATCCAGAACTTAGTATAGTGACTGGTACATAGTAGGAAATTTTATCGACTGACTTGATTGGACTACATCCTATTTCTACATTATTTGTATATTTTCAATCTTGGCTTACTTTTAAAAGCTTTTCATTCTATGTAGCTTGGAGATTATGGTTCATCTCTCAAACACATTGTGTGAATCAATGTGCTTTCTGAGTGACTGTGAACAATCTTTCTCTCTAGGAAAATAAATGGTCAAGATCCAGTTTATTAGTTAAGCTCTCCATGATGTTTGGAGGTCTATATTTGTAGCCTATAGATATATAATATGGCAATCTATGAAAGAAAGGATACCTCTGATGGATGATTTTAGCTTCCAGGTTATAAATTGCTCAATATTCAATGAGTGCTAAATGTTGGCCGACTGCAGTGATGTACTCTAATATCCCCAAGCTATGTTGGTTAGAGTATGAGCTTCTTAAGGATAATTCTTCTATTACTTGATATGTCAATGATTGGTTCCTGAACTACCACCATCTTATTATTGTCATTATTATTATGAGCACAGTGATGGTGATGACTAGAACAACTCCAGAAGTGATTCAACAAATATTTATTGGAATTACTGTTGACAAGATCATTACTAAAGGTGTATGGAAAATAAAGGAAGGTCACATTGTATCTTCTTCCTACTACTTACCCCATTTCCTTCCTGATACAATTATATTGGTGAAAACTGATTTAAATGAATAATAAAGGTGTCTTAAAAGGGGAATATTTTCTCTCTTATGTTTGTCTCATCCAGCCTCTAATACAATACTTGTCAGATAGAGCACTCTAAACCAATTCTTGTTGAATTGAACTGAAACCATCTATTAAATCAAATTTCCTAGAGCTAATAGACTAAACGCAAGCCTTCTCCACTCCTCTCCTCCTCCACTTCCCATAAATTTTAATGGCCTAAGATCATATAACACTTAAATAACCTGGATATCAGTGCCATCCACAGATACACAATACCTAAGCATGATTCTGAAGCATATCTTTAAAAATTTCTCTGGTGTAACCTCCACCAAAAAAGTCCAAGGAATATTAATGTCTATCTTCCTCTGCTCTCCCTAAAAGGATCCTCATTTCCTTGTAGTTACACAGAATAAAAGTAATAAAAAATGAATCAATACATATTTATTCAGTGCTTACTGTATACGAGGGATAGTGATAAGCAAAGGGGAAAATAAAAAGAGGTAATATCCTCACGCATTTTTGAAAAAATAACATAAACTTTGGAGTGGATTTTATATAAATATATACAGATATATAGAATGATTTTACATCTGAGCCCCTTTAAAATAAGAAAAACTCTTTTATGGGGAAATTCAGAATCCATTAATGAAAAAAGGGCTCCACAGAGTTTACCAGAAAGATAGTTCAATCTTCTCTAAGAAGGAAGCATTTGACTACATCAAAAGTAAAATATAAGTGAAACTTAGAAGGATGTAGGATTCTTGACTCAATTAAAAAGGCAGATGAGCTTAATTTTTACTTTGATAAGTAATAATCCAAAGCACCTTGATAGTTCCCAAAGGCTAC